>NC_059106.1:51478704-52203217 GCF_020740685.1 Jaculus jaculus | reverse complement strand
TTTATCTTTATAGGCTTTGATAATCACGTCTGAGCTAGCATTATGTCTGGAGTGAAAGGCAAAGTGGTGACCGTGCTTCCTTTTAAATTAAGTGTTTCTACTTTACAGGTGCAGCATAACCTGCTGAGTCCTCCTTTTGGGTGGGCAAGTGGATCCCAGGATAGCAGTAGCCGCCGGGCCACCACCCCTCTCTATCATGGCTTCAAGGAAGTAGAAGAAAACTGGTCCAAGCACTTCTCTTCAGGTCAGAAAGAAAAGTGTACTGGGTCTGGTTGGTAGGATTGTGTGTTGACATTGAGAGGCTCCGGGAGGATCTTTGCCTCTGTGCTTTAGTCTCCTTCCTCTGGGGCACGCCACCAACTGACACAAGCAGTATGACAAATTGACAGTTGTAGAGCCATGCGACATGCATTTTCTTTTTAAAATTTTTATTTATTTACTTGTGTGTGCAAGGATATGCCAGAGTCTCTTGCTTCTGCAGACGAATGTCTGTCTGGCTTTATGTGGATGGCTTGCAAACTGAAACTGGGTAGGCAGGCTTTGCAAGCAAGTGCCTTTAACCACTAAGCCACCATCCTAGCTCTGTATTCATTCATAATCATTTTGATTCCCTCTCCTCTCAAGTTTTTTCAAGGTTGGGGGTCATTCTAGCCCAGGCTGACCTGGAGTATTCTATGTTGTCCCAGGCTGGCGGGTGATTGTCCTGCCTCTGCCAACCAAGTGCAGGGCTTAAAAGGCATGCACCACTATGGTTGGCTTCCTAGTCTCTCTTATTTATTTATTTTTTTTGTTTCAAGGCAGGGTCTCACTCTAGCCCAGGTCTGACCTGGAATTCACTATGTAGTCTCAAGGTGGCCTTGAACTCATGGTGATCCTCCTATTTCTGCCTCTGGAGTGCTGGGATTAAAGGCCATGCTCCACCATGCCCAGCCTATTCTCCTTTTTCACTTGAGATGCAAGAATTCAGAATCCTTGTGTCTGGTCTTGGGTATGTAGATAACTTTTTGTTCTTTTCTTTTTTCTTTTTTGAGGTAGAGTCTTGCTGTAGCCCAGGCTGACCTGGAATTCATTATGTGGTCTTGGGGTGGCCTCAAACTCATCAGTCTTATCAGTGCTGAGATTAAAGGCATGCACCACTGTGCCTAACAACTTTTCGTTATTAATGTTTAAGCTTAGTTTCCCCAGGGATGTAGTTCTAACCCACCAGCCAAATCTCCTCTCCTTTTCCACTATGCTAGAGAATCCTGTGAACTTGGTATTCTCTTTAACATCCTTTCATAGAGCCATTTCCTTGATTATTTTTTAATGTTTATACCCTCATCTGAAGGGTTGTTGGATACTAACTTCATGAAGCTTTACTATAAGTTCACTATGTTATCTGTTTGTACTGAGGAAACCATGTGTGAGTTTTTTTTTGGGGGGGCGGGTATCAAGGTAGAGTCTTGCTGTAGCTCAGGCTGACATGGAATTTATTATGTAGTCTTAGGCTGGCCTTGAACTCACAGTAATCCTCCTACCTCAGTCTCCTGAGTGCTGGGATTAAAGGCATGCCCCACAATGCCTGGCCACATGTGAGTTTAATATGTTCACATAGTAACCCAGTTTTGTTGATAAACTTGATCCAGTAGCCCATCAGTTAACTCTCAGAGCAGTGGTTTCAACTGGCATGATTTTGCCTTGCTCCCAGGGACATATGCTACAAGCAGTTTTGGTTGTTGCAATGTGTTGTTTATAGAGGCCTATGATGCAGTTAAACCTCTTACAGTGCACAGTATAGCAAAGAATTTTCTAGCCCCAAATGATACCAGCAATGCCTTGGCTATGCATTGTTGCCTCAGGTTTGTTTGAGACATGGTTTTATATATTCCTGGCTGGCTTCAAACTTGCTATGTAGCCAGAGATACCCTTGAACTTCTGATTCTCCTTTCTCCACCTCCCAAGTTCTGGGATTGCAGGTGTGTGAAAGTGTTAGGTTGAGTTGAGGATGTGACTGTTCATTTAATAATGTTCTCCAGATGCTGTCCCGCAGCCTAGATTCTACTGTGTCCTGTCCCCAGAAGCCTCAGAGGATGATCTGACTCGACTCGATTCTGTGGTACTAGGAAATTCTTCCCTCCCACCCTCCCTCCCTTCGTCCCCCCTCCCTTCCTCCTTCTTTCCCTCCTTCTAAGAGTCAGGGCTTCCATATACTGCCTTGGCTTGTCCTGAATATCTGGGTTCAAGCATTAGCTGGGACTACAGTGCATACCACTATGCCTGACCCTGGATTTTAAAGCCCCTTTCTCATGTGGGTTAACTGCTCTCCATGAGATGGGTGGTGGGAGTGAAATGTAAGGTCTGTGTTAGGAGAAAGTTAGCTAGAAAGTACTTTCCTACTGACAGGAAAGGAGTACTTGAGATTTTTTGGGCGGGCTGAACTTTAGCTTTAAGTCATTACCTCTGAAGCTATTTCAGAAGACCATCTTTGTTTGCGTTTGTCACATGCAAATACTGGAATGAGCAAAAATGGGTGCTATACCAATCTGTCATCCTGAAGGCTGCAGTTGCGGGCTCACAGTACTGCACACATTGTGAGCTCCCAGAAGGGGCAGCCTGCTGCAGGGAGAGATCAGTAAGTGTAATTTGATGGAATGTTCTGTCAGTCAGCGAGTAAAAAGAAAAGGTGGTCTGTGTTTCTTGATTCAGGCATGTGAAGTTCTTTTCTCCAAGCTCATCAAGTACGACGAGCTTTACTCCGCACTCACAGCTCTGCTTGCTGCTGGCTCCCAGCTTGATACAGTTAGGAGGAAGGAAAGCAAGACTGTGACAGCCCTGGTAAGTCCTCTGAAGCCTGGGAACTTTTGGGCTGCTTGATCATGGGTCATTTCTAGCTGAAATTTCCTTTTGGGGTCTTGTCAGTGGATTGAACGTCTGTCTGCAGATCTGACTGGTTCTTCAGCATTTCTGTGAAGGGCACATAGTTATGTTCATCATGTTACATTTTTGCCCCCCCCCCCCGATTAGTATTAACTAGGGTTAATAGCTGACCAGGTGACCATTGGGTGAGAGTTGTCTGGACTTAAAGGTGCTGTCAAACAGGTCTAGGCAATATACAGGGCTGATGATTGTTGGTCTGCCAGGTAGAAAGTCCCACTGTGTTTTGGTTAACTGGTAACTTATGGGGGAGCCAGAGTTATCTATCTTAGAGCATAAGAATGGCCAGATCTATGCAGTGTGCAGAAGAAGGAACAGATTTTTAAAAAATATAATTAATTAGGCTGGGCAGATGGCTTAGTTGTTAAGGCAATTAATTGCTTGTGAAGCCTAAGGACCCAGGTTTGACTCCCTAGAATCTACATAAGCCAGATGTACAAGGTGGTGCACACATCTGGAGTTCATTTGCAGTGGCTGGAGGCCCTGATGCACCCAGTGTCTCTCTCAAATAAATAAATACAAATAAATTTTTTTTGTTTTTATTTTTTTGAGGTAGGGTTTCACTCTGGCCCAGGCTGACTTGGAATTCACTATGTAGTCTCAGGGTGGCCTCGAACTCACAATGATCCTCCTACCTCTGCCTCTCTAGTGCTGGGATTAAAGGTGTGCACCGCCACACCAGGCACAAATAAAATATTTAAAATATATATAATTAGTTTATTTTATAGAATGAAAGGCAGTGATAAAAGGTAGATGTAGAGGGCTGGAGAGATGGGTTAGTAGTTAAGGCACTTGCCTGCAAAGTCAAAGGACCCAGGTTCGATTCCCCAGAACCCACATAAACCAAATGCACAAGTTGGTGCATGCAGTGGCTGGAGGCTGTAGAGCACCCATATTCATTCTCTCTCTCTGTCAAATAAATAAATAAAAATAGAAATATTTAAACGAGGCAGAGAGAGAAAATAGGATTCTCCTACCACTGCAGATGAACTCCAGACACACGTGCTACTTTGTGCATTTGGTTTTATGTGGATACTGGGGAGTCAAACCTGGGCTGTGAGGCTTTGCAAGCAACTGCCTTTAACTGCCAAGCTATCTACTCAGCACATGAAACAGGTTTTACAAAAATAAGTATTTTTATTTATTTGAGAAAGAAATAATGGGTGTGCCAGGGTCTCTAGCCACTGCAAATGAACTTTAGACTCACAGTACACCTTGTGCATCTGGCTTATGTGGATCCTGGGGAATCAAACCTGTGTCCTTTGACTTTGCAGGCAAGTGCTTTAACTGCTAAGCTATCTTTCCAGCCCCCCCTTTTTCTGAGATAGGGTCTTGTTCTAGTTCAGGCTGACCTGGAATTCAGTATATGGTCTTGGTGTCCTTGAATTCACAGTGGTTCTCCTATGTCTGCCTCTCGAGTGCTGGGATTAAAGGTGTGTGCCACCACGCCTGGTATAATACATTTTTAATATGTGCATCTTACTCTGCATTGCTTTAGTAATAGTGTGCTCTCTAGGAAGAGATCTAGAACAGACCACCAGACTTGGCTGAAATAGAGAAGCTACTTAATTCTACCTCAGAAGTTGTGTTTGAAGCAGTTGTTACTGCTGGGCATCTTGAGGCAGTACCACATGCTCAAGGGCCTCCCTTTGCTTCCTCAGGAGGCCTGTGCCCTGCAGTATTACTTCTTGATTCTGTGGAGGATCCTAGGAATTTTGCCACCTTCAAAGACATACATGAACCTGCTGGCCATGAACTCACCTGAGATGAGTGAGTGTGATATCTTACACACTCTGCGATGGTCATCCCGTCTCCGGATCAGCAGCTATGTCACTTGGATAAAGGTATTATGAGGGAACCCGTATGCTGTAGGGGTATTCACAGGCATCTTGTTCTGTGCTTAGAGGGACTTTGACAGTTACTGCTCACTGGGAGCATTGGACTCTCCATATTGGTTTCCTAAACACTTGGTTTCTTGCTGTCTATGTAGGATCACCTTATCAAGCAGGGAATGAAGATGGACCATGCTGGCTCTCTAGTAGAACTGGCATCCACCAAATGTAGCTCAGTGAAATATGATGTTGAAATTGTAGAGGAATACTTTGCCCGACAGGTATGCTAGCGCTGGCACCATAATGACAGAACTTGGCTTTTCCTTATGGCATTTGACACAGCTAATTCATGTCCTGTGTGTTTTTTAAAGATCTCGTCATTCTGCACCATTGACTGCACCAGCATCCTGCAGCTTCATGAGATTCCCAGCCTGCAGTCCATCTACACCCTGGATGCCGCCATCTCCAAGGTCCAGGTCTCGCTGGATGAACACTTTTCTAAAATGGCCGCTGAAACCGATCCTCATAAGTCATCGGAGATCACTAAGAACCTTCTTCCAGCTACGCTTCAGCTCATTGATACCTACGCCTCATTCACTAGGTGTGACAAACTGTCCATCCCACAGCTGTGCTCACTCTGAGCAGACCCCAGGGACAAGGCTACTTACATCTTCTCTGTTGTCAGCTTAACTTCTTACCTCCCCGTAAGGGAAGAGTGAGATCTTCGCTAATGGGAAGAGGTACCTAGTGACAAAGGTTCAGCCAGAACCAGAGAGGTTTTAATTTTTATGATTATATAAAATATTTTCTGGGGCTGCAGAGATGGCTTAGCAGTTAAGATGTTTGCCTGCAAACCCTAAGGACTTGGGTTCAATTCCCCAGTACCCATGTAAGCCCGATGCACAAAGTGGCACATGTATCTGGAGTTCATTTGCAATGGCTAGAGGCCCTGTCATGCCTATTCTCTTTCTGCCTCTTTTTTGTGCACTCTCAAATAAATAAAATACAAAAAAAAATTTAGAATTATAGTTGCAGGATACGAAGAAAGATAGAATTTTTCTAAACTCTAGTTAATTCTAGTTACTAAGAGAAAGAAGCCCTTTAAGTGCTCTTTGAAGGCTGGGGAGATGGCTTAGCGGTTAAGGCACTTGCCTGAGAAGCCCAGAACTGTTGTTCAAATCCTCCAAATGGCATATATCCTCCAGATGGCAATAGCAATGCAAGCATGCAATGCCACGCATGGCCACAAGGGGAGCACTCATCTGGAGTTGGTTCACAGTTGCTGAAAGGCCCTGGCGCACCCACTCGCTTTCTGCCTCTCTCTCAAAAAACAAGTAAAACAATTTAAATGCTTTTTGAATTTCATGGAACAGATAGAGAGGAACCCCCCCATATATTTATTTATTTATTGTATCTTATTTTATTTATTTATTTTTAAATTATTTTTATTTGACAGAGAAAGAGGGAGAGAGAGAATAGGCACACCAGGACCTCCAGCCACTGAAAATGAACTCCAGACACGTGCACCATCTTGTGCATCTGTCTAATGTGGGTCCTAGGGAATCAAACCTGGGGCCTTTGGCATTTGCAAGCAAATGCCTTAACTGCTAAGCCATTCCTCCAATCCTGTATATTTTATTTTTATTTATTTACTTGACAGAGAAAGAGGGGGAGAGAGAATGGGCATGCCAGAGCCTCCAGCCAATGCAAATGAACTCCAGATGTGTGCGTCCCCTTGTGCATCTGGTTAATGTGGGTCCTGGGTAATTGAACCTGGGTCCTTTGGCGTTGAAGGCAAATGCCTTAACTGCTAAGCCATCCCTCCAGTCTCCCCCCCCCCCCTTTTTTTAGAAGCAGTATCTTACTATAGGTCAAACTGACCTGGAACTCATTCTGTAACCCTGTGCTGGCCTAGATCTTGTGGCAGTTCTGCTTCAGCCTCCCAAATGCTGGGATTACAGACGTGAGCACCATACTCAGCACGAACAAAACTATTCCTTAATGAGTTAGAAATGATTTCAAAATGTTATTCTTTCTCTACCAGACATTGCAAATTGAATGCCCTGTTGATTTTGTTCTATAAATGATGTTTAAAATTTTGGCTTTGGGGAGATGGCTTAGTGGTTCAAGGTGCTTCCTTACAAAAACTGTATGGCCTGAGTTCAGTGTCCTAGCATCCACATAAAACCCAGATGCAAGAGACCATAGTGTGCGTGCACACACAAATATCTAAAAAATTAATACATATTTTATTAAGAACATACTTTGTATGGATACATCTTTTCCCTCTTCCCTGCCCCCATTTGCTAAGGGCGCTCCTTAGTGGGGCTGCTGGTATTCCCCATGGAGTTGTGGGTTATGTATTTTGGGAGCAACAGACAGTTAATGGGGAACTAAAAATATTTTTTTAAATGTTTGAAATTGATTTTCAGTTTATAAAAGCTGGGTGATTATTGACATGTTGAGCTTTCTGGTTTTTCTTAAACTTGAACTGGGAAGGTAGAGATGTAGCTCAGTGGTTCAGTGCTTGTCTGCCATGTGAGATGCCTTAGGGTTAATTCCCAACATGGCAAAATAAACAGAAACACACATAAATAAATAATATGCAGCCTCTAATCTCAGCACTTGGGAAGTGGAAGGAGAAAAACCGAGTTCAGATTTCTCCTGGATACATGAGATCCGTGGGGAGACGGGAGCGAGGGGAGGCTAGGAAAAGGAGATGCTGGCTGGGCACTAGTTGCATTGAGTTTCTCTTCACCATGGTGGGATTCGTTCACTACAGCCTCTCCTCCCCTTTCCCTTCAGAGCCTATTTGCTTCAGAACTTGACTGAGGAGGGAGCCACTGAGAAACCCTCCAGGGAGAAACTGCAAGGCTTTGCCGCTGTTTTGGCCATTGGCTCCAGTAGGTGCAAGGCAAACACTCTGGGTGAGTGAGCTTCTCCCTCTGTCTCCACCTGCCTGCTGCCATTTCCTTTTACTAGTGACTTCCTGTGTGCGAAGCATTAACACAAGTCAGTGTTTCATCTTAACAGTGGTCCTGTGAGGTGGAGTCTCTGCTGTTCACTAGGTAGGAAATGGAAGCTTAAGAGAAGTTTATTTCCCTAAATCCTACCTCTTCAAATGGTAGAGCTGGGATCTAAACCAAGATGAGTTGATTCCATAGAATGATGCTGTTTTGCCTTTATAATGACATGTTCTTTTCACTCACAGAAATTTGGAAGAGCAGCCAACTACTGCTCTGTGCTTACAATCTCTCCTAGGTTAGCGACAATCTGCCAGAAATTTAGGGTGGAAAATCAAAGGACTTGAGCAGGATTGAAGTTCAGTGCAGAAATAACCCTTTAAAATTGGCTACCATTTGTTTCCCTTGATGTCAGACTTAAGTACTCTTAGTACTCAGAGCCTCGCTTAGTACTGCTTCACCGAATGCTTTCTTCCTGGGGATTAGTGATCCCTGCCCTCAAGGTCTGTCTGCAGGAGGAAAGTGTTCAAAGTGGTACTTCCTCAGAGACGAGGAGCAGATGTTTGATGGTGATTGGAGCCTGACTTGCTACAATGACTTGCTCTCCCTTTGTTTTCAGTTGTCTTCTTTCCTGGCAGGATTAGAAAGTGAATGTGATGGGAAATGAAAACCTTACAGTTGAGAGTGTTAGCTGTTAAGCAATTAGCTGGTTCTTGGGCATAGCAGTGCTGTTGAAATAGGCATCTCAGCTGTCTTAGTAATTCTTTTGACAGTGTGGGCTGTAACATTTCTTTCTGAATTTGGGCTTGGCTTTTTTAAGTGCTCTGTGACATTCCTACTTTCTTGTGATGATTCCTTGTCCTTACTGTTGCCTTCAGGTCCAACGCTGGTTCAGAATTTGCCGTCATCAGTGCAGACTGTCTGTGAGTCCTGGAATAGTATCAATACCAATGAGTTTCCCAACATTGGATCCTGGGTGAGTCCCTCGGGGCCAGGGCAGAAATGCTGAGTAGCAACCACTCTGTGGTCAGTCTGTGTTCTTCGGGCTTAAACAGGCTACCGTGAGTTCTTTGCCTGTTGTTCTGGCTAAGTCAGTTGTAATCAGGGCACTTCGTTACCCAAGTGGTTCTTATGTGTCTTTTACTAAGCTGTCTGTGTTGCCAGAGTGCAAGCTATTGTGTTTCTCCGAGCCTTCATTGATTATTAAATTGAAAGTGCCTGGCCTGTGTTGGCACGTAAATTCTCAGCAAACACCACTGTCTCCTTTCACTTTTGGCTCAAGTGTTGGGTGCTCCTTTCTCTAAGATTTTATGGAGCAGGATTTTTTGGTCTTCTCTCTCTCTCTCTCTCTCTCTATTGTTTTTAATTCAGGGTCTTACATTGGCCCAGACTGACTTACAACTCACTCTGTAGCCCAAGCTGGCCTCAAACTCCTAGTGATCTGCCTACTTCAGCCTCCCAAGTGCTGGGATTAAAGGCACAAGCCACCATGGCCTGGCTTTGGCGGAGGTGTGTTGAGACCTGTGGAGTATTGTATCAGTTACTTGATCTTTGTGTGTGCTGTGCTCTGTTAACAGATTATTCAGTCTTTAAAGTTCTGTGGAGAAACAAAGTCCTATAATTTTATAATCCCTGCTTTGTAATGGGGTCTGTTGAAATCACTGAAAGCTATCTATGAGGATTATTATGATTTTTGCATTGGAGACCAGGTGCATTACAAATCCAGATCCCCAGTCAGTACAGGGAAGCAGTCAGTTTTACTGTTGGAATATTCAGATCATTTGGAATAGATATTGGGTATTTGTATATTTTAAGTACTGACTTTGTGCTATGTAAATTTTGAGAACTACCTTCTTCCCCCAGTCCACTGTCCTTCCCAGGATGAGAAGTATATAACAAGTAGAGGCCACTATTGCTAAAATTTAGTGCGTTTTATTTTATATATATATGTATGTATATTTGTGTACATATATATGTATGTGTATATGTATATGTGTGTGTGTGTGTGTATATTTATTTATTTATTTATTATATAAAAATAATGTATGTATAATGTATGTTTTTTTGTTCCAGAGACTTTTGTCCAGGTTAGATGGTTAGATGGTCTAGTCACTGTCCATTCACATCTGATTTGTTTCTTTTCAGCGCAATGCCTTTGCCAATGACACCATTCCTTCCGAGAGTTACATCAGTGCTGTGCAGGCTGCTCACTTAGGGACTCTTTGTGGCCAGAGTCTACCCTTGGCTGCTTCCCTGAAGCACACCCTTCTCTCCTTGGTCAGGCTGACCGGAGATCTGATTGTGTGAGTACTAGAGCCGAGTCCAGGGCGCATCCCAGCCTGTGTGTTCTGTGACACTGAAAGGACAGAGGTGTCCTTGTGTCCTCATTAGCCAGGAGATGCTGTTTCATTAGAGTGGAAGATAAGCACGTAACTGTGGGTTAGACGGCAGCTGGCTACCACCTCCTCTCTTTCAGAAGGGAGCAAGCAGGCCTTAAACCACATGGTTTTTCCAGGTAGGGTCTTGCTGACTTGGAATTCGCTGTGTAAGTTTTAGCCTGGCCTCAAAATCACAGTGATCCTCCTAACTCAGCCTCCTGAGAGTTGGCATTATAGATGTGTGCCACCACGCCCAACCAATTTTTTTTTTCTTTTTGTTTGTTTGCTTGGTTTGGTTTTTCGAGGTAGGATCTTGCTGTAGCCCAGGCTGACCTGGAATTCACTACGTAGTCTCAGGGTGGCCTTGACTCATGGTGATCCTCCTACCTCTGCCTCCCAAGTGCTGGGATTAAAGGTATGTGCCATCATGCCCCACTTTTTTCCCCTTTTTTTGAAGAGTGGGAGAGAGAGCAAGAGAATGGGTGTGCCAGGGCTTTCAGCCCCTGTAAACAAACTCCAAATGCATGTTGCCACCTTGGGCATCTGGCTTAGGTGGGCCCTGAGGAATAAAACCTAGGTCCTTTGGCTTTGCAGGCAAATGCCTTAGCCACTAAGCCATTTCTATAGCCCCCAATATTTATTTATTTCTTTAATTATTTATGAGAGAGAGGAAGAGGCAGATATAGAGAGACAGAAAATGGCTGTGCCAGGGCCTGCAGCCACTGGGAACAAACTCCAGATGCATGTACCACCTTGTGCATTGGGCTTATGTGGGTATCAAGGAATCAAACCTGGGTCCTTAGGCTTCACAGGCAAGCGCCTTAACTTCTAAGCCATCACTTCAGGCCTCCAACTAAATTAAAAAATATATATTTATTTGTAAGTAGAGAGAGACAGATAATGGGCGTGCCAGGGCCTTTATCCACTGCACATCAACTCTAGATGCATGTGTCATTTTGTGCATCTGGCTTTATGTGGGTACTGGGGAATCAAACCTGGATTGTTAGGCTTTGTGGGCAGACACCTTAACCACTGAACCATCTCTCCAGCCCATGAGTTTAAATTTTGAAGCGATAGTGATAGAGCACGTGGTCATTAGGGGCATTGTTGGTCAGCCTCTGCTATCACAGGGAGCAGGGCAGGCCACTAGAGCTCCAGAGGGGTAGTGTATCTTACTCTTCATAGGTCATAAGTAAATCATATATTGCAAAGCTTTAAAGTGGTTCATGGGCTGGAGAGATGGCTAAGTGGTTAAGGCACTTGCCTATGAAGCCCAAGGACCCAGGTTCGATTCTCCAGGTCCCACGTAAGCCAGATGCACAAGGTGGCGCATGGATCTGGAGTTTGTTTGCAGTGGCTAGAGGCCCTGGCATACCCATTCTTTCTCTCTTTCCCTCTCTGTCTCTAATAAGTAATCATAAAAATATAAAAAAAATAAAAAAAATTAAAGGTGGTCCAGTGCTTTGACAGTTCTGTTAGAAAACTCTAGTGGGGATTTTTTTTTTTTTTTGGTTTTTTGAGGTAGTTTCTCAGGCTGACTGGGATTTCATCTGTAGTCTCAGGCTGGCCTTGAACTCACAGTGATCCTCCTACCTCTGCCTCCTGAGTGCTGGGATTAAAGGCATACACCACCACGCCTGGCTTGGATTTGTATTCTAAAATACATCTTACTCATTTGAAATTTTAGTAAATGGTGTTTTTGTTTTGTTTTGTTTTTGTTTTTGTTTTCTTGAGATAGGGTCTTGGTTTAGCCCAAGCTGACCTGGAATTAATCATGTAGTATCAAGGTGGCGTCAAATTGATAGTGATACTCTTACCTATGCCTCTTGAGTGCTCGGATTAAAGGCATGTACCACCATGCTGGGCCTAGTAAATGGATTTTTATGTAGAGATAATTTTTGTTTCTATTAATAGTAATGAATATGAAATGGCTATACATATGTAAAAATGAACATCAAGGAGGGAAAGGATGGATGAAAGTCCTCTCCCCAATAAATAAATCCCTGCTTTGCAGCATTCTGTAGTTTATTCACTAATATGGTCCTGCTTTCTTGCATGAAGGTGGTCAGATGAGATGAACCCACCGCAGGTCATCCAGACCCTGCTACCCCTTCTTCTGGAGTCAAGCACTGAGAGTGTTGCTGAGATCAGCAGTAACTCCCTAGAGCGCATCTTGGGGCCTGCAGAGTCTGATGAGTTCCTGGCTCGTGTTTACGAGAAGCTGATCATGGGCTGTTACAATATTCTGGCCAACCATGCAGATCCCAACAGGTGAGCGATGGAGGAGAGCAGCTGGGTTTTGCTTACATGGGTCCTGGGGAATTGAACCTGGGTCCTTTCCCTTTGCAGGCAAGTGCCTTAACAGCTAAGCCATCTCTTCAGCCCCCAACTCTCTCTTTTTTTCAATAAAAAAATATTTATTTATTTGAGAGCGAGAAAGAGGCAAAGAGGTGGTGGGGGGGGAATGGGTATACTAAGGCCTCCAGCCACTGCAAACCAACTGCAGATGCATGTGCGTCCTTGTGCATCTAGCTTATGTGGGTCCTGGAGAATTGAACCGGGATCCTTTGGCTTTGCTGGCAAATGCCTTAACCTGTAAGCCATCTCTACAGCCTCCCTAATTCTCTTTTTTTATATAAAAAATGTTCTTTTCAGAGAGAGAGAGAGAATATGAGTGAGAATGATTGGGTGTGTTAGGACCTCTTGCCACTACAAACAAACTCAAGTTGGATGTGCCATTTTGTGTATTTGGTTTTATATGGATACTGGGGAATTGACTCTAGGCCATCAGGCTTTGCAAGCAAGTGCCTTTAACCATTGAGCCATCGCCCCAGACCTCTCTTTCTTTCTTTCCTTCTTTCTTTCTTCCTTTCTTTTTTTTTTTTTTTTCAAGTGTAAGACACAGCAATTTAGTTTGCAGAAATAATTCACCCGGTCTCTTCCTCTCCTGAAAAAAAAAATCATTGGCTGAAATTTGATTAAGACTCTGAACTGCCCCTCCCTTCCTGCCTTCGCTCCCTCCCTCCCTTCCTTCATGCATCTATCCATGCTTCCTTCCTCTGTCTGGTTCTGTGTATAAGTATATGTGCACATGCATATGCACATGGGCGTGTAATGTGTGTGTGGTGTATGCATGTACATGTGCATTTGGACCTGCCTGCAGAGGCCAGAGTGGAGCATCAGGCGTCAGCTCTATCACTCTTCTCCCTGGTCTTAATTTAAGCTGAATTCTCCTTTTTACTAATTCTGGAGCTTATAGGGCTCTGAAGATTCTCAGGTTTCTGCTCCCCTGCGGGACTGGGGTTACAGGTTTGTATGGCCATGTCCAGCTATTTTACATGAGATCTAGAGATTTGAACTTGGGCAGTCTCGGGCCTCCATAGGTCCTCCTGCTTGCACAGGAAGTGCACTTTACTACTGAACCATCTCTTTTGACCCTGTCTGGTTTTAGACAGGATCTACCACTGTAGTCCAGATTGGCCTGGAACTTGCAGCATTCCTCCTGCTTCCCAAACTCTAAAGTGTAGACGTGTGCTCCCATGCCTGGCTGGCCTTGCCTCTTTATTTTCCTAGGAAAGACGGTAGTAAATAAAATTGAGGTGCCAGTCTTCATTCATTGAACATTTATTGAACATCTACTATGTGAAAGGCTTTATTATACTAAGCTTTGCCCAAATGAAAAGGGAACTTGCTCTGTGGTCTAATTCTAAACAGTCTTTGTACTCTTCTTTAAAGTCATTATAAAGGGCTAGAGAGATGACTTAGCAGTTAAGGTACATGCCTGTGAAGCCGAAGGACCCAGGTTCGATTTTCCAGGTCCCATGTAAGCCAAATGCACATGGTAGCCCGTGCATCTGGAGTTCTTTTACAGTGGCTGGAGACCCTGGTGTGCCCATTCTCTCTCTCAAACAAATAAATAAAAATAAAATATTTTTTTAAAAAGGCACTCAAAGCTGGGTGTGGTGGTGCACGTCTTTAGTCCCAGTACTCAGGAGGCAGAGGTAGGAGAATTGCTGAGTTCAAGGCCTGCCTGACACCAGGTCAGCCTGGGCTAGAGTGAGACCCTACATTGAGGAAAACAAACAAACAAACAAAAGAGCAAAAGCACTCAATTATGGCCAACTTTTTCTTTTGCTTCTCAGTGGACTGGATGAGTCCATCCTGGAGGAGTGTCTCCAGTATTTGGAAAAACAGCTGGAAAGCAGCCAGGCTCGGAAAGCTATGGAGGAGTTTTTCTCTGACAGGTGAGTAGAGCTTACTAGGGTGAGTGTTCTGGGAAGGCCTCCTTGAAGCAGGGCTGTGTGTGTTGACTCACATGTTTTTAGACTGTGGCAGCCTCACTTGGGTGTGCATCCCCAGGGAGGACTTGGTTAGTGGTATCTTCTTGAGTTTTTTGACCAATCACAAATGGCCATCTTCCCTTGAGGGTTTGAAACTGGGAAGAAGGAGAAAAGAGTTCCTTTTATGTGAGGCTTAATGTGATTCTCCCGCCCTCCAGTGGAGAACTTGTGCAGATCATGATGGCCACAGCCAATGAGAACCTCTCGGCAAAATTCTGTAACCGCGTCTTGAAATTCTTCACCAAACTCTTCCAGCTGAGTGAGTGACAGCTTTTAGTAATCTTCTTATGGAAACTTTGATGTCCAGCTAATGCTGTGCCTATCTTCCACCCGAGTTTAAGTGCAGCATGAAAATGCTGACAAGTGGAGAGAATCCCTCCAAGAAAGTTTGGAAAGAAGCTGAAACTCTCCTGAAGACTTTCTTCCTGTCTGGCTCAGTTTGCCCCTTCCTCGCCCTCCTAGTCCCCCTTCACTGATGGCAGCCTCTTGCTCTGTCCCTAGCTGAGAAGAGCCCTAACCCAAGCCTCCTGCATCTCTGTGGCTCACTGGCCCAGCTGGCTTGTGTGGAGCCTGCGCGCCTGCAGGCCTGGCTCACCCGTATGACCACATCACCCCCGAAGGATTCCGATCAGCTGGAGGTCATTCAGGAGAACCGGCAGCTGTTGCAGTTACTGACCACATACATTGTTCGGGAAAACAGGTAAGACAACTGCGTGTATGTCAGGTGTCCCAGAAATCTGTGGAGAGCACCTGCATCTCTCTTCCCTTGAGATGTCAGGATTGACATTTGCAACAGTTCTTCCATGTCTTCCTGTTTTTTTTTTTTTTCTTTTCTTTCTTTTTTTCTTTTTTTGTGGCATGGTTTCACTCTAGTTCAGGCTGATCTGGAACTCACTTTATAGCTGTAGGCAGGCTTCAAACTCATGATAATTCTCCTACCTCTGCCTCCTGAGTGCTGCCATTAAAGGCCTGAGCAACCACACCCAGCCCGTGTCTCCCTTTTGTACTACTCCAGTGCTTGTTTAACCCGTGCAAAAACTTCTGGAATGACTTGTCGATCTGAGTAAATGTTTTGTCTCTTTTTTAATTTTTATTTGTTTGAGAGGGACAGAGAGAGAGAGAGAGAGAGTGCGCGCACATGCGCGCGCCAGGGCCTCCAGCTACTGCAAACAAACTCCAGATGTGTATGCTCCCTTGTGCATCTGGCTAATGTGGGTCCTGGGGAGTCGGGCCTCAAACTGGGGTCCTTAGGCTTCACAGGCAAGCGCTTAACTGCTAAGCCATCTCTCCAGCCCCATGAGTAAATGTTTTCACTAGCCTAAGTTCTATGTGGGGACTGGTGTATAGTCACATATTTAATATTTCATTTACATTTTCTTTTAATTGCTCTTACAAATGAAAATACACAGTCAGATTCCTGTTAGTTACTTACTGCTCTTTCTTTTCTACCAGTCAAGTTGGGGAAGGCGTGTGTGCTGTTCTTCTGGGCACCCTGACCCCCATGGCAACAGAGATGCTGGCCAATGGTGATGGGACTGGCTTCCCTGAGCTCATGGTTGTGATGGCCACCCTGGCCAGTGCTGGCCAAGGTGCCGGTCACCTTCAGCTTCACAATGCTGCTGTGGACTGGCTGGGAAGATGGTAAGATACTGGAATCGGAGAAACTTATCTATGTATAATCTCATTGCCCTTGGGGAGGGGAGTCATGGCAGGTGCATTGTAGTTCAGGGTGAATGTAAAGCAAACTTGGATCTCTGCCTTTATGAAGGTTTAAGATGATGGTTAGTCAGGATTCGCACTTACTCTTCTTTCTGTCCTTTCATTTTCCTTTTTTTGTAACTCAGTCTTACTGTGTAGTTCATGTAGTCTCAAAAAACAGTCCTCTTCCCTCAACATCCCCAGTGCTATGATTATGGGCACATGCCACTGTGCTCAGTCACCTTCATTATTTTCTTCATAGAGTTTCTTGTTCATTATTCCCGTGAAAAGTCTTGAGAGAAAGTATACTAAATGCCAGGGGTAATTCTGTTTTTTTTAATTTTATGTATGTAAGTACATATGTATGCATTTACTTATTTACTATTTATTTATTTATGTATTTATAAGCAGAAAGAGAGAAGAGAGACAGAGAGAATGGGCACACCAGGGCTTCCAGTAATTGCAAATGAACTCCATATGCATGCACCACATTGTGCAACTGGCTTTATGTGGGTACTGGAGAATGAAACCCAGGTCATTAGGCTTTGCAGGCAAACACCTTAACTGCTGAGCCACCTTCCAGCCCACATTGGTAGTTCTAAGCCCAGATCACTCCAAGCTCTGTAAAGATATGTGCATCACAAACACAGGTTTTTTTTTGAGTGGGGGATCGTTTCAAGGTAGGGTTTCACTGTAGTCCAGGCTGACATGAAGTTCACAATGGAGTCTCAGGGTGGCCTCAAACTCACAGCGAGGCCTCCTACCTCTGCCTCCTACCTCTGCCTCCCAGTACTGGGATTAAAAGCATGCACCACCACATCCGGCTTACAAACATAGTTTTCTAAGACTACTTCTGTTTTCCCAGAAGCCAGAAATTGATTAAAGGTTTATGAAGGATGCTTCCTTTCTTTGGTGCTTTGGATGACTTTGTGTCTCCTTCCCTCTTTTTGCCCCTTTGGAACAGCAAGAAATACCTGTCCCAGAAGAATGTGGTTGAGAAACTGAACGCGAATGTAATGCATGGAAAGGTAAGAGAGTGAGGTGGACATTGGCCAGAGAGTGAGGGGCTGAAGGCCTTTACCTTTGTAGTCAAGTGGAAGCCCTTCCTTTCCTTTTGTCCCTGGCTGGCCTGGAGAGGACAAGGCTCATAGTCTCTGTGATAGACGGACCTAGCAATGTATAATGGGTAGTGCGTGCCCAAGGCCTCTTGCAGATGGCAAGGAGTGATATTCTGATGAATATCCAGCAGCGTCCTTCTTAAATCATAGTGACTTCTTGCCACTCTGAGGTGCTGATGTGCTGCAGAAAACTGTCTTCCTGCTTGTGTCTTGGATTATGGACCAGCCCCTCAGCCCCCATCCACATGCCAGTTTGCCAGTAGACTTGCAGGTTCAAGGCTCGTGCTGAGTGAAGGGGCTTGAGATGGACAGGTGTCTTGTGTCAGGCACCTTCACTCACTCCCCACCCATGAACTTGGCATGGTAGCTAGATATAAAGCCCTGGTCTCTGAGATCTCACTAGGTACTGACTCCTTTCTCCTTCCTTTCTTGCTGATTATTATCCTTTTGACACAGGAAGGAGCTTAGACTTCAGGGTCTGATGTCAGATTGTTGGGGATTTTTAGGAAACATGCAGTATTTGCTAAGGTCTGTTGGAAATTTTTCATGTCATCTCTGAAGCTGTTCCTTTCCCTCCACATCTGTTAAGCCCTGAGGATGAGTCACTTGTGCTGGTGGTTCTGTGGTTAGGGACATGTTGATGAGAGCCTCTTCACACTTAGAATCTGGTCTTTGCTGAAAGGGTTTTGCTATTGTCCTAATTTCAATTCTACATGATCTTATAAAACATATAATGGTAGGAGTTGGGGGTATACATAATTAAAACATGTCCTTTTCCTTCTCTACCTTCATACTATTCCTGTGATTTGTTTATTTGTTATTTATTTATTTGAGTGAGAGTGTGTATGGGCACACCAGGGTCTCTTGCCACTGCACACAAATTCCAGACTTATGGATCTTTTTGTGCATCTGGCTTTACATGGGTTCTGGGAAATTGAACCTGTTCTGACAGACTTTGTAAGTAAATGCTTTTAACTACTGAGCCATCTCCCTGCCCTGATTCCTCTGGTCTTCATTGGAATTTGAGAAGATACACCTAATGACAGGTGGTCAACCCAAGTGTTTTGTGGGTTGTGGTCTTCTCTTGCAGCATGTGATGATCTTGGAGTGCACGTGCCATATTATGTCTTACTTGGCTGATGTCACAAATGCCCTGAGCCAAAGTAATGGTCAAGGCCCAAGTCACCTCTCTGTGGATGGGGAAGAGCGTGCCATTGAGGTGGATTCAGATTGGGTAGAGGAGCTGGCAGTGGAAGAAGAAGATTCCCAGGCTGAGGATTCTGTAAGTACCGGCGCCATCAGCTAGCCCACAAAGAAGATGACCAAGTGGCTTCACAAGCCTTTGGCGTCCTTTTCCATCTCCATTTGTGCTTCAAAGCTTTTTTAACCCTGTGGTTTTCTTCCTGCTCTCATGCTTAATGCAACACTCTGCTTTGCTAGGCCTATAGAGCAAGTTCTGGGATTCTAACCTGTTAGGGAAGTGATCATTTTGAGAAGCCTGTCTTTTTTGTTTATCGAGTCACTTGTCTAGCTTCTTCAGGCTTTCCTCCCAATAAAAGTTCAGGCTTGAATTCTTCTTGAGGCTAGTGGGAGCCACTTGGAAGCATGGACAATTTTTTAAACTATAAAACTCCAAAGTTAAGCCAGTTGTGGTGGTGCATGCCTTTAATTCCAGCACTCAGGAGGCAGAGGTAGGAGGATCACCTAGAGTTCGAGGCCACCCTGAGACTACATAGTGAATTCCAGGTCAGCCTGGGCTTAGAGTGAGACCCTACCTCGAAAAACAACAACAACAACAACAACAACAACACCCTCTAAAGCTGGCTGCTTTCTGAGTGGGATAGGTTCCTATTGGTCATTGACTAGTCTTCTTGAGGTGTTAAAACAGGTGTGTTTTTGTGGGTCCCCATTTGGAGGATTCTATTTCTGACTAAAAAGCCCATTATCTTTGAAGGATGAAGACTCTCTGTGCAATAAACTCTGCACGTTTACCATTACCCAGAAAGAATTTATGAACCAGCATTGGTAAGCTGCTCTTCTCAGGTGAGGGCTGCTGGGCCTTGGTTGTCAGCCCCTCTGAGCTCATTGGCTGTTTCTTGTTCTATGTAGGTACCACTGTCACACCTGCAAGATGGTGGATGGGGTAGGTGTGTGCACAGTGTGTGCTAAGGTGTGCCACAAGGATCACGAGATCTCCTATGCCAAGTACGGCTCCTTCTTCTGTGACTGCGGAGCCAAGGAAGATGGCAGCTGTCTGGTGAGATGTGCATACTTGAGGCAAACTGGAAAATTCCCACGTTACCCGTGTGGAACCTGGGCCAAGAATTTTTCTTTGTTCAGTTACTGCTGACCTGAACATTTGTGGCCTAAGCACTTCATACAAAATATTAGAAGCAGCAAATTCCTTACAAGAGTTTTGCCTAAGGTCTTCCAAGATTCCAGAAGCTATAATCAAGGCCTGATGGATGCTGTGCGTGGGCTAGAAAGTTAGTTGTAGGTGAACCCCATGATTTAAGCTTTTGGATACCATGTGCAGTTAGCCAGATTTTCCTTCTGTTCAGTATTTCTTCTGTACCTGTGACAAGTACTTAGGGACTCTGACATTTTCTGTCCCTAGGCACTGGTGAAGCGAACTCCTAGCAGTGGCATGAGCTCTACCATGAAGGAGTCTGCATTTCAGAGCGAACCCAGGGTGTCAGAGAGTCTGGTTCGCCATGCCAGCACCTCACCAGCTGACAAGGCCAAGGTTACCATCAGTGATGGAAAGGTCACTGATGAAGAGAAGCCCAAGAAGAGCAGCCTCTGCCGCACGGTAGAGGGATGCCGGGAGGAGCTGCAGAACCAGGTGGGCATCCTGGGGCTTGTAGTGCCTGGGACAGACTTCAGAATTTGCTGAGTTTGTCTGAGTCAGTAATGCTCACACATTAGTTTCTTCTCGGTCGTTAAGTTTATCCATTCTCATTTTCACAGTGTGGATACAAGTAATGTGTATTGTCAGGCTTTAGGGAAGGATTTATGCCTGGGGTTTCCTGGGTGCATTAATGAGGCTGAGTGGAGTATAAGTCTTAGCTTTATAATATTCTAGAACATACTTTCTTGGTCAGGGTTTTCTATCTGAAGTCCAGAATGCAGAAAATGATTGAATGGTTATGTTCTCAGTTTCCCTGTTTTCTATGCATAAGAGAGAAATTAGCTGGTTACATATGTTTGGTGTCTTGGATTAATATTAGGTCAACTCTGGGGGACCCTGGACTTAGAAAGAGCCTGCTAGTCAGTAGCATGTTGTCTGGAATCAGTACAGGATTACAGAGACAAGGATGATGGTGAGAATACCTTCCACCAAATGAAGGAACTAGTTTTTGAAAGTAGTTACTGCCAAAAGTGTTATGAGTATGACCATTACTTCATGTTTTTTTTTTTTTTTCACTTGTGTATTTCATTTTTTTTCAGGCCAATTTCTCCTTCGCTCCTCTCGTGTTAGACATGCTCAATTTCCTCATGGATGCCATTCAGACCAACTTTCAGCAGGCTTCAGCTGTGGGGAGCAGCAGCCGGGCACAACAGGCCCTCAGTGAGTTGCATACAGTGGACAAGGTGGTTGAGATGACAGACCAGCTGATGGTGAGTGCATCAGGGCTGTAAGGGTAGGTGGTTATACAACCAGCAGATTGATTTGAATGCCAGTGTGTGCTAGACCATCTGAGGAATAGACTTTGGGTCAGTTCCAGGCCATTGAGAACTTAGAACCTAAGTTGTCTTTGATATCCCCCAGCCATATGATGAACAATCAAGACATCAGCAGATGAGATGTGCCTTCTAAAGAAGAGGATCCTGGGTATTTTGGGGAATACATCCTCTGTTTCTTTTTTAGTTTTTTGATATTTGGGTCTCACTCTAGCCCAGGCTGACCTGGAATTCACTATGTACTCTCTGGGTGGTCTTAAACTCACAGCAATCCTCCTACCTCTGCCTCCTGAGTGCTGGGATTAAAGGCATGTGCCTCCATGCCTGGCTATGTCCTCGTTTTAGTTCACATGAATTTTGAACCCTTAAGATGTGAGGCCTCCATTTTGGAGCAATGGTAATGGAAACTTTTTTATCTTCTTATTTATCAGAGAATGAAAGGGGAGGGATTGATTACTCCAGGGCCTCCTGCTACTGCAAACAAACTCTAGATGTATGCACCACTTTGTGCATCTGGCTCTACATGGGTATTGGGGAATTGAACCCGTGCTGTGAGACTTTGCAAGCAAGAGCCTTTAACCTCTGAGCCATCTCTCCAGTCCCTGTTTGGCTTTTTGAGGTAGTGTCTTGTTCTTGTCCAGGGTGTCCTGGAATTAATCTCAGTCTGGTCTCAAACTCACAGTAATCCTCCTACCTCAGCCCCCCAAATGCTGGGACTAAAGGCCACCATGCCTGGCTTGTTTTGTTTTTTTGAAGCAGTGTCTCACTCTAGCTCTGGCTGACCTGGAACTTATGTAGTCCTAGCCTGGAATCCTTCTACCTCAGCCTCCCCAGTACTGGGATTAAAGGCATGCACAGCTGAAATTTCTTCTCTTTTCCTTTTTCCTTTCCTTTCCTTTTCCTTTTCCCTTTCCTTTCCTTTCTTTTTTCTCTTTTCCTTTCTTTTTTGGTTTTTCAAGGCAGGGTCTCACTCTAGCCCATGCTGACCTGGAATTCACTATGTAGTCTCAGGGTGGCCTTGAACTCTCTGAGATCCTCCTACCTCTGCCTCCTGAATGCTGGAATTAAAGGCGTGTATCACCATGCCCAGCTGAAATTTCTTTTGTTTTTGTTTTTCACGATAGGGTCTTGTTCTAGCCCAGGCTGACCTGGAATTCACCATATAGTCTCAGGGTGGCCTCAAACTCATGGTGATCCTCCTACCTCTGCCTCCCAAGTGCTGGGATTAAAGGCGTGCGCCACCACACCTGGTCTGAAATTTCATTTTATGTTTGTATTTAAATCACTTTTAAAAAATTATTTATTTATTTGAGAAATGCAGATTGAGAGAGAGAGAGAAAGAGAGTGCATGTGTACGTGCGAGCAAGAGTGAGCATGTGAACACACCAGGGCCTCTAGCCACTGGAAACAAACTCTAGACACATGCACCACCTTGTGCATCTGGTTTATGTGGGTACTGGGGAATTGAACCTGGGTCCTTAGGCTTCTCAGGCTAGCACCTTAACTGCTAAGCCATCTCTCTATCCCTTATTGACAATTTTTATATTTATGTATAATGTGTTTTGATCATTTCTGATTACCTTCTCTTCCTTTTCTCACTGAATTCCTACTTCCCAACTAGTCTCTCTTCTCCTTTAATGTATGTCTGTGTGTGTCCCACTGGATTTCAGTAGTATTACCTGCATGATCAGTGGTGGAATATTTACCAGAGCATGTGCAACTTACCAGTGGCCATTACCACTGCAGAAAATGTCTCCTTTTTCCCAGCAAGTATTAACTGCCAGTACCTCCTCTGGGAGGGCTGGGAGCCTCATGTTTTTCTCTACCATCCATGATAGAATGTTGATGGGCTCAGAAATTTCTTCTGTATATAAAATAGCAAACATTTTACTGTATCTTCCTTCCTGTGCTTACAGAGTAGTGTCTGTTCTCTTTGGTTGACAGCCCTGTATTAAAGGCAACTTGGGGCTGGGGAGTGGCTCAGTGGCTAAAGGCACTTGCTTGCAAAGTCTGATGGTTCAGTTCCCCAGTACCCACATAAAGCCGGATGGACAAAGTGGCCTGTGTTTGTAGTTGGCTTGCAGTGGCAGGAGGCCTGGTGCACCACATCTCTCTCTCTCTTTCTCTCTCTCTCTCTCTCTATCTCTCTCTCTCTCTCTCTCTGCTTTCAAGTAAAATTAAACAAAAAAAAAATTCTTTTCAAAGAGATAACTTTCCTTTAGTTCTTCATATGACCTGGCATTTAAGGTACATGTCGTTTTCCACTTGAAAGCCAGTAGCTTGGCACTGATATTAGAGCTGATGTGGCCTTCTGGGCCATCTGAACTGCAGTGATAAGCAGTGGGCAGTAAAGTGGCGCCAACTCTCCAAGGGGTGTGCGCTGAACTGGGAATGGGTAAGTGAACAGATCTCAGAAGGTGGCTGTTAGTGAGGAACTAGTACTTGGAAGTGCACACATGCACAGCCACTCTGATGTTTTCTTGACAGTCAGTTTTACAGCAGAGGTTTTCAGTTATTTAGATTCTAAGATGAAAGAAAACTAAAGAGCATGTTGGTGATGCATGAAGTTGCTGATATCAGCTTTGTCAGTTGTCTGTCACTTCCATTTTGTAGGCAAAGTACATTTTAATATTTAATAAAAGGCTAATTGATTTTTTTGAAAAAAATCACTGTGTTCTCCTTGGACTGAGAATAAGATTTCTGTACCCATGCAGGATGGACTGGGTGTTGAAGACCGTGCTTTTGAATGACTAAGTTGTGCAATGTCAGTCGTGTACCATCTGAATCCATTCAACTGTACTTGTTTATTTCAGCCTATTCTCTGTGCTTCCCTTGTTGCCAGGTTCCCACCTTGGGCTCCCAGGAAGGGGCCTTTGAAAATGTTCGGATGAATTACAGTGGAGACCAGGGCCAGACCATCCGGCAGCTTATTAGTGCCCATGTGCTCAGGCGGGTGGCTATGTGTGTGCTTTCCTCCCCCCATGGGCGCCGCCAGCATTTGGCTGTCAGCCATGAGAAGGGCAAGGTGGGTACCAGTCCTTTCCATTCCTTTGTGTGATAACTGAGATAACTATGCTCAGACACTATTGCTCTTCAAGAGTGCTTTAGGAACTGATCTTACTGAGCTTTTTTATCCTTGAGCCTATGTTTTACTTGGCTATCTCTTGAGCAGCTGTTGTAGTGAGGTTCACATTGCTGGCAGAAAACACTGACCAAGAGCAGTTTGTAGGGAAAGGGGTTTATTTTGACTTACAGATTCGAGGGAAGCTCCATGATGGTCGGGGAAAATGATGGCATGACCAGAGGGTGGACACCGTCCCCTGGCCAATTTCAGGTGGACAACAGCAACAGGAGCATGTGCCAAATAGTGGCAAGAGGAAGCTGGCTGCAATACTCATAACTCCCTCCACCCCCAACAATACACTGCCTCCAGGAGTCATTAATTCCTAAATTGCAATCAGCTGGGGAACCTAGCATTCAGAATACCTAAGTTTATGGGGGATACCTGAATTAAACCACAACAGCAGCTGTGACCAGGACAAAGATTGTAGGAAAGAGCATTGATTAGTGGCTAGTCAGAACAACTTGGTTCAGTTGTGCCCAGCCTTTTCCTTTTGGAGGGCACAGTCTAGCCAGCAAAAGCCTTTCTAGTTCCTTACTTAGTCTTCCCTTCTCTCTCCTTGCCCTTTCAGGACATAGGGATGTTTGTGTTTCTAGAACAAGCAGAAGTTGGAAGACTGCTAGGTTTATTAACTTGTGCTTCTCTATATTGTGGCCTGTCATCACTGGCATTGTGCTTTTAACTTTAAGTGAAAGGATGGATGGATAGTCTTTAAAAGAACTATAGTAATTTCAGAAAATGTTTTCTAGGAAACCAGATGAGAACAGTGGTACGTAGGAATAAACTAATTTTTGACATGATTTTATGAAGAAAAGTTGATTTCATTGCTCATTTTACTGCCCTCATTGGAAGGAGGGGATGAAAGACCTTCTGTGTCTTTATGCCAGGAGAAGTTAGAGGCTAATCATCTAAAAGCTTCCTAAGAGACATCCACATAAATCAAAACAAACAAAACCCTGTGAGGGACTAGGGAGTGAGTCTGCCAGTGGGGAAGGTACTTGTGTTATAAGCATGAGGCCCTAAGTTTAGTCATCATAACCTACCTTAATGCTGAGCATGGTGGCACTCACTGTATTCCCACTACTCTGGAGTGGGCGGTAGTGCATTTCTACAGTTTGCTGGCCAGCCATCCAACCTACCTGGTGAGTTCCAACCTAGTGAGAGAGCTTGTCTCAAAAGGTAGTCCACCAGGCATGGTGGCTCATGCCTTTAATCCCAGCACTCGGGAGGCAGAGGTAGGAGAATTGCTGTGAGTTTGAGTCCACCCTGAGACTACATAGTGAATGGCAGGTCAGCTGTGCTAGAGCAAAGGCCTACTACAAAAATCAAAAAAAAAAAAAAAAATTTTAAGTGTGGGCTTTAGGAATGATACCCAAAGTTGTTCTCTGGCGTTTGTAGACATGTGCGCATGTGTGCACGCACATACATACAGGCTGAGAACTCACACCCTCCCAAAGAAGGTATTTATAAAAAAAAAATTTTATTTATTAGAGAAGCAGATAGAATGCGCCAGGGCCTTTAGCCACTGCAAATGAACTCCAGATGCATATGCCACCTTGTGCATCTGGCTTAATGTGGGTATTGAGGAATCAAACCTGGGTCCTTAGACTTCACAAGTAAGTGCCTTAACTGCTAAGCCATCTCTCCAGCCCCAAAGGAGTTTTATTTTTTGCTCTGAAGTCTGAGTGGATCAGTGTTAAGAATAAGCTGGTGTTGGCTCCTTTTCAGATCACGGTTCTGCAACTCTCTGCACTCCTGAAGCAAGCAGATTCTAGCAAAAGGAAATTGACTCTAACCCGCTTGGCTTCGGCCCCAGTTCCCTTCACTGTGTTGAGCCTTACTGGAAATCCCTGCAAGGAGGACTACTTGGCAGTTTGTGGGCTGAAGGTAAGTCTCAACCCAAGCGTGACCCCCATTGAGCTGTAAGGTCTTCTCTGATCTCAGTACCACCTTTTCCCACTCCCTTATAAAATAAAAATATAAAAGTTACTGTTAAGCAAAAGAAATGCTTCTTTGACCCCCAGAAGACAGCTTCAGTCTGTTCCTGACACCCGAATATCTAGGTAATCTAAATCTTATCTGAAGGCCAGGAACATCAGGAAGGAAAGGAAACAGAGTGAGCCTGTTTGCCGCCTCACCTCTCAACTGTTCTCTAACCATGTACAGGACTGCCACGTGCTCACGTTCAGCAGCTCGGGCTCGGTGTCTGACCACCTGGTGTTGCACCCTCAGCTGGCGACAGGGAACTTCATCATCAAGGCTGTGTGGCTGCCTGGGTCACAGACGGAGCTAGCAATTGTCACTGCAGACTTTGTCAAGGTGTGCTCCTAGCTTTACAGTGATACTATGCTGCTTTCTTTTCCTTTTTATTTTTTTTTAAGTTTTTTGAAGTAGGGTCTGACTTTAGCCCAGGCTGAGCCGCAATTCACTATACTGTCAGGGTGGCCTTGAACTCATGGCATTCTTTCCGACCTCTGCCTCCCTAGTGCTGGGATTAAAGGCGTGCACCACTACAACTGACCTCGTTTTTTAAAAATCTATTTGTAGGGCAGGGGAGTGGTACAAGGGGCTCTTGCCACTGTAACCAAACACTTGTGCCACTTAGTATCTGTCTCTACATGGGTGCTCGGGAGTTGAACTCTGGTCCTCATCAGGCTTTGCAGTTGAATACCTTTAATTGCTGAGCCAACTCCCCAGCCCCTTGTTTTGCTTTTAAATGTGGAATGTTTCATCTCTGTCATTCTCCAGCTCCTCCCAGAGTTAAGAAAATAAAAATCCAACCCTTCTTGTTGCTCCTTGTCGTATTGCCGGATTGATACTGTGTGTCAGTAGGAACGGATTCTGTCCCTACTGTATCAGGCATACTGAGTTGCAAGAAGTGTGTGTGTGTGTGTGTGTGTGTGTGTGTTTATCTCTCCCCTATGCCAGGCCGTGAGGGAGAGGGAAAGTGTTTTAGCCATCTTTGTATGCACTGCATGTCTAACAGTAGGCACCATTGAATGGACAATGACTGCCCATTACTCAGGAGTTGGAGCTATTAGAATTTCGTGGACAGCATGTTGTGGGGATGGAGTTGAAATAGATCACCTTTCTTCACTGTTTCTCACCCTGCAGATTTATGACTTGTCTATTGATGCCTTGAGTCCAACCTTCTACTTTCTTCTGCCGAGCTCAAAGATAAGAGATGTTACTTTCCTTTTCAACGAAGAGGGGAAGAACATCATTGTTATAATGTCTTCTGCTGGGTACATCTATACTCAGCTTATGGAAGAGGCCAGCAGTGCACAGCAGGGCCCCTTCTATGTCACTAATGTGTTGGAAATAAACCATGAAGACCTGAAGGTTAGAGCGTGTGTCTGTCCCAGTTTTCTTCTGTTCTTTATTTGATTTGTTTAGGACTGCCTGTGTCTGTCTTTCTCTGTCACTGCCTCTCATCTTCTTTTCCTCCCCCTCTGTTTGGCCACCTCTTTCCTGCTTTCTTTCTGCTTGTCGTTTTCTACCTAGCAGTGAAGACTCTAGTTCGCTATCACTGAGATGGTTCAATCACAGCTCCTTTGTTCTCAGGGTAGTCGGGAAGCTCTCACACAGGGCTCTCATGCTTACAGTGCAAGCGTACCTAATGGGGATAGGGCTCCCGGGCCAGAGTGTGGCAGCCACTCGCGTGTCTCTCCTGCAGGACAGTAACGGCCAGGTGGCGGGTGGCGGCGTGTCTGTGCACCACTCCCACGTGCTGCAGATGCTCTTCTTCAGCTACAGCCAGGGCAGGTCATTTGCCGCCACCGTCAGCAGGACCGCTCTGGAGGTGCTGCAGCTCTTCCCCATCAATATCAAAAGGTGAGCAGGGTCCGGTGCCCTTGCCCCACAGGGACTCTGATCCCCTCCTAGGTACTGCTCCCTGGGCTGGGTTTGACCAAGCTTCTATGTCTCTACCTGGTTATCTTTAAAGGCAGGCTGCCTGTCTGGTGTACCCTGTACCGTGGAGCCCCACGCAGTGAGGGGTAGTTTGTTTTTATTTTAGGGAGGGGCATCACTGTCACATAGAAGGAACACCTGTGCTCAAGGCACTGAATGTGATTTAATCATTAGCAAGTTTTGTAAAGGTAACAGACTAGACATGTATCCTGCCCTGACTCCCTTTCAGTTCCTCCCTCAGGAAGCTGCTTCCGTCAGTAGCATGCTGGTAGCATGGCTAGAACTGGGGCCGGTGGAGACTTAACTCAGATTTCTGGACAACAGAGGGGTCGGTGAGGTGGGTGGTATGTTTTATCTAGGGAGGAGGAAGAAGATGACTAGGGTCTCTTCCAGTCTTACTGTCTGCCACTGATGAGTCATTTTATGTCCCTTGGGAATGAGCTACTTTGTGGCAAGAATGAGTGGACGCAGTGCCCATATCACTGGATATGCCGAGAGAGCCTTATAGGATACTGGGTCATCAACCTGAGGCAACTCCTTGGCCCCATGCAGTTGACAGCCTCGAGGATCCTCAGACCATGGCAACCTAGCAGTGGGTATGCTTTTGGTGAGGACTCCTGGTAGTGGGTACACACCTCAGAGTAAAAGTGGCTCATGTGGAATCTGAACCCTTGGCCAAGAGTACTACTCTTAGGTCACATGGCTAGAGAACTGGCCCTTGTGTTGGAGAAGAACTGGTGAGTGGTGAGTGGTACACTAGCTGAGTCACTTCCGTTGCCTGCAGCTCCAATGGTGGCAGTAAGACCTCTCCCGCCCTCTGCCAGTGGTCCGAAGTGATGAATCACCCTGGCTTGGTGTGCTGTGTCCAGCAAACTACTGGAGTGCCTCTGGTGGTTATGGTGAAACCTGACACCTTCCTAATCCAGGAGATTAAGACTCTTCCAGCCAAAGCCAAGGTCAGTACCACATTTCTTACCTGGCTGTGAACTTGCTCTGGTTTTTGGACTTATGTCATCTCTCAGTGGAGGCCTTAAAAAGGTGGTTTCAAGCTAGGTCTAATGCTAACACCCATAATCCTATAACTGGGGAAGTTGAGGCACAGGAGGATCATGAGTTTGAGGCCAGTCTTGGCTATAAGAGAGATACTATTTCAAAAAAAATAAAGCAGGGTAGGAGAGATAACTTAGCAGTTAAGGTGCTTGCCTATGAAGCCTAAAGACCCAGGTTCGATTCCCCAGTACCCACATAAGCCAGATGTACAAGGTGGCACAAGCATGTGGAGTTTGTTTGTGGTAGCTAGAGGCCCTGGTACACCCGTACTCATATTCTTTCTCTCTCTGCCTCTTTTTTTTTTTTTTTTTTTTGAGGTAGGGTCTCACTCTAGCACAAGCTGACCTGGAATTCACTATGGAGTCTCAGGGTAGCCTTGAACTCACGGCAATCCTCCTACCTCTGCCTCCCGAATGCTGGGATTAAAGGCATGTGCCACCATGCCTGGCTCTCTCTGCCTCTTAAGTGAGTAAAATAGAAGATTAGAAGCTGGGCATGGTGTCGCACACCTTTAATCCCTGTACTCAGGAGGCAGTGGTAGAAAGATCACTATGAGTTTGAGGTCACCCTAAGACTCCATAGTGATTCCAGATCAGCCTGGGCTAGAGTGAGACCCTACCTTGAAAAACCAAAAACAACAAAAAAATTAGCAATGATTCTGTTGGTTTGTTAAAAAAGAAAAAGAAGAAGAAGAAACAAAGTTCTTTTCTTTTACATGTCTTTTTTTCCTTTTCCTTTTCCTTTTCCTTTTCCTTTTTTTTTTGCGCTACCCTTTTGCACCCCAATCTGACTGCAGTCTTGTTCTTACTCCCTCTTTCTCTGGGTGGGTTATGAACTGGGGTATGGGAACTAACTCCCTTTCTTCATCCTCTCCCCCTAGATCCAAGACATGGTTGCCATTAGGCACACTGCCTGCAACGAGCAGCAGCGGACGACCATGATCTTGCTGTGCGAGGACGGCAGCCTGCGCATTTACATGGCCAGCGTGGAGAGCACCTCGTACTGGCTCCAGCCGTCCCTGCAGCCCAGCAGTGTCATCAGCATCATGAAGCCTGTCCGCAAGCGCAAGACCACTACCATCAGTAAGGCCCCTCTGCAAACCCGGGGAACTAGCTTGGCCTGTGCTGGCCAGTGGCAGAGTAGGAGGCCCTTGCAAGTGTCTTTGAAGACGCCGTGCTGTCTTGTCTACGCGCTTGGCAAAGGCCCGTGTGGCAAGGACTCATTTTCTACCCATTGCAGGCCAGCAGTCTTGATGCCTTATAAAGAGCGATGTCATTGGCATTGTTTGAATTTTCTTTTGGGATTAGGGAAAGCACTTTGCTGTGGGATTGAAGTTATAGGATATTGGATCCCTTTAGCTGGTTAATTTCTCACTGAATATTGCAGAATTACTATAGATCTCTGAGTGTGTGGTCTTGTTCCTGGCTGACAGAGGACTCTTCGGGGAAGAGAAAATTTGAATTCAGGAAGACCTCTATAGCGATCATCACATTACCTTAAATGCATTCTAGTGTATATTAGACATAATGGTGTAGCTCATCTTCCTGTAAAGAAATAATTTCTGTTTGTGTTGTAATAAATTATATACTCCACACCAATACCAGGTCACATGGTTAGGGCTGATCACTGCCTGTAGGCCTCATGATGAGAAGCACACTTGAAGTCTAGTCAGTTAGAGAGGAAGAGTATATGGGTGTGGACGCCAGTCTTTAGCCAGAAGTGGAAGCAAAGGTGATGAGAGCCCACATGCCGAGGTTCTCTGGAAACCTAGTTCTGTTCTCCACAGCAACCCGCACATCTAGCCAGGTGACTTTCCCCATTGACTTCTTTGAACACAACCAGCAGCTGACAGATGTGGAGTTTGGTGGAAATGACCTCCTGCAAGTCTACAATGCACAGCAGATCAAGCACCGGCTGAACTCCACCGGCATGTATGTGGCAAACACCAAGGTAAGGACCATGCTAGTCTGGACTTGCTGCCTGGGTAGATGGACATACTGTCTGTCTCCTCCCCTCTCCTCCCCTCTTCTGTTTTCTTCTTTTTGTCTATATCTGTCTTGTCTATCCGTCCATCCACTATCTAATCTCTGCATTGAACTCAGGGCCTTTGCCCAAGCGACTTAAATGCTCTACCATTTGAGCAATAGCCCTAGCCCCACATCTTCTTTTGGAATCATATATAAAATATCTGCTCATACTCACTTGGCTCTAGTCAAGACCCTTGAGTGAATGAAAATTCTTTCTCATAGCTGAAGGACTCCCATGGGCCCAAGGGGTGAGGTCTCTGCCATTGCCAGCATACCACTGAGGCAGTGTGAGTGGAAGAGCTTAGAATTTGACCAGAAGAACTTCGTTTTCTGACATGCATCTTTTGTCCCTGCAGCCTGGTGGCTTCACTATTGAGATTAGTAACAACAACAGCACTATGGTGATGACAGGCATGCGGATCCAGATTGGAACTCAGGCCATCGAACGCGCCCCCTCGTACATTGAGATCTTTGGTAGAACCATGCAGCTTAATCTGAGCCGTTCCCGCTGGTTTGACTTTCCCTTCACCAGAGAGGAAGCCCTGCAAGCTGATAAGAAGCTGAACCTTTTCAGTGAGTCAACCAACCAGCCCTGGGCACTCTGGTCCTCTCGTCGGGACTGTAGCTGGAGGCCATTAGGTCTCCTTCTGGGGTTCGGAGATTCTCTCACCGTTTTTCCGTGGTCTCCGACATCAGGAAGTGGTGCACTTCATTTGTGCTGTAAAAGAGGCAGAGTTCTAGGAAAGGAATCTATTTCCTTTTCTTTCGTTGGTGGGACTAGGGGCTAGGGGCTTGAACTCAGCCTCTTGTATGGTAGGCAAGTGTTCTACTGAGCTACATCCCTGCCCTCTTTGTTTCTTGGCTGTGTATGTGCAATGTGATATGTGGTATATGAATGTATATGTGCCCATAGTGCCCATGTGCTCACCAGCAATGACTGAAGCAGAACACTGGGTGTCCCTCTCCATCGCTTATGCCCATTCTTTTTTTTTTGGTTTTTCGAGGAAGAGTCTCACTCTGGTCCAGGCTGACCTGGAATTAACTCTGTCATCTCAGGGTGGCCTTGAACTCATGGCAATCCTCCTACCTCTACCTCCCGGGTGCTAGGATTAAAGGCGTGCGCCACCATGCCCGGCTTGCTTATGCCCATTCTTATTTGAGCCAGAGTCTTACTGACCTGGAGCTTTTTTTTTTTTTTTTTTTTTTTTTTTTTTGCAAGCTCCAGTGAGTCTTGGATCTCTACTTCTCTCAGGACTGTGGCCACAGACACTCAATGTCCATGCCTGTCTGTTTATGGGGGTCCTGGGGTTGAACGTGAATGGTCGGTTTCTCAGGTCATCATGCTTTAACAGGGAGTGCCTTTAACAGTCAAACCATCTCACCAGCCCCCTGTCCACTTTTGTACTTTCATTTTTGCATGCGTGTGTGGTGTGCACATGTGTGTTTGTATGTGTGTATGCTTGCAAATGAAGCCCAATGTTGGGTTGTCCTCAAGTTCACTGTCCATCTCTTTTTGAGACTGGGTCTCTGGCTTCGAGCTCCTTGATTAGACTACATAGGCTATCCAGGGAGCCCCTGTGCCTATCTTCCTAGCTCTGGGATTAAAGGCCCACTCCATCATGCCTGGCATTTTACATGGGTTCTGGGATGTAACTCAGATCCTCATGCTTACAAGGCAAACACTTGACTGGCTGAACCATCTCCTTAGCTCACTTTTTTTACTTTTTATTTTGAGACAAGTATTCACTGAGTTGCTTCAAGCTGGCCTTGAACTCACTCTATAAGCCCAGGTGGGCCTTGAACTTGTGATCCTCCTGTGTAGCTAGGATTACAGGCTTGAGCCACCAGACCTGGTGTTAGGAGTCTATTTAAAGAATAGGTGTGGTAAAAGATAGAGCCAACTCTGTCAGCAGTTCACTTCGTTGGTGCTGGGTTGGCCTCACTGGTGGGACTCTGCCATGTTGAAGAGGAGTCCCATCATGAAGTCAAGAGGCTTCCTTGAAGCACAAGTAGAAAGAAACCTTGGCTCACATACCCTTCAACATTGTTCTCTGTCATGTCATCTGTCATAGATACTGTAATTTTATTAAAGTTCTTTCTAGAAATGGCTGCTGTTAGTAGGGATGGTCACCTGTACTTTGAACAAAGGAAGTGCCTAGAAACCCTTGTGAGGAAGAGTTGGGAGGTCTGTTCCATGAAAGCACAAGAGGATTCCTGCAGAGACGCTGAGGGATCCTGCTGAGCAGGCGATGCCGTGGAGGGGTGTGTGGAACTGGCCTTGTGCATCCAGTGAGCTGCTGCTCGTGCTTCAGCTGATACGGTCTCGCTGCATCGATGATGTGGCTCACACCTTTGCACTGCCAGTTCTGGCCTGTGCTTTAGAAGGTGATGTGAGCTCTTCAGTAAATGTGTTCCTAAAGACTTCTCTTGTTTATTGTAGTTGGCGCCTCAGTGGATCCAGCTGGTGTCACCATGATAGATGCTGTAAAAATTTATGGCAAGACTAAGGAGCAGTTTGGCTGGCCTGATGAGCCCCCAGAAGAATTCCCTTCTGCCTCTGTCAGCAACATCTGCCCTTCCAACCTGAACCCAACTAATGGCACTGGAGAGAGTGACTCGGCTGCTCCTCCCACCACCAGTGGCAATGTCTTGGAGAGGTACCAGTGCTGGCAAGCTTTGGCTTCAGCGTTCACCATTTTTCACTTGCTGTAAAACCTTGCTGTGCCTTGAATTAGCATCTCTCACTGTCCCAAGACTAGCCTATATCCAGTGTTTCCTTAATGTACAGCTAGAACCTAAGAAGTGGGCTCAAAATCATCTGATGCAGGAGTCCCTGCCCAAGGCAGTAGGTACCTTTTCTTAATGATCTATCCCTGTTGGAATAGCCAGAGGCCGCAGGCTAGAAGGGGTTTAGCCCAGTCAGTGTTCTTGGTTGGGAGCCATTCTATCTGAAGCATAGGAGAGCATCCTCCCTCTCTTTCTCTGTAGTAGCTACTTCCTTACAACACCGTCAGCAAGAGAGGCTGCCACAGCATCTTGTAACAGGGTGCAGTGTCCTCCAAACTCCCTACGGTGGCATTCTTAGCATCATGCTTGGCTTCCTTGTGCTGGCTGGCTGCTGGTTTGCCATGGTAGATGGAAGCTTCACGATGTAAGATTGTGAGTTTCTTACATTAGAAGTCTTAAGAATAGCCATGCTTGGAATCACTGCTCCCCAGCAGCAGCCTTCCCCCTTCTTTCTCTTTCTTTTTTCCACACTCTGTTCATATATGGTTTGCTTAGGGTATGTTTTCAGGTTTCTCTGAGCTTCACATGTTTTTCCCTTTTTTTTCCCTTTGCTTCTCCCCCAAGTTCTGAAACTGAGTCCCTAACCAAGCTGGACCGGTTAGTATGCCTCTTTCTTTTCTCTGCACGAGTGCGTGTGTGTCCCGGCAGTGTACGCAGTGGTGTGGCTTCGCGCTGGTTCTGCTTCTGTTCTGAGCCCTGCTTCTTTCTGTTCTGGTCGTTGCATGGCTGCCAAGCTCTCCATGGTTAAAAATGGAGCGCACCCAGGACCGCGAGTGCTCCTTGATGTTGCTGCGGCAGGCTCTCTCGGCTCTCTCTTCCTCAACCCAGTCCTGCTGCTGCTTCTCTACAGTGGATGAGAAGGGGTGGGGGCCGAGGGGCAAACAGAAAGGCTTGCCAGCTCATAAGCCCACCTTTATCCTGTGCCTCACTTCGTCATGAGTTCTTTACTGCTTTCCTCTGACCCTTGCCCTTCCAGCCTCCTCCTCAGCACTTCTCTGTCCTGACCTCAGTTGTCAGGATGTTAGTCCTTTACTATGCCACATTAAATTCAGAGGAACAAGCCCGAGGAGTATGTTACTTGGTACCATCTAATGGGTGGGTTTCCTACTTCTTTCCTAAAGGGAAAACTGCTCAGTTTTCTAACTATGCTTTGTACTGTCCTTTAACTGTTAAAAATAAAAAGTGGCATGTACTTATAGTTGGTTCACTCTCCCATATGTAAGGCTCAAGGAAAATGCCTGCCTGCCCTTTCTTGGAAGTATACATAAAATCTAACCTTAGTTTTCCCAGTGTAAGATGGCTATAACCCGTCCCTTGTACTTCCCTTTACCCACTGATCTTCAAGCACCTGAGCTTTGGGTCCACCGCATCAGGACTGTTAAGCCCATCTCAATGATCCCCACCACAGGCAGCAGAAGGAAGCGCGCTTATCCTCCCTGAGAAAGAAAAGCCCTGTCTTTGAGTTACGGATTATGAACATGGCCTCAGGTTGATCTCCAAGCAGAAGCCAGGTTTCCTCTGGCCTGTAGCATAGGCAGAAATCTGCATGGTGCCTGTGGCAGGTCTTATTGTGCTTTGATTTTGCATTTGGCATTTATTAGCTGTCCCCCAGGTCCTCACAATTATAGCTTGCCTAGGCGAAAGCACTAGGCAAAGAGAATGGTGGTTGTACTCAAGCCAGGTTTCCTGTCTCCCTAGGCTGGTGGTGAGCTCCTTGGAAGCCTTGGAAAGCTGCTTTGCTGTTGGCCCCATCATAGAGAAGGCAAGTGACTTCCTCAAGCCATGGAGCGATCTGAAGAGACAGGAAGTGAATGAAGTGGTCTGAGGCCTGGCAGCTGATGATCACTCTAATCTAACCTTGATTTGCAAAGAAGTTCCACAGCAGGCACTTGGTCTCCCAGCTGCCATTCAGGGACCATAGTGTGATGTGTCATAGCACACCAGTGTTGTCAGGGTCCTGATATTATGAAATTTTGTTCTTTTTTACTCTTTGCTCTCAGTGGCAAGTAACCTAGCCCTAATGGCCTCAAAGGAAGGAGAGGAAGGTAGACTAGAACAGGCATTCTGCATCGAGTGATAACCGTGCTGTTCTTCATATCAGGAGAGAAACAAGCACGCAGCTCAGGAGCTGGCCACTTTGCTGTTGTCCTTGCCAGCACCTGCCAGTGTCCAGCAGCAATCCAAGAGCCTTCTAGCCAGCCTGCACACCAGCCGCTCAGCCTATCATAGCCATAAGGTAATTGCTCCCCTTTCCCCCCCTTCTTGGAGAGGTCTTCTATGGAAACGGAAATTGTCCTGGCAGAGAGTTGAGGAAGTTGGTTTTTACACATAAATCAAAAGCACCTGGCAGGGCCTGGAGAGATGGCTTAGTGGTTAAGAAGCTCACCTGGGAAGCCTAAGAACCCAGCTTTGATTCCCCAGGACCCATGTGAGCCAGCTGTACAATGTGGCGCCTGCATCTGGAGTTCATTTGCAGTGGCCAAAGGCCACGGTGTGCCCATTCTTTCTATCTGCCTTTTTTCTCTTTCTCTCAAATAATTTTTTAAGAAGTATATATTATGTATGTATTTATATTTGAGAGAGAGAATGGACATGCCAGAGCCTCTTGCCCCTGTAAACAAACTCCAGACACATGCATAACTTTGTGCATCTAGTTTTTTGTGGGTACTGGGAATTGAAAATTAAAAAAAAACCCAAAAAACAAATTAGTTAAAAACACACACACACACACATCTGGCAAAGTGAAGCAAACAGGAGGAAGGAGCCATAGCACCACCATTAGAGCCAGACTCCAAAGTTTCTCCTGAGAAATGCATGGACACCATTCTAAACTGAGAATGACTCCTGCCAGGCCATTGGTTTGTGTTATTTCTCGATCCCTAACAGGAGGATCAGTAAGTCTTGAGTCTGGGTGTGGATGGTGGTTTTTCTTGGAAGACAGCAAGGACCCAGGGCATCACTCCAGGGGTCCATGCTGCTGGTGTTTTCAACTTTGGCTGTAGGCCCAAGTGAGAGGCGAGGACCTCTGAAGGAGAAATCTGGAGCAGAGAGTCTTTTCTACAAACATAAGTGGTTGTTGGTAGAGGGAATTTGACCACTTTGTCTAGTTGGCAAAGATACCAGTCCAGGCCTAGGAGGAACCAGTCCTCTAGGAGACACTTTTGTGCCTCTATCCCATAAAGTTGTGAAATGTGAGTTCAACCTGCTGGACCTCCAAAACAGCCTTAAGTAATAGAACTTGCTGAGGAATGACTTCCACTGGAAGAGGAGATGGCTGCTACAGTTCTGAAGACCACATGGACTCAAGCTTGGCTGTCACACTGTGATACTGTTTGTGTACCTGTTGACTCTTATGTTTCAAGAAGTTTAGCAATGGGCTGGAGAGATGGCTTAGCGGTTAAGCGCTTGTCTGTGAAGCCTAAGGACCCTGGTTTGAGGCTCGGTTCCCCAGGTCCCACGTTAGCCAGATGCACAAGGGGGCGCACGTGTCTGGAGTTCGTTTGCAGAGGCTGGAAGCCCTGGCGCGCCCATTCTCTCTCTCTCCCTCTATCTGTCTTTCTCTCTGTGTCTGTCGCTCTCAAATAAATAAACAAAGAAAAAAAAATTTAAAAAAAAAAAAAAAAGAAGTTTAGCATTAGGAAGCTGTGAAGCTTGGTTTGGCCAGTTGGTGGTAGTTAACAGTTTGGTTCTTCAGTGCTGGCCTTTGCCTATGGTTGACCCTCTGGTCCTGCTGTCTTACAGGATCAGGCATTGCTGAGTAAAGCTGTGCAGTGTCTCAATGCATCCAGCAAGGAGGGCAAGGACCTGGACCCAGAGGTGTTCCAGAGGCTGGTGATCACAGCTCGCTCTATTGCCATCATGCGTCCTAACAACCTTGTCCACTTTACGGAGTCAAAGCTGCCTCAGATGGAAACAGGTGAACTTGACCCGCACGGCCATGGTCCTGACTCCCTGCTCTTTACACTTTGTAGGGCTTCCAACATCGGGACTGTACCACGCTAACTAGATACCTCAGCTCCTTCTCACGTGTGTTTAGTGTTCTGGACATGAGCTGCAGCTAGGCTGGGTTTGGCCCTGGTGCTCTGGAGCTGCGCCCTCACATTGTCCACGTGCGGGTCCTTCACTGGTGCTTTCACAGCGCGCGCTGTAGCCTTCTCTGCCTGCTTGTTGCCTCACCTCGCCTTACACTGGCTGCGCATGGCTGGGTGCCACTACCTGTTCTGTCATTATCAGAGTTCACTGACGTCTCTCCGGTTCCCTTCCATCTTCGCGTTCCTGTGTGCTGCCGTCATCCTGTATGTCCTCCTAATGCTACAGTTCTGGAGTCATTCTAGCAAATTCCCTGACGTCTCCTGGGATAGAGTGGAACAGTTGCAACAGGCCTCTTTGAACCTGCTATAAACATCCTGGATGCTCTCCTTTCTATTTAATTCTAACACACGCTGTTTTCTGTGATGTTCCTTTCCCAGACTGTTTTTTCCCCAGATGTGCCTGCTGGAATCTGGGGATAGTTGGCATATTGATTGGGGCCCCACTTGAAACTCCCTCCGCAGGCAAGCTTCCTTGACCTGAGTTAACCTTAAAATAAATTAAATTCCGTCTTAGGTTTGCCATCGTTAATCATTTTTTTTCTTCCTGCGTAGAAGGAGTGGATGAGGGGAAAGAGCCTCAGAAGCAGGTGGAAGGAGATTGCTGTAGCTTCATCACTCAGCTCGTGAATCACTTCTGGAAACTCCACGCATCCAAGCCCAAGAATGCCTTCTTGGCCCCTGCCTGCCTGCCAGGTATCATGTTCACAGGGACACTTGGATCTTGGTACATAGTTGAAGTAGGCATAAGTTCTGTCTTTGAACACCATGACCCTTTCTTCCAGTGTTAATAATTAGGAGATAGAAGTCTATGAGATCAGTGGCAATGCTCCTTATGGGAACAGGGAGCAGGATTGTCTTCAACTGTCTTTCTTCATGCTAGGTCACAGTTCACACAGAGAAATGTGCATGTGTCTGAAGTTCGTGGAAGTGTAGGAGTGTGTACATGCCATGGTATACGTGTGTGTGTGGGGGGTGTGAGGACAAACTTGGTGATGTGTTTGTCTTCTCTTCCATCTTGCTTAAGACAAGGTTTTCTGCGCACTTTCTGTCCCTTTCCCTTTATTGGCAATGTGTGTCCCTGCCAGTTTAGTTGGCCTGCAAGCTTCCCAATTTTCCTGGCTCTGCCTCCTGTTGCCACAGGTATGTTGGGATTACTACAGATGCATATATCACTGGGTCTGGCTTTACATGGGTGCTAGGGGTCTTGAACTCCTGCTGGCAGGCTTTCAAGCAAACACCTTTACCTGCAGAGCCATTTCTCCAGCTCCCTGGAGCTGTCTCTGTTCATTTCATTTTTTAAATTTTTTTGGTGTGTGGTATGATGCCCCATATGCTCAGCTGGTGACTAGAGCAAAATGTTCCGAGTCTCACTCAATTGTTCCTCTGCCTGGTCTCTTGCTGCTGCAGACAAACTTCAGATGCATGTGCCACTTTGTGCATCTGGCTTTCATGTGGGTACTAGTGCTAGCAGGCATTGCAAGCAAATACTTTTATCTGCTGAGCTGCCAGCCCCTGGTCTTTGTTTTGAGCTAGACTCTCATTACTGATCCCGGAGCTTGTGGGGCTCTAAAGATTCTCAGGTCTCTGCTCCTCTGAGGAATTGGGATTACAGGAGCGCATATCCACATCCGGCTATTTATCTAGGACCTAGTGATTCAAAATCAGGTGATCTCAGGCCCTCCTCTGGCCCTTATATTTTTTGCAGGAAGTGCACTTAACTGTTGACCCATCTTTCCAGCCCCTTATAATTGGTTCTAAAAAATACTTATGGTTGGAAGCCGGGCGTGGTGGCGCACACCTTTAATCCCAGCCCTCGGGAGGCCGAGGTAGGAGGATCACTGTGACTTCGAGGCCACCCTGAGACTACATAGTGAATTCCAGGTCAGCCTGGGCCAGAGTGAGACCCTACCTTGAAAAACCAAAAAAATAAAAACCCAAAAAACAAAAACTTATGGTTGGAGAGATGGCTTAGCAGTTACGGAGCTTGCCTCTAAAGCCTAAGGACCCAGGTTCAATTCCCCACTGTCCACACAAGCCAGATATACAAGGTGGCACATGCATCTGGAGTTTGTTTATAGTATCTAGAGGCCCCGTTGTGCCTATTCTCTTTCTCTGTCTGCCTCTTTCTCTTTCTTGGGCCTGGTGGTGCACACCTTTAATCCCAGCACTCAGGAGGTAGAGGTAGGATCACCGTGAGTTTGAAGCCACCCTGAGACTACAAAGCAGATTCCAGATCAGCCTAAAGCCTAAGCTAGTGTGGGACTTTACCTCAAAAAATTAAAAAAAAATTTAAAATTAAACTAAAAATGAGAATTAAAAAAAGAGCTAGAGAGAGAAGTAAAATGGTGATTACTTAAAACATTAGCCTAAGAGGCTTGTCAAAGTCTTGTTCTGTCTTCCCGTAAGGTTCAGGGAAGCATGGGATTAGCCCCTGCCTACCTCTTCACATTGCCCTGTGTGGATTGTTTTTCTTCTTCTTCAAGGTAGAGTCTCCCTGTAGCCCAGGCTGACTTGAAATTCACTCTGTGAATTGCCACCTCGCCCATCTCCCCTGTCTGGTTTTTTTGATGGTCACATACACACTTCTGTGCAGGATCTACAGAAGCTTTTGTGGATACTTTGTGGGCTAAGGAGACTATTATTAAGAAAACAAACTTCAATTAAAGCTGATGGCATTCACAGTATGTGCAGGTTTTGTTGGTTGGTTTTGCTATTTATATACCTGTTAATTTTGTTTAGCTTTTGCTTTTATGTGGTGATAATAATTTAATTTACACTTTCATCTCAGAGTCCTTTTTTTCAGCAGATTTTCAGACAGTCATTTTCTTTCCATTAGGCCTCACTCATATCGAAGCAACTGTTAATGCCTTGGTAGACATTATCCATGGCTACTGTACCTGCGAGCTGGACTGTATCAATACAGCATCCAAGATCTACATGCAGATGCTCTTGTGCCCTGTACGTATCAGCACAACCTGGTGTCTTGTCAGCTTGGGGGTATGGAAGTAGATTTGCTAGACTATTGAAATCAGATACTAAACCCTAACCCTAACGTGAACCAGTAGTTCTGAATGTTAAGAAGGAGCTGTCAGAAACAAGGCTTGGGACATGGCTGGATTTAGTCTTTCTTGTTCATTGCTTATCCCTAGTTCGTGCCTGCTGTAAAGGGAATGCTATTGAGTTTTACTCAAATGACTGCATGAGCTAAGGAACAAAGTTTCTGTTTCCAACATTCCTGATAGAACTAAGTGTGGGCAGTACTGTTCATAGTGCAGATGAAGTAGGACAGACTGTAAGGGCTTAATTGTGTGAGGAAAAGCCGGAGCTCATTTGTTAAGAGCCAACTGGGACAAATGGCTTTGCAGATTGTCCCCAGGCACTGAGACAGGAAGATAGTGAATGGGTCTTAGGGACACCAGGTCTGGAAGAGCTGACCAGCTCACCTGAAGAGTTGTGAGAGCAGACAGGTCTTCCACTGTGTGTATAAGAGATGGACCAGAGAGGAGCAGCTGGTTTGATGAGTCATGAGAGAGCCCGAGCTTGACTGTTTCTTTTCAAACCTTAGGATCCTGCGGTGAGCTTCTCCTGTAAACAAGCTTTAATTCGAGTTCTGAGGCCCAGGAACAAGCGCAGACATGTGACATTGCCCTCCTCCCCTCGAAGCAACACTCCAATGGGTAATATGAGGGCTGAGTTTAGGCTTAGCTTGTGGGGAGGGCAGGAGGGAGATATAGCATTGGGTTGTGCTGCTTGTGATGACCAAAGTCCTGGAGCCATTTGTTTCTCTATTTTTGTTTTAAATTTTTAAATTAATTTTTTTGAGAGAGGGGAAGAAGGATGCCAGCAGTTAGAGAATGGGCACACCAGAGCCTCCAGCCACTGCAGACAAATTCCAGACACATACACCACCTTGTACATCTATCTGTCTTATGTAGGTCCTGGGGAATTGAACCTGAGTCCTTTGGCTTTGCAGGCAAGTGCCTTAACCACTAAGCCATCCTTCCAGCCCTTCCCTCTGTTTTGATATTTTACTTGCTGTTCCACAAAGAATCCCAGATGATATCTGAAAATGCATTTAGTAAGTACCATGAAAGCAAAGTCCAACCAATGGGAAAATAAAGGTGTCATGATAAAGCCCAGCCAAGGATACTATTGTTCTATCTCACAAGGTCCTGTGTGGTGGTGAAGGGAAGATCTTATATGTGAATGAAGCTTCTTGAGAGCCATAAGAAAAATAATATTAGAACAATAACAGACATCACAGTGACACTGAGCTCAGTGGGAGGATCATTGTGAGTTTGAGGCTAGCCTGGGCTATGTACTGAATCCCAGGTTAGAAAGGGTGATATGGCAAGAGCTTGTCTTTAAAACAAACAAACCAATCCAGTGTCTTGAACACATTTGATATCTAGTCAGTACTTATTGAATAAATTAGTTACCAAATTACAATGACAGCAGGGCATGGTGGTGAACACCTGTAATCCCACCACTAGGGAGGCTAATAAGACAGTAGGACTGAGTGTTCAAGTCCTGCCCGAGCTACATAGCAGGTTTTTTTTTTAAGGCAAGCCCAACAGACTGGCCTTTTAATGGGAGGGGCGGGGGAGAGAATTGGCACATCAGGGCCTCTGGCCACTGTAACCGAACTCCTGATGCTTGTGCCACCTGTGCGTATGTGCGACCTTGCACATGTCTGGCTTACATGGGACCTGGAGAGTAGAACATGGGTCCTTAGGCTTTGCAGGCAAGCACCTTAACTGCTATGCCATCTCTACAGCCTCTTTTCTTTTTATTCATTCATTTTATAGTGAATTCCAGGTCAGCCTAGGCTAGAGCAAGACACTACCTAGAAAAACAAAAAGCAAAATAAAACAAAAAAAATCATAGGCTGGAGAGATGGCTCAGTAGTTAAAGGCACTTGCTTGTAAAACCTGATGGCCCAGGTTCAAATACTCAGTACCCACATAAGACTAGATGTACAAAGTGGCACATGTGTTTGTAGTTCATTTGCAGTAGCAAGAGGTTCTGGAACATACATGCTCACTCACTCTCCCCTTCTCTCTCCCCCTTTTCCCTCGCACCTTTTCTCTCTGTTTGCAAATAAACATTAAATAAAATATTCAAATATATTTTAAAAAATCACAATATAAGCCAGGCATGGTGGCACATGCCTTTAATCCCAGCACTTGGGAGGCAGAGGTAGGAAGAGCACTGTGAGTTCAAGGCCACCCTGAGACTACATAGTGAATTCCAAGTCAGCCTAGGCTAGAGTGAGAACCTACCCCGAAAAACCAAAACTAAAAAAACCCACAATATAATTGAGTATAAAATATACATATGTATGTGTGTGAATACATATGATAAAAACTTATTCTTGGTGAAAATCTCTTCAATAAAGGTGTATTTCAAAGTGGACTTTCCTACACTAATTTTGATAACAAATTTCACAGATTTCTTTCATGATATACTTGTCCTTGTTCAAGGGCCATGTTTGTGCAGAATAAAAAGAAATTGCCATTAATTTAGTAGTAGTCTAGTATATCATTGTTGCTTAAATGCGAACTCAAAAAAAAGCTGTTGCTACGCCTGGTGGCACGTATCTTCAGTCCCAGAGGTGGTAGGATTGTTGTGAGTTCCAGGCCAGCCTGGGACTAGAGTGAGTTTCAGGTCAGCTTCGGCTAGGTTGAGATTCTACCTCAAAAAAAAAACCAAATGAACAAACTTAAAAAGAAAAAGAAATACAGTGTGTGCCTCACCCATGTGGCATGTCTTGGAGTAGCCACATTTTCAGTGCTCTGTCGACACCTGTGATTGGTACCTACTGAATGGGCTAGTGCATATGTTTTGAGGAATGTGTATGGCTCTGTAACTCTGAGACATTCTTCCTTGAATGACACCTATCTAAGTTTTTGTTGTGTTGGGCAGTAGTTGGTAGCTCTTTTCTCTTGAAGGATCTACAGTGTGGATAGTCAGCATTCCTACTTACATCCTTTAGCAGTCCAACAAGTGAAGGCGTAGTCTTGCCTGGGCTTCTTCCTTAGTAGAAGAGCTTTTTGCCTTCCCACAGACATGGGCCCTGACAGGACCTGTCACGATGTCCTCAGCTTCCATTCAGTGGCTTCAGATTTCAATCCTGCTGTTTCTAGTGATTATATCGTGTGAAAATCTCACAGACCATACTGTTTTGGAAAAAAGAGGTGAAATAAACTCTGCTACAGTGATGGGGCACAACCATGCATCTTAGTGCATTGCTTTCTGGTCTTATCCAAGGTTTCCTATGACCTGGTAGAAGCTTGTGGAAGCCTACTGTCCTTAGACTTCTGATTTATGGAAACACCTTTGGAATCCTTTGGGTTGTTTTAATCCTCTGTGAACTCCAAGGCTATTCTGTAGGGGACAAGGTGCAAGTTGTCACTTTTTCCTAACTGCCATTTCCCCAGATACTGTTAGGTACAAGAAGCAAGAGAACCAGGCCTCCAGGCATCAGGCCCAGGAGTTTTACCTCAGAAGTGCAGGGTGCTGACTGCTGGCTTGTCTTGGGCAACGTTGTTGTGGGACATGTCACATTACATGTGAAGGGAAGAAGTAACAAACACCTTCAGGTGACTGGGGTTTCTTTGACTCAGGAGACAAGGACGATGATGACGATGATGATGCAGATGAGAAAATGCAGTCATCAGGGATCCCTGATGGTGGTCACATCCGTCAGGAAAGCCAGGAACAGAGTGAGGTGGACCATGGAGATTTTGAGATGGTGGTGAGTTTGGCATCAGGAGAGGGAGGAGCATCCAGCCCTCTAGCTCCTACTCAGTGGGTCTCTTAACATCATGAGGCCTGTGGACACTGACAGAGCTTTCTCTCTGCAGTCCGAGTCAATGGTCCTGGAGACAGCTGAAAGTGTCAACAATGGTAACCCCTCTCCCCTGGAGGCCCTGCTGGCAGGCGCAGAGGGCTTTCCCCCCATGCTGGACATCCCGCCTGATGCAGATGACGAGACTATGGTTGAACTAGCCATTGCCCTGAGCCTACAGCAGGACCAACAAGGTAGATGGCGATGCCAGAGTGCAGCCTCCCACTGGCCTTAAACAGAAAAGAGCTTGGCAGTTACTGATACCAGCTGACTCAGCCTGTCCCCAGAGCAGAATTGGGGAGAGGTTGATCTGGGTGAGAGCTGTTCAGAGGTGCAGGTGGAGAGTGACGTTTCCAGGCTACATGCCAGTTTTGTAGTGTCTTCTAGTTTGGTTTCTTGGATGGTTTCTTCATGAACCTGTTCGATTACTCAGACCTCTGTCCTTCCTGACTGAAGAAAGCACTTCAGCCTCTGTGAACTTGGTGGGTGGACAGCAGTGGCTGTTAATTGTCCTTTAGGCCAGAGGTCACATGCTGGTGTTGAGACCCTGAGGGCAGCAGGTGGCTGCACCAGCACTGTTGACAGGGCTCACGGGGATGCTGTGCTCACTCTCCACTTGTTTCCCAGGCAGCAGCAGCAGTGCCCTGGGCCTGCAGAGCCTGGGGCTGTCCGGCCAGGCACCCAGCTCTTCCTCTCTGGACGCAGGAACCCTCTCTGACACCACAGCATCAGGTAACTGTCCACAGCCAGGAGCTTGGCTCAGGGCCACAGGACCCTGCAGCCTTGTTTCCAGTGCTGTGAGAGTGTAATGGGCAGCTGCGTTGACAGGCCATCCTGGATTTCCTGCTCCTGCCACGGCTGTAGTGACGCGCACCAAAGGCGTTCTGCTGCAGCGTGGCCCTGGCACTTGTGGCTCCGCTTCGCATACTGTGCATGCCGCCTGGCTTGGCTGGTTCCTTAGCAGCATTCATGGAGTGGCTCAGCTTGGAGGTTGCTGAGCCATAGGGCTAATGTTAGGGCTGCAGCAATCTTTGTCGGAGGCCTGCCATGTTAGACAGGATTAAAAGGGAGACAGGAGTTCAGACCTTTTAGATTTTTCTTTTCATTTGCAAATCAAAGTGAAGCTGCAAGCAGCTGGGTTATACTTCAGAGTTCTAAGGCAGAATAGCTAGCCAGCAGTGAGCTGAGACACTAGTGTAGCATGCTATGGCCAACTAATATTCATAAAAAACTTGCTTTGTTTTTTGCTTTGAGTCTCTTTGCTAGTCTGATAAGAAACAAATTTCTGAATAGAGAGTTGGTCCAAGAAGTGGGTAATGGCACACCTGAGAACCTCCTAGAATTCCAGCCCCTGAGAAATTGAAGGGTTGATTCATACTTCTGGGAGGTGTGCCCTGGAGAGACAGGAAGGGGGCAAAAGTGGCTGTCCCCACCTGCTGCTTTGGCATGTTGCTCTCTTGAGGTTGCGCAGTGGCATCATCTCAGGCTTTGAGGTCTCTGTCACCTTGTGAAGGTCATGTTCATACCATGCTCTGGGGCTGTCTTGGCTTTCCTCCCCTGTTTATCTCATCCAGCATTTTCCTCCTGTCTCAGCTCAGCCCTGATCCTGGATGCTGTGGCTGTCTCTGGGGAATTTCCTTGCTTTGTAATTAGCACCTGATGAGGGTGATTAAGAGATGAGAAATTTTCCAGTGAGCTCCCCTCCGGACCATTTGATTTTAAAACAGACAATCAACCAAACAAAAACAACAGCAAATGAAAAGTCAATTTGAGAGCTCATGGGCGATTTCCTATGCGTGCAAATGGGTTTCAAAGTAAATCTCATTAAAACTCAAGACTCCTATGCCCTGATGGCAATGCTGGCTTCAGATCTCAGTAGGTGTCAGTAACACCTGAACAAGGGTGACCATGAAGCATTTGGCTAGGAACTGTCCATGTCTCAGATTCTCAGTGGATCTGCATGTACCGTGGCAGCGAGGGAAATGCCCAGTGGACTGGGCTTTCGCTCTGTCAGTCCTGTTTGCAGTACACAGTGTACTGTGTTCATTCCTGTGGGCGGTTGCCCGGCAGAGTGCATCTTTCCCTTTCTCCTCTGCCCGCAGGGTATCTAGCCTCACCGTGTTCTGCACCTTGTGCTTTGATGCTTTCACCCCAGGAGGGGTTTGTACCTGTAACAGCTCTCGTTACTCTCTCAGCTCCAGCCTCAGATGATGAGGGCAGCACCGCGGCGACAGATGGCTCCACGCTGCGGACCTCTCCTGCCGACCATGGTGGCAGTGTGGGCTCAGAGAGCGGGGGAAGCGCGGTGGACTCAGTGGCTGGCGAGCACAGTGGTAAAGTGCCTGGGCATCCTGGACCCTTTGGGCAGGGGTGGAGGATAAGACAGGAATCCCTGCCTGGGTCCTGGGACTACTCTTGATGGAGAGGATGGGAACTCGCTGAATATCTGGTAGCATTTCAGATGTCCTGTGATAAGAGCTGAATGAAGCTCAGTGGGTTAATACTGAAATATTTTACAGGCGTCTTTTAATTGTCGGGTAGTTGAAGGAAAGAGCGACATAGATAGTCTCAAGTTGTGTGACCTTGAAGCTCATTATCTGTACAGTTTTGCTCTTTATCTACTGGGGAAATGTACTGTTAGGCTTACCTGTTGGTGAGTTGATGTGTTGATAGAGCAAGTCCCTTCCCTCCCACACACATACAATCTGAGAAGGTGAGGCCTCTAGAATGAGGTAGCATGACAAAACCATTGGATTGACCTTGTAATTTAGATTGTAATTAAAAATTAGCTGTTAAGAATTTTTTTTTTTTTTTTTTGGTCAAGATAGGGTTTCACTCTAGCCCAGGCTGACCTGGAATTCACTATGTAGTCTCAGGGTGGCCTTGAACTCACAGCAATCCTACATCTGCCTCCTGAGTGCTGGGATTAAAGGCATATGCCACCATGCCCGGCAAGAAGAATTTTTTTAAAAAACACATCTAGGGAGGAAACTCCTTATTTTTTTAAATTAATTAATTAATTTTATTTATTTATATGAGAAAGAGGGAGAGAAAGAGAGAATATGAGTGCGCCAGGGCATTTAGCTGCTGCAAACAAACTCTAGACGTATGCATTACCTTGTGCATCTGGCTTATGTGGGTTCTGGGGAATTGAACCTGGGTCCTTTGGCTTTGCAGGCAAGTGCCCTAACTGCTAAGCCATCTCTCCAGCCTGGTGAAAAATTTTTATGGTCACAGTGAAGAGTAGCTGGTCATTTCTAGATTGACATGTGCTAGAAGTATGTTGTTGAGATTAAGGTTGGTGTTGTGGGAGGAGACAATGGATGTAGTGGAGGGTGAGTGGTTGCTGAAAGTGATGGAGCCTGGTGTTAGGGGACCAGGATCACACTGAATCCTGCTTTGGCTTCACATAACCGAAAACCATATTTAAAACTGCCAGATTTCTTCCAGTCTTTGCTGACAGAACAGTACTTTGGGGTCCATCTTGATTTGGAGTTGATGTGTGCTTTTTATTTTTATTTATTTTATTTTATTTTGGTTTTTTGAGGTAGGGTCTCATTCTAGCCCAGGCTGACCCGGAATTTACTATGTAGTTTCAGGCTGGCTTTGAACTCACAGCAATCCTCCTACCTCTTCCTCCGAGTGCTGGGATTAAAGGTGTGCACCGCCATGCCCGGCTGATGTGTACTTTTTAAATGGTTTTTTTTATAGTGTCTGGTCGAAGCAGTGCTTACGGCGATGCCACAGCTGAAGGACACCCGGCTGGACCAGGGAGTGTCAGCTCGAGCACAGGAGCCATCAGCACCACCACTGGGCATCAGGAGGGAGATGGCTCTGAGGGAGAAGGCGAAGGGGAGGCCGAAGGAGACGTCCACACTAGCAACAGGTCAGGATCCACCCTGTCACTGTCGCCAGGCCTGCTTGTCAGTGTGGTGATAAGTGTTCTGAAGAGTAAAGGAAATGAGAACCACAAGATTTCTCCAGCCATTACTGACCCAGAGGATACTGGATTCCAGCATGCTATGAGAGCCCACTCTGTTATCTGTGACAGAGTCACAGCCAAGGGCAGACCTGCTTTCTCTGTTGGAGTGGTTGTGTATGACATTAGTTCTGTGGGGAGTAGAAAGTGGTCTTTCTCTGAAGGTTCCCTAAATCCCTTTAATAACTCCAAAGTGGTCTTCATTAACACATGAACTTTCAGGCTGGGCAGATGGCTCAGTGGGTAAGTGAGGACCTGAATTGAGATCCACAGCATCTATATAAAAACTGAGAGTGGCATTGTCCACCTGTAATCCCAGTGCTGGGAGACGACAGGAGGGTTCCTGAGGCTTGCTCACTAGCTTGTCTAGCTGAATCTGTGATTTCCAGGTTTAGTGAAGGACACTGTCTTGAAAAAAATTAGTTAGAGAGCAATTGAGGAAGACAGGCAATATTGACCTCTGGCCTCCATGTGCACACATATACACATGCATGTACATCTCATACATATACATACAAATAGACATGAATTTTCCTTAGTAAAACCTATTTTGTTTCATTGTTACCCATAAGCTTATTATGTAATGTCTTTTATAAATGGCTCTGTTTGAGGTTCAACACTGAGTTATTAGGAATGTAGTGTCAGAAATATAGAACTAGCCAGCTGTGGTGGCACATGCCTTTAATCCCAGCACTCAGGAGGCAAAGGTATGAGGATCGTCATGAGTTTGAGGTCACCCTGAGACTACATAGTGAATTCCAGGTCAGCCTGGACTAGAGAAAAAAAAGGAAGGAAGGAAGGAAGATAAAAGTAGCTTCTTGTGCAGGTGTAGAGAAGGTAAAGGAGGGATATAATCTAGAAATAACAATGGTGAAGTTGAAAGTGATCTATCAGCTCTTACCTACCTTGGTACTAGATTGAAGGAGAGAGTGCATTCTTAGCCAGAGGGTGACTAGAAATGGAAGAGGAGGAAGAAAACTTCAGAGTAACATTTGTGGGGTTGGGGATTTGTGTAGCTCAAGAGTAGAGCAATCCCAACAATGAAAAGCCTAAACAAAACAGTTGTGATGCACTGTTCATTCTGGAAGTCAGAGATGATTGCCTTAAAGCTAAAATAACTGTCAGCCTTTTGAACTGAATGATTTCTGTCATAAAGGGAAAAACAAAACAAAGCAAAAAAAAAAAAAAAACCCAAAAAACAAACAAACAAACAAAAAACCACTGAAACAGTCAGATAGTGGAGACTGTCGCAGGGTGTCAGTGAGTGTCTCCCACACCTGTATCCTACCACTTCAAACTTCAATTGCATGCACCATCTGTTGGAGGAAGGTGACTTCAGTTCTCTTAGCAGATGCGGATGTCATTTCTCTCTGATGATGATGTTTTTAAAAATATTTTTATTATTTGTTTCCAAGCAGAGAGAGAACTGAGACAGACAGAGAATGGGTGCACCAGGGCCTCCAGACACTGCAAATGGACTCCAGATGTATGCACCACTTTGCGCATCTGGTTTTACATGGGAGCTGTGGAATCAAACTTGGGTTGTTAGGCTTTGCAGGCAAGGCCATCTTGAGCCATCTCTCCAGACCCTGATGATGTTTTTTTTTGTTTGTTTGTTTGTTTTCGAGATAGGGTCTCACTCAAGCTCAGGCTAACCTGGAATTCACTATGGAGTCTCAGGGTGACCTCGAACTCACGGCATTCCTCCTACCTCGGCTTCCCAAGTGCTGGGATTAAAGGTGTGCACCACCACGCCCAGCACCTGATGATGTTTTGATGGAGTTTGTTTGGTTTTGTAGGGATTTTTTTTTTTCCTTAATGAGATTTTCTAGGTTAACTTTGTTGTATCAGATAAAATTGGGGTTATATTTTTGTGGGGTGGGCACTAGGGATAAAACCCAAGGCCTGGTATATGTTACGCAAGTACATAGGATGGTTTTCTCTGTATTTTGCTTAGCTGTCTGGGAATTTTTAGTGTGTAGGTTAGTGTATCTTAAAAAACATTTTTCTTAATTTATTTAAGAGAGAACTATAGATAGAAACTTTAAAAAGTAATGCCTAATCAATTTTTGAATATTTTAATATGAAATATTTTCATATCTCAGGGTTGGTAAATACTTGTTCAGTGGAAAACAAATAGTATGAAACCAGTAGAAAAGTGAATATGGCTGGTCTTGGTGGCGCACACCTTTAATCCCAGCACTCAGGAGGCAGAGGTAGGAAGATCAGTGTGAATTTGAGGCCAGCCTAAAACTACATAGTGAATTCCAGGTCAGCCTGGGCTAGAGTGAGACTCTGCCTTGATAAACCAAAAAATAAAATAAAATAAATAAAAAGGAAAAGAAGAAAAGTGAATATGTATCTTAACAGCAGGCAGAGCATGTGCCCAGTATAATATGAAGCTCCCCTCCAACCCTGCTGAAAAGTATAAAGCAGACTGTTCTCAGCATCCCTCCTCCTCTTCTCTCAGTATCTGTGTTGGAATTGGCTAATCTTTCCTTCCTTCCTTTCCTTCTTTCCTTTTTTTTTTTTTTTTAAAGTAGGATTTCACTCTAGCCCAGGCTGACCTGGAATTCACTATGTAGTCTCAGGGTGGCCTTGAGCTCATGGAGATTCTCCCACCTCTGCCTCCCTGCCACACCTGGCTATGAATTACTTAGTATTTGTTTTAGGCTCTGAATGGGATTAAGTTATATATATGAGGGTAAGTAATCTGTTACTGTTTATTTTGTAAGATAACTTTTTTTTTTTTTTTTGAGAGAAAGAAGCAGATAGAGAGAGAGAATGGGCACACCCAGGTCTTTTAGCCATTGCAAACGAACGCATGTCCACCTTATGTATCTGGCTTAGATGGGTACTAGGGAATTGAACCTGGGTCCTTAGGCTTCATAGGCAAACGCCGTACCTGTCAAGCCGTCTCTCTAGCCACTGCCTTTGTTTTTTAATATTATTTGTGTGTATCTGTGTGTGCACACTCGTGTGTACATGCATGCACCAGGGCCTCTAGCCACTGCAAATGAACCCAGGCTGGCATGCTTTGCAAGCAAGTCCCTTTAACCATTGAGCAATCTCTACAGCCCTGTCACTGCTCACTTTTAAACCTAAGGTGCCTCCTCCTGTGGTGGTTGTATTGTAGTTTTTTGTTTGTCTTTGGTTGTTGTTTGTTTTGAAACAGGGTCTCACTGTGTTGTACATAGCTCAGGCTAGCTTTTGAAATGTTAATCTCCTGCCTTAGCCTCCTAAACTTTTAGACAGGTGGGTGCCACCACTCCCAATTGCTTCTGTGGCTGTTACGTGTGAGTCCCACATTCCAGACACCCTGTGAGGTCCTAGAAACCATAGGCTTAAGATGTCTTCACCCTGGCCTTATAAATGCCTTGAAGTCAGTCTTGGGGCTCTGTTTACTTCCAGGGGTTCTACTTGTGTTTAGTCTTTGACTTCTTAATTTCTGAAAACTGAGTTCATTATTGCTTTCTTTCTTTCTTTTTTTTTTTTTACATTTATTTTCATTGGTGTTTATTCATTGAACATGATATGGAATTACACAAGGACATTTTCATACAAGTATACAGTGTACTTCAGCATGCACATCCATATTACTCTTATTTTTTGACTTTGATTCCAGTCAATTTTTTTTTTTTTTTTCGAGGTAGAGTTTTACTCTAGCCCAGAGTGACTTGGAATTCACTATGTAGTCTCAGGGTGGCCTTGAACTCATGGCAATCCTCCTATTTTTGCCTCCCGAGTGCTGGGATTAAAGCGTGCGCCACCACACCCAGCTTCTTTCTTTCATTTTTTCCCCTTGAGGTCGTGTCTCACTCTAGCCCAGGCTGACCTGGAACTCACTCTGTAGTCCTAGACTGGCCTTGAACTCACAGTGATCCTTCTACTTCTGCCTCATAAGGGCTCAGGTGTGCTGGGATTAAAGGTGTGTGCCACCATTCTGGTCTAAAATCCTGAAGCATTGCGGGGTGGGGGGTTTCCGGGGGACTTTTTTCTTTTTGAGGTAGGGTCTCGCCCTAGCCCAGGCTGACCTGGAATTCACTATGGAGTTTTGGGCTGGCCTTGTGAACTCGCAGCGTTCCTCCTACCTCTGCCTCCCAAATGCTGGGATTAAAGGCGTGTGCTGCCACATGTGGCTAGGAGCTTTCTTAATGCCAAGACTAGTCCTTAGTATCCAGATCCTTATTGACCTTGGTGGCAGGAGGAAGGAACTGAATTTAGCTGGCTCTTGTTCATGTTCTAGCTCATGTTCCATGTATTTTCCTTGGCCTTGTAGGCTACACATGGTCCGTCTGATGCTGCTGGAGAGATTACTACAGACCCTGCCCCAGTTGCGAAATGTTGGAGGTGTCCGAGCCATCCCATACATGCAGGTACCCCTCACTTCTCCTAGGTAAACCATATTATAGTTGGGTCATCCGTGGGTAGTGCCCTTCTCTTTAAGAGGACTCTAAAGGCTTGGTGTTAGGTCACAGAAGGATGGAGTGCAGTTTGGAGTACAGGTTGCAATCCTTCAGGTTATATATATATAAGCTAAGGGTCAGAGAATTTTAAAAAAATATTTTATTTATGCATTTATTTGAGACTGAGAGAAAGAGGCAGATAGATATGAGAGAGAGTGTGTGTGAGTGAGAAAGAATGAGCATATCAGGGCCTCTAGGCTCTGCAAATGAACTCCAGACACACACACCACCTTGTGCATATGGCTTACATGGGTCCTGGGGAATCCAACCTGGCCTTAGCCTTCACTGGCAAGCGACTTAACTGCCAAGGCATCTCTCCAGCCCCAGAGAATTTGTTTTTAAATGCCCAGCATCATCCAGCTAGATAATTGACACAGGCAGGAACAAAAGCCAACTCCTGAGACTTGAAGTTTTATTCTTTCTTGATGTGCCTGAAGCAGTAGAATGTGGTCTAATTACTTTTCTTCACCAGCTGGTGTTCTTGGAGGTAAAACTTTTTAATTCTTTGCTTAGCACAATGCCTTGGCTCAAGCCACTTTGGTTGAATATCATTAATATAAAACTATTTTTGCCAAGTTTTTGCAAAGCCTTTTCAGTGATGCCAACCAAAGATAACATATACTAGAATTTGATCCTTAAAGACTCAAGACACTTAAACTTGGGGAAACCTAGAATTTTGAATGTCTTAATACATTACAAGTATGATTGACAGAGAAGTCCTTAAGATTGGAATTTCTTCATAAATGCCATGTTTGGAACTAGCCTTCTTTAGAAAATTGGCTTTCATATATCTTCCTCTCTCTTTGCCTTCTAGGTCATTCTGATGCTTACTACAGATCTAGATGGAGAAGACGAGAAAGACAAAGGAGCCCTGGACAACCTGCTCTCCCAGCTTATTGCTGAACTGGGCATGGACAAAAAGGTAAAGCTTGTGTGTCTCTAAGTGAGAAGTGGGGTCCTCCTGGGCTTCTCCTTTCTTTCTTGGGGCAACTTCCCTTGCTGCAGGGCTCCAGTTCTGTGGACTCAACAGTGAGTGTAGTGCCTACTGTGGCATAGTCTTGGTTCCTGAGCATAAATGACAAGCAGGGCAGAGTTCCTGTCCTCATGGACCTTTTGTCGCTCAGTGACTTAGAAAGATTCAATTAGTCTTTTTATCTTACTCTAGCCTCTGAGTATAGCAGGCCCCAAGTACCCCAAGTATAGTTCCTGGGTGCACTTGAACTTGCTTTCTCTCATGGCATCCAAGAAACCTTTAGGGTTGATACAGTGTGTTCAGGCTTGGCCTCAGGCTCAAAGGACTTGTGGGCATTGGGGCTTCTGTCTGCTGCTGCCTTCAGGATGTCTCCAAGAAGAACGAGCGCAGTGCCTTGAATGAAGTCCATCTGGTTGTAATGAGACTGCTAAGTGTCTTCATGTCCCGCACCAAGTCTGGATCCAAGTCTTCCATCTGTGAGGTATTTGTGCTTTGAGCTTAATGGGTTTGGGGAAGGTAAGGGGATTGCCTGGCTAGTGCAGAGCCAAGGGCAGAGGTGGTAGTCCTCTCTTAGAATAAGGCCGTTGTCACCTGAGGGGAGTCAGAGTCTAAGCTGTCCCCTCTCCAGGAACAGAACTTCGGCCTTTTTCAGAATCCCTTCCAAGCTCTGGTCTTTACCAGCAATCTCTCCAATGGAGGGGTTAAAGGGTTTGGAAGTTCCATTATTAAAAAAGCAAGGGCCTGTTCTGCAAGGCACAGAGTGGCTAAGAGGATTCTCCTAGTGTCTGTTGCTATAAGGTATGGTAATAAAGCAGAGAGAAAGCAAAGGGTGTGTGGTGAAAGGAGATTAGCACAAAGCGGAGAAGGTAGAAATTGAGGCTGAACTGCATCCAATCTTAATGAGCTTATGAGCTGTGGGGTTTGCTGGATTTGCAAGGCTCTCCTAATGGTCTTATTTACAGTAGCTTTGCTCCTGCTTTTTATGCATGTGATCACACTCACCCCATCTCCCTGGGAAGCGGTTCTTTGGAAGAGCCCCTACTGGGTGGAGGATATTGCCAAAGACCACAGTGGAATGTTTGCTCTCCTGCACATGGCCTTTTCCATTGCCCCAGGGAAAAGAGAGAGCCCACCCCTCCAGGGGGAAAGGTGATCATGGCAGGAGGTTAGGTGGAGGACTGGTATTTGTTGTTGGAAAGAGCTGGCAACTCGAAAAGCACCAGACTGATAACTCATGGCCTAAGACTGTATGTTTCTTCCTCTTACCACCTGACCCTGTTTTGCAGTTTTTACAAGACATACTTGTCTTCTTGATGTGTATTTTCTCCCATGCAGTCATCTTCCCTCATCTCCAGTGCCACGGCAGCAGCTCTGCTGAGCTCAGGGGCTGTGGACTATTGCTTGCACGTGCTCAAATCGCTGCTGGACTATTGGAAGAGTCAACAGAATGATGAGGAGCCTGTGGCTACCAGCCAGTTGCTAAAGCCACATACGACTTCATCTCCACCCGATATGAGCCCATTTTTTCTCCGCCAGTATGTGAAGGTGAGAAACACTCCCAGCTCTCCTCCCTCCTGTTGTTCTTCTATTCTCAAATCTCTCAGTTTTCCCTGCCTGGTTGTGTGGTTTGGACTCAGAATCTTGTCCGAGTTCAGTGAATCTGACCTACTTGGTGTACTTAAATATTTCTTGTTACAGAGAAAATACTCAGAAGGTCTGGCTTTCTTGGCCACTTCCACTTTTCAGGGTTTCCTTTTTTTTTTTTTTTTCTTTCTTTCTGGTATGGCTCCAGCTTTTGTGTAAGCAGAAAACAATTGACCTAGGGTCACAAACCACAGAAGGATAGTGTGCTTTGTGTGTACAGTGTAACCATTACATGAACTAAGGTGTCTCCAGGAGCTAGGGGTCATCTGGGTTTGTAAGCTATGTCGTCAGTAAGCATGACTTCATCTTTGAGTGGGGCCTTCATGGATTCCAACATATAGACTGCTTACTGCTTACTGAGCAGTCATGTGGATGTCTCCTCAGGGCCATGCTGCTGATGTGTTTGAGGCCTATACTCAACTTCTCACAGAGATGGTGCTGAGGCTTCCCTACCAAATCAAAAAGATTGCCGACACCAGTTCTCGGATTCCTCCTCCTGTTTTTGATCACTCATGGTTCTACTTTCTCTCCGAGGTGAGTGAAGACCTGAATGATGCCCTGACCTGGCACAGGACACCTCTTCTGTTCTCTTTGTAGGCTGCTTTCTTCCTAATCCTCACTCCTTGTCCCCTAGCAGAGCCCTCCCACTCACTTAGGCCCCGGTCATGCCCTTTCTAAATCTGCTGTGTAGTGAGACTATGGAAGGTGTATTTTGACACAGCCACTGGCTGTAGTTTGTGGCTGTATGTGTAACTTCCCTTTGGGTGGTGGTGACCAATTCCATCCTCTGGGCTCTGTCAGGAAGACACAAAGGTCATTAGTTGTCTTCATGAAGAGATTCAGTGAAGGTTATTGGAACAGCCAGTTAAGAACCAAAGAGTCAAAGGGAACACTGAGGCACAGAGAACCTACTGGTAGCCCTCGCAGGAAGCAGACAGGTCCAGGATCTGGGCCACAGCTCTCTGGGGAAGGGATACCAAAAGAAGCTACTGCCTAGAGTTGACTGTCACTGCTCTGTAAAAGGCTGTGAGTGGGTTTTAGGCATCAGGGAGTGAACTGTGTGTCCTGCCTTCAATTTCCCTCCTGTTTTTCTCACTGCCAAAAGCTAAGGAAGAGGGTGCCAGTGGTAAAGAGCCAGTACAGTCCATGAGGTGGAAAGGGTTTGGAGCAGAGACATGGCAACCCAGCCCAGCAACCTACGATTACCTCTGGGAAGAAGAATTTAGATGACTTTTTAATCTTGTATAGCCATACCTTTCCAGCTCTTTCATCTGCAAAAACGACTCCAAATCCTGGCATGGAGGCCAGCTTCCTCCTAGATTCTTGAACATTTGAGTAAAGGAAGAGGAGTATTGATGCTTGTCAGTATACTCTGAGCCGTGCAGGGTGACTGTTCAAAGCATTCTCATTGTGTTAGTCTTGTAAGCAATCTAGAGATGACTATAAAGAGTGTGGGTAGTTACATGTGGGCACTAAGGATTCCGCGTAAGACACTTGTCCTCCCTCTGTAGGGGTCCTATAACCACTCCCCCACTGTTGGCTGTGGCTTACTTTGTAATATTAAAAACCAGGGTGTGGGACTGGGATATTGGCTTAGCAGTTAAAGGTGATTTCTTGGAAAGTCTGCTGGCCAGGGTTCAATTCCCCAGCTACCCACATAAACTGTATGCACAATGTGGCACAGTCATCTGACATTCATTTGTAGTGGCAAGAGGTCCTGATTTCCACCCTGTCCCCAACACGTGCATATTTTTGTTTGTTTTGTTTTTCAAGGTAGGGTCTCACTCTAGCCCAGGCTGACCTGGAATTCACTATGTAGTCTCAGTGTGGCCTCAAACTCATGGTGATCCTCCTACCTCTGCCTCCCAAGTGCTGGGATTAAAGATGTGTGCCACCATGCCCAGCTTAAATAAATTTTTCAAGGAGGGTTTTGTAGCCACAGCTGTGTGCGCAGTCAGGATTGACTCTGTGTTGTTTACCCCTCAAGTACCTCATGATCCAGCAGACGCCATTTGTGCGCCGTCAAGTCCGCAAACTTTTGCTCTTCATCTGTGGGTCAAAGGAGAAATACCGCCAGCTCCGAGATTTGCACACCTTGGACTCTCATGTGCGCGGGATCAAGAAGCTGCTGGAGGAGCAGGGCATCTTTCTCCGGGCCAGTGTGGTGACAGCCAGCTCTGGCTCTGCCTTGCAGTATGACACACTCATCAGCCTGGTGTGTACAAGGGCTGGGAGTGGGTACACGATGAGATTTAGCCAGGGAACAAACCACAGGGCTTTTAACTATTCAAGAATACTGTAACTGGAGAAGAGCTTGGGTGGATCACTGGCTTTGGAGGTGCTGTGCCTGGTGTGGATAGCGTTAAGGTTGGTGGCTTGAGCATCTCACCAGTCTCATTGGCTCATGTAGTAGAAAAGATCAGCTTGAAATTGATGCACCTCTGGTTTTTGTCCTTATTTACTAAAGGAGGGGGCTAGGGAGCTGGCTCAGTGGTTAATGGCATTTGCTTACAAAGCCGGCCAGCCCAGGTGTAATTCCCCAGTACCCACATAAAACTAGATGCACAAAGTGGAACATGTATCTGGAGTTCTTATGTGATGACTAGAGGCCCTGACACTCCCGTAAATACTCATTCTCTCTCTCACTTTCTCTCGTATTTTTTTTTAAATTTACTAAAGAAGGAATGGAGGGTAGAAAAATGAACACATTTCTGCCTAAAGAGAAGCTGTACCAGGCAATAAATGCAATCTTTTGCCTTTCAGCATCTCAAAAGTCAGGACTACCTGCTTTCTTCATTAATGTCCTTGTGATCCTTGTAGTACAGTGGGTGGCAGTTTCTCAGGGAGTGACCTATCTATCTGCTTTATTAAGTAGCCTGAAGCTTCCTTACAAACAAGCAAGCATCTTTGACCACTGAGCCATGTGTCTAACCCCCATCCTTATCAACAAGGGCCTTTGAAGGGTGCAGAGCTGAGACAGCTCCTGTGAGTGGCAGGCATGTATGGGCCTGCTGCCAGCTTCACCAGTCATCCCAGTGGACCCCTGCCTAGCATGGAAGATGAGCACTGCTTTGTGGTCCCAAGCTGGGGAGACAGATAAGCAACACAGTAGGTCTAGGTGTTTATCCGGGCTTTGTGGTGGCATTACTCATTTCCTGTGGCTGGTTTCTATTGCAGATGGAGCATTTAAAGGCCTGTGCAGAGATTGCTGCCCAGCGGACCATCAACTGGCAGAAGTTCTGCATCAAAGATGACTGTAAGCAGTCCTTCCTTGGGCTGCCGTTGTTCTTTCCTACAGGAACTGTCAGCAGTGGCCTGATCTGTGCCAAGCTCTGAGCTGGATGCTGGAGACAGTCCCATGAGCAAGGAGACTGAACTCTGCCTAGCAAAACTTAGAATGATGAGAGCTGGCTGTCAAAAACGGGGTACTACAGGACACAAGTGCAGAGTGATGAGGGTTGATTGTCAAACTGGGTTCTGGTGCAGCAGTTGAGTTTAGAGATGCCCTCACTCACAGGAGTAGGTGCTGCATGCAGTCTCTCTGTAGTGGGCTCCATTCCTTTGAGATCTTCCCACCTCTTCCTGGCAATACATAGCTGAGAGAACTTGGAGAAGAAAGCTGGTGGGAATAAGGCGGCCACCGCCATGTAGCCCAGTACTCCTATTTTGTGTGTAAGTAGTTCAGTCATCCCACAGCTGACGCCGCCTCTCTGCTCACAGCGGTCCTGTACTTCCTCCTGCAAGTGAGCTTCCTGGTGGATGAGGGGGTGTCCCCCGTGCTGCTGCAGCTGCTCTCCTGTGCTCTGTGTGGCAGCAAAGTACTTGCCGCCCTGGCTGCCTCCACGGGCTCCTCCAGTGCGGCATCCTCCTCGGCTCCTGTGGCTGCCAGCTCTGGACAGGCCACGACACAGTCCAAGTCCTCTACTAAAAAGAGCAAGAAAGAAGAAAAGGAAAAGGAGAAAGACAGTAAGAGTTGCCCTCTGTTCTTGGTGATCAGGTCAATGATGTGCATGCTTCTTGGAGCCCATGATTTAATTTCACATTCTAAAAGGTCCTTCTCCTGGTTTCTCCAAATACTGTCTCATCTCTACTTCTAGTCTGATTTTCAGTTGTGGTGAAAGGGACAAACAAACCCCTTCCCTCCCTTTAACCTTCCTGCTTTGCCCAGTCCTTGGAGACTCAAGATAGGTGATGGGCAGGTGGGGACTATGGCAGGGATTTGTGTTCCCCTGTTGTTTATGTGGTCAGCTTTGGACAGGGCTGGAGCAGCACCTACTACTAGTAAACTTTTGAGAGGACATTCCTCTGCTGTGCCTGCATTTGTTTAGCGCCAGGCTTCTTTGCCTCTGCTTTAAGGAGCTCTGGTTACCCTCAGGTAGGGCCGAACCATTTTTCCTTTGGTAAATAACTAAAAATGTTTTTGCAAGTTAGACATCCAGTAGGAATTTGTAGAAATGGTAGAGTCCCCTCCTTTCCACCTGGTCACATGCTGCTATGTCTTAAGTGACTTTTATCCCTCTGCCCTTCCCTGATCTTGCAGGTGAGAGCTCGGGCAGCCAGGAGGACCAGCTGTGCACAGCTCTTGTGAACCAGCTGAACAAATTTGCCGATAAGGAAACCTTGGTTCAGTTTCTGCGATGCTTCTTGTTGGAGTCCAATTCCTCCTCAGTGCGCTGGCAGGCCCACTGCCTGACACTACATATCTACAGGTAGATAGCACTGGGATCAGGCTGGCAAGTGTTATGGGTCTGTGTGTCTACAGGTAGTGTTGGCTCCGGTTGGCAGGTGGCATGGGTCTTCAAGCAGGATAACTGTGTAGCTCTGCATTGGCACTCAGGTCATGATGGTGTTTGGGCCAGCTGAGTCCACTGAGCATTAAAGATCTCCACGCTGATCAGGCTTGACTTGCTGTGAGCTACAGAAAGCTCAGTTTCTGCTCTGGAGTAAGATTGGATGGTGGGATCACTCACCTCCCAAGGATAGTAAACAGCTGTGCTATGTGTGCTAGGGTTGCTTGTCAGGAGTCACAAACTGTCCCATCTTGACCCATAGCTAAGGGACATATATGCAGCTGTGTTATACTTCCTGGGCTATGAGAATACTTAAGGGCTTCAGGGATTTTTGCTGCTGGCTGACTCAAGCTGTCATTTACTTACAGAAACTCCAGCAAATCTCAGCAGGAGCTCCTGCTGGATCTGATGTGGTCCATCTGGCCAGAACTCCCAGCTTATGGTCGTAAGGCTGCCCAGTTCGTGGATCTACTGGGATATTTCTCCTTGAAAACACCACAGACCGAGAAGAAGGTAACAGAGGCTAACTTACTGTTCTCAATCTTTTCTCTTTTGAGTGAAGAGCATTATGACAGCTGGAAAGGGTATTCATGTCTTCTGACTCCACAGTGAGATAACCCTCTTCATATTTCTGGATGCTTCCAACATGGGTAACCTGTGAACAGCACACACTGGTACATAGCTTAGGGGAGAGGAGTAGGGCAAGGAGGGGAAGGAAAAGCAGTGCTCCTGGTTTTGCTGATAGCCATAATGTGCCAAGAAATACTTCTGCAATGTGATGCGATGTGACACTGTAGTTACACCTTGATGTCTCCAAAAGAGTCACAGCTGTCTTTCTCCACAAGAGCTGAGGGCACTAAGCACTCTGGAGACTTCTACAGAGGCAGACTCCATTGAAGAACTGGGAATTAGGACAGCTTTGGTTGTGACTAGGATTGAGGTGTCCAGTATTTATAGCTTAAGTCCAGAGTTTCTGTGGTGGGACTTGGGCTTTAACCAACATATCTCTCCTGAATCTGTTTCAGCTGAAGGAATATTCTCAGAAGGCGGTGGAGATTCTGAGGACTCAGAACCACATTCTCACCAACCACCCCAACTCCAACATTTACAAGTGAGTTCTGCTTTGCTTCCTACTTTTTGAAGAGCAGTCATCATTTGGGGTAGCTATTTGCCTGTTGCTAGCTCTTGTATGGATCCAGAAGCTCTTTGGGTGCTGTAAGTCCAACTAATTGACCTTGGACTTCCTTCCCCTGTAAATTTGCCAGGCTCTAGCCTCTGGAAGGCACTCAAAATGTAATTGCCAAATTTAATTTGGTAAGCAGTAATATCAGAAAGCTTCAAGTTTCAAGGGCTTAAGTAAGAAAAAACAAGTTTACAAAACATGTCTTCCTTTTTAGCTTTTAAAATTTACTGTCTAGGGCTGGAGAAATGGCTTAGCAGTTAAGCACTTGCCTGTGAAGCCTAAGGACCCCTGTTCGAGGCTCGATTCCCCAGGACCCACGGTAGCCAGATGCACAAGGGGATGCACATGTCTGGAGTTCACTTGCTGTAGCTGGAAGCCCTGGCGTGCCCATTCTCTCTCTCTCTCTCTGTCTGCCTCTTTCTCTCTCTCTGTCTGTTGCTCTCAAAGAAATAAATAAAATTAAACCAAAAAAATTATAAAAGATTACTGTCTGGGGGCTGGAGGGATGCCTTAGTGGTTAAAGCATTTGCCTGCAAAGCCAAAGGACCCAGGTTCAATTCCTCAGGACCCACATTAGCCAGATGGACAAGGGGTACACATGTCTGGAGTTTGTGGCTGAAAGTCCTGGAGTGCCCATTTTCTCTCTCTCTCTCTCTCCCTCTTTCTCTGTCAAGTAAATAAATAAATAAAAATCAAATATTTTTTAAAAATTACCATTTGGACCAGGCGTGGTGGCTCACGTCTTTAATCCCAGCACTTAGGAGGCAGAGGTGGGAGAATTGCTACAAGTTCAAGGCCATTCTGAGACTACATAGTGAATTACAGATCAGCCTCAGCTGGAGCAAGACTCTAGCTCAAAAAAATAAAAAACTGGGCTGGAGAGATGGCTTAGCAGTTAAGCGCTTGCCTGTGAAGCCTAAGGACCCAGGTTTGAGGCTCGGTTCCCCAGGTCCCACGTTAGCCAGATGCACAAGGGGGCTCATGCGTCTGGAGTTCGTTTGCAGAGGCTGGAAGCCCTGGTGTGCCCATTCTCTCTCTCCCTCTATCTGTCTTTCTCTCTGTGTCTGTCTGTCTCAAATAAAAAAATAAATAAAAAAATAAAAGGTGTGAAGAAAAAGGAAAACATTTCTTTAGAAATAAAAATAAAAAACTACTATTTTGGAGCTGGAGAAATGGCTTAGAGGTTAAGATGTTTAACCAAAGGACCCAGGTTCGATTCCCCAGGACCCACATAAGCCAGATGCACAAGGTAGTGCCTGCATCTGGAGTTTGTTTGCAGTGGCAAGAGGTCCTGGCACATCCATTCTCTATCTGCGTTTTTCTCTCTAATAAATAAAATAAAATAAATATTTTTAAAAAGTACTATTTGGGCTGGAAATATGGCTCAGCAGTTAAAGACACTTGCTTGCAAAGTCTGATGGCCTGGGTTTGATTCTCCAGTACTCACATAAGCCAGATGCACAAAGTGGTTTTTGTGTTGAAGTTTGTTTGCAGTGTCAGGAGACCCTGGCACACTCATACTTACTCATTTTTCTTTATCTCTTTCTGTGTATCAAATAAATAAACAACTATTTGTTTGAGATGGGTTTTAGTGTCTTAGGCTGTCCTCAAACTTACTATGGAGCCAAGATTAAAAGTTTATAAAGAGAGTATGGTTTATTATTGTCTTGGCTTAGTAACAACCTTTAAAATTTTTTTATTTGCATGCACATTTGAGTGCATAGATATGCCAAGTCTTCTTGCCATTGAAAATGAACACCAAATGCATGTACCATTTTATGTGTCTGGCTTTATGTGGGTGGCTGGTATATTGAACCCTGGCCGGCAGGCTTTGCAGGCAAGTGTCTTTAACCACTAAGCCAATTCCCCAGCCCCAGTAGCAGCCTTTTATGTTTGTTTGTTTGAAGTAGGCTCTCACTGTACCCCAGACTGATTGATTCTGTAGCCCAGGCTGGCCTCAAACTCATAGTGATCCTCCTACCTCAACCTCCCAAGTGCTAGAATCAAAGGTGTGTACCACCATGCCCAGCTCAGTAGCAACTTTTAATTTTTTTTTTGGTTTTTTTAAGGTAGGGTCTCACCCTAGCCCAGGTTAACCTAGAATTTACTATGTAGTCTCAGGGTAGCCTCAAACTGACAGCAGTCTTCTGACCTCAGCCTCCTGAATGCTGGGATTAAAGGTGTCTGCACCATACCTGGTTAGTTCCAACTTTTATAAACCACCTTTATTGCGATATTATTTTTTTTCAAGGTAGGGTCTCACTCTGGTCCAGGTTGACCTGGAATTTACTATGTAGTGTCAGGGTGGCCTCGAACTCACGGTGATCCTCCTACCTCTGCTTCCCGAGTGCTGGGATTAAAGGCGTGCACCACCACGCCTGGCTCTTTATTGAGATATTATATACATACAATAACATGTAACTTTGGCTTGTCTGTGAGTCACATTTTAGCACCACTTAGTACTCTGCTAAACATGAGCTCAGGAGCAGGAAGTATGGTCATTGCTCTTCTCTTGTATCACTTATAGCCTGTTAGCTTTGCCAGCTGTCCTTGTATTTGGGGGATGTGGATGGTGACTTTGTCATGGTTTCTTTGTGAAGCTCAGTGTTTCCTAGAATGAGGGTTTCCTGATGCGGGACTGGTTTCTTCCATAGTACCCTGTCTGGCCTGGTGGAGTTTGATGGCTATTACCTGGAGAGTGATCCCTGCCTGGTGTGTAATAATCCCGAGGTGCCATTTTGTGTAAGTAACACTCTTGCGGGTCTCAGTGGCTTTACTGTTCCCCGAGATGGCTTATTAGTGCATAATTTTCCTCTCCAGCCTTGATCCCAAGTAGTGTAAATTCTTGCCTGTCACATTTACTACCTAGAGTAGATAGTCTATCCCATGGATGGAGGGACCGGAGTTACACTGAGAAACTTGGAAGAAGGCAATATGAACTAATACTACTCTTGTGTTTTTGTGTATCCTTATATCTAGTATATAAAGCTGTCTTCCATTAAAGTGGACACACGGTACACCACCACACAGCAGGTTGTGAAGCTCATTGGCAGTCATACCATCAGCAAAGTGACAGTGAAAATTGGGGATCTGAAGCGAACCAAGATGGTGCGGACTATCAATCTATATTATAACAACCGAACTGTGCAGGCCATTGTGGAGTTAAAGAACAAGTAAGGGCTTTTCAGACTGGGGGCAAGGTTGCAGGTTTGTGAGACTTCACATTTGTTTCTAGCCTTGAGTCCTACAAGGGCCGAAACAGCTGTCCCAGAGGGATTATATCCTCTTAGTCATCCCAGCCATGGCTAGGAGACAGAAGTGATGCCCAGGGCCTGAGGATATTGGCAGTGGTGATTAATATATTTAAATTTTTTTGTTTAGTTTTATTTATTTATTTGAGGGTGATAGAGAAAGACAGAGGGAGAGAGAGGGAGGGGGAAGGGGGAGGGAAGAAGAGAACGGGCACGCCAGGGCCTCAGCCACTGCAAATGAACTCCAGATGCATGTGCCCTTTTGTTCATCTGGCTAACGTGGGTCCTGGGGAATTGAGCCTCGAACCAGGGTCCTTAGGCTTCACAGGCAAGCGCTTGACCGCTAAGCCATCTCTCCAGCCCGATTGATATATTTGTGAACACATGTGTGTATGTGCACACCAGAGTCTCTTGCCACTGTAAATAAATGCCAGGTGCTTGTGCTGCTTTTTATGTCTAGCTGTATGTGGGCAGAGAATTGACCCTGCTCCAGAAAGCCTTGCAAGCAAGCATCTCTAACAGCTCTGTGTCATCTCCTTAGCCCCAGCAATGGTGACTTTAAATGAGCCACATGGTGCCAAGGGGGCTGTGAAAGCTCCTTACCAGCCTGTCCAGGGTAGGGGCAGTGGTGATGGGGCCTCCCGGTTCTCTTACTCATTTTAACTTCAGTAGGTCTGACCTTAGGGAAAGCCTTTATTGGGAAATTGTGTTTTTCATAGATAAAATGGCCATGCTTCTACATACAGAGTGGGAAGTATTTCTCCAGAGTTTTCCCAATTGCATGTAACTTCGATTTCTGCACACACTGCCCACTGTCCATGTTGAGTCTTTTAGTCCCTGTAACCCAGTGGGGTATTTTTTGTTTGTTTGTTTGTTTTGTTTTGTTTTTTGAGGCAAGATCTTGCTCTAGCCCAGGCTGACCTGGAATTCACTATGTAGTCTCAGGGTGGCCTTGAATGCACAGCCATCCTCCTACCTCTGCCCCCTGAGTGCTGGGATTAAAGGCGTTTGCCACCATGCCCGACAATAACCCAGTGTTTGTGTCAGGCATGTGTCAGACGGGCCCAAAGAGGCACTGGCTAGTTTATCATGTCAACATCCATAAAGACAGAGCTGTGCTGGCCTCAGGCGTTGCCATTGATGCAGTGTATCCATTGAGGCTTGTATGCTATTCTGCACACAGAGTGGAAATAGTTCCATTTCCCCAAAAGGCAGAAGACGGCTCCTACATCACATTACCCAGGAAGTCTTCTCTCTGAGATGTGGAGCTGGTAACCATTCACATAGGCCTTACCATCAATCAATTTGACTTTCTAGGTTTTTCCCCCCAACTTAATTTATTTATTTTAGGGGGCCCAGATAGTGAGAATGGGCATGCCGGGGCCTTCAGCTGCTGCACATAAACTCCAGACGCATGTGCAACCTTGTGCAGCTGGCTTACATGGGTCCTGAGGAATTGAACCTGGGTCCTTTGACTTCATATGCAAATACCTTAACCGCTAAGCCATCCCTCCAGCCCATTGATTTTCAAGTTTACCAAGTCGGCACAGCTGCTGGTAGACTGTATCAGTTTCCAGCTCTGCCGCTGGCTCTGTGGCCTTGAATAACTCACTTTACATCAGTTTTTATATCTGTAAAATGGAGATAAGTCCCCACTTTCCAGGCCTTTTGTTAAGTACTAACTGAATTAATATATGTGGTGAGCTGGGAACAGAACCTAGCACACAGTCAGTTGTACTGAAGCAGTGTTACTGGGACTGCCCTTAGTTAGCGCGGGCCTGACCTGGCACTGGTGTGAGTCACAGTCAGAGCCTCGGGTCTCTGCATGCTGAAGGCGGTGCTGCTGCTTTCTTGCAAGACAGCCCTCCAGATTAGAGGCTTGATGGTCAGCACACTTTTAGCGTGCTGTCTTCCTCCGACAAGAAGTTCTGTCATCTTTCTGAAGTCTCAGAATTTACCATAACAGTTAAAGCACTCCTGTGTCCTGTGCTTTTTTATAGAGGAAAACATAAAGAGAATGTTTGCTTTAGAGGACTAGGCATCTTAGAAAAATATACAGGCCACCATATCTGTCTGCTGTCACTGAGTGTCAGGTGAGAGGCTCAGGCCTTGTTGCCTGTAGCTGACACTGTTTCTCCTAGGCCGGCTCGCTGGCATAAAGCCAAGAAAGTTCAGCTGACTCCTGGGCAGACTGAGGCCAAGATCGATCTGCCACTGCCCATTGTGGCCTCCAACCTGATGATAGAGTTTGCAGACTTCTACGAGAACTACCAGGCCTCCACAGAGACCCTGCAGTGCCCACGCTGCAGTGCCTCTGTCCCTGCCAACCCAGGGGTCTGTGGCAACTGTGGAGAGAATGTATACCAGTGTCATAAGTGCAGGTAAGCTAGTGGTTATCTCCCAGGCCATGACTAAGCATGTTCCACACACCTTCGTCAAGCAGTCTCAGAGTGGGCAGGGTCAGCAACTGGTGCCCTTGTAGTTTAGAGGATCATGCGAATGGGTGGGCAGGAGCATGGAGGAGGCAAAGAGTGGAGTGGGTATGTTTTTGCTCTTGTCATAGAGTAACAGGCATGGAGTGGCTCATATCATTCTCACTTACAAGTTACTGTCTCTTCAGTAAGCCCTTTCATCATTTCTACCTTATAGATAGGTCACAGTCCTTCCTCAGTCATGCATATCCCAAACCTCTCCCATCCCTGACCTGAGCACTGTGGGTTCTTCAGGTCCATCAACTATGATGAAAAGGACCCCTTCCTCTGCAATGCTTGTGGCTTCTGTAAATATGCCCGCTTTGACTTCATGCTCTACGCCAAGCCTTGCTGTGCGGTGGATCCCATTGAGAATGAAGAAGACCGCAAGAAGGTAAGGCCACGTCTGGCCTAGACCCAGGGCCATGGCTTTGAGCTGAACTTTGGGCAGAGCTAGTGTAGTGCCCTAGTCATCTTAAACTCAACGTCAATGGGCCTCAGAACAAATGGGCAAATACCAAGCCCTGCTTTTGGCAGAAGATGACTGCCCTCCGGTTTGCAAAGGAATTTGTGAAGTGTTGGTTGATGCTGTGATGAGCACGTCAAAGAGCAGGTGGCTGGAGGCGCAGAAAGAGCCAGAAGATGGTGTGTGCTGTGTTTTTCCACAGACTGTGTTAGCTCAGGCTGTGGGCCTTCTTTCCTCATTAGCTTGTCCAGGGCTGGTTCTCCTCCCCACCCCATCCCCACCAGCACGGCTTGGTAGGTCTGAGTAGTAAAAGGCAGTGAAAACAGGGAACATACCGTGGTAACGGCAGAACATTTTGTTTTGTTTCACTCTGGTCCTGGCTGACCTGGAATTAACTCTGTCATCTCAGGGTGGCCTTGAACTCATGGCAATCCTCCTACCTCTGCCTCCCGAGTGCTGGGATTAAAGGCGTGCGTCACCACACCCGGCTAATTAGCCCAGGCTGTCCTCGAACTCCTGATCCTCCTGCCTCTGCCTCTTCAGCAAATTCCTACTGGCGTGCACCACCACCACCGGTGTTTTGTTCTATTTTTAACAATTATAATAATTGTTATTTTTTTTCTGTTTTCTGAGGTAGCGTCTCACTCTAGCTCAGGCTGACCTGGAATTCACTATGTAGTCTCAGGGTGGCCTCGAACTCACAGCAATCCTCCTACCTCTGCCTCCCAAGTGCTGGGATTAAAGGCATGCACCACCATGCCTGGCTTTATAAGTTATTTTTTGTATTTAGTTTAATTTATTTACCTGAGAGAGAGGCAGATAGAGTGTGGGCATGCCAGGTCTTCTAGCCACTGAAAATAAACTCCAGACGCATGTGTCATCTTGTACATCTGGCTTTATGTGGGTACTGCGTATGAAACCTGGGTCCTTTGACTTAGTAGGCAAGCAATTTGAAAGCCATCTCTCTAGCCCCTTTATTTTATTTTATTTTATTTTATTTATTTTTGTTTTGTTTTTTGAGATAAGCTCTCACTCTAGCCCAGGCTGTTCTCAGATTTATGATGATCCCCCTACTTCAGCCTCCTGAATGCTGGGATTATAGGTGTGAGCCAACGTGCCCTGCTCTCCAGCTGTACTTTTTAATATTGACATGATCTGACATATCTTACTTCTCGGATTTTATCGTGTGTCACAAAACATACTGTACATTATTAATAATGCACCACAGATTGTTTTAAACGTGGAGAATGGTTGAAACACTGTGCCTGACCTATAGGACATGTTTTTCATGAGATGGCCAGTGAGTAGGAGTACTCAGGAAAAGCCATCATGCAGCCAGTCTCCATGGAGGCGCCTGTTTCTTCTGGTCTAGGCTGTTTCCAACATCAACACACTTCTGGACAAAGCTGACCGGGTGTATCACCAGCTGATGGGACATCGGCCCCAGCTGGAGAACCTGCTCTGCAAAGTGAATGAGGCAGCTCCAGAAAAGCCCCAGGTAGACTTTGAACCAGAAGGGGCATTGCAAGAGGGCTTTGAGCTGGGGTCCGCAGCCTGCCCTGGGTGAGGTCATCCGGGGTAGGAGTCTGACACTTTGTCTTGGGATTGCAGGAGGACTCTGGGACAGCAGGGGGCATCAGCTCCACTTCAGCCAGTGTGAACCGCTACATCCTGCAGCTGGCTCAGGAGTACTGTGGAGACTGCAAGAATTCCTTTGATGAGCTGTCCAAAATCATCCAGGTAGGGTAGGGGAGAAGTCTGGATTTTTTTTTTTTCCTAGTATTTTTATTTGCAAGCAGAGAGAGACAGAGACAGAGGAGAATGAACACTCAAGGGCCTCTAGCCACTGCAGAAGAACTCCAGACACGTGTCACTTTGTGCATCTAGCTTTACTGGAGAATCGAGCTCAGGTTGTTAGGCTTTGTAGGCAAGCACCTTAACCACTGAGCTGTCTCTCCAGCCCTTAGGTGGGTTTTCTTTGGGTGTTTCCAGTACTTCCAAAGTAATCCTCTTGCTCCCGTCCAGCACTTCAGTTCTTGGAATGGTGTTTGCCCAAGGCCAGCTGGTGAGGCAGGCAGAGTAGCTGCACCAAATGGTCTCTCTCACATTGTGGTTTCTGCCACTTGTCAAAGAGCCGAGTTTGTGCTGAAAAAAACAGAACAGTGGTGGTAAAGTATTAACACAGAACCATTTTCTCGGCCATTAACGATTGTTGTCTGGTTAGAGAGATTACTGTCGTTTGTGTGTGTGCGTGCACACACGCACGCTTTTTTGAGGTAGGGTCTCGCACTAGCCCAGGCTGACCTGGCATTCACTATGTAGTGTCAGGGTGTCCTGTAACTCATGACAATACTCAAATCTCTGTCCGCCCCCACCCCCAGTGCTAGGATTAAAGGCATGTGCCACCACACCTGGCAGAGAAGCGATTATTGCCTTTTTAAAACATGGGAGCCAAGATTCTCTTTCATTGTCTTCTTGTGTGCCATGTTTGCAGGCTAGAGGGTCAGGCACCCCACCTTCCCTCGGTCAGCCAAGGGGGCCACATGTTCCTCTAATCTTTTAACCAGACCTCCACAGGAGGTACTGGCTGCAGACAGTGGGACCTCAGGAGAAGAGCAGCCAGTTGACCTACCTGCCTAAGTCATTGGTGTGTTGTTTTTGCGGGTTTACAACCCTCCGCTCTGTAAGTGACAATGTTGAGTTAATGCTGTTCAGTTAAGAGCATGAACTGGGGTCAGCGTCTGATTTCAGATTCTACTCCTGACTTTGGTCAAGCCAACTATTCTGAGATTCACCTTCCTCCTCAGTAAACTGAGAATAAAGTACTGAGAATTGTGAAGGATATATAATGTATATAAAGTTACTCACAGTGAAATAAATTTTCCTTTTTTTTTATTTTAATTGCCAACTTCTTTTTTGTCTTTTTGATTCTTAGAAAGTTTTCGCTTCACGAAAGGAGCTATTGGAATATGATCTACAGCAAAGGGAAGCAGCCACTAAGTCATCCCGGACCTCTGTGCAGCCCACATTCACTGCCAGCCAGTACCGCGCCTTATCTGTCCTAGGCTGTGGCCACACCTCCTCCACCAAGTGCTATGGCTGTGCCTCAGCTGTCACAGAGCACTGTATTACATTACTCCGGGCCCTGGCTACCAATCCGGCCCTTAGGCACATCCTCGTCTCCCAGGGCCTCATCAGGGAACTCTTTGATTACAATCTGCGCCGCGGGGCTGCAGCCATGCGTGAGGAGGTCCGCCAGCTCATGTGCCTTCTGACTCGGTCAGTGCCTACTCCTGATTATGGATCTGTATTTCCTCTTGACCATGGGGGTGGGCAGCAGTGATGCTGGGAGCATTAGAGGGTGCAGAGCTGTGTTATTTTATTTTTTTAAAACATACATTTATTTATTTATGAATGAGAGAGAAAGAGAATGGGTGCTCCAGGGCTTCCAGCCACTGCAAACAAACTTCAGATGCATGTGTCACCTTGTGCATCCGACTTACATGGGGCCTGGGGATCTGAACCAGGGTCCTTTGGCTTTGTAGGCAAGTGCCTTAATTTCTTAAGCCCTCTCTCCAGCCCTGTGCTTTTGACTGCCAACTAGGTTAGCTGGCTTATTGCAGAAAACAAAGGAGGATTCCCCAGAGTAGGGGCATGAAGGTGGCCAGCATTGGAACCCAGGTTTATGTATTGGTGGTTCCAGAACCATCCTGAGGCTTGGTGTGGAAGGATAAGACTCACATGGAAGAACAGTGGAGTCTAGCAGTCCAGGGATGAGAGCTTAGATTCTGGGTCAGAACAGACCAGATTCAGGAGTTGGTATTTGTAGCATGTGCCTCAGACAAATGACTCAGTTTCTCTGGACCTATGTGCTCACAGTTATATGAAGTATCTTAAAGGCTTGTGGTGAGGGTGGGTAATAATTCAGTAAACAGTGATTCACATTACTGAATATTTAATAGGTACCAGCTGTTGCACCTTGAGTTTCATGTGGATTACTTACTATGTGGCAGAAATTCTGGAACATGTTAGGCACTTGGTAACTTTTACCTGCTGCATTATTTCCCTCATTTAACAAGCATTTATTGAGCATCTGTTGAATGCCAGGCACTATTGTGCACTTCATTGTTACAGTAGTCAATGAATGAAGGCCCTGCCATCATGTGGCCTGCATGGGGCAGGTTGCAGGAACAATGACAAATACATTGGGAAACAAGGCCGTGGAGATGAAGAAGTGCTGGTGACCCAATTGTGGGGGCTTGTTATTGGGGGAATATGCTTGAGGGATCTGAGGTGTCAACCTTGAACAGAGACCTGCGTGAAGCAAGGCATTGAACCCTGCCAGCACCTCAGGCTGAAGATTACACATGGAGAAAGCAGCTCGTAGAGGCTGCGTGTGAGGAGCGGGGAGTAGCAGAGGCCTGTGCGCTTGGTGGAGATGGGGCTGCAGGCGACGGTGAACGGGAGAGAGAGAGGCTAGAGGCTGGGAAGGGTCTGATCCTGTGGGTCTTATAGGGCAACTGAGGATTTGGATTTCATTCTACGTATGTTAGGAAACAAGGGTGACATGATCCAGTGTATGTTTTTGTGTTGACTAACAATGGAGACCTTATTTAGAAGTGGGGTATTGGGTGGGAAGCAACATGAAGCAATTGGAGAAGATAAGTGTTGTGACTCACACTGACAGTAGACTCAAGTTTTGGAGACTGGCACATCAGCAGCTCTTGGGATGACACCCAGATGGTAGTGCTGTTCTCTCAAGTTAGGGAAAGTGGTTGTGGTAGGTTCCTTCCCATCACAGAAACAGGGATTTGTGAGGTGAAAGGTCTGTTCTCACACCTGGGCCAGGTAGCCTGCGCCATTGCTTCATGTTCTCTGATCTCTTCAAGTGGATGGTGTGGCACAGCTAGTTGTGAATAACAGTAGTCAATTCTTTGCTTCTCCAGAGACAACCCAGAAGCCACCCAGCAAATGAATGACCTGATCATTGGCAAAGTTTCGACAGCTCTGAAGGGCCATTGGGCCAATCCTGACTTGGTGAGCCTGCCAGTGGAGATGACCTGTCCTTGTGGTCATTCTCTATTCCCAGCCTCTTCCTTTCCAGGACTCTGTTGATTCCTTAGGAGGGTGGAGGTGGTGTGTTTGGAGGGCTCATGTCCATGGTAGAGCCTGTCGTTCTATCTTCATGTCCCCTTGTCTTGATGGGCCACCCATCCTGGAATTGGAGCTTGGACCCGGCCCAGTCTTCTTGACTTAATACCCTTCTGTGATCTTCCAGGCAAGTGGCCTTCAGTATGAGATGCTGCTGCTGACAGATTCCATCTCCAAGGAGGATAGCTGCTGGGAGCTGCGGCTACGCTGTGGTGAGCTTGGGGTGGGGTGGTGTGGTGTGGTGTGGCTTTCCTGAGATCAGCAAAGAGGCTGTAAGGTGCAGTCTTGGCACCTGGGAGCGAGGTTGAAGAGTACACTTGGGCAACCTTGATGGGGCAGGTGGCTTGTGTCTGGTGATTGTGACTCTGCCTTCCTGACCGTCCCTAGCACTCAGCCTTTTCCTCATGGCTGTGAACATCAAGACGCCAGTGGTTGTTGAGAACATCACCCTCATGTGCCTGCGGATCCTGCAGAAGCTGATTAAACCACCTGCCCCAACAAGCAAGAAGAATAAGGTACTGTGTCTGCCTCCCCAAGGTCAGCTCAGTGACGGGGGTGGGGGCTCCAGGCTGCCTTTGAATTAGTTCAGCAGAGATGGGTGGGGTGGGATTTTAAAAAATATATTTTATGTATTTATTTGAGAACGAGGCAGAAAGACAGAATGGACATACCAGGTCCCCTAGCCACTGTACACGAACTCCAGATGCATGTGCCACCTTGTGCATCTGGTTTATGTGGGAACTTGGGAATCAAACCTGGGTCCTTAGGCTTTGCAGACAAGCATCTTAACTGCTAAGCCATCTCTCTAGCCCTGGGATGGGATTTTCAAGAAGGAAGTTTAGTAATAGAAACATGCCAATATAAAAGCCCAGAGCAAAGCAAAGCTCTTGTAAAAGATACACAAATGACCTGTGACTCCCAGAAAGCATTGTATCCTTCCTGCCTCTGCATATGCTCCATCAGGCCGTGATGGAAATCTGAGGACTTGGGCAAGTTACTAATCTCCCTCGGTTTTCGCTTCTATAAAAGCTAAGACAGACTCCACGTTGCAGTGTTGTAAAAAAAAGAAAAGATTTAATGAGTTCCTTGAATCTAAGGACTGTTTTAGTCATATCTTTATAGCTATACCTTTGAGCATGTAAAAGCTGCTCAATATACCAGTTTCAAGGGAGTGAGCAGTTTTGAAGTAACTATAGCTAAGCACACTGCCTTACAGAATCTGTGGGCTGTGACTTGCACTCTCAGCCATTGCTGAGGCCATCTGCCTCCAGTATGCCCTGGCTGCTCCTTCTGGATTCCTGCTCTGTCTGGACTGGGCAGTCTCTGTCTCAGTGAGAAGTGGCTTCCTGGCCAAAGCTTGCTTTGGGAGTGTCATGGACTAGGGGTTTATGTTTCCCATGTCCTGACCTGCCCCAGTAGTCCTCAGCAGAGGCAGAATCAGGATACCACTTTCCTTCCCTGTGGTGAAGGGGTATTTCCCCAGAGCTGATTCCCAGCAAGCAGTCAGTCTTGATTAAAAAGAGGAACCCTGCCTCCTTTGGGTTTTCCTATTGTATGAATCAAAAGATTTCCCTAAAATTACCCCTAGCACACAGTGTTGGTGTTTGCATTTTGCTCAGCTTTCACTAGTGAGAACAGGTACTCCCTTTGGCTCAGAGTCCTGGGGTTCCTGAGACTTTTAGGGACTCTGCAGACAGAGCTTCAGGTGCTGGTCTTTGGCAGTGCTTCTTTCCCTCAGTGTTGGGAAGCAGCAGCTAGTTGTGCCCCCTAGGATGGGCCAGGACCATTACTCCCTTGGCAGCAGCCTTGGCCCTGAAGACTTGACAGCTTTTTAGAACTCTGGTGACCTGCAGATTCTCTGCTGTACCTCCTCCAGACTCAACTCTCTGCTTTTGTCATCTGTGCTTTGCCACCCTCCTTCCAGCCCTGCTGCTGCTCCTTGAGCTGTCCAGCAGCCGGCTGTCCTGCTGCTTTCACAGCCTAGCCTTCTGAGTCTGCCCCATTGTCACTGCTGCTGTCTCTGCTCTTCTTTTTTTGTTACTAGCCCAGTCTGCACTACTAAAAGTAGGCAGGAAATGACCACTCACGAGAAACATTTTGTTGGGCCTGATGTTGCAACATTGGGAAGCATGGTAGCACCTCCCAGCCTCCTCACTACATGGGCCTGAGCAGCCTGCCTACATACCCTGATAGGGGTGATTAAGCCATTCATGTCCATTCTTTGAGCCAATCACAGCCTTGGCTCTTAGCACCAATCACAGCAGTCCTCTGCTAGACTACTAGGGCAAGTCTCTCCCTCTGGCACTTGAAAGTGGTTACAGGGTCATTTTGATTCATCAAGGCTAGTGCTAGTAAGTCTGATAGAAACCGTTTAAAACAGCCCTGTTTGAGGCTATGCATTTAAGAGCCCTGGCAGTCAGCAACAGTTGTCCTATAGTTTCATCAGGGTATCTGTGGAGTGTTTCAGGTGGCAGTGTTTGCATTAGAGTACTACAGTTGGCTATTTGACTGATAGCCCTTGTGCTAAGGGCAGCAAGAGAGTCAAATAATTGCTAATCATAGAGTTAGATTGCCTCATCTCCTTATTTACAAGGAAATGAACATTTAGGAGTATTTACAGATATAATTAACATATTAGCAAGCCGGGCATGGTAGCACATGCATTTTATCCCAGCACTCAAAAGGCAGAGGTAGGAGGATTGCCTTGGGTTTGAGGCCACCCTGAGACTACATAGTGAATTCCAGGTCAGCCTGGGCTAGAGTGAGACCCTACCTTGAAAATCCCAAAGGAAAAGAACAGATTAACAGTAATAGTGATTTATTATTTGTTTAATTTTTTAAAGTTTTTATTTATTTATTTGAGAGCGAGAAGGAGGTAGAGAGAGAGAGAAAAATGGGTGTGCCAGAGAGTCCAACTGCTGCAAAGAAACTCCAGATGCATGTGCCACCTTGTGTAGCTGGCTTAACGTGGGTCCTGGGGAGTTAAACATGGGTCCTTGGGCATTGCAGGCAAGTGCCTTAACCACTAAGCCATCTCTCCAGCCCTTGTTTGCTTATTTTGAGACAAGGTTTCACTGCAGCTCAGGTTGACCTAGAACTCACTGGTAATCCTCTTACCTTGGCCTCTAGAGTAAATCACTAAGCCTGGCATTAGTGGTTTTTTAAAATATATATATTTGTGTGTGTGAGTGAGAGAGAGAGTGGGGGGGGGCAGGGAGAAAATGAGCACGCCAGGGCCTCTAACCACAGCCGACTCATGCCTACCTTGTGCATCTGGCTTGCGTTGGTCCTGGGGAATCAAACCTGGGTCTTTTGGCTTTGCAGGCAAGTGCCTTAACTGCTAAGCCATCTCTCTAGCACAATAGTGGTTTTTAAAACAGATTTTAACAATGTTTAGGGGTGTTATAACAGTGCTTCAAGGAAAGGTGGGACCCCCTCTGTCTCAAATGCAGAAGCAGATGTGAAGTCTTAGTTACCTCATTAAGGCAATCATTAGGTGGCTGTTAGTTACAACATGATACCACTCATTTCTCTAGATTTTTCTCATTTTGGAAAATAAGTATTGCATCACTACTCTGTATATCTGGCTTACACGGGCACTGGGGAATTGTACTTAGATTCAAACTTTGTAAGCAAGCACCTTTAACTGCTGAGCCACCTTCAGCCTTCAGTCCCCCCCGTTTTTTTTTTTTTTGGTTTTTCGAGGTAGGGTCTCACTTTGGTCCAGGCTGACCTGGAATTAACTATACAGTGTCCGGGAGACCTCGAACTCTCCGTGATCCTCCTACCTCTGCCTCCCAAGTGCTGGGATTAAAGGTGTGCATCACCACACCCAGCTTAATATGGTGAATCTTGATAGATGTAACCACACCAACGATGGTTTGTGGGAGTCCTTGTTAATGTTTGGAGCAATTTACAAGGTCTGAGGTCTAGTGCTGTGAGTTCTTGGCTGTACTTTTGGGTCTATGTGAGCTAACAAGAACCCATTCTATTAGAGCTGGCGCTCAGGTGTGCTGGCAAGCTCTCACCTGGTTCTGTTCACCTCCTCCAGGATGTCCCTGTGGAGGCACTCACCACAGTGAAGCCATACTGCAACGAGGTCCATGCCCAGGCTCAGCTATGGCTCAAGAGAGATCCTAAGGCATCCTACGAAGCCTGGAAGAAGTGTCTCCCCATCAGAGGTGGGTCTCTTCTCCCCTGACCCCCACCTCTGTCTAGCAGCTCCTACTCCCATTATGCTCTTACCCTCACCTATCGTGCAACCTTGGCCTGGCAGGGGTAGATGGTAATGGGAAGACCCCCAGCAAGGCAGAGCTCCACCATCTCTACTTGACTGAGAAGTACGTGTGGAGGTGGAAGCAATTCCTGAGTCGTCGAGGGAAGAGGACCGCCCCTCTGGACCTCAAGCTGGGCCACAACAACTGGCTGCGGCAGGTGAGCAGCTGTCACCTGGGTCCTGGCTGCAGGTGCTAAGTGGTGTGCACTGAGCCTCACCATGTCTACTCTGCTTCCTCCTCCTCCCCTTCCTTCTTTGTTATTGTCACTTCCTTTCAAATAGTGAAGTCTTGTTAGCCTCCAGAGGTGGACTAGTCAAGACAGAACTCCCTTAGCTTCCCTGTCAGGCTCCTTGAGCTCTGGGCCCCACCCCACAGGAGCAAACCTCAGTCTTCTATTCCCTTCCTCCTCTCATTGGTCTGGTTCTTCCTTCCTCCTCTTCCTAGGTAAGGCTTCAAGGTTGAAAGTCGCTGCATGTTGTCTGCCTATGAACAAGAAATTCACTGCAAGTCTTCCACTTGGAGCTATTCCAGAAAGAACTCTGGAGACCCTTGCTCTGGAGAAGGCTTGCTTGGCTTTCCTCCCTCAGTTATGTTAGGTGTGTGGAGAAGTCTCCATGAAGAAGGCATCATCTGCAGCCATCAGCTTCTGGCTTTAGATAGTGGTGTGGACCTTTAGCTTTTCTTAGAGAGACTCCGAGTGAGTGGCCTTTGGCTGCCCGGTTGTGGTCCTGGTCAACAGAGTATCCTCTGAGCCAGGCCTTCTCCCTCCTGTGTTTGACAGGTTCTCTTTACCCCAGCGACACAGGCTGCACGGCAGGCAGCCTGTACCATTGTGGAAGCTCTAGCCACTGTCCCTAGCCGCAAGCAGCAGGTCCTCGACCTCCTTACCAGGTATAAACTATAAGAGGTGGGCTGGGAAGGGTGGTTAGACCCCACTGAAAACTTGTTCCTCATTCCCAGGGGAATACACAGGTCAGGGAAGGAGGTACCCTGGGTGGTGCATGACCATCTCATTCCCCATGTCTGGCTGAAAAGCTGTACTTGAGAATTAGTAGCAGTAAAGCAGCAGCAAGTGTTTGTTGAGATATCTTGTGAGCAAAGACATGTTGGTCATGCGTTGTCTTAAGTAATTCTCGGTGCAGTCAGCACTGAGCCTCAGATGCCTAGCGTCCACAGCCGCCAGTCCTGCCATGTTCTGAATTCTTCCAGTGTGGAAAGTTTGGGGTTTTTTGGATGTCCTGCTTTGACCTCTAGAAGGAGGAGGAAGAGAAGCCTATTAGAAGATGTGGAGAAGGGAACTACTGGGGCTCTCAGAACATTAGGCCTCTTTAAGGTCCCTTGTCCTGTCTCAATGGCAGTTACCTGGACGAGCTGAGCGTAGCTGGGGAGTGTGCTGCCGAGTACCTGGCCCTCTACCAGAAGCTCATCGGCTCATCACACTGGAAAGTCTACCTGGCAGCTCGGGGAGTCCTTCCCTATGTGGGCAACCTCATCACCAAGGTACTCCGTCCTTCCCCAGTGCTCTTTCACTGTAGTCTAGTAGGAACTTTGCCAAGTTATTTCCTGGAAGAAATGTTTGCATTATGTTTCAGATTGTCTTGTAGCTGTCGCTGGCTAGGGCAGTAGGGTGGCACTCGTAGCTATTTTGTGGCTGAGGCAGTGTGAGGGGCACCTTAGCGGTCCCAAGGCTTAGGCATTCACTAAGCAGCACTGTAGATGTGACCTCCAAGTGTCTTTGGTTGGTTTTAGAAACTCCTGGGATGGTGGTGGAGGCTGCCAGGATCATTGGCAGCTCCATCACACTCTACTTGTCATTCTGTTTAGGAAATAGCCCGCCTGCTGGCTCTAGAGGAGGCCACCTTGAGCACTGACCTGCAGCAGGGCTATGCCCTCAAAAGTCTCACAGGTAGGAGCTGCCTGGCCCTCTCCTTAGGTGTCCTGGGTATGCTTTAGGGACTGACCTTAGCTCCTTGATGCTGGATTGACTCCTTCTCAGACTTAGCATGGGCAGTCTGAGCTCTGTGTTCTCTTACTGGACGGTTCTGCACCTTGAGCTTTCTGCCTTCTTGACCATAGACAGATTTTCCCCTGCTCTTTGAGTTGCTGGTAGTCTGATGGCTCAGGACTTCCTGCCTTTGTATTCTTATCCAGAGCTCTTATGACAACTTCTCCTTGTCCCCACAGGCCTTCTCTCCTCCTTTGTTGAGGTAGAGTCCATCAAAAGGCACTTTAAGAGTCGCCTCGTGGGCACTGTGCTGAACGGGTACCTGTGCTTGCGAAAGCTGGTGGTGCAGAGGACCAAGCTGATTGACGAGACACAGGACATGCTGCTGGAGATGCTGGAGGACATGACCACAGGTAGCCCCACTGCCCAGCAGCCTGGAGTCAGGAGACATGGGGAATGAGATGGTCAGGAAGTCAACCCCTCTTTGGTTGGTGAGGTGCACACATCTGTTGTCCCCAGTGTCACAGTGCCAGAGGCAAATCTCTTCCTGTGTTCAAGGAGAGAAACCCATGTCTCAAGCTGTAAATCCTGGAGCTGGGCTCAGTGACTCAATTTGGAATTTCTCCTATTGAGCTCGTAGAGTAGGAAGGGGTCAGAGGTTCCCAGACTGGTGAATTTAATCCTCCTTGGTCTTTTTTTTTAAAAAAAATTTAAATTTAATTTAATTTTTTGTTTTTCAAGGTGGGGGGGGTCTCATTGTAGCCTAGGCTGACCTGGAATTCACTATGTAGTCTCAGGGTGGCCTCAAACTCATGGCGATCCTCCTACCTCTGCCTCCCGAGTATTGGGATTGAAGGCATGCACCACCACGCCTGGCTTGAAGCTTTTTTTTTAATTAACTTTTTTTTGACACCCTCCATACATACAATATACCGTGATCATAATCTGCTCCCTCCACCTTTTTTCTTTTTCCCCACTGCTCTATCCCCTGCACTGAATCTCTTTCCAATTAGTCTGTCTTCTATTTTGATGTCATCATTTTTCCCCTCCTATCATGTAGCTACTTTGAGATGATGCATGCCACTACCACGTTGTGTCTGGAATTCAGTGTTGTAAGGCACTACTACGGGCGTCCTCTTCCTTTGGCTCGTACATTCTTTCCTCCACCTCTTCTGCAATGGTTCCTGAGCCTTGGAGATGTGATAGAGACATCTCACTTGATGCTGAACACCCCACTGTCATTTCTCTTTTGCATTTTGTTGAGTTTGGAGTCACCCCAAGTGGTTATCACTATCTGAAAAGAGAAGCTTCTCTAACCAAAATTGAGAATAGCATGAACAGATGGACATAAGTGTTCAGAGGGCAGTTTAAGTGGTGGAAGTGAAGGGTTGGCTTAGGGAACTTCGTCTGCTGTGTTGCCCAAAATGGAAGCCTTTCTGCCATGCTTAGCTGGTTAGCCATCCCAGCTGTGTAACCCAGGGACTATTGCATGGGCATTTTTTAAAAACATTTTTTTGTTCATTTATTTATTTATTTATTTGAGAGAGAAAGGCACACACACACAGAGAGAGAGAGAGAGAATGGGCGTGCCAGGACCTCCAGCCTCTGCAAACGAACTCCAGACGCATGCTTCCCCTTGTGCATCTGGCTAACTTGGGTCCTGGGAATTGAGCCTCGAACTGGGGTCCTTAGGCTTCATAGGCAAGTGCTCAACCACTAAGCCATTTCTCCAGCCCTGCATGGTCATGTTTTTGAGGGCCTATTTTGGTGAAGGGACACTAGGTCAAATGTAGTATAGTCCTTCTCTTTAAGGAGGTGACCCACCCCCACACACCCTCAGAGCAGGACAAGTACATAGCTAACAGTGCAGGAGTTGGTATGGCATGAAGGATTTCTCAGTGAGGGTGGTCTGAGGATTAAATGAGTTTGCCAGTTTCCATTGAGCAGCTGACACTGCCATGAGGAGTGCACAGACTGGCCAGTGGAGAGGAACATCAGTGATGACTTCATGGAAAGTCTCAGCTGTGCTGATGGGCGAAGCTCTTTCCTACCTCACTTGGATGCTTTGACTTCTGGCAGGTACAGAGTCAGAAACCAAAGCCTTCATGGCCGTGTGCATTGAGACTGCCAAGCGATACAATCTGGATGACTACCGGACGCCCGTGTTCATCTTCGAGAGGCTATGCAGCATCATCTATCCCGTAAGAGGGTGTTGTGCTCACACGGCTCAGCATGGGCCACCTTCCAGGAAGCCTCGGGGGGCTCTCAGCAGTCTTGGACTATACAGCACTATTTCAGCAAGATCTACTGGGCATGGAATAGAAGCAGCCTCATACTTTCCCTCTTCCTAGTAGTGGGAAACCCAGTGGTTGTCCTTTTCTATATGCCAGGTCAAGATTAGTCTCTTGTGGGTTTTTTTTGGAAGCAGGGTCCCACTGTAGCCCAGGCTAACCTGGAACTCACTCTGTAGCCCCAGGATAGCCTTGAACTCAGTGATTCACCTACCTCGGCCTCCCAAGTGCTGGGATTAAAGGTGTGTGCCACCACGCCTTGTAAGATTAGTCTTTTTAAAAATTCTGTCTTACATTCTATTGCCAAAAATCTCATTGATTATCAATCCAGCATGCTGTTTTGGGGCAGAGTGTCACCTGATTCTTCTCTGAACCTTGGTGCGCATGTGTGTGAGCGAGTGAGTGAGTGTGTGTGTGTGTGTGTGTGTGTGTGTCTGTGTGTCTGTGTCTTGTATGTCTTCTGGCTTGAGTTGTGTGGAAGCAGGGTCTGGTGTAAAGACCCCCTCTCAATGTCACCACCAGAGGGCATTGGGGGTGGGTCACCAGTGACGTCGTCATCAGCATCTCATGACAGGAGTATACTTGCTTCTGGTCTCCTTGCTTGGTTAGGCTTTCTCTCCTGGTCCACCATAGAGTTTCAGAAGAGTCTTGCTATTCAGGCTACTTAGATTCTTGGTGGCTGTTTCAAATGAGATCTGAGCCACCTGTCCTTTAATCTCCCTAATGTGTGTGGGTGCCGTGCGCTTGCTGTGTTTCCATCAGAGTGCCTGCAGAACCGGCAGCGTGCTGGGAGTCTGCCGTACTGTGCTCTCGAACATCCTTCTCTCTGTCCTTAAGGAGGAGAATGAAGTCACGGAGTTCTTTGTGACCCTGGAGAAGGATCCCCAACAAGAAGACTTCTTACAGGGCAGGATGCCTGGGAACCCATATAGCAGCAATGAGCCAGGCATTGGGCCACTTATGAGGGACATAAAGAACAAGATTTGCCAGGACTGTGACCTGGTGGCTCTCCTGGAGGATGACAGTGGAATGGAGGTAAGGAGCATGGCAGGGTGCTAGCCATGAGGCACATGGGCTGGGTCCAATCCAGGTGTTTCTTCGTAGAAGCTGGCTAACCAGACAGGATTGCTCTAACCTCCTTTGTCCCTGAACTGGGGCTAATGACTCCCGTCTTCCTGCCTGGCCTATACAGATTAATGACCTGTGCTGTGGTGGGCTCTGCCCAATGCCTGGCGTGAAATAAGCAAGCAGTTAATCATGTCATTGGTGGTGATGGTAGAATTTTATTACTGTTGCTTCTGGCAGAAGGTCATGGAGCTCCCAGCATCCTGAGTTTGAACCCTGGTGTGGTTTCAGGGCTCTGTGTCTGAGCTTCCTGGCACAGTTCCTTGAGTCTGGCTTTGTCGGTTACATGGCTCAGTGCTGAGTTTGAAGTGGGATGAGGCAGAAGATACATGTGGGTGTTGAGCTGAGTCCACAGTGGGATAAAGGGTGTCCCTGACAGGGCAGAGTGCTGGGTGGTGTGCACATGCGCATGGTTTTTATAGAGCAAGAGCATTAAGAGACTGGTTAAAAATCAAAACGGTGAGCAGTGGGCCCTAACCACCCTTTGATCTTGAAACATACTGGCCTTACATTAATAACATCCTCTACTTTTCTGTTCAGCTTCTAGTGAATAATAAAATTATTAGTTTGGACCTCCCTGTGGCCGAGGTTTATAAGAAGGTCTGGTGCACCACGAATGAGGTATGTGCTTGCTTTCCTGCTGGGCGGTGTGGGTTTCCTTTTCTGACTTGGACAGACTTACTAGGAGCTGTTGTTGTCACCACTTACCTACCTGGAGTAGCTTTACTTACTGCCTCAGTGGCTGTGTGAAGAGAACCCCAATCTTGGCTGCCTTTGGAGGCATCTAACTACTGATGGTCAAGTAGCACATAGAAAATTCCAGCCAAGACCACATGCGGGCTTCTCCCCTTTCAAGCCCTGAAGCACATTAGAAGTTGACAGTTTTGCTTCTTACATTGGTGAGGGGTTCTGGAGAAGTCCAGAGTTTGTGGTGGTTTCTTATCTGGTTCTTCAACTTCTGTCTGTGCTTTGCCCTACTTTCAATCTCTAGATGCTTTTCTGTGCCTGTTGTCCTGAGGAGGCACTGCTGGGCTTCCATAGCTTGTGACCCCCTCAGAGCTGGCTTTCTCTTTTGGGCTCTCTTTCTGACTTTTTCTAAAGTCTAGCATGGGCCAGCAGCTGGCACAGGGGTGGTACACATTCTTCACTTCATCTCCAGTGTGTGACACTGCATCTGTGCTTCTCACCTCTGAACCAAGGCTGACAGTTGTGTGGGTGCCTGGTACAGATGGGCTCTCCCATTGGCTCTTTCCTGACCATTCCAGCCAGGCTGTAAGGGTCAGCATGCAGAGATGGGACAGAGTCTCTCTTGGTTGTATGGTGACATGTTGTGTGTGGAGACTGACATGGTTGTGCTCTCTCAAGAGTCACAGCTCTTTGGTCTAAATGGACTTGCTTGTCCTGAGTCTTTGAGTAGTAGTCTCCAGTGGGCAGAGAGTTTCTGAGTGAGGCATGGTCTTGGAATTGGACTGGCACTTCTAGCCAGATAACGTGAGCAGTTGTTGAACCTTATATACAGAGTTAATATGCAAGGCTTGATTAACATGGGACTTAAATCAGATGAGGTAGTGTCTGTAAAGTGTATCCCATAGTGCTTGGTGTATAGTAGACACTGACTAAAACTAGCCTCCTGAATAACTTAAAGGCAACTGGAGTTGGGGACATAGATTCTGGCCTTAGAAAATCTAAGGATTTGCCAAGGCATAACTCAGGGACAGTGTCAAGTCCTTTACACTTTTCTGTTGGGCCTACTGATAAGTATCCTTCTCCAACTTTCTGTGTTCAGGGAGAACCCATGAGGATTGTTTATCGAATGCGGGGGCTGCTGGGAGATGCCACTGAGGAGTTCATTGAGTCCTTGGACTCCACCACAGGTACAGCTCTTTCCACAGTTGGGGATGTGCTTGGGCTTTGGGATAGGTAGTAGTCAGCACGTAGCGGGAGGGAAGATGCAAGTGTCAGTGGCTTGACCTGGACCCCTCCAGGGTGAAAACAATGAGCATTAAGGGGACATGCAGTTAACCACAAACTAGAGTTCCAGTCTATTCTCACTTTAGTTTTTGTTGTCCTTATTGTTCCAAGGACAGTAGTGTTTGTCTGCATGTTCCTGTTTGAACAGGAAACTTTTTTGACACGTCTTGAGTGAGGCTCCCATGGGAGTGAGAGCATGTAGGTTGCTTCCATGCTGACCTTTGTTGGCTGAGTCTGCATTGGAGATAGGGAGATATGGAAAGCACTAGCTTTCAGCCTGAGAGGGGCTGCACCTTTCATTCTGGACTCTTTTATTCCCACCTGACACCTTCCCCTCTGTTCTTGGTGTTCCTTCTCCCACAGATGAAGAGGAGGATGAAGAAGAAGTGTATAAGATGGCTGGTGTGATGGCCCAATGTGGGGGCCTGGAATGCATGCTCAACAGACTGGCAGGAATCAAAGACTTCAAGCAGGGTCGCCACCTTCTAACAGTGAGTTTGGGACAGCACTGGCAGACCAGCCTTTCTGAGCTGGGTTAGCCCCAGTGGCCTTTCTGCTGTGTACTTATCGCTAGAGGGCAGCCTGGTGCAGCCAGCCGGTGTGAACTGTTCTCCTCAGCTAAGCCTCCCAAGCTCCTCCTGGCCTGCTCCTCACAAAACCAGGTTGATGGCAGCCTTCTGTGGTGCCTCTTTAGGTATTAGAGGAACCAGAGTCTTACTGTCTTTCCCAAATAACTGCCCTTATATCAACACTATTATTTTTTATTTAATTTATTTAAAAAGAGAGCAAGTGAGTATGGGCATACCAGGGACTCTAGCCACTGCAAATGAACTCCAGACAAGTGTGCCACTTTGTGCATCTAGCTTTATGTAGGTGCTGGGGAATGGAGCCCAGGCCATCAGGCTTTGCAAGCCAGCACTTTTAACTGCTGAGCCGTCTCTCCAACCCTCATACTATGTTATGGGGGCTCATGCTGTAGAATTTTGTTTGAGCTTCATCCAGACGTCTTGTTACAATGTCAGTATTGCAGATACGTCTCTGGAATCTTCACTCTCCAGGGTACATGAGGACAAATGTCACGATGCCTGTTTCTAATGACATTCTGGGTTCTGAGCTCCCACAGGCTATGAGCTTTGGGGTCTCATTTTGTCTACTGTCAGTTGAGTCTTCATGAGTGCTGGGATTTCCCTAGGACAGCACTGCTGTCACTGCCATAGGGATAGTAGGGTGACCTTTGAAGAATGTTACCACTTAAAATGTCAGCCTGGGGCTGGAGAGATGGCTTAGCGGTTAAGCGCTTGCCTGTGAAGCCTAAGGACCCCGGTTCGAGGCTCGGTTCCCCAGGTCCCACGTTAGCCAGATGCACAAGGGGGCGCATGCGTCTGGAGTTTGTTTGCAGAGGCTGGAAGCCCCGGCGCGCCCATTCTCTCTCTCCCTCTATCTGTCTTTCTCTCTGTCTCTGTCACTCTCAAATAAATAAATAAAAAATTAAAAAAAAATATGTCAGCCTGGTGTGAGTCCAACCATCTGCCTGTGTCCTGTAAAGGTCACTGCTCCTATTGAACCTACCCTTGAGGAGGAGTACCTCTGAATTGTGTAGGCCCCTCAGATGCTCACTCCTGCTTGCCCTTCCTACACCCGTCGGTGCTCACGAGCTTGGGCTGCCTTCTCTTGTCAGGTGCTGCTGAAGTTGTTCAGCTACTGCGTGAAGGTGAAAGTCAACCGGCAGCAGCTGGTCAAGCTGGAAATGAACACTTTGAATGTCATGCTGGGGACGCTAAACTTGGTAAGGAGTGTGGACCACAAATGATGGAAGAGGGAAGCTGGGCAGTGCTGGGAGCAGGGAACATCTCGTCTTTGGTCTTTCTAACTCCTCCTTCTGACTCACCATCACTACTTTCATGATACCTGAGAGCTTTCTCACCCCTTTTCTGAGCACTAGTCAGAGGAAGGAAATCTCTAAAACACGTCACCCATTTTTGACACCAATGAGAGAGTAGAATCTCTCTTGTTGGGACAGCCAAGAGCAACACCTGGAATGGCATGTTTTCATAGTCTTCAAAGTTCTGCACACACGTCTCCCTGTCAGATATACACACACAGCCTCTGGGTCAGAGTGGGCAGCAGAGGTCATAAGTAGTGACAGTCTCCTGAGAGTGACTGGGCCTCCTCCTCTTCCTCTTCCAGGCCTTGGTAGCTGAGCAGGAGAGCAAGGACAGTGGAGGTGCCGCTGTGGCTGAGCAGGTGCTCAGCATCATGGAGATCATTTTAGATGAGTCCAACGCCGAGCCCCTGAGTGAGGACAAGGTGAGTGGGTCTGGTTCTTCTGCCCACAGAACTGGGAGGAAAACTTGTTTGGATCTAGATGAGCTCAACTGCAATGACTCGACCCATTCAAGTCAGGAATGGCCAGGCTCTGCTAATGGTAACATCGTTGCACTGGAGCCTGCGGTCTTAGAATGCTGAGGAAACCAAGCCACTAAGAATGCTCTTCCACTGGGAAATCCTCAGAAATGGGACCCAGGCCTAGCCTTGGTGCAGTTCTACTCCTTGCACAATTGACAGTGCCTCAGCCTTGGGATGTAACATGCTACTGGAGCCCAGGTGTTCAGCCTCCCAAACTTGCTCCACCGTCACAGGGCTTGAAGAACAGGAGAGTGTACTGGTATATTTTGACTGCCCATAGGCCTCATTAAAACTTGGAAGCTCATTTATACAAGGAAACCTGCCCTGCTGTTAACCCCCAAGAAAGGATGAGGAGCAGTTCTGTGATGGGTGGGAGTGGCTGTACTTCCCTGACTTCTACTCTTTTCTCTGTTGCAGGGCAACCTCCTCCTCACAGGTGACAAGGATCAACTCGTGATGCTCCTGGACCAGATCAACAGTACCTTTGTCCGCTCCAACCCCAGCGTTCTCCAGGGCCTGCTTCGCATCATACCGTACCTCTCCTTTGGAGAAATGGAGAAGATGCAGATCCTCGTGGAGCGCTTCAAGCCATACTGCAACTTTGATAAGTACGTGCCGGCTGTGCTGTGGCTTGTTGAAAGGGAGTCCCCCAAAACCTGAGCTACTTCTTTGAGGTGGGGAGGAGCCACCTAGGTTTCTGTTGCAGGTTTGTTTCCGTGTCTGGCAGTTAAAGGGCTCTGCTTAGCCAGTGGGGGAGGGGTGGGGGCATTAGTTGAATCACCGTGTGCTGCAGTAGAAAACAGTCACCTACCAAGGGCAGGAGCCAGGTGTGAGGGTCTTCATGTCCTTAGGCGGAGTTTAGACTAAGAACTATAGGCAGTTTAAGGCTGTTAACCAAGAGAGTATTCTGACTGGCTTGGGTTCTGCCTTCATTCACACTGCCAGCCTCTGCTGTCCCTAGGTACGACGAAGACCACAGCGGTGACGATAAAGTCTTCCTGGACTGCTTCTGCAAAATTGCTGCGGGCATCAAGAACAACAGTAACGGGCACCAGCTGAAGGACCTGATCCTACAGAGGGGGATCACCCAGAATGCCCTGCAGTACATGAAAAAGCACATCCCAAGTGCCAAGAAGTAAGATGCCCCACTGTGCCCTTTGCTGTTTCCCTCCTCATCCTGTATCCTGTGTCCTCCCCTAGAGGAGCTGTCAAGGGCCTGTGTTGTCTTCAGAGTACCAGCTCTGTCTGTCTCAACTGAACTCATTCTCCGTGTGCCTCCTTGACACTCTTGGAGGTCATGTTGAACTTTGCCAGAATCCACAGTTGGCATCCAGGTGCTTGGCTCCCCCAGCTGCTGATGTGCCTTCCTCTTTTTTGTAGTTTGGATGCTGACATTTGGAAAAAGTTTTTGTCCCGTCCAGCTCTGCCATTTATCTTGAGGCTTCTTCGGGGGCTGGCCATCCAACACCCCGCTACACAGGTGAGTGGCTAGCGTGCATGTGGTAGGAAGACTCAGACTGCTGAGCATATAGTTCCCCAACTGAAGGAATAACAGTCAGCAAGTTACCTGGAGGTGTGACTTGTCCTGTGGATGGACTTTCTGGAGTTCTTGTCTCACAGAGTTCTTTATGCTTTGGTGAATTCCACGCTGTCTTTTTCTTCTGTAACATATTTATTTATTTGAGAGAATGAGCAAGAAAGAGGAAGGTAAAGAAGGGGCACACAAGAGCCTCTAGCCACTTTGTACACTGGCTTTACATGGGTACTAGGGAATCAAACTTGAGTCCTTAGGCTTTGCAGGCAAGCATCTTAACCGCTGAGCTATCTCTCCAGCCTGATCCACATTCAGCATACATAGACTCCATTTTCCCTGATTGTATGTGTAGCAACTAAATTGAGGGTTGTGGCCGACCCTGTGAAATTGGATCGCTAGGACACCATCACCTCCCTTCTCTGCACTGCCTCAGGCGGCCCACCATTCTGCTCTGTTGCCCACTCCTGATTGCTCTGAGGTGTCTGTTAAAAAGCCCTTACAAACCTTATTGGTCCCATCCAGATGACTGGAGCTGAGGTTTTCTTTGAAGCCTTTAGTTAGTAAACAATGCAAAGGAATCCCAAAGGTGGCAGCTTGCAAAACCAGCTTGTATTACAGCCATATTGACCTTGGTACAGTCAAAATGCAGGACTGTTTTGTCACCTAAGGGTCCCTCCTTTTGGCCTCATCCACATCCCACCGGGCCCCTGCCACAAGTCCCTGCTTGATCTGTAAATTAATTTTTTTGTGTGTGTGTGTGTGTGCATGCGTGCATGTGTGTGTGTTGTGTGATGTGTGTGTGTATGTACTTGTGTATGCCCCTTCAGTGCCCCATATGCCTGCCTGTGGCAAGGGTCACTCACCCGCGATGGTCAGAGTGGAACTTGGGGTGTTCTGCTCTCTTGCTCTTCCATCTGGTCTTGTTTTTGAGCCAGAGTCTCTTTACTGTTTTGGAGCTTGTAAGGCTCCCTTGACTCTCAGGTCTCTGGGACTGGGGTAACAGGCCTGCATGGTTATACCCAGCTAGTTTACATAGGATCTGGAGATTTGAACTCTGGCAGCTCAGGCCCTCATAGTTACACAGGAAGCAACCTAACCACTGAACCATCTTCCCAACCCCATAGCTATAATTTTATCATTTCAGAAATGTTGTATGAATGAATCGCACTGTATGTAACTTTCCTCTAGGGACTGGCTTTTTTCACCCAGGTCCTACTGAGTGCATCAGTTGTGTGTGTGTTTCTGTTGCTGAGTGCCATCCTGCAGTAAGGACACGTCTGTCTTTTCCTATCTCCTGTGGAAGAACAACTGGGTGGTCTGCCATTGGGGATGTTACTGGTGAAGCTGCAGTGAACACTGAGGTGTAGGTGTTTATGGGAACATGATTTCATTCTGTGGGACCAGTGCCCAAGAGGGTATGCCTGTCTGAGGTAGCAATTGCAGATTAGCTCTTTAGGAAACTACCTAGCTGTTTTCTGGACTGGCTGTGCCACGTTACATTCCCACTAGCAGTGTGTGAGTGGCCTAGTTTTGCCTCATCTTTGCCAACATTTGGTATCTGTTTTTCATTTTTAGCCAAGCTGGTAGATGCAGTGCTGCCTCACTGTGCTTTGGATTTGTGTGTCCGTGGTTGGCCTCTCCTCTGTCTATTCTTCCATGAAATGTCTTCTCAAGTCTTCTGCCCATTTTCTAAGTTATCTGCTTAACATTTTTTTTTTTTTATGTTGAGTTTTAAGAGTCTTTAGGGCTAGTTTCCCCCCACCCTGTATATTATTGGAATGTAGTTCTGATTTCTTCTTTGACAGTCTGTTGTGATAACTCACTTTGACTACACACAGTGACAGTTGCTCCAGTTGTCTCACCCAGATCTGTTAGAAACTTGTTCACTTTAGTAGAGATAGCCACAACTAATGCATCTTCATAGAAATTGCCTCTCCTAGCGAGTCTTCATGCACATTGCCTCAAACTCGTAGCAATCCTCCTGTCCCAGCCTCCCAAATACTAAGATTATAGGCATGCACTCCTACATCTGGCCTGGGACTGTGGATCTCCCCCTGGAAACAGTGCCCCGACCATCCTAGTGAGAAGGAATTCTACGGGAAGAATAGGTAGTGGCCTTTCATCTTGACCTGGTGAATGAGTGGCTGAGCAGCAGCTTGAACTAGTTAGCGGGGGGCCTCAGCAGAGACCTATAGTTTGGTAGTTGAGAGGCTGGGGGACTTTAGAACTCCATCCTGGTTGCAGAATGCGGTAAATGGTGGTGTTATTGGAGGAGATGGGGGGCACAGGTTTGAGGGTACAGGGAGGAGAGTTGAATCAGGTTCTTTGGATGTGTGGTCCATCCCCTCACTTTGTTGGAGTATGAACTTAGTTTTCCTAGCACCTCATATACTTGTTTCACACACATGTATGCCCACGTGCACACCTGTGCATGCACATAGTAAACACCTAGGGAACTGAGTTTGGGATGCCTGTGGAAAAGTCTACTGGGATTTTAAATACAAGCTCAGTATTTAGGAGCACAGATGTGAGACGACTTGTAATCTTCCTGAGGTGCAAGTTCGCCTGCAGTGAGAGGATTTACGAGCTCACGAGCGATCAGAGGAGAGCACTGAGCTTTCATGTCGCACATTGGCTTTGTAGAAATTGCCACCAATCACTTGTGAAGGGGTGATGGGGATTTCATTGTTGCTGTGAGGCCACCTACAGACTTTTCTTAGCTACACCTGCCTTGTTTAGGTCTTCCCAGCCCCGAGCCACATAGTGTGGTGCCACAGGGCTCTGAGTTCTAGCGCAGGATCAGCATCCATATGTATTCTTCTGTTTGCGTCCACATGGCATGGTGCCGTAGGGGTATGCACCCCGGCCCTCCCCAGCGCAGATTCAGTAACATGTAAGTCCTCTGCACACCACGCATGGGAGCTGTGCCTTTGGTGTGCATAGGCAGGAAAACTGCCACCAAATTTGGTGGACACAGACTCCCAGATGTAGAACATGGGACCACAGAAATACCAGGGTCTTTGTTGAGGATAGCACAGTGGCCTTGCCAGATAGGACTTACCAGGTAAGTCTCTCTTACCAGGGTAGGACTGTCCTTGGCTGTCCCCATCACGGGCACTGTGCTGGGTGCTTTACATGCACAGTCTTGTTCTTAAATCTTATAGCAGCCATGACGTTATTCCCTTCTTACATATGGGGACCTGTAGCTAATGTTCAAAGTAACTGGTCAGAGGTCACTAGCTGAGGCAGACCTCCTTCCATGAGTCACAGGCTGTGACAGCAGCTGAGCAGATGACATGAGGCTGTGCGCATCGGCTGGTTGTCTGTGGTTTTGAACTCCTGGGCAGAAGGCCATCTCTATCACTGGGTACATGCATCTTGCTGCTCTTGTCTTGGCAGGTTCTAATTGGAACTGACTCCATCACAAACCTGCATAAACTGGAGCAGGTGTCCAGTGATGAAGGCATTGGGACCCTGGCTGAGAACTTGCTGGAGGCACTGCGGGAACACCCTGATGTGAACAAGAAGATCGATGCAGCCCGCAGGGAGACCCGGGCTGAGAAGAAGCGCATGGCCATGGCCATGAGGCAGAAGGCTTTGGGAACCCTCGGCATGATGGTAAAGGCGCCTGCCAGCATTGCCAGTGGGGACCAGGAGCCAGCCATGAGCAACCTTCTTGCTTTCCAGCAGAGCTGGGAGGGGTGGGGCAGGCGGAGGAGCTAGGTGTTCTGGGCTTCCTCAGGTATGGCTACTGTTTTTCTGCCACACAGATTTAACTTAGCAAGTTCACAAAAATGATAAAAATGGAGATAAAACTATTTTGTGTTGAGGGCTTGCCATATGCGGGATACTGCAGATGCCTTATGTATTCGATTTTATTCAAACCCCCAAGTAGGTCTGTGGCTTTGTATTGTTCTACCCATTTTCCAGGTGAAGAGATTGAAACTGGGAGGCAAAGTAAATGGAGGCCAGGACGCATGGCTGCTAAATAGGCCAGGGTCTGATTGCCCCAGAGGGCTGTGGGTTCTTTTTGTTGCCCTGCCTGAGAGGAAGCAGTGGCTCTGGAAGAGCCTTGTCCTAACAAGCAGACTCAAGCGTCAGCAGTTTGACACTTGCTGGGAATAGTAAACAATCAGAATGCAACCACCCTTGGCAGTTGAGACTGGCACAAAGCAAAGGGGCTTTGGGGTGGCAGGTGGCAGCATGCCAGGTTCCCACTGGCTGTTTCCTCTGCTTGAATGGCTTCTGTACAAAGGGGAGAAAGTAGCAGAAACCAGGTCTTTGCCTTCTGCAGACAGCTGGAAGCAGGTGGAATTGTAGCTCAGTGGTAGAATACTTGCCTGTCTAGCGTGTATGAGGCCCTGGCTCCATCCCTAGCACCGTCAAACAGAGGCTCTCCTCTCTGTGCAGATTGTCTTCCTTAGTGCATAGTTCTGGGTGTCCCCATGCCAGGGTGAGAGAGTATGTGGGAATCCCCTTCTGACATACTGCCTGGGTTCCCCTGTAGACAAACGAAAAGGGCCAGGTGGTGACCAAGACGGCGCTGCTGAAGCAGATGGAAGAGCTGATCGAGGAGCCGGGGCTTACGTGCTGCATCTGCAGGGAGGGGTACAAGTTCCAGGTACGGCTGCTCAGCAGCAGGTGACAGGTGACCCCCGGCGCTCTTGCTTTGGTGGCTCCATTTCCAGACAGTGTCCGACTCATGCAAGCCATTTTGTACTTAGGCTGAGGTCAAGCTTCTGCTTTGGGAGATTGACAAAGGTCAGCTGCCCTCGTTGGGGGCAGCACACCAGCATCACTGGAAGCCCCACCTGCCAACCCCCTTGGAGTGCCCGGCCTTGCTCAGGGCTTTATGTGCACTCAGTGATTCTTGCAACCTGTGAGAGGCCCCAGCCGGCAGTTGTGAGGGCATGTGGCAGAACCAGAACTCCAGTGGAGGCTGTGCTGACCCCTGACCAAGAGCACACCACACAGCTCCCCTTTAGGATGCAGGAGATCAGATCATCTACTTTCCCAGTGCAGCCAAGCTAGGTGACACCTCAAAAGAGCAGAGCAGCTGGTGGCCTGTTAAGACAGTCCTAGAAAGTGGCCTCACCTCTTTAGCCTTTGATCCCAGGGTGTAGAAGGGCAGGGTCTTTGCTCCTGCTGTGGTCCAGCCTCCTTGGAACCGCCCAGCAGCTGTTGGAAAGCGAGTGGCCTGATAGATGAAGCACAAACAGATGATGGCCCAGGCTTGCGTCTGCCCCGTCTGCACAGCCTCCTGCTATTGGTTGACCCCGCACTCAGTTGTGCCCAGCCAGGTGCTTAACTCACAGCTGAGGTGAGGTGTCAGCTGTCATGGTCTGTCTTCTGTTTTAATAAAATCCCTGACGCAAAGTAACTTGTAAAGAATGGAGGTTTGGGGCTGAGGGTCTAGTTCGTGCAGTTCAGCAGGAGAACATGTAACCAGCACAAGGCCCTAGCATCTGTCCTCAGCACTGGAAAAATAATGCTGGGTTTGGTGGCTCACACCTTTAATTCCAGTACTCAGGAGGCCAAAGGAGAAGGATCACCATGAGTTCAAGACTAGCGTGGGCTAAAGTGAGACCTTGACACAAAAAGAAAAAAAACAGAGGTTTATTTAGCTTACTGTTCTGGAAACCCAAGAGCGTGATGCCACAGTCTAAACCCGTGGTGGGTCTGGATGACCTAATTACTCCCTCAAGGTCCCTCTCACAGTGCACTGAGGAAGTGGGCCTCAGCATGAGTTTGGGTGGCAGCAAGAGGACTTTACCCAGAGTACTTTCCAGAAGCCTCCCTGCCCAGAGCCACCTGAATCTCAGGGCATTGCCTGGAAAGGGAGACACTCGGCATTCCCCATTCTGCTTAGCTCCTTCCCCAGCCCACCAGGGAGTGTCCTCAGCCTCCTTCTGTGTTCTCCTTGCAGCCCACAAAGGTGCTGGGCATCTACACCTTCACCAAGCGGGTGGCCTTGGAGGAGATGGAGAACAAGCCCCGAAAACAGCAGGGCTATAGCACTGTGTCCCATTTCAACATCGTGCACTACGACTGTCACCTGGCTGCTGTCAGGTAGGCACCAGCTCTGCGGATGGACTCTGGCAGGGCACCTGCCCCTGCCCTCCACCCTTTCATAGTGTTTCAGCTCTAGACATGCATTGCTTCAGCGGGGTGGGCCACTTGCCTAAAGTCCTAAAGCCCTGGATTGGCAGGAGCTGGGATAGCCAGCCTGGAGCTTTGAGTCTCCCTCTCAATCTCTGGGTCCCATGATGTCTATAGGTCCACAAACTGTTCTTGTCATGTAAGAAAAATGTTTGCCCTTGACCCCAGGCTGGTGAAAGCAGTCCTGCCTGTCTGAATTAGCAAAGCCAGCATTTACTTTATGGAGGTTACAAGTACTCTCTCCCTAAGGCCAGTAGCATGGCCAGATGTACATAGTTGGTGTTAGCAAACCCTCCCCACCCAGTCACCCAAGTGCCTCATTACCAGATTAATCCCAGCAGTCACTTGTCTCTGCTCTCCTCCCCATCCAGGTTGGCAAGAGGCCGGGAAGAGTGGGAAAGTGCTGCCCTGCAGAATGCGAACACAAAGTGCAATGGGCTCCTTCCAGTCTGGGGGCCCCATGTCCCTGAATCTGCTTTCGCTACTTGCTTGGCAAGGTGAGTGTTGAACGTTTCCCCTGACAAAAATGAGGCAGTCTCAAGGAGAAGGGGGGGAGATCAGTTGTCAGCCCTGGCCCTGGTGACACCATTTCCTGGCCCCTTTATCCCAGCGTCTGTGCTACTGACCATGGGGATCATCCAAAGCAGATAGGGATGAGGGATGGGGGCTGACTGAATCAATTTGCCAAGGCTCATCTTAGTAAGAGAAACCAGCTTCTTGGTTACTGTGTATAATTCCTGACTACAGCCTCTCTTGCTTTGATGTATGACATAGGACTCAGTACCCTTACTTGGTCCCTAAGACCAGAATTTCTCAGAGTACACTTGTAAGGTATGTGGCTGTGATGATGTTTAAATTATGAAAATATTAGGGAGAATTAAGGGCTCCTTTTACATGTCAGGACTGCAAGAACTGAAGTTTTTCTGAGGTGCTTGTGTGTTGGCTTTGTGACCCCTCCCAGGTCCTATTTTATAATCCATACACCTGGCAGTAATAAATTACAACAGCAGACAACAAATTCACATGCTTCCTGTAGGTGAGGAAATTGGGACACAGGGCTTGAGCTGTGTACTCAGGATTACCCAGTTAATAAGAAGCAGGTGGGCTGGAGAGATGGCTTAGCAGTTAAGGTGCTTGCCTGCAAAGCCAAAGGTCCTAGATTCAAATCCCTAGGACCCACATAAGCCAACTTCACATGGTGGCGCATGCATCTGGAGTTTGTTTGCAGTGGCTGGAGGCCCTGGCGCACCCATTCTCTTTTTCTGTCTGTCTCTCAGGTAATTTTTTTTGTTGTTGTTGTTTGTTTTTTGAGGTAGGGTCTCACTCTAGCCCAGGCTGACTTGGAATTCACTATGTAGTCTCAGGGTGGCCTTGAACTTAGGGCGATCCTCCTACCTCTGCCTCCTGAGTACTGGGATTAAAGGTGTGCACCACCACACCCAGCACCAGTAAATTTAAAAAAATAAAAATAAAAAGATAGCTTAGCAGGCAAGAGCACTTACCATGCAACTATGAGGGCTTGAGAAGGCCTGATTCACCCTGAGTTCAATTCCCAGCATCCGCATAAACATTTGAGTGTGGCCACCCATGCTTGTAACCCCAGTCCTGTGGGTAGCAGGGATCAGAGCATTACTAGGGCTGTCTTGTCAGACAGGCTGACCTAAAACAGCACCTTCAGGTTTAGTGAGAGACTCGGTCTCAAGGAAACAGATGATGAGCAGTAGTGGAGTATGCCCAGTGTTTTCCTCTGGCCTCTGCATGTGTCGAGTGTGTACATCTTCATGTGTGTGGACACCATGCTCACAGCACACACACACACACACACACACCACCCTTATACACACATGGAAAATAGATAGGGTCCAGGTCACTCAGCAGGGTTAAATTCCTTTTTTTTTTTTTCCTCCCCCATGTCACTGTTGGCCATAGGTCCTTTTGATGCCTGCCCATCAAGAAGTGGGACTTCAAAAGTGGTGGCTTCTCATCTACACTGAGAGCATTACATGCAGTCATAGCTGATGGGAACACGTCCTTCCTGACGGTCCCACACCCTGTTCTCTCCTCATTTGCTCCCACTTGTTGACCTCTGCAGTTACCAGGCCTGTGAGGAGAACAGCCTGGGCTTTCACCCAGGACCTCACTCCCACATTTACTGTGTGCCCCGCTTTTCTCTAGGCACAACACTTACCTCCAGGAATGCACAGGCCAGCGGGAGCCCACGTACCAGCTCAACATCCATGACACCAAGCTGCTCTTCCTGCGCTTCGCCATGGAGCAGTCGTTCAGCGCCGACACTGGCGGGGGTGGCCGCGAGAGCAACATCCACCTGATCCCATACATCATTCACACCGTGCTTTACGTCCTGAACACGTCAGTGTCCACCGGCCCTGGGGCGGTACCTTGGCCCATGCACCCTGCACCCTCTGCCCAGCCAGATCCCCTAGCTTTTGCTTCACCTCCCTGGTTGGTTCCAAAGCAAATATCTGAACTAAGCCTTTCCCGAGGTGGGGCTGTCAATCACGATGTTGGGGTTTGCCCAGAATATGACAATGAGGGGACTTCTTTCCAGAGCCGGCCTCTTTAATGCTGTGGGCAGCCATAGGCGGTGTCCTTGGACTGGCCTTCGGTCCACATGGGGACAGGAAACGGGAGAAGCTTCTACTTCCAGTGTCCAGACTGCTCTCTTGAATGAGGAGCCATAGTTGAGAGTCACGGCAAGCACATTGTTAGTAGGGCACACGGGCTGTCACAGTGCAAACTCCTGCAAGGCCAGGCCAGGCCACAGATTGCCCACTTCAGGTCTGGAACACTGGGTTTGTTGTCCTGTGAGTAATGTTCCTGGCAAGTGTGGCAGGGCGTACTGATGATCTGGAAAGTAACTGAAAGGAAGGCAGCCAGCAAGGAGATGCTCTGATGTGTGTACACCATGGCGCAGTTAGGCCACAACCTGGACATGGACTTCTGTAGACCCTGTGGGGTGGAGAAGGGTGCTCCCACCCTCTTCAGGCTCTAGAAGCAAATTAAAAGATCCTGTGCCTTAGTGGTTGGACTTATAGGCTGTTCTCACAGAATCCCGCAGCTCTGGAGAAGGCTGTCCACAGTCCACCTGCACAGCTGCCATGCCATTGAGGAGCCAAGATGGTCAGCTCTTGTTCTTCCCTTGTCAGCGGAGCTGTTTTCCCTCCTTCCCTTTCTCCGTGGGATGAAAGGCTGACCTTGAGACTGGGCTTCGTTGTTAAAACCGCAGGGCAGGGCTTGTCAGAGCACATTACATCATCTACCAAATTCTGGGCTGTCAAGAGAGACACCTGGCATTGCTGATGGCACAGCCATTTTCGCTGTCCAGACCCTGCCATAGGATCCAGAAGTGCTAATTACCGGTGTTCTTGGGGCCCTGACAAAGGCCGTGGGTTTTGCAGAGACTTGTCTCTTGGCAGCTATGAGCTGGAATGGGCTGCTCCATTCTCCAAGGAGAAGCAGACCCAGTGAAGAAAACATTCCTAGGATTTGCCCAGCTGGATGGAGCTGGTGATAGGCATTGCCACGTTCCTCCAGTCTCTGGTCTGAGCTGGGGGCAATTGGCGATGTCACAGCGATCTTGGGCAGGCAGAGACTGACCTCAAAGCTTCTACTTCCCACCCCCCAGACTACTACCTTGCTGGCTGTTTGACATTGGTATGAGCTTGGTTGTGTGGCAGCTGAGTCTCTGGTGGAACAGTTAAACACAAAGATAAATTAGCCATCCATGGCCATTGTGAGCCAGAGAGATCCTGAGCAGGTCCTGCCTTGGCCAGAAGCCTCAGGCTCCCACAGGAATAGAAGAACCAGTCAGGTGTCTCCCTCCAGCCCAATCTTGCCCAGAAAGCAGAAGGAATCAGAACATCTCCAGGTTCTTCCTCTTGTGTCTCCACAGTCCAGTGGCTGTGATCATGCCACCTGCAGCCTGGGCCCTGAGATTCAGGATTCTCGCCACTGCTGGTGTTATTGTTTGTCTCCCAAAAGGGCGAGGCAGTGTGTAAGGAGCCAGTGTTGCTGGTAACCTGTTAGAGGATCTGACGGTCTCATTGTGGGCCATGATCATTTGGCAAAACTTGGTCATGGGGAGAGTTCTAGAACCAGGCTGCCAGGTCCTGCTTAGCGCTCTGCCCACTGGGTGACTTGTGGTGCTTAGCTCCTCAGTACTGTGGTTTCCTTTTCTGTACAGTTGGGACAGTGGTGGTTCCTGTCTCACCAGGTTCTTAGGAGGATTAGTTGAGATAATTTGTGTGGAGCAGTGAGAACGGTGGTTGGCATTCAGGTTTACTGCCATCGTCATCGTTCTACAGTTTAGTCAAGAGTGAGTGAGCAGCAGAGCCTGCCTGGGAGAAACTTGGTGAAGAAAAACGAGGACAGGTCATGAGGAAACAGCCAAAAAGGGAGCCTGGGAGCCAGTGCACACTTGGTGGACTTGCTTTAGCACACTAGGACCGTGTTGGGGAGCTTACTCTTGTGCTTTGGCACTGTCACTCTCTAGCTTGCTGCCTTTAACAAGTCACTTCCCTGGGTCTCCAGAGAATTGGTGACCATGCCCTGCCCAAGAGCCAGGAGGTACTGGGAATTGAGTCAAGCTGGCCCAGTTCATGTCAGGGAGATGCCATGAAAAAGGGCTTGTGAAGACAGGAGGTTTTAGAGAGTAAGAGAAGAGGGGCTGTAGGGTGGGGATGAGAGCTTGCCCATGACAGTGTTCAGCAAGCTCAGAAGTATACATTGAGCAGACCCCTCCTGGGCCATGCTGCACCTCTTCCCTGCTTCCATCACACTCCTTTTCTTCCAGAACCCGAGCCACGTCCCGAGAGGAGAAGAACCTCCAAGGCTTCCTGGAGCAGCCCAAGGAAAAGTGGGTAGAGTGTGCCTTTGATGTGGATGGGCCCCACTACTTCACGGTCCTGGCCCTGCATGTTCTGCCTCCCGAGCAGTGGAGAGCCATACGTGTGGAGATCCTGCGCAGGCTGTTGGTGACCTCACATGCCCGGGCAGTGGCTCCAGGAGGGGCCACCAGGTCAGTGCTTGTTTTGCGAAGCTCCTGCCTGGAGCACATCTTCCCATTGTGTCTCCAGTATGCCTGACAGAGGCATGTGCTTTTGACTTGGCCATTGACCTACCTACCTAGTCCTTCATCTTAAGTCTAGGCTGATGGCTGGTGGTTGCCTGAGCCCCTCTGGGTTTTCTGTTCAGCCACCGGGAAGGTAGAGCCAGGTTTTATGCTGTGAACATTGAGAGAGGATGGAAGTCAGGCCTTGAGGATACATCTGGTGAGTAGGTGAGGGCCAGCTGTAGGGCTAAGCCAGATAGCAGGGTTTCTGCCTTGTATTAGTGTTGGCATAAACCAGGGAAGTTTCACTATGTCCATGGTTGGGATTTTTTTTTTTCCCTAAGAAGTAAAAGCTTATCCTTTTCCCTTGTGTACATTTCTGTCTTGTCTGACTCTCATGCCACAAGTTTTTCTTCTCCCAGACCCTCCATCCCAATTATGTGGCCACCCTACTCCTCAAAAATGACTTTGTGCTAGGGTTTGCACTGGGGTGTTCACTAGGGAGGTAATTGACAGGCACATCTGTTAACAAAATCTGCCTTACCCATACCCTACAGTGGTCACTGCACACAGAATGGACCTTGCCTGCCCTGCGGGAGCAGGCTGTAAACTGGTAACTTGCTTCTGGCCCTCACGTGACAGGTGCCCTCACGTTATTTCTGGAGAATCTGTCCCTGCGATCCTACTTACCCTCTGGATTTTTTAGCGTAGGATCCAAGGGATCATTTCTACATTTAGAGGCCAAAAAGGGAGCATAGGGGCTTTGAGGCCTTGATAGTGATGTGCCAAGTGGAGAAGCAAGTGCCGGAACTGGAATTGGCCCATGGGGTCTTTACCTCTCAGTGCTGCTATTTCAAGCTTGCCTGTTTGCAGGCACCTCATTTCCCCACAGTGATGAGGTTGGCAGTGTCCTGTTGAATCTGGCCAGTAGCAGCCTGTTTGGGTCAAGTGGGAGGGAGGGAGTGTTGTTGGATTTCAGTGTAACTCCTGTCCCCATGCCAGCATGTTATTTGCAGTGTGTCCCAGGAGCCCAAGCATTGAGAGTTAACAAGCTGCTCGGTCTCAGCAGTCAGATCTCAAGATGAAGCTGCTGCTAACTCAGGCTCAGCAGCATCCATGACCCACCAAGTGGTCCCCAGCATGGCTGTGACATGGCCCATCGAGTGATCCCCACCGTAGCTGTGAGATGGCCCACCAAGTGGCTCTCCACCAGGGCTGACATCTGGACCCCTGAGTTCTGCCTTTTAACTGGGGAGTGGAATCCATTACTGTTCCATGCATTAAGGAGAAGCTGACTTTGGTCATAGCCTAATTAGGAAACCAGTGCTGTAGCATTTGCAGTGTCGTTTGCTTTGCAACAGTTTACTCACCTTTCCTAATTAGGTGTTAATGAAGTTGGGCAGGGTTACCCACTCTCCTGCTTACCAAAGCAGGCAGCCACCAAGGAGGGCCAGGCCTGACCACGAACCACATAGAGAAGGTGCTGGGAAAGGGCATTTAGAGAGTGCTGTTCCAGTACTGGGACAGGGTCACTGTGGCAGGCTGTGTCTTCACTGAGGGGCAGTAAAGAAAGTGACGATGTAGACATGGTCTGTGTTCAGCAAAAACCATTTCTTCCTCTGCCAGGAACTAGCCTGGGAGTTCCTCTGACCTCTATCTGAGCTCTAGTGTTTTCCCTGCCAGGGTGGAGAGCGAAGGAAGGTTATTCTCGTCAACAGGCCCACCCACAGTGCCACTCGCTATGGGTGCGACATCCCCAGGCTGTTAGGAAGGGCGAACGTGGATCCTTTTGGAGATTCAAGGCAGACAAGCTGTAGGAAGCACATTTCACAGCTTTTACTTTTGTGAGTTAAAGCATCCACTGAGTGCAGGTATGGCTGGCCGGCCCCATGGTGGGCAGGGCCTCCACTTGAGGCTCATAGTGCTAATATCTGCATTTACATTGTCATGACTCCTATGTGCACATGTGTGTGTGTTTATTTTTGAGGCAGGCTCAACGGACTGGCCTTTTTTTTTTTTTTTTAATGTGAGAGAGAGACAGGGACTGTGAGAGAGAATTGGCATGCAAGGGCCCCCAGCCTCTGCAGTTGAACCCCAGATGCATGCACCCCATTGTGCACATGTGTGACCTTGCACTGTTTTATCACTTTGTGCATCTGAGACCTGGAGAGTCGAACATGAGTCCTTAGGCTTCACAGGCAAGCACCTTAACCGCTAAGCCATCTTTCCAGCCCATGCACATGTACGTTTTAACACTAAGCCAGATGTTTGGTTAACACTAAACATTTTAATACTGGTCCTTTAGTCATAGCTAAGCCCCAGTGTATTTTCAGGTATGGAACATGGCCTCAGAGTCAGGGCAAGAGTTCCTCTGGCCTTTACTTCTCACAGAGTGTGGGTTGAAATCAAATCCCCACATTGATACATGGCTCCCTGTGCTGATGTGTGCTGCTTCTTCTGTCTCACAGAGGCTCTGCCTGGTGCTGTCGTTCCTTGCACCAAGGGTGTCTGCCAGAAGTGGGTGGCCTCGTTAGAGGCAACTCCCGTGCTCCCAGGAGCCGACTGGCCTTCATGCCAGAGCTGAGTCACTCCATTAAGTTCAGGTGTCACTGGTCAGAAACAAAGGGGTGTGCGAGCAGCTCTAGGATTATCCCAGGTTTTAGGAGGTGCTGGGTGACTCCATGTGCTGTCCTAGACATGACAGTTGCTCAACACCACTTTTCTGCCAGCTTGCATCTGCTGGTGGCCAGGTAAAGACTGAGGTAGAACTTTGATTCTTATCACATCCTATGCCTGCACCACAAAGTATTTGTAATAAGCAAACCTCTGGGACCATGGCTTCCGGATCTTGCCCATAGTGCCTTTAACCAAGAAGATGGGTATGTCACCCCCCACTACCTGGTCCCCAGATGCCTTGCTCCATCCTCCTGAGTGTCTCCAAGGAACTTGATAAATGACGTTGGCTTTGGTTTTCCAGGCTGACCGATAAGGCAGTGAAGGACTATTCTGCCTATCGCTCTTCCCTTCTCTTCTGGGCCCTCGTTGACCTCATTTACAACATGTTCAAGGTAACAGTGCTTTCAGGGCCCAGCTTGCTTCTTCAGGGTGAGGTGGGTGTGCCTCTGCTAATGACCTGGCCTCAACTTCCAGAGGCTTTCTGCTCACTTGGGATAATTTGTCCCCCAAGAGCAAAAGACCTCCACTGTGGAGGAGCAGTGTATGCCTTCAGCCCAGACTCGCATGTAGCCTGTCTGCTGGCAGCTGAGGTCCCTCGGGTGCACCCTCAAGTCAAGCGCACAGTCAGCTTTCCTGCTCTTGCCTGTGTAAGCAGCTCTACGTAGCTAGGATGCACCCTGCTCCTTCAGAGAGTCAGAGTGTCTGTCACCTGAGTGAAGTGGCTCAGAGTATGGCAGTGGTCCTCTCAGCTTTGGAAATGCAGGTTGGGCGTGGGGAGGGTGCTGCCCTGTGTTGGAATATGGGTTTAGGAGGCACAGAACACACCGAAGGTTCTCTATGCAGAGAGACTTAAGGACTGTGGGTCTTAGAGATAGGACCCACCCTCCAGTGAGGTTCTGCAGTGCATGTGCGGCCTCTCCTTGGGGCTGCAGTGGTCTGATTGGTTGGAGGCTGCAGGCCAGCTACATTCGGTCATTCACCCAGTTCCGTCTCCCGCTGGATTTTGTAGAAAGTGCCCACCAGTAACACAGAGGGCGGTTGGTCCTGCTCCCTGGCCGAGTACATCCGCCACAACGACATGCCCATCTACGAAGCTGCAGACAAAGCCCTGAAGACCTTCCAGGAGGAGTTCATGCCCGTGGAGACCTTCTCAGAGTTTCTCGATGCAGCTGGTCAGTATGAGGGTTTTTCTTTCAGGTCCTGTGTAGCCAAGCCCATAACAGCCTCCCCACGGTCCCAGGAGAGCTGTGTGAATAGCAAGCTGCTGCTGAGCCTGTGCTGTAGGTCACCCCTGAGTAGCAGCCAGCTTACCCCCGTTTTGCGGGGGCAGTGATCGAAGCTGAAGGGCTGACAAGGTGGGAGAGCTCCTGCATTCTGGCTTTTGGTGACAGTTGAGAGGATTGGCATGCTAAAAGGAGCACGTCTGTCATCCTACTCCCTCCTGGGTATGGAGCCCCTCCATCCCATTTGACCCCAGAGTGGAGATCTTGACCCCGATTCTGCTGAGTTGGGATCTCACTCTAGCACAGGCTGACTTGGAATTCACACCCAAGCTGGCTTCAAACTCACAGCAGTCCTCCTGTCTCTGCCTTGCTTTTAGTGCTGGGATTATAGGTGTGAACCGCCCCTCCCTGGCAGCTCTGATTCTAAAATAGGTGGTCCAGATCCTCAGTGAGGCACACTCTGAACAGGTGTTATGCGAGCCATGGGCAGACAGATCCTCGTCCACAGCCAGCAAAACTGCACAATGAATTCACTGTTCCCTCCCGTGTGCCAGTTCTTTGTATATAACAAATCAGTCACCTAGCCACAAACACTGGAACTTGTTTGGATTTCATATCCAAGCATCAGGTGACAGCAGGGGCCAGTGGCAAGGGCCCAAGCCTGGGAAAGTCCACTTTGGATTTGAGATTCAGCACCTCTCAGGTCACAACATTGTTGTATCACCTCCTTCTGCCAGCATGTCGTCCTTATGAGGGGATGGCTAGCTACACCAGAGCAGGGGTAACCCAACCTGCGCAGCTCTTTTTTTGTCAGCCTGGCTCCCTGCTTCTGTGCTTTCTGGTTCTCGTTGTAGGGATTGTGTAAAGAATAGAGACACAGGGACACATCCTCACACCCCTCTATCAAGAGAATGCCTGGCATTTCCTCTTATCTTTCCATCCTCTGGGAACGAGACATGTGTGGTGTGAGTTTCTCTTCTCAGCCAACTGAGCACTTTTTCCTCAAAGTGCCAAGGCCTCTGTGCAGGTGATTTTTGCAGTGGTCTCGGTGGCAGCTTAGTCCTGTTGGAGGCTGATACCTGCGTCATCTGGGTATTTGTGAGCTAGCCTGTTCACCTCTGGGGCTCTGTTACTACACCTGCTCCTTCCTGTGTCGTCTTTTCAGCCTTGACCGCTAGGCACGGGGTTTTGCCTTCTTCCCGTAGATTTAGTTCTGACTGAGAGTGAGCATATCACCTGCCTCGTTTGCCTCTTCTCAGTGCCAAGCCCATGCCCATCAACATGACTGTGGAAGTTAGAGCTAATGAGAGGAGGGAGTAGGCAGAGGAGGAAAGACATAGAACCCTAGCAGCAAGGACCCTCTGGCCTCTTCTCCTAGGTCAGGCTGTCAGGACTTTGCTTATGGTGTCAGAACATCAGATGCATTATTTACATGCAAGAATGAAAACACCTTCCAGGGCTGAAAGATTGCTCATTGGTTAAGGTACTGACCTGCAAAACCTAATGATCCAGGTTCAGTTTCCCATTACCCACATAAAGCCATATGCACACAGTGGTGCAGGTGTCTGGAGTTAATTCTTAGTGGCTAGAGGCCATTCTGACTGTGTGTGTGTCTGTCTTTCTCTCTGCTTGCAAATAATTTAAGGGGGCTGGAGAGACCTCAGTGGTTAAGGTGCTTATCTGTAAAGCCTAACAACCTGGGTTTGATGCCCCATTACCTACGTAAAGCCAGATGCAAAAAGTGGTGCATGCATTTGGAATTTGTTTGCAGCAGCTAGAGGCCTGGGTGTACCCATTCTGTCTCTCCCCCCACCTCTCCGCTTGCAAATAAATATATATATATGTTTTTTCAAGATAGGGTTTCTCACTCTAGCTCACGCTGACCTGGAATTCACTATGTAGTTTCATGGTGACCTTGAGCTCATAGCGATCCTCCTACCTCTGCCTCCCAAGTGCTGGGATTAAAGGCATGCACCACCATGCCTGACTTAAGTAATTTATTTTTATTTTTTATTTTTATTAACATTTTCCATGATTATAAAATATATCCCATGGTAATTCCCTCCCTCCCCACCCCCACACTTTCCCATTTGAAATTCCATTCTCCATCATATTATCTCCCCATTACAATCATTGTAATTACATATATACAATGTCAACCTATTAAGTATCCTCCTCCCTTCCTTTCTCTTCCCTTTAAAATAATTTTTTTTAAAGTAAGTTTAACAAGGACTGGAAGCTGGATGTGGTGGCACATGCCTTTAATCCCAGCACTCAGGAGGTAGAGGTAGGAGGATTGCCATGAGTTCAAGGCCACCCTAAGAGTACATAGTGAATTCCAGGTCAACCTGAATTAGAGCGATACCCTACCTTGAAACAAACAAGCAAACAAAAAAGGGGCTGGAGAGATGGCTTAGCAGTTAGGTGCTTGCTAGCAGGGCCTAGCAACCTGGGTTTGATTCCCCAGTATCCACATGGGGCCCGATACACAGAGTGGAACATGCACTTGGAGTTCATTTGCATGCAACAGCTATAGGCCCTAGTGTGCCCATTCTCTGGTTCTCTTCTCTCTCTCTCTCTCTTTCTCTCTCCTTGCAAATAAATGAAAATATTAAAAACACACACACAAACCTTCCAAAGCCAAGAGTGGCCTGGCAGATGTTTACGGTGAACTTCCTAAAGGACCTATTGACCTCCCATTCCCTTGGAGGGAAATGCTTGCACTGACCTTGGTTAGATGTTGCCTGACCTTCAGGGTAACATAACAGCTCCATGTCAGTGTCTCCTATGCCCTGTTGATGAAGGTGGGCAAGCAGGCTGACCAGGGGCTTGGTGTGGAGGGAGCACCATGTCCACTGGGCCCTTCCTGGAGAACAGCCTCACTTAGTCCCCATGGAGGAGGTGTCCCCACCACCTCCATGTGAGAACTGAGGAGGTGGGCTCTTGAGCCAGGACTCTGTGCTGTGCTCTGCCCCTCCAGCTCCAGAGGCCATTGGCATTCACCTTTCTTTGGTCCTTTGGAGAAGAAACCAAGACTGTGGGCACTGTGGCTCCCTCAGAAACCCACAGTTCTCATGGTTATGGCCCCTGCCTGGCCTCAAGCCAGGTTAGAGCTCTGCCCCAGGAAGCTCAGGTTAGCTCTGCTTGCTTCCGGAGCAGGACAAGGGTGCTTGTTGCCAGGTGACTCTCTCCTCCGTCACTGCTGGGATCCAGCAAGAGGCCTCGTTGGGGCTTGTTGGAGCACAGCATGTTCTCTGCGTGAATGAGACATCTGTGACTCAGTGGGGCTGGGGGCTGTGCATGCTGCTTCTGCCCACATGCTGCCTGTGTCTTCCAGGTCTCCTGTCAGAAATCACCGATCCAGAGAACTTCCTAAAGGACCTGTTGAACTCCATCCCCTGACCATCCCCTCGGAAGATTCAATGGATGAGATTGAAACTAGCTTGCTTGCTTTCCTGCCCTGTTCGTCCCTCCTGTGCATTGATTACCCCTATGGACACTGCATTATCACCCGCCTCTCCTCCCTTGTTTTTCTTGGAGTGGCTTGGGGTTTTTAGGCTCCCTGTTTTATCTCGTGTGTGTGTGTGGTGCACTAGCTATGAAGTTGTCTGTAACCCAAGCTGTCGAAGGACCTGTCCATGCCCAGAAGCCATGAGTTGTCCTGGCCAGCTTAATACTTGAGTGTGCACATCGTGAGAAATAAACAGCAATTGACTTACTGTGCATGGGAAAAGGAGGTGGTGACTGGTGCCCAACCTGTAGTCCTGCTGCCCTGTGCTTTGGCCTGAGCACACGGCCTTTGCAGGGTTACTGTAGGGAGATGAGAGTTGCAGTGTGAATCTCTCGGTAGCACCATGTGGAGCCTGCCTGTTCTGGCCAGCAAGCTGGGACACCAGCTTGATCTTGCTCCCAAAACAAAGCCATGGCTTTGCTCTTTTGGGGCCTTGGGAGCTAAATCCCAGTGGCGAGGAGCCTGATGGTTTTCTAGGCCCCAGCTGAAGGGGGCTCAGTGGGGCAGGCCTTGGCTTCCTCTACTGTCCAGACCTTGGGAGCATTTGACAGTCTCCTGCTGGCTGCCAGGCGGGAACCTGTCAGGGCTGTCGTGTGTAGAGGGGCTCGGGCAGGCTTGATCACCAGCCACCATTCCCCACCGTGCTGCGGGTCTCTGTGGTGTGCCCGGCCCCTCAGCAGCCCGAGTCCCCAGCCAGGGGCTGAGTTGGCAGGCTTGTGTCCTGGACCTCTGAAGCTGTGCCCCACCTCCGTGGGGCTCCTGGGAGCCTCTCCCAGCCTTCCCAGGCTTCCGCAAAAGGCTGACCCCGTCATGGTCTCGGGAGGAAGCACTGGCTCACTCCCGACTCCTTTGTTCTGGCGGGCCGCCCTGCCAACTGCTCTGGCTGATGTCAGCCCACCATCTGAATGTCCAGCTCATGTGGCTCACTTCTCAGACCATCTGGGCCCAGGATGTCTCTGGGCCCCTTTGGGAGACTCCCACAGTCACTTCCCAGAGCTCTGGCTAGACAGCCACAAGGCATGAGTGTTGTGCTCAGACCTAGCAGAGGGACAAAGCCCATTTGTGCTGGGGCTTAGCTGGAGGCAGACCAGAGTGCTGTGTGCCTGGGAGCACCAGCTCACGGCGTCGTGCTGCGGGGCTGGCGTGGCTCTGTGACAGCCAGGTCATGCCCGCCTACCCACTTCAGCTGCCAGCTCTGCTGCCCAAAGTGCTTTTGTAGGTCCTCACCTGTGGCATGGGAATGGTGGCTGTGTGGGGCTGGCAGGTGGCAAGGCCCTAGAAGAAGGAGATAATGGCCTCCCTTGTCGTCAGCAAACGTGCTTTTTCCATCTTCTGAGAGCACTTTCCTATGATGCTGTTGTGTGTCTGTGTGAGGTCTCCATGGGTTCAGCAAAGAGCTGTGGCAGTGTGCAGCAAGGCCATTCCCTCTACATCATGTCCTCTTCTGGTCTGGGGAGGCAGTTCACACGTGGGGAGAGGGGCAGCCACCCTTGTGTCACCCCTGTGGGACTAAGTTGGAGCAACCTCCTCAGGGAGTGGGCTCCTTGATTAGATTCAGGCCTGCTGCTGAATGTGTGGCCATGCCATGGTCGCATGTCACACCTGAGGATGAGGTGTTGATGTGGCACCTTCAGAAGGCTAATCTGGGGCCAAGCCCAAACTCTTCTGCATTGTACCAGCTTTCCTTGGTGTCTGCTCCAAGGAGCTTCCCAGTGGCCCTGCCACCATCCCAGACAAGCTGCTGGCACAGTGGCCATGCTAGTCTGAAACGTTCTTGGGCCAGGCCTGGCTGGCGCCTGAGCACAAGTGGAAACGAGCAGGAAGTAAAGGCGCCTCCCCACACTCCATCCCATGGCGGGAGCCCGTGAGGGCCACCGGACAGAAGCCAGCCAGGCCCTCCTACCCCAGCACTGAGCCCACAGCTATGGTCCTTGACTGGGGCTGGCTAGGGCTGCAGCCACAGGCTCCTGAAGTCCATGTTTGGCAGCAAAGCTGAGGAGGGATGTCGAATTTCTCGGTGCTCCAGCTGGTGTACTCATGCCTGTCCCGTGCCCAGCTCTCCAAGCTGAGTGCCCTGTTACAGATTAAGAGGGGCTGGGTGACCCTGCCTCACTAGACCTGCCCCACCCCTCCCCAAGTACGTGTGTGAAGAGGCCAGGGCCCGGCAGTGCTTCGTGTTTCGTTCTTGCCTTAGTCTCAGGTGGTGCTTCCACATCCCAGAGGAGGTGGTGTGCCATTTGAGAGGCAGGAGCGAAGGGGGGCTGTGGGACTCTGAAGGCCAGCCTCTGAGTATGCATTCCAGGATTGGTTAGTGTCTGCTCAGTGCCAGGTGCCACGCTAGGCAGGCTCTGTCCTCAAGCCAAGTCCCAGGAAGGGAAGATAGTCACTTCGTCTGTCTAATGACAGACATGGAGGACCCTCATTCTATATCCCGCTGGTCCGCCCCTTTCTCCTGTTTGTCCCCATGCACAGCGCCATTTCTTTGCCTGGCACTGCCTTTGGTGTCACAGGCCACTACAAATGATTACTTATATATTTGAGAGAGAAAGAGGCAGGTAGAACAAGTGTACCAGGGGGCCACTATGAACAAACTCCAGATGCACACACCACTTTGCACTTGGCTTTATGTAGGTCCTGGGGAATCAAACTTGGGTCGTTAGGCTTTGTGGGAAAGTGCCTTAACCACCAAGCCATCTCTCCAGCTCCAGTACAAACTTTTTAAGCAGACACCATTTCCAGCTGTGTCAAGGGGAGGGACACCAGGCTGAGCTCTCTGGAACCCCCTGCTGAGATCCCCTGCACCAGGACCAATCCTGGTGTCTTGGGCCTCCTCTTCTCCTCTTTGATCCTATCTGCAGGAAGAGAAGTAGATGGGTGACTGAGCAGACAAGAGACTTGGCACCAGCCCTTGGTCTGTGCCCATGGGTGCTGGACGAGCTGTTCCTTAGGTGTAGCACCACATTCAACCCTTGCCATCATCGTATGCAGCAGAGGCACAGAGAAGCCACCAGCCTGCCTGGGCTCCACACAGCAGGGAAGGGAAGAGCTGAAATGGAACGAGGCCTGAGGTACCAGAGTGAGGACAGAGGGTAGGTTGGGGATTGTGTGACTTGGCGTGCTTCCTCCTGTCCCCACCGCCCGAGGGATGCCCCTGGCTGGTAGCAGAGCCCTCAGGGTGAGTGGGAATGCATTTCCAAGGCTGAGGCAGCCTTCGCTAATGGGCAGGGGGCCTGGATGCATTTCCAAAGGGGCCTATGCGCGGAGGCCACGAACCTGAACCTGGCCTGCTTTCCTCGTGGTGGTCAGGTTCATCCCGGCGATCTGAAGGGATGAATTGTGGAACGTGTGAGGTGCAAGCCCTTCGGGAGTGTACCAGCAGTCACACTTCTGGCTGTTGGGACAGTTTCCCACCAGACATGCGCACACGTGTGCACGTGCCCGCCCGCAGTCAGCAGAGCTCAGCTGCTCAGATGGGACTCGTGTGCTTCGGAGCCTGTCTGCCACTGTGCAGTTCTTTCTGCCGGGACAGGGCCAGGGGGGTCCTCCATCTCCCCATGGCTGTGCCGAAGTTTACCCGGTGCCACCCCAATATGCCTGGAGAAACGGGCCCAAGGGCCACGTATGTTCAGTCACAGGGCCACCTCTCCCGCTTGGGTAATCAGCCTTGTCTTGTGGAGCCCCTGGTCCAGCCAAGAGGGGAAGGCCACACCCCACTGACCCAGTCACTGTCCTCTGTCCACTGTGGCCAGGATCCACTTCCTCCACAACTCACCCTGTGTCCCTTTACTGTGGGTCTAGGGACAGGGGCCAGAGGAAGGGACTGCCCAAGGCTCTGCCCCATAGTTCATTGCCTATTCCCACACCCCAGGCCTTTAGTGAACCTGGGCACACAGAGCTAGTGTGAACCACAGGAAAGACAGAAGTGGGGGCGGGGCTTGGAAGTGAGCCAGTGCTCTCTTGTAGGGGAGAAAGTGACATTTGGAGTAGCAAAGTGTCCCCAGCTTACTTACTCTGTCACACTGGGCTGTAAGACTCAGCACGGATCACTAGCCAGGGCCTCCCATGAATTGGCCTTTCTGCTGAGAGAGGCCTGCCCCCTCCAGCAGCCTCCTGGGGTGGGCCAGAGGAGACTGGGATAATGTCCCAGACACCCTGAGGCAAGAAGGCCCTGGTCCCACCTCTTAGGGAGACAAGGGCTGGGAGGTGGGCAGTAATGTCCTAAGTGTTCGGGTTCCATCTGTATGACGGAGACCGCCCTGGGCTTTTGGTTCTTCCCTCAGATCCCTCTGCCTGGTGCCCTTGTCCCCTGGCTTGCGCCTCTGACAGGTTGTCAGGTGGCATTAGGGGGTTGAGGACCCTGCAACACTGTTGCTTACTGAACACCTACTCGGGCAGAACTCCAATCCTTAGTTCCTGTCTTCCAGTTTTGGTCCTCTGACTCAGAGAGGCCAACTCACTTTGCCCAAGGCCAAACAGCTTATAGATAGGATGTAGCTGCTGGCAGTTGAACTGAGACCTGATCATACACCTGGGCCTGCTCCCCATCTGGTCTGAGCCCAGACTCCAATCATCCTGGTTCCCAGTGGCTTTGGAAGCCAGGCTTTGGCCCGGTAAAGGCAGGCAGGTGAGGCAACTGCAGCCAAAGGTTAAGCTGCTTCAGGCTGGGGTGGGCCAGTGCAAGGGCTCCGGAGCAGCTGTGGGCTGGGACAGGCTCTGGGCCCTGTCAGCCCCAAAGCCAAGATAGACAGGCCATCTAGAAGATGGCCTTTTTTTCCCTTCCTTCCTTCCTTCCTTCCTTCTTCCTTTCCTCCCTCCCTCCTTCCCTTCCCTTCCCTTCCCTTCCCTCCCTTCCCTCCCTCCCTCCCTCCCTCCCTCCCTCCCTCCCTCCCTCCCTCCCTCCCTTCCTTCCTTCCTTCCTTCCTTCCTTCCTTCCTTCCTTCCTTCCTTCCTTCCTTCCTTCCCTTTTCTTGGTGGGACCCCAGCAACAAGCTGCAGATGGCCCTTCCTGTGGCACAAATGGGATAGAGTCACAGTCCTGTGTAGCGTGACTGCAGACAGCCAGGTAACGGCCCTGTTTCCTCTCCTGCCTCCAGAAGCAGTTGTCCACGGTTAGCTGTGTTCACGGGTACCATTGCCTGATGCCACCAACCCTCACACCCTTCCTGGTCTTGCTTCCACAAGGGCTCCTGCTGCCTCAAAGAGGAACTAACCCACCGAGGTATCCTGAGGCACGGGCAACAGCCCTCCCTGCAGCTTCTGCCTCCGTGGCCCAGGGCTGTGCTCCACAGCCAGTGGGCTTTTCCCTTGTTCCACCACTCGCTGGGGCAGGCACTGATAGTTTCATTACAATGAGGGGCTTGGGGCTCAAGGATGGGATACCCCATCCAAAGCAGGCTCGTGGTGTAGACTTCTAGAGGGGAGCTGGGATGCCAAGTTGAATCTGAATTACAGAGTTTAGTATCTCTCAAAATACTCCCCATGCAATATTTGGGGTAGACTGTACTAAGAAATTAATGGCTGTTTCTTTGGAATTCCGATGTCGCCCACTTCCTGTTTGTTTTTTTGCATGAGTATGTATGTGTGTGGTGTGGATATCTGTATGTATGTTAATATGTGTATGGGTGCCTGCACAGGTGTGAATGTGCATGTGGAGACCAGAGGTCAATATTGGGTATCTTCCTCAATTGACACCTGGGGCCTTTGATCGAGTGTGAACTCGGCCTCGGCCTCAGCTTCCCTGAGTCTCGCAGACCTGCCCCAGCTGAGTACATCTGACAAGACAGGGCCTGCTAAGTCCTAAGTTCATTCTAGGAAACTTCTGGAGTCCCCATAAGCCTTCTCACGTGAGCTCATGGGCCAAACACAGGCCCTCACAAGTCTCTGTGTCTGTCTGGAGACAAGGGATGAGCTCGATTGGCTCTGACAAATGGTCCTTGCTGGGGCGGGCAGGGCCAGCACCTGACCACCCAGGCTGGCTGTGCAAGGGGACCATAGTGACGGTGGCTGAAGACCACCCCTTGGGCTATCCAGCCATCTTCCTCCCTTCATTCTCGCTAACAGAGCTGGTAACAGAGGCCACCACACTCCAGAAACAGGGCCTCTGCCACCTGCCCTCACCTTGACCCACCACAGACCCACTGAGTTGCATCAGTAGCCACAGCTCCAGATTGGGTAGGTGCATCTGACTGGCTCATTCCAGATACATGACAACACACAGCCCTCGGAAGGCCTTGAGAGAAGGGTGCAGGTATGGCCTCCATCAGGACTCAACTGGGAGAGCTTCAGAGAAGGGGCTCAGGTGCTGGGAAGTCAGGCCAAAAACCAGGATGCTGTCACTACAGGCAGACACTGGCCTGTGCCAGGAAAGACTCATGTCTAGAGAAGCTCTCATGTCAGTCAGCTCTGCTGCTCATCACACTGCATCGTGGACACATTGCTTTGCCTCTCTGCGCCTCATTTTTCTCCCCCATAAAGAACAGCTAGTTGGGGCTGGAGAGATGGCTTAGCGGTTAAGCACTTGCCTGTGAAGTCTAAGGACCCCGGTTCAAGGCTCTATTTCCCTGGACCCATGTAAGCCAGATGTACAAGGTGACACATGCATCTGTAGTTCATTTGCAGGGGCTGGAGGACCTGGCACACCCATTCTCTCTCTATCTGCCTCTTTCTCTTTTGCTCTCTCTGTCGTTCACAAATAAATAAAAATGAACAAAAAAAATCATAATAATAGGAAGAACAGATAATTGGGCTTGGGAGATGGCCCAGCAGTTAAAGGTGTTTGCTTGCAAAGCCTGGCAGCCCAGGTTCAATATCCCAGTCCCCATGTAAAAGTCAGATACAAAAGGGCACATCCATCTGTGATCCTAAGGCACCTATGACAATGGGAGGCAGAGACATTTGAGGACAAGCTAGTGGGACATTCATTTGTAGTCTGGCAGTTCATTGGCAGTGGCAAAAGACCCTTTCTCAAGGAAGGTGGTGTATAGATAGACACCTCCAAGTTATCCTCTGACATATACTGTATGACACACACACACACCAATCGATAAATAATGTTTAAGAAATAAGTACAGATAGTAATACCCAGAGGAAAGCTAGCTAGGTGTGAGTAACACAATATCTGGACAAGTGAGTCTCATGTCCCTTAGTGTGAGCAGTGCTGGCCTGGGGCAGACCTGCAGATCAGACCCTACTGGCCACCTGCAGACACCAAGTTCAGGTCAGGTGTCCTGAGGAAGCAAGAGGTAGACACAAGGGACACAAGACTGAGTGAAGGTAGAGACAGCCTGGGGTTTCAAGGGAGGGAGAAACCCCATCTGGTTAGAGAACCATGGGCAGGCAGCAAGAGGGCCTTCCTGGGAGGAAGAGGTACTGGGGACGGGGGGTGGTAGATTGAGAGAGAATGACAACAGCAGAAAGGGTCTAGAGGCAGCCAGATCCCCATAGCCCAGTGGTGTGTCTTGATGGTGCTCAGGGTGGATGGCTAGAGGAGGACCCCAGCCAAACAGGCTGTGAGATGGAGTGGGAGGAACAGCAGGAAGAGGGGGTCACCCTAACCTGAGCCCTGGGACAGGCAGAGGAGATCAGAAGAGACCAGTCCCCTGAAAGCTCCTAGAAAACCCTTACCTTTCCTGCTCCTCCAAAAGACCCCTTCTGACCCCTCCAGGTCCTCCATGGAGGGTGACGGTGGTGAGTCCTGTTCCAACCCTAGAGTAGGTGTGAGGCCCACAGTGCTCCGAACATCAGGTCCCGTCTATCAACTGGACTGCACCAACTCAACACCCACTGAAGGAATGGCCCGCCGCTGGTCTCAGGCGCCTCCAGAGCACCTCTGGGACGGGGGAGGGGGAGGGGGTGTCAAGTGCTGAGGTGCAGGGAGCACAATCCCCCACACCAGCCTGTGAGCCCAGGACATGGCCCCCTGCTCCACATGGGGCTTTTCTCCCCCCAGGGAGCTCTGACCACCTGTCTGATGGTGACAGTAACATGACACTTACATGTGTCCTTCATCCTCATGGGACCTCCCTATAAGAGGCAGTAGTACTGTCCCTCCTGGCATAGGAGGAAACTGAGGCTGGAAAGGGAAATGTTTTCCCTGAGGTTGCAGAGCAGGGATGGGGCAGGGGGGAGGCTGAGGAACAAATCCAGCTTTGTCTCATTTCCAAGGCCAGAGGTGATTTATTTATTATTTTGTGTATGCACATATATGTGTGTGTGGTGTATGGACATGTATGTGTGTTTACAGGTGTGGATAAATGTGTGTGCAGGTGCATAATCACGTGGGTGTGCATGTGCGGAGTTACAAGGTCAACATCAGATATCTTCTTTGATAGCTCTCTACTTTATTATTTTATTTTTTTAAATTTATTTATTTATTTGAGAGAGAGAGAGAGAAAGAGAACAGGCATCCAGGGCCTCCAGCACTGCAAAAGAACTCCAGATGCATGTGCCCCCTTGTGCATCTGGCTTATGTAGGTCCTGGAGAATTGCACCAGGATCCTTTGGCTTTGCAGGCAAACACCTTAACTGCTAAGCCATCTCTCTGGCCCTCTACCTTATTTTTTTTTAACTCTTTAAAATTTTTTTCTTTCATTGAGAGAGAGAGAGAATGAATGTGCCAGGGTCTCCAGTCACTGCAAATAGACTCCAGATGCATGTGTCTCCTTGTGCATCTGGCTTAAATGGGTCCTGGGGCACTGAACCTGGGTTCTTAGGCTTTGCAGGCAAATACCTTAATTGCTGAACCATCTCTCCAGCCCCACCTTATTTTTTTTTTTAACAGTATCTCCCACTAAATCTAGAGGTCACCAGCAAATCCCAGGTTCTCCTATCTCTGCCTCCCTAGGGCTGGGCTTATGGGCGCATGTCAGCAGACCCAGATTTTGCACTGATGCTGCGGAACTCCGGTCCTCATGGTTACATAGTAAGGGGGAGTATAGTTAGAGCGATTGGAGCCCTGAAAGTGAAATAGGCAGGAAGTTTTGTACTTGTTAGAAATCAAAGGTGATCTGACTTTTAAAGACAAAAAAACCCCAAAACTTGAAATAAATGTCAACAAAAACTAAGAGAGTTCTGTTGGACTGTTTGGATTAGGAAAGCCATTTTGTAATTTATCACACATAATTTTTATTTGTGTATTTGAGAGAGAAAGAAAGAGGCAGATGACATATTATATGTATATGGGGAGAGAGAGATTGGGCATGCCAGAGCCTTCAGCCACTGCAAACAAACTCCAGATGCATGCGCCACTTTGTGCATCTGGCTTACATGAGTATTGGGGAATCAAACCTGGGTCCTTTGGCTTTGCAGGCAAGTGCCTTAACTGCTAAGCCTTATCACACATAATAAAGAAACCAAAAGATGTCTATAAATAACATCTTATTTGTCTCTAAAGCCTAAACAAAAGATAAAATATCAGGTACAGTTATTAACAAGTTGTTTTTAATTATTAACTGATTTGGAAAACATCAAATTATTAAAATTATGTACTTATTTTTACCAAGCAATTTAAAAGTCATGTTGTTTTTAAATGTGGGGTCAAGCTCTAATACTGGAGCCTTGAATTAAAGATATGACATCATTGCCCCCTTTTGTCTAACAACAGTTAGAGCATCTTCTCATGAGAGGGGAGAATGAGGGGGAGTACAGTTAGGGTGACTGGACCCCTGAAAGTAAAAAAGGCAGGAAAGTCTGCACTTGCTAGAAATCAAAGATGATCTGACTTCTTATCTCTTGCCTGGTTTCCTAGACCTGTTTTTTCACAAAGAACCAGGACCCCTCCTGGGAGGGAGGTCTTTCATAGGATTTAAACATTGTGGTTGATCAAGTTCAGCCCCTGGACCTTGGTTGGTGTCAGTGCTAGCCTCTTCCTGAGACAGCCCCTAGCCCAAACCAACCAGCTATTCCTCTGGTTCACCTGAGCTGGAAGACAGCCCACCACTGTTAAGGTTATAAATACCTTTGCAGGGGGAGGGCAGGCTCTCTGACCACTTGGGAATTTCCAGCTGTGGGTAAGTTTTTTCCGGTGGCCCTCGAACTCACGGTGATCCTCCTACCTCTGCCTCCCAAGTGCTGGGATTAAAGGCGTGTGCCACCACACCCGGCTCCACCTGGGTTCTTTGTCCCCTCTAGTTCCCACACAACAGGAACTTCTTGAACTTTCTTTTTCTGTCCACACTTTCTCCAGGCCCTCCATGTGGGATCTCTAGCCACATGGGTGTCTTTTCTTGGCTTTGAACTTCCCTCAATATAGATATAATGATTTAATAATTATCCTTCTCAGTCCCTTCTTATATTCACTTCTTTGATTGAAATCAGAAATGAATCTATGGTTTGGGGTTCAATGACCTTCTTGGACCCCAAGTACCCCATTAGTATAAGACTGACTGAACCATCCTCCCAGCCCAAGCCTAGAGTTTTCAGCCCCCTTTCTGTTTTTTTTTTTGGGGGGGGGTTAAGGTAGGGTCTTGCTCTAGCCCAGGCTGACCTGGAATTTACTATGTAGTCTCAGGGTGGCCTTGAACTCACAGCAATCCTCCTACCTCTGCCTCCCGAGTGCTGGGATTAAAGGCATGTGCCACAACGCCCAGCTTCAGCCCCTTTTCTGAGTGTCTCATCCCCATCCCAACCCTGGACAGAACCTGAAGCCCTGACTCACCTGAGCTCCCCCCACCACCCTGTTCTGGATGAAGATCCCCCACTTCTCCAAGGGTAGCACCAGCCCCGCTCAGCCCAGCAATGAGGATTCCACACAGACCCATAGAGGGCCTCTTGGATGCACCCACCCTGACAGCTGAGAAGGGAGGGGCACTCCCTCAGCCAAGAACCCATTCAGAGGCCAGGTGAGGGAGCCCGGGCCTGGGGAGGCTGGAGGAGCTGGGGTCCACACAAGAGCATTTGACACGTCCCCAGCCTGCTGTCCCTGTCCTACCACTGTGACACACAAGCCCGTCACCGCACAGCCAGTCCCCAGGCCATAAGGCCATGACATCATTTGCTCTTAGACAAGCTCCGTCTGCCAGGAGGGACCCCTCCTGGGCAGCCTGGCATGTGTCCGAGCACCTGAGCAGCCCAGGCAGGCTAGAAGTCAGAGGGTGGCCATCAGCCAGGGGCCTGAGGTCCGAGTGTCCCGATTTTCCAGGCCTGTAAGGGAGTCATGGTCCTCCCACGTTGGGGGCTTGGTTCCTAAGGGACTGAGTTCTCACCTTGAAGCTCTGTGCCAAAAGCTGAGGGTCAGGGGTAGCTGAGTTTTAGGAGACAGAAAACAGAACCCCGTGCCAGAGTGGTGGGAAGGGCCTGGGCAGGTGTTCCCACAGGCCCTGAGGCTGCCTGACCAGTAAGGAAAGTTCCACCCCCTCCTGCACCTCCAGAGAGCTGAGTCCTCCCCACCACCGGGCCTTTGCCTGTGCTGGGCGCGCTGCCTCAGTGGGCTTTCTCATAGCTCCTTTGGGCCACATGGGTCTCATTGTAAGTCACGCTGTCAAATGATTCTCTCTGGGCTCTCAGTCTGCACAGCCTCCTGCCGCTCTGTCTCCTGTCCCTTTAATGACTCCAGAGTCACTGCCTGCCGACATCTCCTTCCTCCTGTGTTGTGGTGTGGTTCAGCATAGTCCTTTCTGGCTCAACACTTTCAAAATGGACAAATAAAGGGAGATAGCTTAGCAGGTGAGAGCACTTGCCACTTAGTCATGAGGGCCTGAGAGGGACCTGATGCCCCAGCACCCACATAAACTCTGGGCCTGGCCATACACACCTGTAACTCTATCACCAGGGTTTGGTGACTGAAAACAGCAGGTGGTTATTTTTTTAATTTTTTTGTTCATTTTTAATTAATTAATTTATTTATTTGAGAGCGACAGACACAGAGAGAAAAACAGATAGAGGGAGAGAGAGAGAATGGGCATGCCAGGGCTTCCAGCCTCTGCAAACGAACTCCAGACGCGTGCGCCCCCTTGTGCATCTGGCTAACGTGGGACCTGGGGAACCGAGCCTCGAACTGGGGTCCTTAGGCTTCACAGGCAAGCGCTTAACCGCTAAGCCATCTCTCCAGCCCTTTTTTTTTTTTTGAGGTAGGGTCTCACTCTGGTCTAGGCTGACCTGGAATTAACTCTGTTGTCCCAGCGTGGCCTTGAACTCACGGCAATCCTCCTACCTCTGCTTCCTGAGTGCTGGGATTAAAAGCGTGCGCCACCACACCTGGCAGTTTTTTTGTTTTATTAACTGAATGTCAGCTTATTAAGATAAGTGATTTAGGCGTCTGCAATGGTGACTTCAACCTCCACTCCTGGCTCAGTGCTGACGGAAGTAACCTGCTTCACAGTCTCAGAAGGACTGTGCAAGTCAGGGTTGCTTGTGGATTCTCATCGGGAAGCGATCCCATCTTGGAACCTTCACCACAAGGTGTTTTCCTTGTAGTTATTCCCAGTGTCTGGGTGGGCATGAGAAGCGGTCCTTTCACTCTGAGGCTCTTGCCCTTGGCTCCTCTGATCAAGTCAGCACACACCCTCTCCAGGGACTTCATGATGCGGCCAGTGAGGGGGCTCGGGATTCTGTGGATGGCCACCTCCACTTCCCCGGGTGTCTTTCTGGTATCCTTAAAGGCCGTGGCTGCATGGGGCTCCCTGACCAACTTGTTCCTCGTGAGAGCGGAACAGTGGTGAGGGAGGAGCAGGAGCGGATGGAAGCTCTGTCACACCCGCAGCCACGTCTCAGGAACATGAAGACAGCAGTTTTGGGCTGGAGGGATGGCTTAGCAATTAAGGCATTTGCCTGCAAAGCCAAAGGACCCAAGTTCGATTCCCCAGAACCACATTAGCCAGCTGCACAAGGGGGTACATGCGTCTGGAGTTCATTTGCAATGGCTGGAAGTCCTGGAGCACCCTCTCTCTCTCTCTCCCTCTTTCTTTGCCAAATAGATAACAATAAAATATTTTTAAAAAACAGCAGGGTTTCTTTTTTCTTTTTTGAGGCAGAGTCTCACTTTAGCCCAGGCTGACCTGGAATTCACTCTGTAGTCTCAGGGTGGCCTCGAACTTACAGTGATCCTCCTACCTGTGCCTCTCAAGTGCTGGGATTAAAGGCATGTGCCATGACGCCCGGCTCAAACAGCAGTTTTTTTTTTAATTTTTTTAAAATTTTTAAAAAAAATTATTTATTTGAGAGCGACAGACACAGAGAGAAAGACAGATAGAGGGAGAGAGAGAATGGGCGCGCCAGGGCTTCCAGCCTCTGCAAACGAACTCCAGACGCGTGCGCCCCCTTGTGCATCTGGCTAACGTGGGACCTGGGGAACCGAGCCTCGAACCGGGGTCCTTAGGCTTCACAGGCAAGCGCTTAACCGCTAAGCCATCTCTCCAGCCCTCAAACAGAAGTTTTGAGGATTGAGGGACAGACTCTGTTTCCAGGAAGATACATGAATGAGCAGCACGGGGGGACCGCTGACATTCTCCTCTAGCCTCTAGTACACACATCTGCATGTACACAGACTCTCTGTACACACCAGGTTCACACACCTGCCCACACACGGGCACATATCACACATACTCCACACACACACACACCAAAAAACTTGACAAATATAAACCACATATAGGGACTGGAGAGATGGCTCAGCAGTTAAATGTGCTGCCTACATAATCATGAAGCCCTGAGAAGCCCTTTGACTGAATGAGTTCTAATCCCCAGGACCCAGATAAACAATTGGGCCTGGCCACACACGTCTGTAACCCCAGTCCCATAGGGGAGCAGAGACCCAAGAATCGCCAGAGCTCTTGAAAAACTGTCAAGCTCTGCTCTCAGTAAGAGACTCCAGCTCCAACAAAAGCAGGCAGAAGAGCGACAGAGCGGGACACTGGACTTTGGGCTTCTGCCACCACAGGTGAGCGCACCCTGCCACGGGTGAGTGGTGCGTGGGTGCCACACGGGCACGTACAAATGTGTTTAACACACACACACGCACACACACACCACATGCATCTCATCACACTATGCACACAAGCAAAAATAAAAATGTCTATGTCTATAATCTGTACCATGATGTTTCGAAATATGTCTGTTGTGGTTTAGCTGACCCAGCTAATTAGCATCTACACCACCTCACAGACTTTAATGTGCGCACGTAGCAGGCATGGTGAGAACTCTTAGAATCTCCGGTCAGCAGCGTTCAAGTGCGCAGTCCCGGTTACCAACCATCGTCCCATGTCGGAGGGCGTCACACTTCTTCTCATTGCTGGGACAAAGCACCTGACCACAAGCAGCTGGTGGTGGGAACGTTTTTATTCTGGCTCACAGTCTCAAGGGGAAGCTTCGTGATGACAGGAAAAGATGGAAGAGCAGAGGCTTGACATCACCTCTGCCACAGCAGGTGGAAAATAGCAGCAGGAGCTGGGCTATCATGTCCCAGCCCCTAGCAACACATGTTCTCTTACAGCAAGGCTCCTCCTCCCAAATTGCCAGCAGCTGGGGCCCAAGCTTTTGGAACACACGAGTCTATGGGGGACGACACCCGATTCGAACCACCATAGACAGCTCCTCTCGTGACCTGATCCCTCCTGGGTTACAAGACTGTGTCCTTTGTCGTCTCCTCCCCAGCTGCTCGGTCCCTAACCTGCTAACCACATTCTACTGTCTGCTTCTATGACATGACATGCATTCTTTTAAATATTTTATTTATTTTCAAGGAGAGAGAGGGAGAATGGGTGCACCAGGGCTTCTAGCCACTGCAAACTCCAGATGCATGTACCACTTTGCACATCTGGCTTTACATGGGTACTGGGGAATTGAACCTGGGTCATTAGGTTTTGCAAGCAAGCACCTTAACCACTAAGCAAGCTTTCCAGCCCCTACCTCCATTCTTTTAGATTCCACATGTGAGGCCACATGGTAGTTTTCTTTCTTTTTATTTACTTATTTGCAAGTAGAGAAAGAGATAAAGGAGAAGACAGACACAGAGAGAATGGGCACGCTAGGGCCTCCAGCCACTGCAAACAAACTCCAGATGCATGCACTACTTTGTGCATCTGGGTTTATGTGGGTACTAGGGAATTGAGCCTGAGTCATTAGGCTTTGCAGGCAAGTGCCTAACTGCTGGGCCATCTCTCCAGCCCAACTATCTTTTTGTGTGTGTGTGTCTGTCTATCTGTCTTATTTCACTTAGCATAAACTAGGCAGCAAAGTAAGCCAGCTTCTCACAGTGAGTGTCATCCCTGGCCTTTTAGAGACAAGTGCCTAAGGAAATTGAGACAGCTCTCCTCTGTCTGTCTGTCTGTCTGTCTCTCTCTCTCTTGGGTTTTTTGAAGTAGGGTGTCACTCTAGCGCAGGCTGACCTGGAATTCACTATGCAGTCTCAGAGTGGCCTCAAACTCATGGTGATCCTCTTACCTCTGCCTCCTGAGTGCTGGGAGTAAAGGCATGTGCCACCATGTTTGGTGCTCTCCACTCTCTTTTTTGTCCCCTTTCTCATCTCCTATATGGTGACTTATGCCATCTGGATGCTGGAAGAGTTTAATGGAAAGGAAGCAGGACAGAGGCCAGGCGTGGTGGTTTGAATCAGATGTCTTTCATAGCCTCATGTATTTTGAATACTTGGTCCCCAGCAGGTGGCAGTTTGGGAGGTGGCTGAACATGGTGGCGCATGCCTTTAATCCCAGCACTCAGGAGGCTGAGGTAGGAGGATCACTGTGGGTTCAAGGCCACCCTGAGACTTCAGAGTGAATTCCAGGTCAGTCTGGGCTACAGCAAGACACTACTTCAAACAGCAAACAATAAAATCTTTGGGAGGTGGAGCCTCACTAGAAGAGGTGCTCTGCTAGGGGTGGGCTTTGGGGCATTATAGCTCAGCTCCCCTTGCCAGAGCCAGCTGATTCTTGCTGTTTCTTCCCAGCTGCTATGGCAAGATGTGATGTCCAGCCTCTGCTCTGCCATGCCTCCCCACCATGATAGAAATGCCCCTTCAAAACTAAAACATGAAATAAACTCTTTCCTCCCATCGGCTGCTTTTGGTAAGATGTTTTAAATATTTTATTTATTTATTTATTTTTGGCAGAGAAAGAGGGAAAGAGAGAGAGAGAGAATGGGTACTCCAGGGCCTCCAGCCACTGCAAACAAACTCCAGATGCATGCGCCCCCTTGTGCATCTGGCTACCGTGGGTCCTGGGGAATCTAACCCGGATCCTTAGGCTTCATAGGCATATGCCTTAAACTGCTAAGCCATCTCTCCAGCCCTGGTAAGGTGTTTTGTCCTAGCAACAGGAAGGTAATCACAAAGCCAGAAATACAGTTCTGAGGGGCTCCAGGCTTCCCTATTTTATTCTTTGGTGAAACTTTAAACAAACAGAAGCCCCTCCCAGTCCCAGCCCCAAGAGGGGTGTAAATCATCCCCAACATCACCAGGACACCTCTGCAGAATCTCAGGCTTGCCGGAGAGCAGGAGGAAAATCACCAATGTGGGTTCATCTCACCGAGGGGGTTGCTGAGGCCCAATGTGGGGAGACCCAAGGGCAGCGCCCTGACCTGGGGGACCACTACTGACACCCTCAGGCCCTTTCTCTCCTGAGGAGACATGCCCTCTATCAGCAGGCATTATGTCCAAGGCCAGGTCTTATATTTTATTTTTATTTTTTATTTGACAGAGAAAGAGGGAGAGAGAGAATGGGCGTGCCAGGGCCTCCAGCCACTGTGGACGAACTCCAGACGTGTGTGTTCCTTGTGCATCTGGCCAACATGGGTCCTAGGGAATCGAATCTGGGTCCTTAGGCTTTGCAGGCAAATGCCTTAACTGCTTAGCCATCTCTCCAGCCATATGTATATATATATATATGATATATTTGACAGAGTGAGAGAGAGAATGGCAAGGCTGGGTCTTTATCAGTGTCAGGGAGAGCCCTCCCAACAAAAATTATGCTCCTCAACCCTCCTCAGCTGGCTGCGACTTTACACTCTTTGAAAAGCACCAAGTAGGGTGAGAATGCCCTGCAGGCTTCAGGGTGGACAGAGAACAGTCTTGTCTTGTGGGCATCACTCTGGTTTTGCTTAGTAAGTATCCCATACCAGGACTCTGTACCCTGTCCTTGGAACTTGGGGGAGCTGAGGCTGTTCCCACCGCAAGGAGTGGCACCGTGGGCAGGGCCAGGCCAGGGGCACTGCGCTGAGCTCAGTGCGGGCTGACTCATAACCGCGCCTCTCCCAGGCTCCTTGCAGTTGCTGGGCTGTAGGGGCCCGGCTTCCCCGGGGCTCCCACGAGGCAGTGCTGGTGGCTCCGGTCCTGTACACGTGCGGAGCTAATGAGTGTGCCAGCCCAGCTGATGAACAGATTCCTGGCTGGGAGAGCCGCCCTCACCCCTAGGCGGTCCCCTCACTGGAGCCTGCTGACTGTGGGCTTTTGCTTTTCATTGCTGCTAACTTCCTCAAGAAACTTGAGGATGGAGGCCGCCTGTCTTAGGGTGCTGATGGGATTCATGATCCCAAAGAACACACAGGCTCAACCCAAAAGGCACTGGTTATAACTGGAAGGAGAGTGCAGTGGGAGCTCCAGGATGAGAGAGCATGGGTGCCAACTGACCCTATAAGGTCCACCCCAGGTGGAGAGCTCTGATGTATGACTCAGAGCCACATACTCGGAACTTTGGGGCTGAGAGACCTCAGTAGTGGTGTGAGTCCTTCTGAGCCATGCATTTCTGAAGAGGGAAGTGGACGGGTGGGGATTGGGATATGCACAAGACCAGGCCTGGGCAGCCAGCTCCAAGTGTGGTCTTGGCTCTGTCCTCCACCAATTGGATAGTATAGATGTGGTCAAGTCTGAGGCTCCAAATCACGAATTATGAAAGGAGTTTCTAGACCTTGACAAAGGGACGGGATCACAGCTCTGCTGTGGACATTCAGTTCACTCAGGGCTATGCAAACATAAATTTCCATGAAAGAAAAGAGCAAGCCATTTTTCTTTTCCTCCATAGGCAGGCAAGCAGGCATTCCCAGTGGCAAGTTTGCCCAGGGTGGCCCATAGGCCCTGAGGAAGCTAAGAGCTGGGAGAATCTAAAGGGTTCCAGGCAGGGATACTTTTTCCACCCCAGGATGTTCCAGCCCAAGGCTGGACTCCCTCCAGCCCCTGGTGTTGTACCGGAGAATTCACCCCACAGGCCAGCTGGGCTAGCTCTTGGGACTATGGAAGGTACAATGATGGACAGCTAGGGATCGGGGTTACAAAACCTGGCTTTGCAATTCTGCCAAGGAGGGTGTCCACGGGGGTACAAGGAGCCCAAAGAGAGTCAGCACCTGACAACAAAAGAGGCTACTAGGGGCTGGAGAGATGGCTTAGTGGTTAAGGCACTTGCCTGCGAAGCCTAAGGACCCATATTTGACTCTCCAGATCCCAGGTAAGCCAGACACACAAAGGTGAGACAAGCACAAGGTTACACATGCCCGCTAGGTGGCGCAAGCATCTGGAGTTCAATTGTAGTGGCTGAGGCCCTGGCACATCACTTCTCTGTTTCTCTCTGTCTCTCTGGAAAAAAAAGGGGGGGTGACTAGGTGGAAGGAAAGTGTTAACTATGGGGAAGATGAGGAGGACAGGTGTTGGTGGAGTGGGTGATGTGAAGGTTTAAGGAAGGCAGGAAACCTTTAATTCCAAAGAAGGGGTTAGCATTTGAAGGGAAAATGAAAATAAGCCCTGTGGGGCGGACTTTAGCTTTGAGGAGCAAGAGTGAGCGTGTGGTTTTTAATATCTGAGGAAGAGGTAAACAAATAGACAAAAGTGTGTGTCGTGTATTCATTATAGGGCTGGAGAAATGGCTTAGCAGTTAAGGCACTTGCCTGTGAAGCCTAAGGACATAGGTTTGATTCCCCAGGACCCACGTAAGCCAGATGCACAAGGTGGTGCATGTGTCTGGAGTTCATTTGCAGTGACTAGAGGCTCTGGTGCACTCGTTCTCTCCCTCTCTCTCAAATAAATAAAAATATTTTAAAAATTAATAAACTTTATATTTATTATAGACACACATAAATTGTCCCTTTCCATTATCAAAACTTCCATGTGTTCAAATACCTTATACAAAATGGTATATTTGCATACTCCCTACATATCCTTCTATATTTATTTATTTCTTCTTCTGTTTTGTTTGTTTTTCAAGGTTGACCTAGAATTCATGATGTAGTTTTTACTGGCCTTGAACTCATGGTGATCCTCCTACCTCTGTCTCCTGTGTGCTGGGGTTAAAGAAGTGTGCTACCATGCCTGGCTCATTTATTCATTATTTTATTTATTTAAAATATTTTATTTATTTCCAGGAATGGTGAAGCACACATTTAACCCCAGCACTCAGGAGGCTGAGGCAGGAGGATCGCCATGAGTTCAAGGTCAGCCTGAGACTACATTGTAAATTCTAGGTCTGCCTGGACTAGAGTGAGCCCCTACCTCAAAACAAATTTTATTTATTAATTTATTTCCAAGATGAGAGATAAAGAGAGAAAGAAGGGGTGCACCAGGGCCTCCAGCCCCTGCAAACAAATGTGCCACTTTGTGCATCTGGCTTTATATGGATACTGGGGAGTCGAACCCAGCTCATTAGACTTTGCAGGCAAACACCTTAGCCACTGAGCCATCTCTCCAGCCTCCTTTTTTCTTTTTTCATTTAGAGACAGTCAAGGTGAGCCTTAAACTCATGCTGCTCTTGTCTCAGCCTCCTGAGTGCTAGGGTTGCAGGTGTGCCCCACCACACCTGGCTCTCTCACATAAATTCATTCTCTCCAGGTTGTTTTTGCTACGCAACACAATGGACGTGCTGTGTCCATGGCTGCTGTACTGTAGCGTTCAGGGGATGACAAGAAAAGTCCGTACACGTTCACTATGAATGCAGTTTGCTTTTATTTCCTGAATACTTTCCGTCTGAGGTTGGCAGAATCCGAGGCCATGGTGCAGAGACCTGTGTGTATATAAAAACCCTCCTGTCCCCACCCTCAGGCCACCAAGAGGGTCTCGAGCAGTGCTCTCCAAGTCAGGGAGCACACCGGCACGCTGGGGCCGACTCGGCGCAGTGCTCTCTGCTAACGGAACCTGGCTCCCGGGAGCTCTGGGGGCTGCTCAGGCCGATTCTGCGGGGAAGGGACAGGATTAGCCTGGAAGATCTTTTTGTGACAAAAAGTCAAGGAATGCTTGAAAGAAAGATGGAGACATATCAACATCAACATGCCCCAGGAGCCGCTTGAAGCAACAACCACTGATCAAATATGGAGCAGTTTGAATATTCAAATAAATAGACAGTAACAGGTCTGGGGAGATGTCTCAGAAGGTAAGAATGCTGCACAGACTTGAGGGCCTGAGACAGCCTGAGTTCAACCCCCAGCACCCATGTAGAAGGCTGGGCCTGGTCATGCGCACCTGTCATCCAGCCCCATGGGGGCAGGTGGCAGGGACAACCTTCTTTATGGACTTGGCTTTTTCTGCTCCCCCGCCCAAGCAAGGTCTCACTGTAGCACAGGCTGAGCTAGAACTTACTCTATAGTCCCAGACTGGCCTCAAACTCACAGCAATCTTCCTACCTCTGTCTCCTGAGTACTAGGATTAAAGGCGTGCGCCACCACACCTGACAGAGCTGGACTTGGATGGATTCGTTCCTTCATCTGTCCTTGGTGCTCTATCCAGAGTGGGGAGCCATTGTTCATGTCTCCCCAGGAACGCCATACATCACAAGGCCATAAAGAAAAGCCCTGTAACTTGCTCAGGCTGAAGGACACCTGGTGATGTCATGCCACTCAGGATGCTGGATCGGGGCACCGTGGTGCACCCCTGGTCTTTCGAGGTCAGTTTGAACTACATGAGTCCTTGCCTCAGAAGAAAAACACGCCAGGTGTGGTGGCAGACACCTTTAATCCTTGCACTAGGGAGGTAAAGGTAGGAGGATTGCTGTGAGTTTGAGGGCCAGTCTGAGACTACACGGTGAATTCCAGGTCATCCTGGGCTAGAGTGAGACCCTATCTCGGGGGTGGGGGGGGGGGACACAAACACAAATCTTACAATGAGAGCACTGAGTGTAGCATTTAGGCAAGTCTAGACATGGTGTGTGCTCAGCTAATTGTGTGGTGACTCTTGAGCTCCCTGTATCTGCTGGTCTAGCTTCCCTTTCTGCTGATCCCTGTGTTTCCCTCCAGGCTCGAAGAAACCTCCTCCAGGAAGTCCTCCACGCGTGCTGGTGACTGGTCACAAAGCTTGACTGATGACACCCTATCTTCATTCTTTAAACTCTCCTGCCCTCACCTTGTCCTCCTCCTCTGATCTGGGTGTGCACCCCCTTCCTTGGAGCAGTGCCTTCCCAGAAATAACCACCTATGGTCAAATTTATTTCCGTCAGTCTTGCCCCAGAGTCATAGAGAATCTGGCTCACCGAGTCCCTGCTGTCTGGGCTTTATCTCCTTTCAAGGAGGGCGGTTTCAAAGGTACGTGTGACATCATCAGCTCACAAGCTGGGACACCCGCTCACGTGTGCACACAGTCACTTGCCACCTGGCGCTGTGGATCCCAACTGGGGAGGGTGGCAGGGTCAGCTCACACCCGCTCACTTGTGTGTGCACACGGTCACTTGTCACCTGGAGCTGTGGCCCCCAGCTGGGGAGGGTGTCAGGGTCAACACACAAAGAACACTTGTGGATGCCAGGCCCTGAGCTGGGACATGGCTGCCTCCTCTCGCCACAGGTCCATTCTACAGAGGAGCCAACAAGGTACAGTGGTTTCAATGACAGGATTTGATAGAACTCCTGCCTTCCTCGATAGTCCTGGCCAAGGCAAATACAGGTTCTTTTATTCCAGTCTTAACTAGTAACGTTAACTCTCAGATCACACAGTGCACATCAGACAGTCAATATCTGTCGTGGAAAACTTTTCCCCTGGGGAGACGCAGACCCACGTCTTCACCCCAAGTAGGGCTCAGGTGGTAGACCAAAGTATGATTATACCAATACTAGCTTGGTGAACCAATGAGTTTATTGGGGGGTCACTTACAGAGCATATAGGAACGTGGGGCCCCCAAAGCAGCCACTCTGATGGAGAATCCTGTGTCAGAATTACTCCTCCCTCAGCCTCAGGATGAGGGTGTACTTATAGCCATTGGGACCCCAGAGCAGCCGCACCATGGGGAGTCTCATTCCATCCTAAATGACAACTTCCCTGTGGCCACTTCTAGACGCCCCTTGTCCCTCCTTGTCCAGGAGTGTGAGACCACAGAGCAGCCCTTCAGTGGGGTTCACTCCACTGGATTACCCCCAGATGCTCCTCTCTCAGCCTCTGGGTGAAGGCTTACTTACAGAGCATGGAGACTCTAGAGACACCACCTCAGCAGAGCTCAGTGGAGCTCCTTGTTCCTAGATCTTCCCCCTGTGGTCACGAGATCGTGTGCATTACTGTGTACGGCTGGAGCGGCGGGCCCCTAAATCCCAGGTGGGGGGTCTGCTGACCCTCCCCACACCTCTGCTGAGTTGACCAAGCTGCTCTTGGTGAAGCTGACAATTGTTGTTTACACCTTTCAATGCAGAGGAAATTTACCATACAACATACCTACTACAAGCACAAAGGCGGTCACAGATGACTACAGAGGATTAAATAGGAAGCCTTTCAGAGGCCTGAGAGCACAGAGCTGGAAGCTGATTGGAGTGCTCAGGTCCCTACTGATAGTCAGCCTGCTGTGGGAGAGGCTGGGGGCTGCTGCTGGCTGTAGTCAGGCTTTGGGGTCAGGACGGAGCTGCAGGAGTGAGGAGAAGTGAAGGGCAGTGCCAGGTCCAGACAAACAGATGGACAGACAGATGGATGGCAGGTCCAGATGGAAGAACAGGCAGCTTGGCCGACCGCAATGGAGCGGTGCGTGTCAATAGCTGGGATGGAGCCAAGCTGAAGTCTCTGGAACAATCAGGAATCCCTTGAGGCGCACATACGAGTGGTCCGATGATAGGATGGTGGGGGCCATTACCATTGCAGAGCGAGGTGTCCGCATTGTGCAGTCCAGGTGAGTGGCTAAGGCATTTGACTGCAAAGCCTAGGGACTCAGGTTCCATTCCCCAGTACCCACTTAAGCCAGGTGTACAAGGTGGCATATGTGTCTGAAGTTTGTTTACACTGGCTAGAGGCCCTGGCATGCCCGTTTTCTCATTCTTTGTCTCTCGGCCTCTCTCTCTCTCTCAAATAAATAAAATAAACTTTAAAAAAAAGAACGTAACTTCCCAGATCTAATACACCCAAGGCAGGCCTGGGACAGGGTCTCCTAGTGAGACCATATGGCCAGCCCTTTGGGAATGATGGCTTTGGGGATATAACCTGCCTGAACCGCCGAGTTTGTGCTGGCCCCTTGCCTGCCTATGCCTGGTACTGTGGGCAAACACAGCAACTCCTGGAGGCCAGTTGGCCTCACTCCTTAGGTATGCAATTAGCAGTCTAGAGAACAATGCCCAGGTTTTAATGGTTACCTCCGAGCCTAGGTAATTTGTTACCTGTTCCCTGGAGTAACAGGCTGGGGCTTGGGAGCAGGGAGGGGCTCTTTCCTGCCCCTCTGGCCTTCCCAAACACCTGCTGGTGAACAGGGGCTGTGGGAAAGGAGAGACGCCCATGGTGCCTGGCTCGGTTCTGGGGAGGAGTGGCTGCTGGCAAGACCCCAAAAGAGCTGGGATATATCCAGGCACTAGGGATGTTGTGGTATTCAGGGTAGATTCCATCCTATGTGTGTGGAGACCAATGAGGAGAAAAAAGAAAAATAAACAAACAAACCAAAAGACCTGCTGCCTCTAGAGTGACAACTGGGGAACTGGACAAGAGGTGCCCCAGCTTGGCCAAGGAGGAGCTAGTCAGAGTATACTTCCTGTGGAGATGTCGCCATTGAGTCCTGCAGGATGGGCAGAGGTGGGCCAAGAGATGGAGCTGGGGTACATGAGCAGAAGGGATTTCTGGGGGTCAGGAACAGCCTGCAAAGCCCATGGGGCTGCAGATATGCCCTTACCCCATTCGAACAGGGGTGCCTGGCAGGCACATGCACGTGCATACATCACACACACACACACACACACTCCCACACGTAAGCAAAACAAGAACATTTGCTCCATTGTGTCAAGCTTGAGAAGGGCATGAGCTATACCCATGCCACACAGCTAGGTTATAGCAGACATGGGACAGGGCACCAGTGCCAGGAGACATATGTCCACAGGTCTTTCCAAAGCCCCTGTACACACGTTCCCCTCTTGTGATTACTTCATCCCCCACTATAGGTGCCAAGTGGAACCTGTGACTCAAATTCCTCAGTCAACTGGTGTTCAGATCGGACAGGAAGCACGGGATTGAACATGTGACCCAAGCAGGGCCAATCCAAGCGAGCCTCAGGGCTGGGCTGGGAATGCAGGGCCAGAGATGCTTCTCTGTGCTGCTCCCTGGGTTGGGGTTGGGGTTGGGGTCAGAAGGATGAAGCTAAAAGGCATCAATGCCACAGCTGATCCGGGGATGGTGGGAAGAAACACTGTCTTGGTTTTGTGTGTGTGTGTGTGTGTGTGTGTGTGTGTGTGTGTGTGTGTGTGTGTGTTTTCGAGGTAGGGTCTCACTCTAGTTCAGGCTCACCTGGAATTCACTATGTAGTCCTAGGGTGGACTTGAACTCACGGCGATCCTCCTACCTCTGCCTCCCCAGTGCTGGGATTAAAGGCATGCACCACCACGCCCAGCTTCAATAGTCTTGTTTTTTTTTTTTTAAATTTTTGTTGTTGTTGATTTTGATTTATTTATTTGAGAGTGACAGACAGAGAGAGAGAGAGGGGAAAGTGGGCACACCAGGGCTGCTTAGCCACTGCAAACGAACTCCAGACGCGTGCACCCCCGTGTGCATCTGGCTAATGTGGGACCTGGGGAACCGAGCCTAGAACCGGGGTCCTTAGGCTTCACAGGCAAGCGCTTAACCACTAAGCCATCTCTCCAGACCAGTCTTGTTTTTTAAAACAGCTGAAGCTACCTTGCCTAAAGCCAGGTCTGTTTCTGGATTTTTCAACTAAACACCTTTTTTTCTTAATATTTTATTTTTATTTATTTGACAGAGAGAGAGAGAGAGAGAGAGAACGAGCACACCAGGGCATCCAGCTGCTGCAAGCGAACTCCAGACGCATGTGCCACCCGTGTATCTGGCTTACATGGGTCCTGGAGAATCAAATCTGGGTCCTTTGGCTTTGCAGGCAAGTGCCTGAACCATTAAGCCATCCCTCCAGCCCCTAAAAGCCTTTTTATGGTTGAGTCAGATATTTAGTTCACTGTGGGAAACACGTCCTGCTAACGCTGGTCTCTGCTCCCAGGTGTGGGCCATGCTGGCTCAAGGTCATCTTATACCAGGGTGCTAGATGTGCAGGAAAGTCCTTGAGTCCCAAACCCCGAGTTCATGTTCCCTTTTAACCAAAGAATTGAATAAAATAAGGCTGAGAAGGATAATTATTTTTTTTCATATTACAAAAAAATCACTTTATTTGCCTCTAAGGATAATTATTAAGTTATAGTATTTATTAAGGGAAGTACAGATCCAAGGGAAGGACACCCATGTGGCTTGAGAGCCCATGTGCTGGGCACAGAAAAACCTTGGAGAGGACAGAAAAGGAAGCACAAAGAGCTCCTGTCATGTGGAGGGCAGGAGGGGTAAAGAGCCAGTGTGAGAAGTAGGGGTGAGGGGCTTCTCCCCTTGGCCTAGCCAGCCAGGCTGAGCTGAGGAGAAACTCAGCAGAAGTGATGAATGGGCGCCAAGAAAAGAGGCTTGTGCTCTCACACGCACCTATGGATAACCTCATGGTGGTGGGACCTACCTTCCGTCTCAGGTGAGCCAGACGGACAGCTATTGGTCTGGGCTAGGGGCTGTCTCAGGAAGAGGCTAGCCATGACGCCAAGTTCTGGGGGCTGAACTTGACTAACCACAATGTTAGGGCTAGATTTACATCCTAGAAGAGACCTCCCTCCAAGGAGGGACCCACGTTGTTTGTGGAAAATTGGATCTAGGAAAGAGAAAAGAAGTCAGACCACACTTTAAAAAAAAATCATTTATTTCAGAGAGAGAGAGAGAGAAAGAGGGAGAATGGGGCGTGCCAGGGCTTCCAACCATTGCAAACAAACTCCAGATGCATGCGCCCCCTTGTGCATCAGGCTTACATGGGTCCTGGAGAATCAAACTGGGATCCTTTGGCTTTGATGTGAACACCTTAACCATTAAGCCATCTCTCCAGCCCCCAGAGCATACTTCGATTTCTAGCAAAGTGGAGACTGCAAGGATAGGCCCAGAGACATTGCTGCTTCTTACTTTTAGGGGACCAGTCCCCCTAGCTGCCTAACAAAGCTCCCTGAGAGGGAGCTCTCACTGTGACCTGTGAGCCCCCTCTGCAGGCACCGTTGAGCTCCAACCTTTGAAAGATGCTGGAGGGGCTGGAGAGATGGGTCAGTGGTTAAGGCGCTTGCCTACAAAGCCTAACAGCCCAGGTTCAATTCCCCAGAACCCACATAAAGCTAGATGCACAGTAGCGCATGCATCTGGTATTCATTGACAGCAGCTGGAGGCCCTGGCATGCCCATTCTCTGTGTGCCTCTTCTCTCTCTGCTTGTGAATAAATATATATACATATATATTTTAGAAAAAGAAAGATGCTGGAGGTGGGACCCTGACAAGATGCCCACACCTAGCTCCTGGTCTGTCCTGGCCCTAGCCACAGGTGGTGCCATCTTTTCCACCGAGGCCACCTTCTCAGCCACCCACTAACCCAGAGCTACCAGTCCCAGGCCCTCCAGACACTGAGTCACCCCTTCAAAGGCCTCTGTGCCAAGCTATGAGGAAGACATCACTCCACTGAATTCCAATCTTGGTTTCCACTGGGGGCGGCACGGAGAAGGACCTGCCTACCACAGGTTGTGACCCAGCAGTGCCCCAGGTCCTAGGAGGTCACCCAGGGGCTCTCCCATACCCTCTTACCTCAGCAGAGGGCCAAAGAGTCAAGAGTTGTGGTTTTTTTTTTTTTTTTTGAGGGAGGGTCTCGCTCTAGCCTAGGCTAACCTGGAATTCTCTATGTATTCTCAGGGTGGCCCTGAACTCACGGCAATCCTCCTACCTCTGGCTTCCAAAGAGCTTATTTCGTGCCTTCTGTGGGCTAGACAGTGTTGATCACTTTCAGGGAAGTTCCTCCTTTAGTCCCCATGCCACCTCAGGCCAGCTGTGAGGGTCTGGGATTCAGCGCAGGGACTTAGGAGCCTCAGGAGATGACTTGGGTTCGAATCCCAACTCTGCCACACATTAGCTGCGTGACCTTAGCAAAGTTAGTTAAATTCTCTGTGCTTCAACTCTTCTCCCTCCCCACAAATCAGGACACTGGGTGATAGACTCGTGGCAGAGCTAGTACATAAATGGCTTAGCGTGACATCCCTGGCACCAGGCAGGTGCTCTGCAATGTTAGCTATTAGTGCTCCTATCTTACAGATGGAAAAACCGAGACCTTACAGTGAGTAAGTCACCCGGGGCACACAGCCTAGTATACCAGGCATGCTGGATTTCATCATCAGTGAACCATTTTATTGCCATTTGAGTGACTGTACACATGTCACCTAAGCGATTTCCTGTGATGGGATCAACCAGGGCCCAGCACAAGTCAGACGTATGCAGGCTCCCACCTGGCTTTGGGCCCCAGTCATGAAACACAGGGGACACTCTAGCCTTCATCTCTCTCTGCGCTGCTCAGTGGGATAGTCACCAACCCCACACAGTTGCTCAGCCCCTGGGGATGTCACCAGTCCTGTGTTGATGTGTGAATTACAGGCTGGAGTTGGGAGGCTCTGCACCAAGAAGCATAAAATCTTCATGAGACATTCAAGTTAAAAGTTTTTATTTACTCAGAGAAGAAAAGAGAAGAGGAGAGGAGAGGAGGGAATAGAAGAGAAGAGAAGAGAAGAGAAGAGAAGAGAAGAGAAGAGAAGAGAAGAGAAGAGAAGAGAAGAGAAGAGAAGAGAAGAGAAGAGAAGAATTGTCATACCAGGGCATTATGCCCCTACTAATGAATTTCCAATACATGCACCACTTTGTGCATCTGGCTTCATGTGGGTACTAGGAAGTCAAGCCTGGGTGGGCAGGTTTTGCAAGCAAGTGCCTTTAACGTCTAATCCATCTCTCTAGCTATGAGACACTCATATGGGTTGCAGGGTAATTGACAATACTCAGCTGTGTGAAATAAGGAGAAATTATTAAAATTAAGTACACCTGTGGGTGTTTACTGTTTTTGTTTTTGGAAACAGTCTTGGGCTGGGAAGATGGCTCAGCAGGTAAGAACACTAGCTTGCAAACATGAAATGCTAAGTCGGAGCCCCAGCACATACTTAAAAAGCCGAGCGTAGCCATGCTTGCCTGTAACTCTAGGACTGAGAGGTGTGGAGACAGGAAGGTCACCGGGTCTTCCTGGTCAGTTGGTATAACTAACGACCAGTGAGTTCCAGGTTCAGAGACCATGGCGATAAGCAGGGGAGCCCTAGAAGAGGACACGTGACATCCTCCTCTGGCCTCCACTCACATGTGCACATGCATGTGCGTACACATGCACACAATACTGCACCACACATACATACACACGTACATATGAAATAAATAAGAAATGGAGGGCTGGAGAGATGCCTTAGTGGTTAAGTGCTCACCTGTGAAGCCTAAGGACCCTGATTCAAGGCTCCACGTTAGCCAGATGCACAAGGGGGCGCACGCGTCTGGAGTTCGTTTGCAGTGGCTGGAGGCCCTGGTGCGCCTGTTCTCTCTCAGTCTCTCTCTCTCTCTGTCGCTCTTAAAAAAAAAAAAAAAAAAAGAAAAGAAATGGAGTTGTGCCAAGCATGGGGGTGTACTCTAAAGCTCTGCACTCAGGAGACTGAGGTAGGATTGCTATGAGTTCAAGGCCACTCTGGGCTATAGAATTAATTCTAGGTCAGCCTGGGCTAGAGTAAAACCCTCCCTGAAAAAAAGTAAATAAAATAACAAAATACAATAAAAAATAAAAAGAGCTGGGTGTGGTGGTGCACACCTTTAATCCCAGCACTCAGGAGGCAGAGGTAGGAGGATCACCGTGAGTTGGAGGCCAGCCTGAGACTCCATAGTGAATTCCAGGTCAGCCTGGGTTATCTAATAAGCTCCTATCTCGAAAACACACACAATCAAATCAAAAGGAAAGAAAGAGAGAGAGAGGAGAGGAAAAGAAAGAAGTAGAGTCTTGACATGTAGCCCAAGCTGTCCTCAAAGTCATAGCAATCCTCTTGCCTCAGCCTCCTGAGTGTTGACTGACATCACAGTGGTGTGCCCCTCTCCTTTGCCAGGGTACTTACAACACACTTCTGTGTCTGTTGATGGCACCGACCGAGGTCTGCCTTCTGCTTTACAATCGAGGCACCAAGGTGGGCTGCTGAGGCAGCTGGGGGGATTTTATCTCGGGGCGGCTTCCTGAGCCTCCGTGGGCTCCTAGTTGCTGCAGGAGGCAGGCGGGAGCCTGACGGTGACAGACGTCTCAGAGCCCCACCCTGCTGTCACTAGCCCCCCGCCTCGCTGCCACCGCTGCACATGTAGCTCCTGGTTGCCCTCTCTGCCCACAGATTGCCCTAGAGGCCATGAGAACAACTCCCCAGCCCGCTTGAGGGAGGCACTTGTGGCCAGGAGGGAAGCGCGTTCCCACTCGGGGGACCTCCTGGGCCCGGGCTTCCCATCTCCGTAGCTCCACGTGCTCTCACTCCAGTCTTCTGGGCGTCTGGCCCTTCTGTCATGTCGACCCACTGTGCATTGCACCTAAGGGCTCTGTCAAGAACTGGCTGGATGTGGAAGTTATGTGCAAACAGTATATATGGAACCTTCTAGAAGGAGTAAGCTACCAATATAGAAGGCCACTCCTGGTGGTGCTCACCAGGTGCTCTGAGCATCCTGGAAGAGTGGGGGTGCTCCCACCTTTCTGGATGCAGGGGTGAGGTCTCTGAGAAACGGCACATGGTAAGTTTGCCGCATCATTTTGGGCGCATGGTAGGACCCCACCATGAGCATCTTCTCTCCTCCCCTCCCATGTCTACATATGCTATCTCTCCGTATATGCCATGGGAAAAAACAGATCCTGGCCAAAGACCCTCCCCGTGTGGCAATGGGCTCCCTGACACTCAAAAGTATTCATGAGCTGTCTAGAAAGCCGGCAGTTCTGAGATGGCCTATAGACTACAGAAATGACCCTGGTTTCTGTAGCGAGGAGGGGGTTAGGGGAAGTCTGCTAAAACTTGGCTACACGCCAGAACCACCTAGGGAGTAAAGAAGCCATGGACGCCTGGGCCCCACACCCAGATTCTGACTAACGGGCCTAAGTGGAGCCCAGGTGATATTTCTCTAGTCCAGGTCACCCCTAGAACCCAGTTTAAGACCCAAAGAACCAGGTTCCATTCTAACTTCTGGTTACAACCTAGTGGCTACTGTGTATCATACCCTGAAAAATTGCTAGGAGAAGCTGGGTGTGGTGACACAAACCTTTAATCCCAACACTTAGGAGACAGAGGTAGGAGGATTGCCATGAGTTCGAGGCCACCTTGAGACTACATAGTAAATTCCAGGTCAGCCTGGGCTAGAATGAAACCCTACCTTGAAAAAAAATTGCTAGGAGATTATGAATGTTTTTATGCATACCAGGTAAGCATATGAGGCAATGCAGAGGTAATTAATTTAGTTATCCCACAATGTATACATACATCAAGACAAGTCCACCATAAACATACAACTTTTATTAGTCAATTAAAAATGTAAAACCACAGGCCAGAGAGATGGCTCAGCACTTAGGGCACTTGCCTGCAAAGCCTAACAACCTGGGTTCTATTCCCCAGTACCCACGTAAAGCCAGATGCACAGTGGCACATGCATCTGGAGCTCACTTGCAGTGACTGGAGGCTCTCGCATGCCCATGTTCATTCATTTAAAAAATATTTTATTTTTTTATTATTTTATTTGAGATAGAGGCAGAGAGAGGGGTGGGGGAACGGGCACACCAGGGCCTCTAGCTACTGCAAAGGCACTCCAGATGCATGCTCTACCTTGTGCATCTGGCTTACTTGGGTCCTGGGGAATTGAACCTGGATCCTTAGGCTTTGCTGGCAAGCACCTTAACTGCTAAGCCATCTCTTCCAGCCCCATATCCATTCATTCATATTCTCTCTCTTTCTCTCTCTCTCAATCTGTCTTTATCCCTCTCTGCATGCAAACAAATAAAAAATATTTTTAAAAAGCCGGGTTTGGTGGCAGACGCCTTTAATCCCAGCACTTGGGAGGCAGAGGTAGGAGGAGCACCATGGGTTCAAGGCCACCCTGAGACTATAGAGTGAATTCCAGGACAGACTGAGTGAGAGTGGGACTCTACCTTGAAAAGCCAAAAAAAAAAAAAAAAATTTAAATGTAAAAACACAAGATCTTATAAAGTCATTTGTACTTTAGTACGAGGTAAGGCCAATGTTGCCTCATGCATACACTTGGTGAGCTATAGTAAAGAGCTCAGTAAAGTGTATAACGTATGATTTCAGATGTCCAAGTACGGTGAGGGTTTTTCTCTGTAAGAGGCGCAAGGGTTTCAGGTGAACCAGTTTAGTCCCTATAGCGAAGGCAAATGTTCTGCTGGGGCAAAGGGGCTTCGTAGGCACCCTTGGAGGTTAGAATGTTCTAAGATGATGTGATTAAGACAAGAACCGCCCAGCTAATGGAAGAGGCTTGGCTTTAAAGTCCCCAGTCGGATGGGGAGGTGCAGTGGCCCTCATCCTTGGGAGGCTCTTGGTCTAGGACAGCCGTCTCTGCTCCTGTCCTCTCCAGTGCATATCAGTTCTCAGGTGTTTTACACCTATGGTCTTAAGAGACCATCTGTTTAGGGACAGGGTGGCCAAGCAGCTTCCTCCTACCTTGGAGGCCTCTCCCACCCCTGGGGGAATGGCCTGGAGAATCTGCCTTCCCAGAATTTCCAGGGCAGATGGAGGAGACGTCACTGACAGAACCAAGGGGGCCCTGGATTTGATGCCTTCCAGGTCCTGGGCTGGGCCAGGGAAAGTGGGTCCCTATTCTCTGGGCTTCCCGGGGTGTTGCCAATTCCACAGGGCCTTTAGCACCTCCAGATAGTCTCTTAGGTTGTTTATCTCCTCAGCTGCAAGACTCCCAACAGGCCAAGTCAGCTTTATTTCTTGTTTTGGTTTTGTGTGTATATGTGTGTGAGGTAGGGTCTCTAGCCCAGGCTGGCCTGGAATTCACACTATCTAGTCTCAGGGTGGCCTTGAACTCATGGCAATCCTCCTACCTCTGCCTCCCAAGTGCTGGGATTAAAGGCATGCGCCACCACGCCTGGCTCAGCTTTATTTCTTAGCTGAATCCCTGGAAGGTTTACATAAGCCTCACCGAGCAGCACTCCTTGCTCAGCATTCCTGGATAGCCCGAAGCCTCCTCCTCGAGTCCCCGTGAGGATTGCACCTCCTGTGCAGTGCGGACCATTCATCAGCTTGGTGAAATGTGCCTGGAGACAAGGAGAACCCCAACATCCCTCGAGAAGGTCCATAGTCCTCTACAGGGTTGCTGTCCTTGCTCAGTTGGAACCTCATGGGACCTGGGGACAGGGTGGCTGAACAGCCTCCTCCTGCCTTGGAGGCCTCTTGCCTTTTCTCTCTCCTCTGCAGAAAACCCCATGTAGAAAGAGCTGGAAATAGAGCCAGGATCAGATCAGCTTGGGAAATGGGTGAGGGGTGACCTGTGGCTACGCCCTTGCTGTCTCCAGAACTACCAGTCATGACTTTGATAACGGTGCCTGGATACCCTCAGAGCTCTGTGGAAAGCATGGCTGTGATTCCCACAGGGTGGCCTCCTGCCACGCTACCTGAGCTACTCCTGAGGGCTGGGGTGGGGGTCGGGAACAGTTTTTCTCCTGGTTGCCAGCATAGAGCCCATGCCAGGAATATGCCCTGACCAGCCTCAGGGGTTACCCAATAAGCCTCACTGTCTGGCTGCTGCCGCAAAAGAGATGTGCACATGCCAAGAGGCTGAGCTCCAGGATTGGGAGACGGCAAAAACCACCGCCTGTCTGCCGACCTTGCATGACCACCAAAGTGAGTTTGGGTTATGTCCCCATGGGCCCAACATAGCTCCCTCTGTGATCAGTCCCCCTCATATCTAATGTCACCATGCTCATCAGACTCATGGCGACGGCAGAGTGTGACCATTTCCGCCCCTGGTTGGCATGCCTTGCTGTTTTTTTTCTTGTTTTAATATTTTTATTTCCTTGTTTTCAAGTAGAGGGACACAGAGAAAAGAGAGACAGACAGAGAGAATAGGCACACTAGGGCCTCTAGCCGCTGTGAACTCCAGACTCATGTGCCATTTTGTGTATCTTGCCCCACATGGGTACTGGGGAATTGAACTCAAGTCCTTAGGTTTTGCATGCAAGCACCTTAAGTGCTGAGCCATCTTTCTAGCCCCCCTTGCTAGTTTTGTAATGTCCTTTTATCCTGAGGATGTTCTCATCCCAGAAAGATTCAGAACACACTTTTTCTTTTGTTCTTAGACCCGGACAAGGCATGGAAGCCAAACACTAAATCCAAAAGGCTTTGAACAAAGGCAAGCATCATGGGATTGTAATAGGGTGCTTGGGGTTCAGGAAAGTCCTTGAACCCCAAACCTTAGGTTCATTTCTAATTTCATTCAAAGAATTGGATTAAAAAAAGACTGAGAAGGATAATTATTAAATCATTGTGTTTATTGAGGGAAATACAGAGCCAAAGAAAAGCATCCACATGGCTAGAGTTCCCACATGGGGGCCTGGGAAAACTGTGGAAAAAGAGAAAAGGAAGTTAGGGCTGGAGAGATGGTTTAGTGGTTAAGGCACTTGCCAGCAAAGCCTAAGGACCCAGGTTCAATTCCCCAGAAGTCATGTAAGCCAGATGCAAAAAGTGGGGCATGTATCTGGCGTTTGTTTGCAGTGGCTAGAGGCCATAGCACACCCACTCTCTCCCTCTACCCCTCTAGCTATCTATCTGCCTCTTAATCTCTCTCTGTCAAATAATTTCTTTTTACCAAAAAGAAAGTTCAAAGGGCTCCTGTTATGTGGAAAGCTGAAGGGGGTAAGGAGCCCATATGAAGAGTAAGTGGGCTTTCGCCTGCTCAGCTGAGGGAAAACTCATCTATAGTTGGATGTTCCCAAGTGGTCAGAGAGCCTGCCCTCCCCTTGCAAAGGTATTTATAACCTTACAGTGGTGGGCTGTCTTCCAGCTTAGATGGACCAGAGGAACAGCTGGTTGGTTTGGGCTAGGGGCTGTCTCAGGCAGAGGCTAGCCCTGATACCAAGTTCCAGGGGCTGAACTTGACCAACCACAATGTTTAACTCCTATGAAAGACCTTCCTCCCAGGAGGGATCCTGGTTCTTTGTGAAAAAACAGGTCTAGGAAACCAGGCAAGAGATAAGAAGTCAGATCATCTTTGATTTCTAGCAAGTACAGACTTTCCTGCTATTTTTATTTATAGGGGTCCAGTCACCCTAACTGTACACACTCTCAGGGTCGGGAAGAATGATGAGAACTAGGTAACCCAGGCGAGATGCTTGTTTAGTGTGCCTGTGAGGAATGAAGACGGTGGGGGCAGTGGTGGCATTAGGACAGGTGACCAGGGGAGTTCACGTGTGAGTCTCTTAGGCACCGGAGGAGTCGGCTGAGTGGAGTGAGGGAAGAACGGGCACTTGGGCAGGGGGACAACCACAATTGTCCCCAAGAGGTACAGCCAGCCCATCCTCCTCAGGACCACCAAAGTCATCCCCCTTCCTGATTCTTCCATCTGGCCCCTGTCTCCACCCAGGTCCGCTGCAACAGGTCACCAGGTGGGCTGGGGCATGGAGGGGAGGAAGCACCAGCCCCCACAGCTCCGTAAAACTGGAAGTCAAAGTGGGATTTGGGGATTATCCACAGGCTTCAATTATTCTGGCTTTGTTTTATCTCCCTATCTGGCCCAGGTTCTGTTGCTGGGAGTTATTGTGATTATCCAAAACACAACTGTGGGCAGGATGGCTCAGCCCAGAGAACCAGGCCCCCGCCCTCCCCACCCCCCCGCCTCAGGCTTTCTCTGGCCCCTGGATCATGAGCAGTCAGTTCATCTCCTACTGGGTCGGAGAAGGGACAGGACCTCCAAGAGAGGCTGTGGCTTCTTAAAGAAATCAATTCTTACTTCCTGCTGCGCACCACCCTGGGGTGCTGAGGGCTGCTCTGTGGAAAAGGCGGCTAGAAGTTGAGTGATGGGACCACAGCAGAAAACAGAAGCGGACGCCCAGTGGGAGACCTGGGAACAGGTTGAGGTTCCTGGAACCCCCAACTCTGAGCTCAAGTTAGGAGGATCTAGAGTTGGCAAGGACACCCAGGAGGCCCACTTGGAGGGCCATGACGGGTGTCCCATCCTGAGAAGGTCTTTGAGGAAGTCAGGTAGTAGGAGACCAAGTTGGAATTCCGGGGTCACAGCCAGGCTGGGTGGTCTCTCAGCAAGTTCATAGCCTGGCGCTGAGCTAGATCCTGGTCGCGGAGAGGCACTGCGCCCCAGGCTGGGGCTTGTCTGGTAGGTCCGAGAGCATGATCCACAGTCATTAGGGAGCCCGTGCAAAATGAATGCGTGGGTCCCTTGTTCCGAAGTCCCTGGGCACCTTGGGGTGGAGAATATAAAGCATTAAGCCAAGCTTGACCCCTGAGCCCTGCGTGACTGTGGCGGTCACACACCCACCCAGCCGGCTGCGTTGGTTTGTGAGGAACTGATGGTGACAAAGAGACACAGAACAAAGAGACACAGGCTGGGTGGCTTAAAACAACACCGAAGTCTGGCCTCCCTCTGGGGAGACCAGAGCTGAGATCCAGGTGTTGGTAAGCTGGCAATGCCAGAGGCTCCGAGGTGTATGGCTCAGGCCTCTCTCCTGGGCTTCTGGTGGTTGCCAGCCCTGCTGGTGCCCCTCGGCTTGCCCATGTACCATGATCTCTGCCTTCTTTGTCACGCGGTCTTCCTTCTGGTGGTCTTCACGACGCCATTGCTTGGCACATGCTAGGTCCAGATGTCACCTTTTTAATTTATGAGAGAGAGACAGAAAAAGAGAAAGAGAAAGAGATAAAAGAATGGGCATACCAGGGCCTCCAGCCACTGCAAAAGAACTGTGGACACATACACTACCTTGTACATCTGGTTCACATGAGTACCGGGGAATCGAACCTGGGCCTTAGGTTTCGTAGGCAAGCACCTTAACCACTAGGCCATTTCTCCAGCCCACCTTTTTTTTTTTTTTTTTTGACACTTTGATATATGTGTACAATGCATTTTTGATCCTGCTCTCCCAAAGATTTCGCCTTTTTGGCAGAACACCAATCTTCCTGGATTAGGGCCATCCTAATGACTTCCTTTTTTTCTTTTCAGATAGGGTCTCATGTGTGCCAGACCAGTCTAGAACTTATTGTGTAGGCAAGGATGACCTTAAACTCCCAATCCTTCCGCCTCCATCTCCTGAGTGCTGGGATGACAGGTGTAGACCAGCGCAGTCAGCTTCTCCAGTGCTGAGAATGGAACCTGGGGACTTTGTGCACGCGAGGCAAGCACTCCACCAACCGGGCCCTGTTCCCAATCCCAAGACCACCTTCTACTTTTTTGTTTTTTGAGGTAGGGTCTTGCTCTAGCCCAGGCTGACCTGGAATTCACTATGTAGTCTCAGGCTGGCCTCGAACTCACCGCGATCCTCCTGCCACTGCCTCCCAAGTGCTGGGATTAAAGGTGTATGCCACCTCGTTTGGACTTTTTGTTTTGTTTTGTTTTTTGAGGTAGGGTCTTTAGCCCAGGCTGACCTGAAATTCACTATAGTCTCAGGGTGGCCTCAAACTCACGGCGATCCTCCTACCTCTGCCTCCCAAGGGCTGGGATTAAAGGTGTGCGCCACCACGCCCGGCTCACCTTCTACTCTTGATCCCTCTGTGGACTCCATGTCCACTTCAGGCCACTTTACAGGTCTGGGTATTGGGACCCCTGAGGCCTTTCTTAGGGGGACACAGCCCTCCCATGGGCCCTGTGCTCAGATCTTTGCTTCAGCTCAGCATGGTGCCAGTTCCCACCCTCCTAGGGCTGGTTGACTTGCTCTAGACAGGCCTCCTGTCCCTTTGGAACTCTCTATCAGGAGACAGGATGGACTCTAGGGATCTGATGGGTGTGGACCTGAACAGGATCTTAGAGGACTGGAGGTCCCAAGGTGACTTAGGGAGAGCAGACTCTATCTATGTCTCAGCAGAGTCAAGGTGAGCCACCACCAAGTGACCACAGCTCTGTTGCCATGATGACTTCTCTGCCTTCCGCATGGTCACTGTCTGGGCATGACAGCTGACGGGGTTGATTTCTCCTAAAGGATGGTGCTGAGGAGGTTGTGACACACACTCTCTGCTTCCCAGAATCGTGACAGAACTCCAGAGGCCCCTGGATGCAGCCTCACCACCGGCACCCACTGCACAGCTCTGCCGTGGCCTCAGAAGTCGTGAGTTTTGTGGGCTCCCATCAAGCTGGAGAGGAGCCAGCATCTTGCCCCCTGTATCCCCAGATCCTGGTGGGAAAGCCCAAACCCTCCCCCACAGAAAGCATGGGGGCACACAAATGCCCTGGCACAGGGACAGACGCCAGACACATTCAGGACCCGATGGGCAGGGGTGGTGCAGTGTTCTGGGCACATTGACTGTCAGGAGGCAGGCTGGGTCTTGGCACTCCACCTGGCACACACCTGGGGCTCCTGTTTTGGATGGTGTCATCATCATTCTTTTCGAATGAGCGTTAATTGCCTCGGAGAAGTGCCAGCGACGGGCCCTTGCCTTCTCCCTCCTGTGCCTTGTCTTTTTTCTCTTTATGAGCAGTGAGCTCAGGAGGGACAGGTGAGAGGGCTGTGGCTCCCTTCTGAGGACAAGGCGTCGCCCACCCCCCCTGACTCACCCGCCTCTGTCTTTGGCCCCGGAGCATGCACTTTGCTTGTTAAAACTGTCCCAGAAGCTGCCCTTCCTGGGAGGGTGGACCCCCCCCCCACCCTTCGTGTTTGGGAGGCTGACTCAGCGGTGAGGTCACCTTTGGCTTGGGGTTCAGACATGCACCTTCTTGCCTGGCCTACTGGGCTCCCACTGGCATCAGCTCCACCCAGACTGGCATGTGGGCTGGGACCCTGGACGGGCGGTCAGTGAGTGGAGGCAGGTATCGGCCTATCTGCTGGCCTGGTTTCATCTCATGGGATCTTTGTGTGTGTGTGTGTGTGTGTGTGTGTGTGTGGTGTGCATGCATGCTCATGTGTGTGAGTGCATATGTGTGAGGTTAGGTGTGCAGTGCACATGGAGGCCAGAGGATGACCAGCATCTTCCTCAACTGCTCTCCATCTTATTTTAGAGAGGCAGAGCTTCTCACTTGAACCCAGAGCTCTCATCGAATAGGCTAGTCTAGCTAACCAGCTCGCCTCAGGGATCTCCCATCTCCACCTTCTGAGCGCTGGGATAACAGGGGGGTACTGGGGGGTCCTTATACACTTTATCACTCAGCAACCTTCCCAGCTCCTCTCCATGAACCTTTAGCACAACATTCACAGGAAGGAAGGAAGAAAGAGAGGAAGGGATTGAGAGAGCACGGAAAGAAGGGAGGGAAGGAAAGAAGAAAGGAGAAGGGGAAGGGGAAGGGGAAGGAAGAAAAGTAGGAGGGAAGGAAGGAAGTCTCATACAGTGCTCAATCCGTCAGTGTTGGTGTTTTGTTCTGTTGGAGGTGCTAAGGATCAACCCTTGACTTCATGCACATTAGGAAAACATGTTACTGTGTTCCATGTGGATCGTGGGGCTGAAGGCTGACTCTGGGCCAGGCTTCATGTGGGAAACAGAATATGAAGATGGAGACCACCCCCTGCCCCAGCTCTGTTAGGTCAGTGGAAACACACTCAGAGCAATTTTCAGGCATTGGATCATGTGATGTACTGAGGAGGGACCCCTCCACTTCCTGGGGTTTGGGGAAGTTTCCCAGAAAGGGGGTGCTTGGAAGGAACCTTGAATGGTTCACTGGAGGTTACCACCTGGAGGGGATCTGTCCATCACAGGAAATAGCAAGAGCCCAGAAACTCATTCAGGCAGCAGGAGTGGGAGGGTGAGGTTAGGACAGGGCTGGGGAGTGGGGGGCTGTATGCCACCTGAGTGTCCAGACCAGGACACTAGAGCCCCTGGAATGTTTGAAGTAAGAGAGACATGGCTGGGCTTAGTTTTTTTTTTTTTTTTTCAAAATAGGGTCTCCCTCTAGCCCAGACTGACCTGGAATTCACTATGTATTCAGGGTCCCTTGAACTCATGGCGATCCTCCTACCTCTGCCTCCCGAGTGCTGGGATTAAAGGTGTGCGCCACCACGCCTGGCTGGGCTCAGTTTTTAGGGCAGTAATGCCAGCGGCAGGGTGGAGAGGCTAGACGGGGGTGGAGAGACATGGCCGAAAGCCCAGGTAGAAGCTGCCGCAGTCGACCAGGGTCAGCAGGGAGAGACAGGACAAGGCAGAGGACTGAGAGGACATGGCTTCAGGAAGCTCAGGGCCCTGGCCACAGAGGAAGAGACAGGCACCTTCCATAGCTGAGGGAACCCTTGTCCTATTTTGGGCCCTAGTGCCACTTCCACATGATGTCCCTGATAGGTTGGTGTGTCCAATATATCAGTCCTTGTGTCCCAGGATGCAAAGTGTGACCAGCAGGGACGTGGGGGTTCGTGCTGCGAGGAGGTGGGTATTCCAGAGCGCAGGCACTCCCCTTTCTCCAGCACGAGGCAGGCTCTGATCCTGAAGCAGAGACCTCCCTGCATTCCAGCCTGGCGTTTACATTGTTAGCACACTGTGAAAATAAAGAAACAAATGAATAAACAAACTGACAACAAAAACAAGAAGCATCTGCGATGGCAAGCACGTGACCTGCAAAACTTACCTTATTTAGGATTGACATGGGAAAAAGTGGCCAGCACTTGGTCTAGAAACTAAACTGGTAAACCTGGAGTGGCGCACACCTTTAATCCCGGTACTTGGGAGGCAGAGGTAGGAGGATCGCCATGAGTTCAAGGCCACCCTGAGATATATAGTGAATTCCAGGTCAGCTTGAGCTAGAGTGAGACCCTACCTTGAAACCCCCCCCACAAAAAAAGAAAAAGGAAAGAAAAGAAAAGGGGGGGGCTGGAGAGATGGCTTAGTGGTTAAGATGATTGTCTGCAAAGCCAAAGGACCCACGTAAGCCAGACATACAGTGAACATGCATCTGGAGTTTGTTCACAGTGGCTAGAGGCTCTAGTGTGCCCATTCTCTCTCTCAAATAAATATTTTTTTTTTAAAGAAACTATACTGGTATCTGACAGGTATTACTGTGCTAATAATCCAAACAACAAAATGTGGGCTTTTGGAAAGAGTAAGTTTCCCCTTAGCAAGCAAAGGTCTCAGGACCGTTTCTGTCAGCAGCACAGCTGGGAGGCTCGGGGCCTCAGCTCAGCTGGGGACTGGTTTTCCTGGCATGCACGAAGTCCTCGGTTGATCGGTTGATCACTAGCACCACCAACAAACAAAACACCAACACCTATGGATTGAGCACTACATGAGACTGCCTGCCTGCCTCTTCCCTTTCCTTCTTCTTCCTTCCTTCCTTCCCTCTCTCTCCTTTTCTTCCTTCCTGATCCTCCCTTCCTCACCTCTAACCTTGTCAAAGGCAGCTGTGTACCTGAGTCAGCTCACAGTCTGGTGGCGAGAGTAACCCAGGACTGAGTTACCAAGACCCTTGTACCCGAGTGCTCAGTGAACCTACCCGAGGAGAAGGGCTCGCTGGGGTGGGGTTCTGGCTTTGCCTGAGAGTTGGTGGTAGGTGCCTCAGAGGATAATTTGCTTGGGGTCTCCAACAATCACCTGAAAACCAGAATAGATCCTCAGGAAGGTGGTTCACAACACCACGTGACCTAGGCCGGGTCTCACTGGACAACACACTGAAGTCCCCCAGAGAATGGGGCAGTTTGGTGACCAAGAAAGGCTTGAGGACTCCATCAAGTGGCTGGGGAGATGGCTCTGTGGGTAAGAGCATTGATATACAAGCATGAGGGCCCGAGTTTGATCCCCAGCACCCGTGGAAGAAGTTGAGCGCGGTGCTAACTCCAGGGTTGGGGGAGGGAGAGACAGGATCACTGAGGCTCGCTGGTCGGACTGACCAAAAACAGCAGCTCCAGGTACAATACGTCACTCCATCCCAGGGAAATAAGGTGGCAGAGTGATCAAGTAGGACATCTAGCATCCTCCTCCAGCTTCTGCATGTGCATCGAGCATGCACACACATGTGCAGGCATACACTGAACATCGTGTGTTCACACACACACACACACACACACACACACACACACACACTCCAGAATCAACACATGGAACACAGGAATAGAATCCTGGCAGGCTTCGCTTAGCCAAAAGCTAAGTGAGACAGAGCAGAGAGAGACATCAGGAGGTAGAAGGTTCTAGCAGAAGCAGGGATGCCAGGCATCAGGGGTCAAGGCTTGGAGCTGTTTTTAGCTGTGGGGGTGGGGAACCCGGTGCGGGAGAACCTGAGTGGCAAACACAGGGGCCTGGGCAGCCTTGGTGGAGCGAGAGGTGGGGCAAGGCAGGAGGCTGGAGACAAAGACGTTGCAACCTCGCAGGCCCACACCTCCCTGCCCAGACTGTCAAACCAGTGCAGGGAATTGGGAAACAACAGCATGGGGCTGGGATGGAAAGACCAAGGGACACCCCTTCCTTCCTCTTAGTCACAGGATCTAACTTTCAGTACGTCTTTCAGGCCTTAGTCATGCCTGAGATAATCCAGACTTTCTTAGCATCCAGGACAACTGAGGCAGGGAGCCAAGCAGGCAGAGAGGCATTGAGCTCAGGCTGCCTCTCTGCCAGCCCCTTCCAGGGCCGGGCCAGGGAGTAGGCAATGAGTTAGATGAGCACGCTTGTCCCAACTAGACTCTGTCCCCTTGAAGTTTTAGCAAAACAGATTATGGTTCAAATCCCAACTGTGCCTTTGGGCAAGTCACTTTACCTCTCTGGGCCTCAGTTTCCTTATCCTATCTATAATAGGGACAACAAAATGAGTTCCCATATATACGCAAGGCCTGAATGCACAGCTAATACTCATAAAGGATGCAGTAGGTTAGCAACAAACATATACGCCTCCTTTCTAGACATATAAGGAAATTTTGCTAGCCAGGCTCACCCGTAAGTGGTGGCTGGTATAGCTGGGACAAAGCAACACCCTTGTGACAATTAGGCATACGGAGCTGCTACATAGCATGACAAAATTGTGCCCTGCCCTTAGGAATGGTAGTTTACACCCTACACCTCCTCGGTTCCCTGAGGTATGTCAGACAGGGCTCCCAGACTCTTCCCTGAGCCACCCGGGGTTCTGCTGACGTTCTTTGCCAAAGGTCCCCCCCCCCATCCGTGCTACATACCCTATCCTCCAGTGCCCTGAGATCTCACCAGCATCCAGATCACCATAGCAACCCTCCAGGGTTAGGATAGAGAGGCCCAACCCAATGTTTTCGATACCCAGGGAAACTCTAATTATCCTGAAAGGTATCTGGACAATCTCTAGGCAAGACTGAATTTCATTCACTTTGTTTCTTTTTTGAGACAGGGTGTCAAATTTCAAGTATCCCAGGCTGGGCTCGAACTGGCTTTGTACCTCTGCCCCTCTTAAGTTTAAGTGGTGCTGGGAATTGAAGCCAGGGCTTTGTGCGTGCTGGGAAAGTACTCTACCCACTGAGCTACACTCGAATTGATTCACTTTAGTGAAAAAAGAAAAACGTGGGGCTGGAAAGATGGCTTAGCAGCTAGGGCACTTGCTGGCAAAGCCAAAGAACCCAGGTTTGATTCCCCAGTACCCATGTAAGCCAGAAGCACAAGGTGGACATGTGTCTGGAGTTCATTTGCAGAGGCTAGAGGCCTTGGTGCACCCATTCTCTCTCTGTGTCTCTCTCTCTCCCTCTTCCTCTCTCTCCCTCTGAAATAAATAGAGAAGAAAAGAAAAATGTGGGGCTGCAGAGATGGCTCAGTGGTCAAGTGTGTCTCCTGTACAAGAATGAGGGCCTAGAACCATCCCAGTTTGAATCTCCAGATCCCACATAAACAGCCGGGTGTGGCTACACTTGTCTGAACTTCAGTTTTGCAAAGGGGAGCAGAGTCCAGGCAATCACCCCGCAAACTCTGGTATCAGTAAGAGACGCTGGCTCAAAATAAGAACAGGGCAGAAAAGCAATGGAGGGGACACCCATCGTTCTTCTCTGGCCACTGCTCACAAGTGAACCCTGCCACAGGGGTGCTGCAGGGGCACACACACGTGCACATACCACACACATACACTGCACCATATTACATACATATGCATATATAAGCAAAAAAGATAGAGAATGTCAGCACTCCAAGCCAGCAGCCCAGTGTCCCCATGGTCTCGGCTCCCAGGAAGCTAACCTCCACCAATACCTCATGTCCCAGGAGCCACTCTCGGCTCAGTGTGTGCCCTCAGTACTTGGAGCTCTCCTAGAGCCTTGTCACATCACTTTGCTGTGACTGGGTCACATGTCTTTCTGTCCCACCGGACCCATCGGGCCGTCTCCATGGTAGCTCCTCCTCTGGCCAATCGTGCCTGGAAGGTTGGCAGCTTGCTGAGAACGGATGTCAGAGCAGACGTGAATTAGGTCACAGTAGCCAGTCTTGTCCCCGCCGCACTCCACGGCCGCTTTCTCAGCCCTCAGCCTTCTTTGCACATTCTGTCCACGTTAAGCACACGGTTTGGTGAGCTTGGGTAGATACACGCCATCATGCCACAGTTATTGCCACAGCCGGGCGTCCGTGTCCCAGTACCCCTGGATCTCCTTCCTGTTTCTTCATGGCCAATGCCCATCTTCAGATGACTATGGAGCTGATATAGTCTCCTTTTTCCTGCAATTTTATGTCATGTCTTTGGAGTCTGACTTCTTTCCCCTAGTACAACGGTTTGAAGATTTGAGCATTGTAGCAGGAAACAGGAGATTTTTTTTTTCACTCTTTTGCTGTTGAGTAACTTTTCTTTGTCTAAATGTATGAAGTTTTGTTCAACAGTGTTCTGCAGAAGGGTATTTGAGTTGTATCATTTTGTTGATACTGTAGAAAGTGATAATGGCTGGTGTACACATCTCTGAACGGATGTGGTTTCAATCCCCCTAGGGATATAGGTTAACCCTCTGTAAAGTGTCCCCCACAGCCTCATGTGTTTGTGACAAAACCTCATATTCATTCCCCAGCTGGTGGAGCCTTTGGGAGGCAGAGTCTTGTTGGAGGAGGTGCGTCTCTGGGGCCTGGGTGTGGTGGTGCATGCCTTTAATCCCAGCACTTGGGAGGCAGAGGCACGAGGATTGCCATGAGTTCGAGGCCACCCTGAGACTACAGATTGAATTCTAGGTCAGCCTGAGCTAGAGTAAGACCCTACCTTGAAAAAAACAAAAATAAATAATTAAAAATAAAAAGAGTGTCTCTGAGGGTGAGCCTTGAGATTTGTTAGCCAATTCCCCTGTGTGTTCCCAGCTAACTCTCTCTTGTGGCTTCTTCCTGCTGCTGCGACAAGGCGTGATGTCCAACCTCTGCTTTGTTGGGCTTTCTACATCGTGATGATCTCCTGGAAACTGTAAGCCAAAGTCAATCCTCTCTGGTCAGGTGTTCTGTCCTAGCAATGAGATGTTGGGAGGAGGAGCCTCGCTGGAGGAGGTGTGTTACCGCAGGGGCGAATTATGGGTATTATAGCCACTTTCCTCCTTGCCAGAGTTTGGCTCCTCCTGCTGCTGATTCCACCTGCTGTGGCAGAGGTGACGTCTGGCCTCTGCTCGGGCCATGCTTTTCCCTGCTATCATGGAGCTTCTCCTCGAGACTGGAATAAAAACCTTTCCTCCCATCAGCTGCTTTTGGTCAGGTGCTTTCTCCTGGCAGCATGAAGGTGACTACAATTTACTAGTAAGATAGATGTGCTTGTTTGTTTTTATATAAGGAATTAAGTCTCAGCTGAACATTTGATACTGTAGGACATATAGCATCTGCAACATCTTCAGAGTTGATCAATATCTTGATTTCATGATAGTTGACACTGAGAATTCCACTTCACATGAATATGCAGTACAAAATGACAGACCTGGGTTTCGGAGATATTTGGAAATTCTGTCCTCATCGCAAGCCAAAAGTCACTTAATTTTTTTTTAATGAAACTCAAGTCAGCAACTTAAACTGTAATTTTAAAAGCCAAACATTCTTACACAAAGATTTAGTAATTTGATACTTACATGCTGAGGCATGATAGGAAAAATATTGTCTTTGTCTTCTGTAATTAAGCCCTTACATTTCCATAAGAGCACAAAGCTCTGTATGTTTAGTAACAACACTACAATTCTACCAGACAATAGTCTTGGGTCTCAGCCTGGGTGCTTCGGGAAGCGTTAATGTCATTGTGTGGCCTGGTGGCACTCCTGTGGCTGAGTGCGCGCATTGTATGTTCAGAACCAAGGCCACAGTGACGTTACATGATGCTGCCAGAAACACCTTGAATTCATTATGGTTTTTGGTTAATATTTGGTCACTGTGGGTTTAGAAACCCAAATGTTCACAGCCCCCACATTCAGTGATGTGACCTCCATAATGGGATTGCAACCCATAGTTTAAGAATCTGGGAGCCAGGCTGGAGGGGTGGCTTAGCAGTTAAGGCCTTGCCTGTGAAGCCCTAATGACCCAGGTTCAATTCCCCAGTACCCACATAAGCCAGATGCATAAGGTGGTTCGTGCACCTGGAATTCATTTGCAGTGGTTAGAGGCCCTGGTGCACCCATTCTCTATCTCCTCTCTCGCTCTTACTCTAAGAAATAAATTAAATAAATTAAAAAAAAAAAAAGAATCTGGGAGCCAGAGGCATTTAGGCTACTATCTCAAGCTCCCTTCCCTGGAAATGGAGGCAATAGTCCTTTATCTGTGGAGAAAAGAAGGGGCTCGGAGCCCAGTGTCCAACAGGTGCTCAACCCGTGCTTCCTCTCCTCCTCCTCCTCTCAGCCTGTCTGAAGCTGAAACCCAGAGCCGTGTGTGTGTGTGTGTGTGTGTGTGTGTGTGTGTGTGTGTGTGTGTGTGTAGCATATGGACATGTCTGTCCTTGTGGTGCCCCATGTGCTTACCCGCAATGAGGAACAGGACGCTCATCCGGTGGCCAGAGCAGAATGTGGGGGGTCCCGCCCCATTGTTTCATTACCTTTGCACTCACTCTTGTCTGAACCAGAGTCTCTTAATGATACCAGAGCTTGCTGCTTTTCTGGAGCCCTGGGTGGGGAGTGGGGTCCCTGGTCTCTGCTCTCTTTTGTTGGACTGGGGTTCGAGGCATACATGGCTAAGCCCAGCTGCTTACACGGGATCTGGAGGCCCTCAGGCAGCGCATTTAACCACTGAGCTCGCTCTCTCTCTCTCCAGCCCCCAGAGTCTTTCTTAATCTAGTCTGTTCCTGTGGCCAGAGGCCCAAAGCAAAGAAAAACAAGTGCCTCTCTTCTTTAACCTGTTACAGCAATTAAATGATGACATTGTCATCTAGTATATTTTGTTCGTGTTAACTGATATTTTATGTATAAGATTGTATTCCTACTTAACTGGTTTTCAGGCCCCGTGTTAAGTGTTTTGTGAATGTTAACTCATCTAGCACCCACCTGGGAATGACAGGTGCTCAACAAATGCTTGCACTAAGGAAGTCACACTCGGGCCAGCCATTGACCCATCAGAAACACCGACTGGGCAGAATCTTTCTCTAGGATATGCGCAGCCACAGAATGTTGTAACAGTTCATGTCTTCAGTGGCCGGTGACCACTGCTTTCATCTGCCACGCTCACTGAAACAAGCTGTCTTTCATGTCATTAGTGACCATGATGTTTGCAGCATGTCAGTGGGGAGTTAGCTCCAAAGCAGACTCCAACTTTAAAAAAAAAAAAAAAGTACTACCATGTGCATCTGGCTTATGTGGGTTCTGTGGAATTGAACCTGGGACCTTAGGCTTCCCAGACAATCGCTTTAACTGCTAAGCTGTCTCTCCAACACCAGACCCCAACTTTTATCCTGAGGGTCTAATTTGCTTTTCCGGAGAGGCAGCCCTGACTTGACTTCCAGCACCAATGAGGAGGCACAGCAAGGGCTTTCTGGACATGACATCCCACACCAACCTTAACTCTGCGGTTGCCAAGGAAGCAGGACTTTGGAGTCACTTGGAAGTTTAGACGCCATGCAGCTCCCTTTCACAAGGCTCTGCTTTAAACTGCCCCAAATATTGCTTCACTGAACTGCTACCTGAATTTCCTCCTTCTTCAATATTCTAGAACAATGCTCTCTTTTTCTTAATTTGCCCTGGTGTTTATTCTCCCTCCAGGCAATAGGTCAACAAAAGTGACTGAGACCACAGGTGTGTCACAGTGTCTTTAGGTGAAGGATGGACTAGAGAACTTCAAGGCAACCCTTGCAAAGTCAGTGCTGCAGATCACCTAGACCCCTGGCATCCTCCAACTTGACTTTTTACATCAGAAGCCCCTGGAGAGCTTGGCAAAGCCCACGCTGCCCGCCGGGCAGGGGCTGGAGCGTGACTTTGGAAGCTTCATTTTGTGACAGATAAGGCAGGAGGACCAGGATTTCACGGTTACAGGGACCTTGCTAGCCTGCCTCATCTTGGCGCGACAGGGCTGTAGGGAGCATATGATGCCGCTCAGTCCACACCTCCACAGGCACTGCTCACTGTGACTCCAGTGGCTCACTCATGGCTGTATTGGCTGGTCACCCCAGGGCTTAAGAAGGGGTGCTTGCTCCTCAGTGTGGCTGAACAGAAGGTGCTGCCTTCAGAAGAGATTAGGTAGGTCTAATGGAACCCCTGAAGTTAGTTCTTTCTTTTTAATTTTTTTGTTCATTTTTATTTATTTATTTGAGAGTGACACAGACAGAGAAAGAGGCAGAGAGAGAGAGAGAGAGAGAGAGAGAGAGAGAGAGAGAGAGAGAGAGAATGGGTGCACCAGGGCTTCCAGCCACTGCAAACAAACTCCAGACGCATGCGCCCACTTGTGCATCTGGCTAATGTGGGTCCTGGGGAATCGAGCCTCAAACTGGGGTCCTTAGGCTTCACAGGCAAGCGCTTAACTGCTGAGCCATCTCTCCAGCCCTGAAGTTAGTTCTTATGAGAACTTTGTGATAAAAGGAGCCATCCTGTCCCTCAAGGCCTGCTCAAGATTTCTGCTTTGAACTGCTCTCTCCTTCTCATACCCGCAGCCACCAAGATGCCGTCAGCCTTGGGATCTCATCAGAGCTGGCCCGATGGGGCCTCTCAACCTGTAAGATAAATAAACTTTTTTTTTTTTTTTTTTAACCTGGTGTGGTAGCTCTTGCCCATAATCCCAGCACTTGGAGGCAGAGGCAGGAGGAACAAGAGTTTAAGGTCATTAGTGGCTATATATTGACTTCAAGGCCAGCCTGGGCTACATGAGCCTGTCTTAAAAAATAAAATGAAATGAACCAAAACAAAACAAAACAATCCTCTCAGAAAACTACACATTTGGAGTCACATTATAAATATGTAAGGTTATTTGCTGTCCCTATTTTCTTTAAAAATTTCTTTTAAATTTTTTGCATGTGTGTCTATATGTATGCGGACACACGTGTATGAGTTTGCAAACACGTATGTGGAGGGCAGAGGTCAATAATGGGAGTCTTCTTCAATTGCTCTCCACCTTATTTAAAAAAAAAACAACAAAACTATTTTATTTATTATTTATTTGCAAGGAAAGAGAGGTGGAAAGAGTATGGGTGTTCCAGGACCTCCTGCCACTGCAAACAGACCTTCAGAGGTATGTGACACTTTGTGCATCTGACTCCATGTAGGTACTGGGGAATCGAACCTGGGCTATCAGGCTTTCCAAGCAAGCTCCTTTAACTGCTGAACCTTCTCTCCAGCTCCTCCCTCTTATTTTTTGAGACAGGGAACCTGGAGCTCACTGATTCAACTGGAGGAGCTAGCTAGCAAGCTCCAGGGATCCCTCTGTCTCCACCTCCCAATGCTAGGATGACTAAGGTGCACGCTAACAAACTCAGCTTTTATACTCTGGTGCTTGGGATCTGAACTCGGGTCTTTCTGCTTGCGTGACCACCACTTTACCCACTGAGCCGTCTCCCAGCCCCCCCTCACTGAATGTTTTTATCACTAACATTCTACTATGTCTTTATTAGAAAGTATCCAAAATCAGACTTCCCGTTAAGATGGTGGTGTAGGAACCACACCAAAACAGCCTACGGGAGAAAAAGAAGAAAAAAAAACAAAACAGCAAAATACACTCTTCTACTAAAAAGCAAAGTGTATAAGAAACTATCAACCACAGCAGAGGAGGAGAGATCCAGAGCGTCTGGAACCCACCTAGGCAGGCAGAAGTGGCTTCAGACGTGGCGGCACCAGGTCTGCGCTGCTGCCAGGCTTGGCCTGAGTTGCAGGAAAAGCCAGGTGACAGGGTTTTCTACTCACACCAGCCTCTTTGCAAACTCAAAAAACGTGTAGGGAGGATGGCAGGGACCAGCAGAGCAGCTTGTGAGGAAGAGGATTTCCAGGACTAGTGGGAGAACTTCAGCCACCATCCACAGCCTCCCCTCCCCCACGGCCAGCACAAGCTCCAGCAAGCATCAGAGACCTGGGGAAGGGAGCTCACCTACACAGTACCCAGCATAGGTGATCAGAGCAACAACCCACCAACCCAGCCAGCCTACCTGAGCCCACAGCACAGCAAGGAAGGACCCAAGTAGGCATGCAGCATAACTGAGATCAAAGCCATCCCACAAGGTAACTGGGATTATACCGTCAAATAAGCCTGGTATATAGGCTTGCATCAAAAGTGCTACTTGCTGGGTGTGGTGGCGCACGCCTTTAATCCCAGTACTCGAGAGGCAGAGGTAGGAGGATTACTGTGAGTTCAAGGTCACCTTGAGACTCCATAGTGAATTCCAGGTCAGCCTGGGCTAGAGTGAGACCCTACCTGGAAAAATAAATAAATAAATAAAAATAAACAATAAAAAGTGCTACTTGCACCTTCCATGTCAGGATAAATTATATGTTAAATCTGATGGATGGTCAGATTTGCCATTCCTAAATAAGCTATATTTTGGGCTTGTCATTTGTTGCTTCCTGATTTATAGTGCCTTTGTTTCTTCTTCTGTTGTTCATTGAGGCAGGGTCCCAAGCTGACCTTGGAACTCTACAGACCAGAAATCTCAGCCTCCCAGTTGACAGAGTTAAGGGTGGGGGCAGCATGCATCCTTTCAGGCTTTGACTTTGTTAGAGGATCTGTTTGTTGTAATGCCTACTCTTGCATAAACACTCTGCTGGTTTTCATTGAATGTGTATATTGTTTAGTTAAATTTTAGAATTTGCCTGTATTTTGTTCCACCCAGCCTACTAGAATACTCTTATAGCAGGCAAACCCAACACCTAGCGTCACTTTTGTGGTTGCTCTGAGAATCTTAAGAGCCACACCTAGCACCTTAAGCTCCTACCCTGAAGGTATATAACATCAGATTGATTGATACATCTAATAATACTGCAGATAATTAAAAAACCCAAGCATTAAATTAATCCAAGATGCAAAATCTCTATATTATAAGAAACACAAAAATAAAGAATATAAGTCCACCAAAAATTATAAATCCATCAGAAATGACCTCCAGTGAAACTGATTTACATGGAATGCCTGAGAAATATTTCAAGAGAATGATTATAAATATGGTCTAGGAAATCAAAGAATCCAAAGAAGACACAAAAAACCAATTTAATGAAATAAGGAGGTCAATACAAGATACACATAAGGAAACAGAAATAATAAAGAAAAAAAACCAGTCAGAAATACTAGCAATGAAAAACACAGTAAGTCAAATAAAAAACTCTGTAAGAAATCTTACCAGTAGAATGGATGAAGGAGAGAACAAAATATCTAAACTAGAAGACCAGGTGACAGATGTAATATAGTTCAACACAGAGAAAGACAGACTAATGGGAAGGTATGAATGGGAGTTTTACAATATTTGGGACACTATGAAAAGATCAAACATAAGAATTCAGGGTATAGTAGAAGGAGAAGAATTTCATTCCAAAGGCATAGTAGGCATTTTCAGGAAAATCATAGAAGAAAACTTACCCCAAATTGGGAAAGAGATGCTAATGTAGCTACAGGTAGCCTTTAGAACACCAAACAGACAAAACCTGGAGAGAACCTTTCCTCACCATATTATAATTAAACTACCAAACACACAAATCAAAGAAAATATATTGGAAGCAGTAAGAGAGAAAAATCAAGTCATATGCAAAGTCAAGCCCATCAGTATTACAGCAGATTACTCAACACAAACTTTAAAATCCAGAAGGGTTTAAAGTAATATATTTCAAGTTCTGAAAGATAACAACTGTCAACCAAGGTTACTTTATCCTGCAAAGCTTTCTATTCAAATAGATGGAGAAATAAGGACATTCCATGCTAAAAACAGACTAAAGGAATATTTGAAGACAAAGCTAGCTCTACAGAAAATACTAGAAAGGGTCCTCCATGCTGAATATAAAGAAAAGCACGCATATAAGGAACCTAGAAAAAACAAACCATACTCAAATACTAGTTAATACAAAATAGCAAAGGTAAAACCAGAAGAACTACAAAACAAGAAAAATGACAAAAATAAATACACCCCTTTCAATAATAACTCTTAATATCAACAGCCTCAATGCCCCAACCAAAAAGACACAGGTTTGCAGACTGGGTTAAAAAGCAGGATTCTTTAATTTGTTGTCTCCAAGAAACTCACCTTTCTACAAAGGATGGACACTATCTTATGGTGAAAAGTTGGAAAACAATGTTTCAAGCAAATGGGCCTAGAAAACAAGCAGGGGCCACTATCTTAACATCTGACAAGGTAGACTTCAGTCCAACATTAGTTAGGCAAGATAAGGAAGGTCACTTTATATTTATTAAAGGAACATTCCAACAGGAGGACATTAAAATCTTAAACATATATGCACCTAACATGGGGGTTCACAATTTCATCAAACAACTAAGATCACAGATAACACCAAACACAGTTGTAGTGGGTGACTTCAACACCTCACTCTCATCAATTGACAGGGCATCCTGGCAAAAAACAAACAGAGATGCATCTGGATTAAATGAGGTCATAGAACAAATGGACCTAACAGATATCTCCAGGACATTTCATCCAAATGCTGAAGAACATGGAACATTCTCTAAAGTAGACCATATATTAGGGCACATAGTGAATCTTAACAAATACTAGAAAATTGAATTGAATCCTTGCACCACTCTATCTGATCACAATGGGACAAAACTACAAATCAATAGCAAGAAAAGCTATAGAGCATACACAAAGTCATGGAAACTAAACAATACACTACTAAATGATGAATGGGTCAATGAAGAAATCAAGAAGGAAATTAAAAAAATTGATAGAATAAAATGATAATGAGAACACAACATACAAAAACCTGTGGGACTCAATGAAGGGAGTTCTAAGAGGGAAATTTATAGCTTTTAGTGCCTATATTAAGAAATTAGAGGGCTGGAGAGATTGCTTAGTGGTTAAGCAGTTTTCTGTAAAGTCTAAGGACTTTAGTTTGAAGCTCAATTCCCCAGTACCCATGTATGCCAGATGCACAAGGTGGCACATGCATCTGGAATTTGTTTGCAGTGGCTGGAGGCCCTGGTGCACCCATTCTCTCCCTCCCTCCCTCTTTCTCTGTCTGTCTCTCTCAAATAAATAAATAAAAATAAGCAAAAAGTTAAAATAAAAAGAAATTAGAAAGGTTTCAAGTAAACCTTAAGGCCCTGGAGAAAAAAATAACAAGGCAAACTGAAAATCAATAGACAGGAAGAAATAATAAAGATTAGGGCAGAAATTAATTAAATAGAAATAAAAAAAAACAATCCAAAGAACTAATAAAACAAAGAGATTGTTCTTTGAAATGATAAACAAGATTGATAAACCCTTAGCATATCTGACCAAAAGAAAGAGAGAAAAGACACAAATTAATAACATTGGAGATGAAAAAGGCACCATCACAACAGATACCAGAGAAATTTAAAAAATCATAGGGACATACTATAAGAACATATACTCCACTAAGTTTGAAAATCTGAAAGAAATGGATAATTTCCTTGATTTATATGACCTACCTAAATTAAATCAAGATGACATTAACCACTTAAATAGACCTATAACAAGTATGGAGCGCCAAACACTTATAAAAAATCTCCCAACTAAAAAAAGTCCGGGCCCAGATGAATTCACTGGTAAATTTTACTAGACTGTCATGGAAGAACTAACACCAATGCTTGTCAAACTTTTCCATAAAACAGAAAAAGAAGGAATCCTACTAAACTCCTCCTATGAAGCCAGCATCACACCAATACCAAAACCAGGCAAAGATAGAACAAAAAAAGAAAATTACAGACCAATCTCCCTCATGAACATAGATGCAAAAATTCTCAAGAAAATATTGGCAAACAGAATATTAAGAATATATCAGAAAGATCGTTCACCCCAACCAAGTAGGCTTTATCTCAGAGATGCAGGGATGGTTCAACATATGCAAATCAATAAATGTAATACATTATATAAATAAACTGAAGGACAAAAATTACTTGATAATCTCACTAGATGCAGAAAAAGCATTTGACAAAATCCAACATCCCTTCATGATAAAACTCCTATAGAAACTGAATAAAAGGAACATATCTCAACATAATAAAGGCTATTTATGACAAACAAACATAATACTAAATGGAGAAAAACTCGAAACTTTTCCACTAAAATCAGGAACAAGACAAGGGTGTCCACTGTCCCCACTTTTATTTAATATAGTACTGGAAGTCTTAGTCATAGCAATAAGGTAAGAGACACACATAAAAGGGATACAAATTGGACAGGAAGAGATCAAGTTATCATTATTTGAAGATGACATGATTCTGTACATAAAGGACCCTAAAGACTCGACCAGCCAACTGTTAGAGCTGATAAACACCTACAGCCATGTAGCAGGACACAAACACAGAAATCAGTAGCCTTCATATATGCTAACAACAAACACACAGAGGATGAAATCAGAGAATCACTCCCATTTACAATTGCATCAAAAAATAATAAAGTACCTTGGAATAAACCTAACCAAGGAAGTGAAGGATCTCTACAATAAAAACTTTAAAACACTTAAGTGAGAAATTGCAGAAGACACTAAGAAATGGAAAGACGTCCCTTGTTCTTGGATTAGAAGAATCAATATTGTGAAAATGACAATCTTGCCAAAAGCAATATATACATTTAATGCAATCCCCATCAAAATTCCAATGATATTCTTTACAGAAATAGAAAAAAAATCCAAAACTTCATTTGGAAACACAAAAAACTTGAATATCTAAAACAATTTTGAGCAACAAAAATAAGACCGGTGGTATCACCATACCTGATTTTAACCTATATTACAGAGCCATAGTAAGAAAACCAGCATGGCACTGGCACAAAACCAGACATGTAGATCAATAGAACAGAATAGAGGACCCAGATGTAAGTCTGGGTAGCTATAGCCACCTGATATTTGATAAAAATTCCAATAATAGTCACTGGAAAAAAGACAGACTCTTCAGCAAATGATGCTGGGAAAACTGGATATATATCTGTAGAAGGATGAAAAGAGGAACCCTTCTACTCTGTTGGTGGGAATGCAGTCTGGTCCAGCCATTGTGGAAATCAGTGTGGAGGTTCTTAAGACAGCTAAAAATAGATTTACCATATGACCCAGCTATACCACTGCTAGGCATCTGTGCTAAGGACTCATCTCACTACCTTAGAGATACTTGCTCAACCATGTTTATTGCTGCTCAATTCACAATAGTTAGGAAATGGAACCAGCCTAGATGTCCCTTAAGTGGTGAGTAGATAATGAAGATGTGGCACATTTATACAATGGGGTTCTATTAAGCGGTAAAGAAAAATGAAATTATGAAATTTACAGGAAAATGGATGGATCTGGAAAGGATTATACTTTGGTGACCCAGGTCCAGAAAGTCAAATGTCACACGTTCTCTCTCATATGTGGATCCTAGATACAAATGATTGAACTTCTATGTGAGTAGGAATAAAAGTAGCAGAGACCAGTAAGCTAGAACAGGGATATAAAGGGAATAGAACGGAAGGGAGGGGGTACTTAATAGGATGGTATTGTATATATGTAAGTAGAAGAACTCCACATACTTGGGCTTCAAGGTCACTGAGAAATCCTGCTGGAGAGAAGCTAAAAACCTCTTCCATGTAGACCAGCTGATAGAAGGCTGGAAAAAGCTATACTGCATGCAGTTTAATGGGATAGACAGAAATCACCAGTGGAGATACTCAACAGTGGACACTTCAAGCCTTAAATTTGACCAGCCAGGCCAAATGAGCCAATGGGTGCAATAGTGGCACTGTTATGGGGGAAACCAACCGCCCTATAATTTGACTAGAGGCTTGCTCCATGGGAAGGAATACATCTTTGATACTGAAAACATACAACAGGGGTAGTCATGAGCCCTAGGGGTGTAACATCTGCTGCTGTCTGGCTAAGTGTATATATTATGTTCACCAAACTGCCCAGCAAGCACTTCTCTTAATGTTCTTACCCATATATTAATGCTACTCTCACTTTTGGTTAGAGAAGCTTCTCTTTTCAGTTGGAAGTCACCTTGGGATGACTCAGAAGGCACCATGGTGCTGAGAAGAAGTGACAGAGGAGTGCTCAGCACTGAAATATCTCTGTCACATCTTCCAAGGCTCAGGATCCTTTGGGGAAGAGGTAGCCGGAAAAATGAACCAAAGGAAGGGTAGGACTCCTTACAACGTGCTCCTCCAGACACAAAATGGCCTGGATATCCATGACCTCACAGTGCCTGACACTACCTACACAAGACCATCATAATAGGAGGAAAAGATCATGACATCAAAATAAAGAGAGACTGATTGAGAGGGGGAGGGGATATGATGGAGAGTGGAGTTTCAAAGAGGAAAGTGGAGAGAGGGAGGGAATAACCATAGGTTATTTCCTTTATTTTTAATCCATAGGTTATTTTCTACAATTATGGAAGTTGTCAATAAAAAAATTAATTAAGCTGGGTGTGGTGGCGCACGCCTTTAAACCCAGCACTCAGGAGGCAGAGGTAGGAGGATCGCTGAGTTCGAGGCCACCCTGAGACTACATAGTTAATTCCAGGTCAGCCTGGACCAGAGTGAGACCCTACCTCGAAAAACCAAAAGATAAAATAAAATAAAATAATAATAATAATAATTAAAATAAAAAAGAAAGTATCCTAAATCAGAAATATTAGGTGTGTCTATGGTGACCTTTACTTTTCAATTCTTTCTGCTGTTGGGCTTAGGGTCCTTGTACCTAATCTATTTAGCAAACCCACAGATGAAATTTTCAGGAAAGAAGTCTAAAATGAGAAGATGATTGGACAAAAGGCATGAACTTTTAAAAGTCTCCAGATAGTTCTTGTCACTGCCCGCCCTTCCATCTTGGGACAGAACTGTCACTGGTGAAAGCTTCTGAGTGGTGACATCTATGACCTTTTTGAAGAATGCATTGATGCTTAACTCAAGGCAAAGATGAAAGGATCCAATTCCTTTCTCTTTCCTTTCCTTTCCTTTTCCTTTCTCTTTCCCATTCCGTTCTCTTTCCTTTCCCTTTCCTTTCTCTTTCCCATTCCTTTCTCTTTCCTTACCTTCTTTTCTGATGGTGTCTTGCTATGTAACCCAAGCTGACTTGTTCAAGCTCACAATACTCCTGCCTCGACCTTTTGAGTGCTGAGATTACAGCCCTGTGCCAACATGTTCAGCTCCATCATTTTTATTTTTTATTTTTTTCTGAGACAGGGTCTCATTCTACCCCAGGCTGTCCTGGAATTCGCTATGTAGTCTCAGGCTGGCCTCAAATTCACAGAGATCCTCCTACCTCTGCCTCCCAAGTACTGAGATTATAGGTATGCACCACCACACCCTCCCAGCCCATCTTTCTTTCACATTAGATCTTGTGCCCAAGTGAACAGGGGCACTGGGATTCTCTCTGTGACTATGTGCCTTTGTTTCCTTGGTCAGTGGGTGGCTTGGGGAGTGTCTACAGGTCAGCACCAGCCTCTGGCATCCTTCTGGTTTTCTTTAACCCATCCCTAACGGTGCATGAATGGCTTTATAGCTTTCCAATGAAGTGTGAGCCTGTCATTTACTGGTGACCTTTATTTAACCCAAAGCTGGGCTGGAGTTTGAATCAACTGAGGCAGGTTGTAGCGGAGCATGAAGTGGCTACATGTGTGGTCAGTGAATCGCTTTCCAAGGGAGGAGGCACCTTCACCACCAGCACTCTGGCAGCCCAGGCTAATCTGGTCTAGAACATCCACTGTGGGGCCCCCAGGGGCCTCCTAGTACCATGTCTTTGCCTGGCTTCTAAGGGTGACAATTATGCCCGAGATACTTTTCCAGAAGCCCTGCCTCAGTGCCTCTCCCCACCCCTGAGAGCTGCACTGGGGCAGAGCTCTTTTCTTAACTCCCACGACCCTGCAAACACTTGGTGGTCCCATTTCACATCCAAGAAAACCGAGGCTCCGAGCAGGGAGAGAATTTACCCACATGAGAGGTCATGTCAGCGGTCTCCCAGCCTGGCTGTCTGCCTGCTTCAGTCCCCAAGGCCAACTGTGAATCATGAGTCTGCCTGTGAATTTTTCCCATACTGTGCCTTGTCTGTCTGTTTCATCATCTGATACCTCAGATGCCCCTGGTCTTAGGGACTGGGCACACAGCAATGCCAGGAGATGCTTAGGGATTTCCACCTCCCTTCCCTCCCTCTTTCCTTCTCTCCCTCCCTCCCCCCTCTGCCTTCCACATCCCTTACTTCCATCTTTCCTTCTCTTCTTTCCTCCTTTCCTTCTTCCCTCTATTTCTCTGTGGGCCCAGAGAGAATGATGTTGGAGGCTTATGGTTATCACAAGCAACTAAATTCAAGGAGGATGTGTTTTTATTTTTACCCTTGTAGTTAAACTGTGTGTGTGTGTCAGTGTGTGCAGTATGCATGTACACACACATGTGTGTGTGCACGTGTGTGTGTTCTTGTGGTATCTCATGTGCTTGCCAGCAGCAGCTGGAGGGAAACATCTGGGGACCCAGTCCATCAGTCTCCTGCCTGTTCTTCTTTGATCTGGAGTCTCCTACTGATCCAGAAAATTGCCACTTACTTATATACCTTCTTTTTACTTATTTATTTGTGAAAGAAAGCAGGAGAGAGAGGGAGAAAGAGCATGTGCCAGGGCCTCCAGCCAATGCAAATGAACTCCAGATGCATGTGCCACCATGTGCATCTGGCTTATGTGGGCCCTGGAGAATCAAACCTGAGTCCTTAGGCTTCACATGCAAGTGCCTTAACTGCTAAGCCATCTCTCCAGCCCAAGTCTTTATTTTTATTTTTGAGGTTGGGTCTCTCTCTAGCCTAAGCCGACCTGGCACTCACTTTATAGTCCCAAGCTGGCCTTGAACTCATGGTGGTCCTCCTTCCTCTGCCTCCTGAGTGCTGCTATTAAAGGAGTGTGTCACAATGCCCAGCTCATAATTAATTTTTTTAAAAAAATATTTTTGTGTATTTATATGAGATTGAGAGAGAAAGAGAAATCATGAGTGTGCCAGGCTCTCTTGCCACCATAAACGAACTTCAGACACGTGCTACTTTGTGCATCTGGCTTTACATGGACACTGGGAAACTGAACCCAGGCCAGCAGACTTTCCAAACAAATACCTTTAACTGTTGAGTCCTCTTCCCAGGCCCCATAATTAAACTTTTTTTTTTTTTTTTTGTGGTAGGGTTTCTCTCTAGCCCAGGCTGACCTGGAATTCACTATGTAGTCTCAGGGTGACCTCAAACTCACAGTGACCCTCCTACCTCTGCCTCCCTTGTGCTAGGATTAAAGGTGTGCGCCACCACGCCTAGCCATAATTAACTTTTTATAGAGAGAAGTGAATTATCTAAATCTTCCTTCCCCTAAACTCTTTAGGACCTGAAAGAAAGCAATAAAACTTCCAGGTGTTTCAGTCCTGATATTCATGACAGTGGATCTAGCGATGGAGGCCACAGGAAGACAGACCTTTCCATGCCTCCCCCATCTTTTCCTTCTCTTAGAGATCCCTACAGCAGACAGCCCTGGCTTCCTCACTCTACACTGAATCCAGGGACAGCGGATCGCCAGGAGAAGACCATTCTTTTTCCTTCTCTTCTCTGTCTCTCTTTAAGACGGTGTTTCACGTCTGCTGCTGTCTGGCTAAATGTACATACTATGCTTATCAAACTGCCCAGTAAGCACTTCTCTTAATGTTCATACCCTTATATTAATGCTACTCTTACTTTTGGTAGGGAATCTTCTCTTTTCAGATGGTAGTGACCTTGGGATGACTCAGAAGGCATCATAGTGCTGGAAAGAAGTGACAGGAGTGCTCAGTACTGCAATATCTCAATCACACATTTCAAGGCTCAGGGTCTATTGCAGAAGAGGTGGCAGAAAGAATGTAAGAGCCAAAGGAAGGGTAGGACTCCTTACAACGTGCTTCCCCCAGACACAAAATGGCCTGGATATCCATGACCTCACAGTGCCTGACACTACCTACACAAGACCATCATAATAGGAGGAAAAGATGATGACGTCAAAGTAAAAGAGAGACTGATTGAGATGGGGAGGGGGTAAGATGGAGAATGGAGTTTCAAAGGGGCAAGTGTGGGGAGGGAGGGTATCACCATGGGATATTTTTTATAATCATGGAAGTTGTTAATAAAAATTTTTTTGAAAAGAATAAAAATGATGGTGTTTCATGTAATTCAGACCTTGAGCTTAATATGATGACTTTGAACTTCTGATACTCCTGTCTCCACCTTTTGAGTGATAGGATTACAAGCATGCACCACCACACCTGGTTTTTCGCTGTGCTGGGAGTGGAACCCCAGGCTTCATGCTAGGCAAGTGTTCTACCAACTGAGCTATCAGCCCCGCCCCCCCATACTCTTCGTAAGACAGATGATGCCTGGACCTTGGACATGCGTTTTCTCCAGCTCCAAGAAGAAAAGAGTGGGAACTGAGAATGGTTTATTCCCCAGTAGCTGCCCAGGTTCGGTTCTCACTACTTCTCCCATGGGTTTGGGGAAAATGAATGCTGGGTTTCCCTGGGCCATGGCTGGCTTCTCATGGAAAACTGTACTCTGTGCTGTGGGCTGAAGTATTTTAAATCGTGCAAACCAAATCATACCTAAAATTTTTCAAATCTCAGAGAACCATTGGATAGAATATTGTCTGCTGTCAGGTTTCTGGGACTCACTGTCTTTTGTCCACCCTGTACCTGGATACATGATAGTGTCTCAGTCCAAAACCAAGTGAAATTGTTAACATTTCATGTTGCTTGCTCACACTGGAGAACTGCTGGGCTGCACTATGAGCGCCGGAAAGAACGCTCAAGGTTGTTAACTCAGCATCCCCTCCCGCCCTCTCTGGACCGACCGCAGGACTGTCATGACCACAGCGTGCTCCAGGCAGCCGGAGGAGCCTCGAGCTGCTTTGGCCTCCCTGAAACCCATTCCCTTGCCCTACTGTCGCATCTCCTTTGGGACATCCAACGTCTGCCTACTCCGGACTGCCTGCCTTACACTCCCATTATAGACCTATAGACTTTCCTTTCCTTTCTTTTCCTCCCCCTTCCCCCCCCCGTGTGTGTATGTGCATGTGTGTGTGTGTATTTGAGTGTGTGCATGTGCATGCATATGGAGGGCAGAAGTTCAGAAGTTGATGTTCAGTGTCTGCCTCCATTACTCTCCATCTTATTTTTTGTTTTTGTTTTGTTTTGTTTTGTTTTTCGAGGCAGGGTCTCACTTTGGCTCAGGCTGACCTGGAATTCACTATGTAGTCTCAGGGTGGCCTTGAACTCACGGCGATCCTCCTACCTCTGCCTCCCGAGTGCTGGGATTAAAGGCGTGCGCCACCACGCCTGGCTCCATCTTATTTTTTGAGGCAGTCTCTCATTGAACCTGCAGGTCACTGACCTTGTTAGACTGGCTAGTCACAAGACCCAGCTATTCTCCTGCCTCCACCCTCCCAGCACTGGGATTAACAGGCACATGCCGCCATGCCTAGATTTTTTGTTTGTTTGTTTGTTTTCACTTTGGCTTTTTGAGGTAGGGTCTCACTCTAAGCCCAGGCTGACCTGGAATTCACTCTGTAGTCTCAGGGTGGCCTCAAACTCACGGCGATCCTCCTACCTCTGCCTCCCAAGTGCTGGGATTAAAGGTGTGTGCCACCATGCCCGGCTTATGCCTAGTTTTTATGTGGATGCTAGAGATCCAAACTGAGGACCTCATGTTTGTGTGGTAACAACTTTATCGACTGGGCCTTTTATTTTATTTTATTTATTATAAATCTCAAGTTTATCTTTATTTATTTGTTTAAGAGAGAGGTAGAAAGAGGCAGATAGAGAGAATGGGTGCACCAGTGCCTCTAGCCACTGCAAATGAACTCCAGAAGCATGTGCCACTTTGTGCATCTGGCCTATGTGGGTCCTGGGGAATTGAACCTGGGCCCTTAGGCTATGCAGGCAAGTGCCTTAACTGCTAGGCTGTCTCTCCAGCCCTATATTTTTACTTTTTTAAGGTAAGGATCTTGCTCTATCCCAAACTGACCTGGAATTCACTACGTAATCTCAGGGAAGCCTCAGTATCATGGCGATCCTCTGATCTCTCCCACCCAAGTACTAGGATTAAAGGCATATGCCACCACACCCAGCTTCCCAGCTTTTTATTTTTCACATTCCTGGAAAATGAACCCAGGATCTCACCCGTGCTAGGGAAGCACTCACTCACCGAGTTACAGCCCACTGCAAGTTTTATAGCACCTTAGAGCTCCATGCTAACCTAAGCTTGTTTTATTGTTTATTTGTGGGGACATTTGCCTCACATCTTCCAAGGGCAAAGAGTAGGAAATATGTGTGTGTGTGTGTGTGTGTGTGTGTGTGTGTGCATGTGCATACATGTATGTATGTAGGTTGATCCAGTGAATATATGTGTACATGCTGTAATATGTGTACACATGTAGATGTGTGTGTGTGTATGTGTGTCTCTGTGTATACATGTGAAGTGAGTGTAAATGTGAGAATGAATATACTCGTGTCTGTACTGAACTATGTATACATGTGTGCACTTGTATGTGTGTGTGAGTGTGCAAATGCGTTTTGCTTCCACAATTCCCGCTGCTCCAGCTGGGGGCTTGACACTACAAGGTGCTTGAGAGGCAGCCGTGGGTCAGCGAGCACGCAGCGCGCAGTCCTGTGTGTTCCTTAGGACCCTCTCCTCCGCGGCGACTTCATTTACAAGGAAACACACAGAGGGGTCACTTGCAGGGACCAGGTCTGCCGCGAGCGAGGGGCAGCATTGGGATTTGAACTCCGGCCCTGACCCAGCCACGGACCTTTGCCCTGCTTCTGGGCTGCCAGCTCCCCTCAAGGTTTGACAGGCTAAACAGAAGCATTAAAAAAAAAAAAAAAAAAAAAAGAAAAAGAAAAAGAAAAAGTTCAGAGGAAATTGACCTCAAGGCAATGTTTACCAAAAGATGACCTCACCTCCACCACAGAGAAGTGCTTTGCTGAAAAGAGCTGAAAAGAAAATGCTTTTGCAGTGAATGAGCCGGGACGGCTGAGCTGGGGCTGACTCACCAAGAAGTTTTCACTTTATAAGGACTTGATCGCACCCGCCCCCTGCCCCGCCCCCGGGCCGCCGCACGCCTTATGCCCTGTCCAGGCCAAGGACGGGGTGAGTGAGGCAAGCGGTGGCTGGATGCCGGCCTGGCCCTCCTACCTCTGGAGCGTGCGCTGTCCTGCACACAGCTTGCCTTTCCAGTGCCAGCAGCCTGACACAGAAACCCGTGACATTAACAGCACCCCTCTGAACCTCAGTGGGCCCGGCTGCTGGCTGCTGTGGGGGACACCCACCGGCAGTGTCTCCTGGGTTCTGATGCCCACAGCTCCCAGCTCCAGCCACCAGCAGCCCCTTCCTGTCCTCCTCTCTCTTCTTGTGTCTCCCCTTGGGTGTCATTTGCTCTTGAAGTTGGTGTGGGGCTTGGCCTCACTTGGCAGGATCCTCTGAAGGAATGTGGAGGTAGGTGCCCCCTGGCCTCTGTGCTACACTCCCCAGGAAGAAGGTACAGGCAGCTGGGCAGGGCCTCCCAGGGCCCACCTCCTACTGTGCACTCTCCATGCCCAGTCCATTCTGTCCTCTTCACATCCACCCTTCCTGTGAGAACAGATCTACATCTTCTAGCTGACCCACCTGATCGCCCTGAGCTGTGTTTGCATTCTGGGAATGCCACCCTGTACCCCTAATGTTGCTCACAGCCGCCTGGGGAGACAAGATCCTCACCATACGGTTCAGAGACAGAGGGGAATCTGCCTACATCTCGCCACCTGGAAGGGACAGGTGTTACAGATTTTAAGAATGAGAGGCTCCCTTGAGGCCCAGAAGGACTGGCCGAGGCTCTCAAGTTCATGTGGCACTGCAGAGAAGAGTTAGGACCATGGGCTAGGAGGCGAGCAGGACAAAAGAACATTGCTTTAAGGAACAAATAGAACAAGAGCCCCGGGAGTGGGGGCATTTCCCACGTGGAAGAGAGGAGGTTGCCAGATCAGGGGCTTGGAGCTATGAAAAAGCCCAAAGTGTCAGGCCAAGCCTGGTTAGAATTGCTGCTGGCATCCAAAGAAGCGGGGAAAAAGGGAAAAACAGGGGCTGGAGAGATGGCTCAGAAGTTAAGGCATTTGCTTTCAAAGCCTGGTGACAGATTGTGCCCCATAACCCAGTACCCATGTAAAACCAGATGCACAAAGTGGTCCATGTGTCTGGAGTTTGTTTGTAGTGGCAGTGTGCCCATTCTCACTCTCTCTTTCTCCTTACAAATAAAAATATTTTAAGAAAACAAGAAAGAGTTACACTTTTTGAACTAGGAAAAGCAGGCAGGCTCTGCAGTTATTGTTGGAGCAACTGCCCTGAGGGAGGTGCTTCTTGGAGGTTCAGTGCATTATCTCATTAGGGGGGTAACTATCTCTACCACCTCCTTAGCATGTCTTGTATAGCAGGTCAGCATCTATGTTCTCTTGGGCCTGTGCCCTTAACTGACAACCTGTTAGAAAGAAAGAAAGAGAGAGAGAGAGAGAGAGAGAGAGAGAGAGGAAGGAAGGAAGGAAGGAAGGAAGGAAGGAAGGAAGGAAGGAAGGAAGGAAGGAAAGAAAAGAAAAGAAAAGAAAAGAAAAGAAAAGAAAAGAAAAGAAAAGAAAAGAAAAGAAAAGAAGAAAAGAAAAGAGGTGAGCTGGAGAGATGGCTCAACAGGTAAGGTGCTTGCCTGCAATGCCTAATGACCTGGGTTTAATTCCCCAGAATTCATATAAAGTCAGATGCACAATGTGGTACATGCATCTGGAGTTCATTTGCAGTGGCTAAAGGTCCTGGTGCACCCATTCTTTCTTTCTCTCTTTATCCTTGAAAAAAAATTTTTTTTGCTGGGTGTGGTGGCTCATGCCTCTAATCCCAGCACTCAGGAGGCAGAGGTAGGAGGATTGCCATGAGATCGAGGCTACCCTGAGGCTACATAGTGAATTCCAGGTCAGCCTGAACTAAAGCAAAACCCTACCTTGAAAAACCAATAAAATAAAATAAAAAATTTTTACAAGGTGACCTTGGGCTGGAGAGATGGCTTATCGGTTAAAGTGCTTGCCTGCAAAGATTAGGGACCCATGTTCAACTCTCTAGATCCCACATAAGCCAGATGCACAAAGGTGAGGCAAGCGCAAGATCACACATAGTGGTGTGAGCATCTGGAGTTCAATTACTATGGCTAAGGCCCTAGCATGGCAATTCTCAATCTCTCTCTTTTGCTTGCGCTCTCTAAAATAAAAAAAGGTCACCTTACTCCTGGTTTCAATCACATGGACTGCAAGGGGTAGGTATCTCTGATTCCCTCCTCCTGCAGTCATCAGCAGGATGGGAACCTGCTAGAGCCTCTCCTGTTGGGGGGAGGAGAGGAGAGGTGTGGGGGATGGGGAAAGAGTTAAGGGAAGGAGTAGGCAGGAAAGAACCTTAGGAATTCAGGAAGGGGCCTTGAGGTCATCTCAGGAATTCTTGGCACTTACCCACAAGTGACAAGCGACCAGAATAGTTGAGGGCTGACATCACTCAGTGAGAGCCTGAGTTTGTGCTTCCCCAACCTGGATAAAGATCAGGCCACCTAGGTTAGGAATAGGGAAAAGAAGTGTGGCCCAAGGCCCCAGCTCTCTCAACTGTGATAGGCGTCAGTGGAGCGGTGACCCAGCACCCTCCGCCCAGCCCCTGCCCATCATGTGCCAGAGTATCACATCCAGCATCAGTTGATACCACCCCACAGTGCCAATGACACTCCAGGGCAGCAGCAGAGATTAGATGCCCATGCCACTTGTGGGGGAAAAAAAATCTGTTTTCTCTCCCTTTTGAGTTCATCTATTGTGGGAGAAAACTCATGGGCGCTGCATGGAGTCTAAAAGCGTGGATTTGGGGATTTAGTCCTTGGCACACCCTGCTTTATGGCCTGGGATGGAGGGGTTTCTGTCAGTCACAAAACTGGGATGATCCCTCCCTCAGCCTCCCCAAATCCGGATGATTTGCTCACTTGGTATCTTTCAGAGACTCAGCTCTTCGCTCTGAAGGAGGGAAGCTATATCAACCCATGGGGTAACGTGAGGAGCTCCAGCCCCGGTGATGGCTTCCTTCCTCAGTTTCTCTGTCTAGGTAGTAACGCATGCAGGACTTTGAGTTTCTCACCTCACATTCCCAGGACCTATTCTAATCAGCACCGAAGCAGATTCGGGATTGTGTCTGTGCTGACTCTTGTGCTGTTGCCCCAAATGCCCCAAGGCTCACGGAGTGCACAGAGGTGAGTTAGTAAAGGGAGGTTCTGTCAGTAATTTGCTGGGTGGCCTTGAGCAAATTGTTTTGCCTCTCTGGGTCTCAAGAGTTCTATGTACACAGTGGAAGGTTGGACCGCATAACCTCTAAATGTCCCTTCAGGCTCTGACACTCAGAGGTCCCACGGTTCTGGGGCCAGATACCTTGTGGGCTGATGTGGAGGAGTTATGGGGAAGGAACAGTTCGGTTGCTGGTGGTAAAAGGGTGCAGAGGGGGAGGGAATCAAATTGGTGCCATCTCCCACAGCACCGATGGTAATGGAAAGTGGCATCAGATGGAAGGTGATCAGGTGTCTTAAAGTCAACACAACTGATCCATTTTGGCCAAGATAGCAGAAGGGTACAGTGCCACAATGCCAGGCCAGAGACATTCATTTATCTCACTCTTTGCTTATCTGGTCATTCATTTCTTTCTTCATTCCTGGCTTCATTTATTCATTCATTCCTTCACTGCTAAGCACGGTGTTTGGCAGCACTGACTAATGCCACTTCCTGGCCTGGGTTTAAATCCCAGCTCTGACACTTTTTGGCTGTGTGATCTTGGCAAGCACGTTGAGTTTTCTGTGCCTCTTTTTTCTCATCTGCAAAGCACCCAGGAAAATGAATGGATCTGGAAAGGATTATGCTAAGTGAGGTAACTCAGGCCCAGAAAGCCAAACGTCACATGTTCTCTCTCATATGTGGACCCTAGCTACAAATATGACTAGACTTCTGTGAGTAGGAAGAAAACTCAGTAGCATAGCCCAGTAAGCTAGAAAGGAGATATAAAGGGAAAGGGAGGGAGGGGGCACTTAATAGGATGATATTGTATATATGTAAGTAGAAGAACAGATTAATGGGGGTGAAAAGGCCTAAGTGAGGTCAGGGGAAGAGATTGAGTAAAGGAAAGGTGGAGGGAGGGCTAATCAAAATCTAAGAGGACATAAATAAGTCATATGGAAACCTACTTTTTTGGACAATGGAACACACAAAAGCCATAGATTGTTACTAGAAAATTTTCAGTTCCAGGGATGGGATACCTTCCAGTGTGTTGTTGGCCAGGGAGGTCCCTGATGCCCCCAAAACATAACTGGTCATTGCTGAGACCCTTGGTTCCCCGCCAGGAATAGATGGTAAGACCCTATTGCTGAAAACTCCATGTATTGGGCTGCAAGAGCACTGAGAAATCCTGCTGGAGCTGAGCTGTTAACCTCCACCATGTAGACCAGCTGACAGAAGAAGCTATACTGCATGCTGTTGAACAGGAGAGAGAGAGAAATCACCAGTGAAGATACTTAGCAGTGGACACTGCAAGCCTTATATTTGGCCAGTCACACCAAATGAGCCAACAGGTGCAATAGTGGCACATCTGTTATGGGGGAAACTAACTGCCCTCTAATTTGACTAGATGCTTGCTCTGTAGGAAGGAATACATCACTGATTATGAAAACCTACAACAGGGGTAGTCATGAGCCCTAGGGGCATCACGTCTGCTGCTGTCTGGCTAAATGTATGTACTATGCTCACCAAACTGCCCAGCAAGCACTTCTCTCAATGTTCATACCCATATATTAATGCTGCTCTCACTTTTGGTTAGGGAACCTTCTCTTTTCAGATGGCAGTGACCTTGGATGACTCAGAAGGCACCATGGTGCTGAGAAGAAGTGACAGAGGAGTGCTCAGCACTGAAATATCTCTATCACATCTTCCAAGGCTCAGGGTCCATTGTGGAAGAGGTGGCGGAAAGAATATAAGAGCCAGGGAGGGAATTACCATGGGATATTGTTTACAATTATGGAAGTTGTCAATAAAAAAAAATTAAAAAGCACCTGCCTGCTGTTAAGTGTCATTGTTCTTATTTTTTCCAGCTAACATGTACCAAGTCTGCTATGTGGCAGGCAGGAGGCTGGGTCACCACAGGGATTCAGACCTGAAGAGCAAACCCAATGTTGAGTTGGTTACCAAGGGCTGAGCAAACACTCACAGAATCCTGTGGTCAGTGCTGTGCCTGTGTGCCTCTGGGAATGAAGAGATGGGCGACCTTGCCCCCATGGACAGGAGCAGTGTATTTAGGGAGGCTTCCTGGTAGAGGTGGCACTTGGTCAGAGTCGCATGAATGGGGTGAGGGTGGATTACAGGAGCTTCTGGCTTCTTATGCCAAGGCCAGGAAGGGCATGGATACTCAGGGAATGGCACGGTTTGGTAGGGCTTGCTGGGGGTGAGGCAGGTGGTAGAACAAACTAGAGGGGCTGGGGAGCAAAATGTGGACAATGCTGGGCTTCCAAAGAGCTAACATTGTCAGGGGCTGAGAGAGGGCTCCGTAGTTAAAGGCGCTTGCTTGCAAAGCCTGCTGGCCTGAGCTTGATTCCCCAGTACCCATGTAAAGCTGGATACACAAAGTAGTACATGTGTTTGGAGTTCATTTGCAGTGGCAAAAGGCCCTGTAACTCCCCATACTCTCTCTGCTTGCAAATAAATAGATAAAAAATATTTTTTAAAACATCAAATGAGGGCACTTGCCTGCAAAGCCACAGACTCCAGGTTCAACTCCCCAGGATCCACATGAGCCAGATACACAAGGTGGTACATGCAATCTGGAGTTTGTTTACAGCAGCCAAAGGACCTGGCATGCCCATTCTCTCTCTATTTTCCCTCTTTCTCAAATAAATAAATAAAATGAAATGTATTTTTATTTTTTTTAAATTTTTTTAATTTATTATTTATTTGAGAGCGACAGACACAGAGAGAAAGACAGATAGAGGGAGAGAGAGAATGGGCGCACCAGGGCTTCCAGCCTCTGCAAACGAACTTCAGACGCGTGCGCCCCCTTGTGCATCTGGCTAACGTGGGACCTGGGGAACCGAGCCTTTAATCCCAGCACTCGGGAGGCAGAGGTAGAAGGATTGCCGTGAGTTCAAGGCCACCCTGAGACTACAGAGTTAATTCCAGGTCAGCCTGGACCAGAGTGAGACCCTACCTTGAAAAAAACCAAAAAAAAATTATTTTTATTTTTATTTTATTTATTTAAGAAAAAGAGAGAGGCAGATAGTGAGAGAGGGAGAGAATGGGTGTGCCAGGGCCTCCAGCCACTACAAACTAACTCCAGACACATGTGCCACCTTGTACATCTGGCTTACGTGGGTCCTGGGGAATCGAAACTGGGTCCTTAGGCTTCGTAGGCAAGTGCCTTAACTGCTAAACCATCTATGCAGCCCTCAAGCTGATTTTTTCACTCAAGTAATTGCCGCCTGCTGCTGCTGGGACAGGTGCTACAGATCTCTGGTGACACTATGCTGGCTTGAAGTCCGGCCTGACTCATGGGCTGCTTTGAAAGGTGTCAGGTCTCCACCTCTACTGCCCTTCAGCAGTGATGTGACTCACGGACAGGGTGGAGATCAAAGGATGGGGACTCCATTTATGCAACTATGGGAGTTTGTCAGCCATTCTGGGATGAGACTTACTGATGTCAAGGCTGCTTTGGGGTCTCCATCCTCCCGTAAATTACTCCTTACCCAGGCTCTGCAAGGAAACTGAGCAAACTCTTTGGTTCACCAGGGTGAACTTTAGTTTGTTGTGGGCACCCTGTCTAGGGGAACAGGCACTTATGGCCTCTCCCCAGAACAGAATGCGTGCTACAGTGGACATCCTGGGTGCTCTCAAACATGTTCACTCTGCAGGTAAGTGGATGGTCTGGTGCCAGTGAAGTTAAGCTGTGTGGCCAGGTTCAGTCTCCGGTTGACTGCTAATGTACCGGAGTCAGTTATGGAGTGTGAGCACTTCCAGCGCTGGGATCCGTTTGTCCACTTCCTCCTTCAGGTGTGAGAGCGTTGGCTTGAAGAATTTTAAAACTGCAAGAAGCTTGCATATGCTAGGAGTGTTTCAGCCTCTTGGTTCATGGATCCCTTCAGAACTGATAAATGTTCCTGCTCATCTCTGATAATTGTTCTGAAGTCATTTGGTGTTAATATAGTTAGTTACTCTTTCTTTATTAAATATTTTATTTAGGGCCAGGCTTGGTGCCGCACGCCTTTAATCCCAGCACTCGGGAGGCAGAGGTAGGAGGATTGCCATGAGTTCGAGGCCACCCTGAGACTCCATAGTGAATTCCAGGTCAGCCTGGACTAGAGTGAAAGCCTACCTCAAAAAAACAAACAAACACAAAAAAAGTTATTTAGGGCTGGAGATATGGCTCAGTGGTTAAAGGTGCTTGCTTGCAAAGTCTGATAGCCTAGGTTCGATTCCTCAATACCCCATGTAAAGCCAGATGCACATGTCTGGAGTTTGTTTACAGTGTCAAGAAGCCCTGGCACACCCATTCATTCTCTCTCCTTGCTAAAAAAAAAAAAAAAAATTGCCATGCATGGTGGCAAATGCCTTTAATCCTAGCAGTCAGGAGGTAGAGGTAAAAGGATTGCTGTGAGTTTGAGGCCTTCCTGAGAATGCATAGTGAATTCTGAGTCAGTCTGGGCTAGAGAGAGACCCTACCTTGAAAAACAAAACAAAACAAAAAATACAGAAATCAAATATTTTAAAACTATTCTTATTTATTTGCATGTGGGCACACATGCAGAAGTGTACATGCGCATCAGGGCCTCTTGCTACAAGAGACCTGCATCATTTTTTTGTATCTGACTTTTACATGCATTCTGGGGAATTGGAATTGAACCTGGGCTGGTAGACTTTGCAAGCAAGTGCCTTTAACTGCCGAGCCATCTCCATAGCCCAGCCACTCTTCCTTTTAGAATTTCCTTTCTATATGGTTTTCCATTTAACTTATCTGTGTCTTTATATTTAAAGTAGTTCTCATGTAAATGTTATAGCATTGAGTCTTATATTTTTCCCTTTAATCCAGTCTGGCAATCTTCTTCTTTAATAGGACTGAATAGACAATTTCCGTTTTTTTTTTTTTTTAGGGCCTCTAGCCATTTCAAATGAACTCAACACATGTGCCACCTGTGCAACTGGCTTATGTGGGTACTGGGGAATCAAACCTGTGTCCTCAGGCTTCACAGGCAAGCGCCTTAACTGCTAAGCCATCTCTCCAGCCCCCGGCCCCCCCCACCTTTTTGAGACAGTCTCATGTATTCCAGACTGGCCTCAAACTTGCTATGTGGTCAAGGATGACTTTGCACTTCTGATTCTTCTGCCTTCTCCCCTTCTCCTCCCCAGTGCTAGGGTAACAAGTATGCACCCAGCTTGTGTAGTGCTGAGGGGTGAAGCCAGGGCGTTAGCATGCCAGGCAGGCATTCTACAAACAGATCCATGTCCCCAGTTCCACAGTTTATACATAATGTCATTGGACTTGCTGCTTGCCTTGATCCTTATCTTCCTTTCACCTAGCTTCTTTTTTTTTTTTTTTTTTTTTTAGTATTTTTATTTATTTATTTATTTGAGAGCAACAGACACAGAGAGAAAGACAGATGGAGAGAGAGAGAGTGGGTGCGCCAGGGCTTCCAGCCTCTGCAAACGAACTCCAGATGCGTGCGCCCCTTGTGCATCTGGCTAATGTGGGACCTGGGGAACCGAGCCTCGAACCGGGGTCCTTAGGCTTCACAGGCAAGCGCTTAACCGCTAAGCCATCTCTCCAGCCCACCTAGCTTCTTTTATTCCAGGGCTGGAGAGATGGCTTAGCAGTTGAGGCGCTTGCCTGCAAAGCCAAAGGACCTAGGTTCGATTCTCTAGGACCCACATAAGCTAGATGCAGAAGGTGGCCCATGTGTCCAGAATTTCTTTGGAGTGGTTAGAGACTCTGGAATACCCATTCTCTCCTCTTCCCCTCTCCTTCTCCCTATTTCTCTGTGTCTCTCAAATAAATAAAATAAAAAATTTAAAAAGAACAAAAAATATTATTCCATGTTGGATATGGTGGCACCACACTTATATTCTCAGCACTTGGGAAGCTGAGGCAAGAAGATCAGAAGTTCCAGACCAATCTGGGTTGCATGTTCAAAAACAAGACAAACCAAAACAAAACAATCAGCAGGGCGTGGTGGCGCATACCTTTAATCCCAGTACTCGGGAGGCAGAGGTAGGAGGATCACTGTGAGTTTGAGGCCACCCTGAGACTACATAGTGAATTTCAGGTCAGTCTGGACTAGAGCAAGACCCTACCTATAAAAACAAAACAACAAACAAACAAACAAAATTGCCGGGTGTGGTGGCGCACACCTTTAATCTCAGAACTCAGGAGGCAGAGGTAGGAGTATCACTGTGAGTTTTGAGAACAGCCTGAGACTACATAATGAATCCCAGGTCAGCCTGGGCTAGAGTGAAACCCTACCTTGAAAAAACAAATCAAAATAAAATAAAATAATTCCAGGTTGGGGAGATGGTTCGGAGGTTAAAGGTGTTTGCTTGCAAAGACTTCTTGCAAAATGGAGCATGCACCGAGTTTGTCTACAGTGGCAAGAGGCCCTGATGCACTCATACGCATTTTCTCTCTCCCTCCCTATCTTTCTCTGTAGTAAATAAATGAAAATATTAAGAAGCACAAAAATTCCGACATTTAATTTTAACTCTGAAAGAAATTTGAGTGTTTGCTTTAAGGCTGCCTCATGACAACGAGGTGACCCAGAATATAAAGGATATGGAGGAGTGACAACAGCTGGTGTCCCCACACCACATTTCTGAGTAGAAAAACAAAAACAAGAAAAAAATAGCCAGTTTTACTCCACTTTTGAAATGCTTAGTAAAATGTCTCTTGTGACCTCGCCAACCCTAAACCTCGGTGGGAGGGGGGTGAGCCTTAGGAAACAGTTTGACTTCAGTTTAGTGGACATCACACAAGTCCACTGGGTAGGTAATCCCTGCGTGAAGTTAGCACTGTGAGCAATGATATGCCTACACGTTGGAAAGCCTAGAAGTGCGGATACATTTGTAGACATACCCGAACTACCCAAACTAAACCACTGGGACATAGAAAACCTAAACAGACCAATAACAAGTAACAAAATTGAGTCAGTAATTAAGAATGCCTGTGGGGCGGATCTGGAGAGATGGCTTAGCGGTTAAGGCCCTTGCCAGCAAAGCCTGAGGACCCAGATTCGATTCCCCAGGACCCACATAAGCACACAAGGTGGCGCATGCATCTGGAGTTCGTTTGCAGTGGTGGGAGGCCCTGCCTCTCTCTCTCTCTCTCAAATAAATAAATAGATAAAGTATTTAAAAATACTTTCAGGGTTGGTAAGATGGCTCAGGCCGTGTTCAACTTCCTAGTACCCATGTAAAGCTGGACACAAAAAGTGGAGCATGCATCTGGTGGCAGAGTCTCTGGGGCACCTCTACATAACACAGTAAATACTTACAAAAACCCTTCTACGGGTAGGGGAGATGGCTCAGTGGCTAAAAGCACTTGCTGCACAAGATTGACAAACCAGAGTCTGACTCCCCAAAACCCACGCAAAACTGGAGACAAGTAGTACATGCACTGTGACCCCAGCGTGCCATGGCAACGGGAGCCAGGAGACTACTGAAGCTCACAGCCCAGCTACTCTGGTGTTCGTAGTAACAACAACAACAAAAAAGGGCTGGAGAGATGGCTTAGCGGTTAAGCGCTTGCCTGTGAAGCCTAAGGACCCCAGTTCAAGGCTCGGTTCCCCAGGTCCCACGTTAGCCAGATGCACAAGGGGGCGCACGCGTCTGGAGTTCGTTTGCAGAGGCTGGAAGCCCTGGCGCGCCCATTCTCTCTCTCTCCCTCTGTCTTTCTCTCTGTGTCTGTCGCTCTCAAATAAATAAATAAATAAAATTTAAAAAAAAAATTACGCCAGGCGTAGTGGTGCATGCCTTTAATCCCAGCACTCAGGAGGCAGAGGTAGGAGGATCGCTGTGAGTTCAAGGCTACCCTGAGACTCCATAGTGAGTTGCAGATCAGCCTGAGCTAGAGTGAGACCCTACCTTGAAAAACCAAAAAAAAAAAAAAAAAGAAAGAAAGAAAGAAAGAAAGAAAAGAAAAGAAAAGACCATGTCTTGGGGCTGGAGAGATGGCTCAGCAGTTAAAGTGACTGCCTGCAAAGCCTAATGACCTGGGTTCAATTTCCAAGCACCCATATAAAAACCAGATGTGTCAGGAGTGGTGGTGCACACCTTTAATCCCAGCACTTGGGAGGCAGAGGTTAGGAGGATCGCTGTGAGTTTGAGGCCATCCTGAGACTACATAGTGAATTCCAAGTCAGCCTGGGCCAGAGTGAGACCTACCTCAAAACAAAACAAAACAAACAAGCAAACAAAAAACCAGATGCATAAAGTGGTGCATGCATCTGGAGTTCATTTGTAGTGCCTAGAAGCCCTGGCATGCCCATTCTCTCCTTCTCCCCTCTCTCTGAAATAAATAAACAAATAAATAATATTTTTTAAAATTTAAAAAGAACCAGGCATGGTGGCACATACCTTTAATCTCAGTACTTGGGAGGCAGAGGTAGGAGGATCATAGTGAGTTCAAGGTCACCCTGAGACTACATAGTGAGTTCCAGGTCAGCCTAGGCTAGAACGAAACCCTACCTTAGAAAGAAAGAAAGGAAGAAAGAAAGAAAGAAAGAAAGAAAGAAAGAAAGAAAGAAAGAAAGACCATGTCTCAAACAAGGTGAAAGGAAGCAAGGACCAAGTGTACACAGACACACATAGACACAGACATACACAGACACACAGACACACAGACACACACACACACACATCCCACACAGTAAAAACAATGCAGGACTGTTGAATTTTATCAAGTCTTTACAGAAATGTGTAACTTGGGGCTGGAGAGATGGCTTAGCGGTTAAGGTGCCTTCCTGTGAAGCCTAAGGACTCAGATTTGAATCTCCAGGTCCCACGTAAGCCAGATACACATGGTGGTGCATGTGTCTGGAGCTCATTTGCAATGGCTAGAGGCCCTGGCATGCCCATTCTCCCTCTCTCTCTCTCTCTGACTGCAATAAGTAAATAAAAATAAAATATTTTATTGAAAAAAGAAATGTGTAATTTGGACAATTACATTGGTAATTTGTTTATTGGTGGCTCATGTCTCTCATCCCAGCACTCTGGAGGCCGAGACATGAGGACTGCAGCAAGTTGGAAAGTAGCTTGGGCCACACAATGAATTCCAGACCAGCTTCCGAAACACAGCGAGACCTTGTCTCAAAAAGAAAAAAAAGGGGCTGGAGAGATGGCTTAGCGGTTAAGTGCTTGCCTGTGAAGCCTAAGGACCCCGGTTCGAGGCTCGGTTCCCCAGGTCCCACGTTAGCCAGATGCACAAGGGGGCGCACGCGTCTGGAGTTCGTTTGCAGAGGCTGGAAGCCCTGGCGCGCCCATTCTCTCTCCCTCTGTCTTTCTCTCTGTGTCTGTCGCTCTCAAATAAATAAATAAATAATTAAAAAAGAAAAAAAGAAGGAAATTGATTACAGTATAGCTCCACCCCACTGGTTCTTTCTGGCTACTGTAATACATTTATTTCCATCAGATTTTGATACAAAATTTACCCCATCAGGCACTGCTATCATTTTTGCTTTAAATAGTTCTCATTTTATAGATTGAAAAGCTCGGGGCACACCTTCGCATGAACTCACCTATTTATCATGGCTGGCACGCGTTACTCTTTTGTGCTCATTGCGTTTCCACCCAGGGTTATTTTTCTTTCATTTAAAGAACTTCCTCTCCTGTTTCTTGTGTAGTGCAAGTCTGTGGGTGGCAAATCTCAGCTCCCCATGTTTGTTTGTCTGGAAAAGTTCTTAGTTCTCCTTTATTGCCTACGAAGAAGGATTGTTTTCCGGGCTCTGCTCTCTGACAATGCTCTTCCTTCAGCCGGCTAGGAGGCTCCATCGTCCCGAGGTTGTCATAGTTTCTGATGAGGATTCTGATGAGGAGTCTCTGAATCCTTATCGATATTATATACACATAATATGTTTTTTTTTTTTTTAACACTGGGGATGGTGGCCCATGCCTGTAGTCCCAACACTTTTAAGACTGAAGCAAGAGAATTGTGAGTATTCTGGTATACATGATGAGATGCTGTCTCAAAAAATTTTGCTGGAGCTGGGCGTGGTGGCGCACACCTTTAATCACAGCACTCGGGAGGCAGAGGTAGGAGGATTGCCATGAGTTCAAGGCCACCCTGAGATGACAGAGTTAATTCCAGGTCAGCCTGGACCAGAGTGCGTCCCTACCTCGAAAAACCAAAAAAAAAAAAAAAAAAAAAAAAAATTTGCTGGAACTGGGTATGGCAGCGCACGCCTTTAATCCCAGCACTTGGGAGGCAGAGGTAGGAGGATTGCTGTGAATTCAAGGCCACCCTGAGACTATATAGTGAATTCTGGGTCATCCTCGGCTAAAAGGCAAGACCCTACCTTGAAGAAAAAAAGTTGCCAGCTGTGGTGGCCCACACCTTTAATCTCAGAATTTGGGAGGCAGAGGTAGGCAGATCACTGTGAGTTTGGGGCCAGCCCGAGAGTACTTAGCGAATTCCAGGTCAGTTTAGGCTAGAATGAGACCCTACCTTGAAAAATGAAAAGAATAAAATTGTGGGGGGGCGTGTTTGTTTGTTTTTTTGCTTCTCAATGGTTTAGTAATTTGATCATGATATACCTCACTGGTTGAATTTTATTTTAACTTTGGGATTAAGTTTCTTTGATCTTTGGGTATGTAGTTTCTATCAAACTTAGAAAATTTCTAACCATTCATTTTTTTCTTCAAATATATTCTCTCCCTCCCTTTCTCTTTCCCTTCCTCTCTTATCTTTTCTTTCCCTCCTTCCTATTCTCCCTCCATTTCAGTTTAGATAAATTCTACTGCCATACCTTCAGGACCACTGATCCTTTCTTCCATAATGTCTAATCTACCATTGATCCCTATTTTATTTATTTTTCTTTATTTATTTGAGAGAGACAGACAGAGAGGGAAAGAGGCAGACAGAGAGGGGGGGGGGAGGGAGAGAGAATAGGCGCACCAGGATCTCTAGCCACTGCAAATGAACTCCAGATGCACCTTGTGCATCTGGCTTACGTGGGTCCTGGGGAATCGAGGCTTGAACTGGGTCCTTAGGCTTCACAGGCAAGTGCTTAACCACTAAGCCATCTCTCCAACCCTGATCTCTATTTTAGATATTTATGATACATATATATATAAATATATATATATATATAAATATATATATATTTGTTGTTGTTGTTTGTTTGTTTTGAGGTAGGGTTTCACTCTAGACCAGGCTGACCTGGATTTCACTGTGTAGTCTCAGGGTGGCCTCAAACTCACGATGAACCTCCTACCTCTGCCTCCTGAGTGCTGGGATTAAAGGTGTGCGCCACCATGCCTGGTTTAGATACTTTTCATTTTTAGAAGTTCCCTCTTGATTCCTTTTTTTTTTTTTTTTTAATTTGAGGTATTTGTATTCCACTTTCTTTGAGACAGGATCTCTTGCCACTGCAAACGAACATCAGAATAGTTGGCCTTGGAGCTTTTGAGTCTCCTGGTTCTGCCTCCCATGTTGTAGGCATGTTGGAATCATAGGGGCATACACCATTAGGCATCTGGCTTTAGGTGGGTGATGGGGAAATTGGATCCTGGGCCTGCAGGCTTTGCAAACAAGTGCCTTTAACAGCTATACTATCTCCCCAGGCCTCTCCCTTTTCCTTACACCTTCCACTTTCTTCATTGTGAGGACATTTTCCTTAAATGCTCCGACATAGCAATAATGGGTATTCAGACAGCTTTAGGGCTTTGTGTTCCCATCATCTCTCCACAGCTCCAGGTCTGCTTCTCCTGACTGGTGTTTCTTCTGGTGCCAGATCATGTTTGCCTGCTTCTTGACATGCACAGTAATTTCTGACTAGATGCTCGGCATCACAGACATTACAGAGTTGACTGTTTCCACTGCAATATCTTCTCTTCAAGTGCTGGGCATGGTTCTAACAGGTGCACAGGTTACGCTATAGCATTTACCTTCTTGTCACTGGGACAAAACACCCAACCAGAAGCAGCTCATGGAAGGAAAGTGTTTATTCAGTTGACAGGTATGAGGGTAAGTTTCATCAGGTCTGATAGGAAGTCTGGATCACATGTTCACATCAGCAGGAAGGATGTGCCTGAGCACTGAGCTTAGAGCTGGACTCTATGTCACCTCAAAATCTGTCCCCAGTGACATACCTCCTCCAACAAGCCTCCACCCCCAAGAGCCCCCATAACTTTCCCAAATTACTACCAGCTGGGGACCACATATTCAAAACACATGAGCCTATGGGGGCTGGTTCTTGCTCTGAAGTAGGTCAGCTTGCTGTGTAGATAGGAACTCTATGGACCCTGGAAAGTAGCTTTATTTGATGTACGTTTACACTGTGTGTTGTGTGCATGTGTATGTTCAGAGGTGCCCTCCCTGTGTGCATGCATGTGGAAGTCAGAAGAGGATATTGAGTGACCACCTCTATTGCTGTCCTACCTTGTTTTCCTGAAAGACAGTCTCTCACTGAGCCTGGAACTCTCCATTTCTCAGTTAGACTGGCTGACCAGTGAGCCTCGGCCATCCTCCTGTTTCCTCTTCCCTTGGTGCTGGGGTTGCAGAGCATGCAACAAGTCTAGATTTAAAAAAATATATGTGTGTGTGTGTGTGTGTGTGTGTGTGTGTGTGTGTGTGTGTACATATAGATACATATAGATATATAGGTATATCTATAAATTTGCAAGCAGAGAGAGAGAATGAGTACACCAGGGCTTCCAGTTACTGCAAATGAACTCCAGATGCATGCACCACTTTGCGCATCTGGCTTTACACAGGTACTGGGGAACTGAGCCTAGGTTGTTAGGCATTGCAGGCATGCACCTTAGCTGCTGAGCCATCTCTCCAGCTCGAAGTCCAGCTTTTTACATGAGTGCTGGGCATCGCGAATGGAGATCCTGGCACTGTGCAGCCAGTGCTCTTACCCCCAGAGCCATGTCCCCAGCCCTCCAGTGGGAACTGACCAGCTTAAGACTTTCCAGGTGCTCATTGCCAAGCCTCATGGAGTCCCATCCTACACAGAGGGGAAGGAGGGACTCAGCCTCCCCTTGAGAGGCTCCCTGAGATCTTCTTCTACCCAGTTTCTTCCTTTCTAGAGCTTTCCACACACTTTTAGCTCATCCCAGAACTCTGTCAGAACTTCAGCCCAGCAAGATCTGTGGGTGCTGTGTGGGATGACTGCCTTCAAACTGTGGTTGGGACTGAGACTCCAGGGAGGAGCCTCTGGTGGCACTAGCTCCCCACATCTGCTCTTTCTCGAAGGAAGACGCGCCGCCATTCCTGTCTCTAAATGACGCTCATAGCTGTGTTGCGCATTTTATTTGTTGGCTCTAAATACACAATCCTCCTGCCTCAGCCTCCTAAATGCTAGGACTCTAGGTGTAATATTGTTTTTAGTTTAGTTGTTTTTTTTTTTTTTTTTTTTTTTTTTAGGTACTGGCTTACTCTAGCCCAGGCTGACTTGGAATGCACTCTGTAATCCCAAGTTAGTCTTGAACTCACAGAGATCCTCCTACCTCTGCTTCCCAAGTGCTGGGATTAAAGGCGTGTGCCACCACCCCCAGTACAGGTTTAATATGGTAAGGTAAGTCTACCCCTTGTTACTCGGTCATGGCTGGAAGCAGAGGTCATGGATTGACTTACAGAAAAAGCTCTTTCATGGCTCAGTTTAAACACCACCAGTTTCTACAAAGCCTTCATTAATGTTTGTCTCTTCTGTGTCCATGACCACCATTCTTTGTCTTGACTTACAATCTCTCTCTCTCTCTCTCTCTCTCTCTCTCTCTCTCTCTCTCTCTCTCTCTCACACACACACACACACACACACACACATACACACACACACACAGGCACACATATGCACACGTGCACAAATGACTTGGAGTTAGATACAGGTTCTGTCTGGTCTTACCTATGTCTCCCAGTCTAGCATGTGACAAACCCTTGGAAAGTGAGGCTGGATTTCCTGTGTGCCTTGGCAGTGACCCTGTTGATGATATGGATGTCCAAGCCTCATCCTCAAGAGGACTGGCTCTTAGTCCTGCATGGTCACCAGCCAGCAGAGTCTCAGGTAAAAATCACAAGGTGCTCCCTTCTTCCTTATTAGGCAGGGGAATGGGTTAAAAGAATGTGAACCTGTCCAGACTTGCTGAACATATCTTCCTGACGTGGGGCTCCAAAGCCTTAGTCCAGTGCAGGGCTTGACCACAGTGCCCTGTTGGGATGTGTGCCGTGATCCTCCAGCAGGGGTGGGCTCGGCCAGGGGCTGGGAGTTCAGGCTTCCTTCTCTTCTCCTTACCTTCCTTTCTTCTGCTCTTCCTCCTCCCCTTTTCTACTTTTTCTTGTCTTTTTCCTCACCTTTCTTTCCTTTCTTCCTCTTCCTTCTTCCCTTGTTCCCTTCTCTTCTTGTTATCTCCCCCTTCCTTCCTTCTTTTTTTCCCTCTTCTTCTCTCTCCCTGTCCCTCCTTTCCTTCTTCTGCTTCTCCTCATCTTCCTCCTCCCGTTCTTCCTCTTCTTACTTGCTTTCCCTTCGTCTCTCCCTTCCTTCCTCCTTCTCCTTCTTCCCATCCCCTCCCTCCCTCTTTCCTCCCTCACTCTAAGGGTCTTGAACTCACAGCAGTTCTCCTGAGTCAACCTGACCAGTGCTGGGGCGACAGGCACAGGTCACCGTGACTGGCTTGCCCGTACGTCAAGCGAGACTAGGAAGGGGCAATGTCTGGACAGAAGCCCTGTCTTTGTCATTCGGATCAGCTGACTCAGTTACCCCAACTGCAGAATGAAGGTATCCAAGACTGTTTTCTACTGTAGGATCAGGTCTGGCTCGGCTCGTGGTCCTAGCAGTCTGATTCCTCGGGCTCCAGGGGCCCTAGGGTTTAGGATTTGTCAGGAAATTCTGTGCTGGGTGAGAACTGGTCTCTCATGGGAGCCTTGGCACTAGGGAAGAGACGGGCTCCCTCTCAGTTCTGATAACCTGGGCTCACAGCTAAATCCACATATGCCTATTTCAATCTACATATGCATATTTCCTGGCTGTCACTTCATTGTTTCTGTGTGTCGATTTTAACAACACCATGGACAAGGTAGAGACAAACTAAGTGCTTCTCTCTCTCCAGGTTGGGCCAAAACAATAAATCAGTTCATTTTTCTATTTCAATATATGACATCATTTTCTCTTATAGGCAAGTGTTTGGACCCAGGGCCAGGCTCTATGGCCAGAGGCTCCAGAAACACTTGGACAGACTGGTGATTCTAGTTTAAGCATTGGTGGTTTGGGGACACTGGCTGTCTTTGGCTCTGTGACTGAACAACTCATGGTCCCGTGAGCCTGGCCTTCTATGGTTTTGATGGCCACAGCCGGGGAGGGGGTTGGATTCCGTGGCTGTATGTTGTGTGGCTCTGTGGTCCTGGAGCGTTCATGGCATGGGTCTCCGGCAGCAGCAGTGATGGGCCGGGATTTCCCTCCAACCCTGCTTTCTGTGAATGCTAGGGAAGTCCACACCTGCTCCCAGTTCATTGTTCCCAGGGTCATTAACCCAAGAAGTGATTCACTTCCAGGAGCCAGGAGGGAGACAGGGGCAGGAATGCCTGCCTGGCCACTCTCCCCTGAAAGGGTGAATTGTCTGCCTGCCTGAGAGTGCCTTTGTGTTATGTCTGCTGTGGGCCTGGCAGGCTGAGCCCAGATACCGCAGCCCTGTGCCCACTCCAGAGACGGGTTCTGTCCTCCCAGCCCATTGCAGGGCATCTGGCTTCCCTGGTGATGCCGTGGAGGTTGAGCAGGAGGGCAGATAGGGCCACCTCTGCCTCTGCCCATTCCCCAGGCTCCTGGAGCCAGCTCTTTCTGGACTTGGGTGCCACCCATGATCCTGCCTGGTCTCTGGCCCGGCTTGTCTGAGGTACACCATGCAGCTTCCTGAAGATAGGATGTCAGACTGGGATCCCTGGAATGTCTTTGTTTTCATTTCACGTTCCTCTAAATGAGGGCTAGGAGGCTGCTGCCTGGCTATTTAGTCTGTGGATTTGGGAAAATCCCTACCGAACCTATCCAGGAACCTTGGCTGGCTAAAATCAGATTACAACGCACAGCAGTAGGGCTGGGCCTGTGGCCCAGTGCTAGAACATCTGCCTAACCTGTGTGGGGAAACCCTGCATAAAATCCCACTCCCACCCCCACCTCTAAAAAAAAGTTGGGGCTTGGGAGAGGGTTCAGTAGTCAAAGGCTCTAAGAACCCTGAGCTGGGGCATGTGTTCTGTGGATGCAGGGCTGGGGAGAAGTTGCTGGTGCTCCAAGGGCACATGGACAAGTTGTGATCCCACAAAGCACACCCCAAGGCCCTATAGATAATGTTTATTTTTTTATTTTTAAATTTTTAGATTACTTATTTGAGAGTGACAGACAGAGAGAAAAAGAGTCAGAGAGAAGCCGGGCATGGTGGCGCATGCCTTTAATCCCAGCACTCGGGAGGCAGAGGTAGGAGGATTGCCATGAGTTCAAGGCCACCCTGAGATGACAGAGTTAAGTCCAGGTCAGCCTGGACCAGAGTGAGACCCTACCTTGAAAAACCAAGAGAGAGAAAGAGAGAGAGAGAGAGAGAGAGAGAGAGAGAGAATGGGCACACCAGGGCCTCCAGCCACAGCAAATGAACTCCAGACACATGTGCCCCCTTGTGCATCTGGCTAACGTGGGTTTTGGGGAATCAAGCCTTGAACCAGGGTCCTTAGGCTTCACAGGCAAGCACTTAACCACTAAGCCATCTCGCCAGCCCTTTTTTTATTCATTTATTTGTGAGAGAAAAAGAGGCAGAGAGAGAGAGAGAGAGAGAGAGAGAGAGAGAGAGAGAGAATGGGGTGCCAGGGGCCAGCCACTGCAAACGAACTCCAGATGCATGTGCCACCTTGTGCATCTGGCTTATGTGGGTCCTGGGGAATCAAACCTGGCTCCTTTGGCTTTGCAGGCAAGTGCCTTAATCACTAAGCCATCTATCCAGATTAAAAAAAAAAATTGTTAAGTAATTTTTTTGTTGTTCAGTTTTTATTTATTTATTTGAGAGCAACAGACACACAGAGAAAGGCAGATAGAGAAAATGGGCATGCCAGGGCTTCCAGCCACTGCAAACGAACTCCAGACGCGTGCACCCCTTTGTGCATCTGGCTAACGTGGGTCCTGGGGAATCAAACCTGGGTCCTTTGACTTTGCAGGCCAACACCTTGTGGTGGTTTGATTCAGGTGTCCCCCATAAACTTAGGTGTTGTGAATGCTAGATCCCCAGCTGATGGATATTTGGGAATTAATGCCTCCTGGAGGGAGTGTATTGTTGGGGGCAGGCTTAGGGGCTTTATAGCCAGTTTCCCCATGCCAGTGTTTGGCACACTGTCCTGTTGCTATTGTCCACCTTATGTTGGCCAGGGGGTGATGCCCACCCTCTGCTCATGCCATCGTTTTCCCCTGCCATCATGGAGCTCCCCCTCAAGCCTGTGAGCCAAAATAAACCTCTTTTTCTCAGAAGCTGTTCTTTGTTCGGTGATTTCTACCAGCAATGAGAACCGGACTGCAACATACCTTAACCACTAAACCATCCCTCCAACACAGGGATAAAGTTTAATAGGAACTTATGACAGGAACTGAAAAAAGAGAATGTGATCAGAGAAATTCTCTCATCCATTCATCTACCTTAGATCATTCGTGCATGCATCCATCCATCCAAGCTCAGACTATTTGCCAGCCATTGTTTTATTTTTTTTTAAATATTTTTTAATTAATTAATTTATTTATTTGAGAGCAACAGACACAGAGAGAAAGACAGATAGAGGGAGAGAGAATGGGCACACCAGGGCTTCCAGCCTCTGCAAACGAACTCCAGACACATGCGCCCCCTTGTGCATCTGGCTACGTGGGACCTGGGGAACCGAGCCTCGAACCGGGGTCCTTAGGCTTCACAGGCAAGCGCTTAACCGCTAAGCCATCTCTCCAGCCCCAGCCATTGTTTTAGATGCCAGTTAGTGCCTTAGAAATTCCACCATGAGGGGCTAAGGAGATAGCTCAGCAGTTAAAGGTGTTTGCTTGCAAAACCCATTAGCCTGGTTTCAATTCCTTGGTTCCTACATAAAACCAGATGCACAAAATGGCACATGCACCTGGAGTTCGTTTGTAGTGGTAGGAGGCCCTGTTGTGCCCATACTTACACTTTCTCTCTGTTTCTCTTTTCTCACAAGAAAATAAACTATTTCTAAAAAGAAAGAAAAGAAATTCCACCTTGTGAAGGAATTCACGGGGCCTGTACTCAGGAGGAAAGGGTGGCCCTCCTGGGGGAATAACTAGGCATGCTGGAGATGGTCAGATGGGACTCTCCCACAGTTCACCTTGCTGAGTGACCTTGGGCTGGTTACTTAGCCTATTTGAGTCTGCTGTCTGTAACATAGGGAAAGTGATGACAGTCCCAGTCCCCTTGCTAGGACTGCCCTGGGGACTGAAAATAATGAGGTGCATCCCTGGGTGACCAAACCTATTCTCCAGACATGGTGGGTCTAGGGTAGAGGTTAAGGTCAAAGGCACTAGGTGACCCACTTTGAATCCTAGCTGTGTTTCTTATTGGCTGGGGAACCCTGGGCCTTTCCTGCCTTGATTCGCCATTCTGTCAGTGGGACTCAGAGGCATTGTGAGGATTAAAATTTTTAAACTGTAGAACTGGATGTGGTAGCGCACGCCTTTAATCCCAGCATTTGGGAGGCAGAGGTAGCAGGATCACTGTGAGTTTGAGGCCACCGTGAGACTACATAGTCAATTCCAGTTCAGCGTGGGCTACAGCAAAACCCTACCTCGAAAAAACCAAACAAGCAAAAAATTTTTAAAAATTTTTTTATTTTTCAGTTTTTCAAGGTAGAGTTTCACTCTAGTCTAGGCTGACCTGTAATTCACTCTGTATTCTCAGGGTGTCCTTGAACTCATGGCAATCCTTCTACCACTGCCTCCCGAGTGCTGCAATTAATGGCATGCACCACCACACCTGGCTAAAAACAAAACAAAACAAAACAAAACAAAACAAAACAAAACAAAACAAAACAAAACCCAAAATTATTTTTAAACTGTAGATCACTGGCCAGGTACAGTAGCACACTTATCATTTTGGTTGTTTGAGAGGCTGAGACAGGAAGATCACTTGACTCCAGGAGTTTGATGACAGCCTCGGCAACAAAAGGAGACCTCCATCTCAAACAAACAAAACAAACACTGCAGACTGTGTAGAGCAAGGCCTGGTGCATGGGTGGTTCAATACACAGAGCAGACAGTATAAACTGTTCCTCGTGCTTCTTGAGGGCCCAACCTGTGTGCCATCAGTGATCTTCTCAGGGAGCTGTTTTGTCCTGGGACGGGTGGGAGTATATGATAAGCTTCTGTTTTATAAGCATATATACCTAAAAATTTTGTCCTTTCAAAATCTCTATTTTGTATATTAACTTATCTGTAACTTATAGATGCATAAACCAATCCATGTGAGAGTGAGCAAATTGGTTGGGGGACCACAGCCATCGGACTAGAAGGACATGGGAAATTCTGTGTCCTTGGACAGTGGCTCTGCCTCTCTCTCTCTCTCTCTCTCTCACACACACACACACACACACACACACACACACACACACACACGGTGGGTGAGGTCTCATCAAGGAGCTTGGGATTTCTTTATATGGAATGGCCTTGGTGTCCTGCACCTTCGTCCCAGTTGACCCACCAGAATTTCTGGATTCCTAAGACACTGGCGAAGGAGGAGCTTCCTGTACCCCTTGGGTTTCCCAGGAAGGTTTGGTCTGTTTTGGAGCCTTGTTGTAGGGTTTCCATGGGGCTGCCCGGCCAGTGATTGCATCTGGTCGATCTCTGGCTGCAACACCTGCTCCAAAGCAAGCTGCAGGAGGAGGAGGAGGCCCCACCTGTGGCCTGCCTTCCTGGGTGAGGCAGAGGAGGAGAAGGGAGAGGTTGTCCTTTGCCACGTGAGGCAGTCTTTGGGCCAGAGATGGAAACTGTGGTGGGTCAAGAGCTGGGCAGACTCAGGAGCTGAATGCCTGGCTCTTTCTGTGTCCTGTCTGCTCCAACTTCTGATGCCATGGGTTTCCAAGATGCCTGAGAGTGCAAGTGGGTCTGGTCTCAGGCTTCTAAAAGCATCCATCCATCCATTCATTCATTCATTCATTCACACTCACACATTCTTTGCTCATTCATCCATCCATCCAAGATTTCACCGAAACTCACCTATTATACATTGAATCCATGTGGTGGGGAAGGGGCGTCTTAGTAGCTTCCAGCCACTACAGCTTGGAGGGACCGGTCAGTTCTAACCCAACTGTAAGAACAATGTCACAAAAATGGTGAGTGGTGTGTTTTAATGAAAACTAAGAAGCTTCTAGGTGTGGTGGCTCATGCCTTTAATCCCAGCACTTGGGAGGCAGAGGTAGGAGGATCCTTGTGAGTTCGAGGCCACCCTGAAAATACATAGTAAATTCCAGGTCAGCCTGAGCTAGAGCGAGACCCTACTTTGAAAAACAAAACAAAAAAAACTAAGAACCCCTTACTCCAGAGAATATAATAAGCACATGTGTGGGACACTGTGTTACAACTTTAAGATGTTTGTGGGTGCCTATGACTCACAGAGCACTGCTGAGACAGCCAAGCCAGAAGCAAAGGAGTCCAGAGTTGGGAATGTTTTCCAGTAATTTAGGGAAAGACTTCCTATAGGAAGTCACAGCTATTCATTCAACAAACATCCATTGCCAGGCGTGGTGGCCCATGCCTTTAATCCCAGAACTTGGGAGGCAGATGTAGGAGGATCTCCAGGAGTTCGAGGCCACCCTGAGATTTACGTAGTGAATCCCAGGTCAGCCTGAGCTACATTGAGACCCTACCTCCAAAAACCAAAAAAAAAAACAAAAAAAACCCAAAAAACAAAATCCATTGTGCCACCCCTTAGGGCTATGCCACTGAGTAAGAATGGCAACATTCCTACTGTCCTGGAGTTTGGAGTCTAATGGGAGAAGACACAGCTATAACCACGTCAATAGACTGTCCACAGGCGATGGGGGAGGTGGGGGGGAAGGCCAAGCTGAATTGCTTCACAGAGGCGCTGGGCTAATGGAAAGGCAGAAGGCACAGAGAGTGGTTTGAGGGGGAGGCAGAGACAGGCAAAGTCTGGTCACCCAGACCACATGGTACAGCAGAGGAAGCTGTGGCTTGGCTCTGAAAAAGCCATTTTGCTCTCCAAGTTTGTTTGTTTCATTGTTCATTTGGCCAGGGCTGGTCTTGAACTCAATCTGAAGCTGAGGACAAGCTTGAACATCTGATTCCTTTGCCTCCACATCCCAAATGCTGGGATAACAGAGATGCACTACCATGCCTGGTTTTGGTGGTCCTGGGGACTGAGCTCAGGGCCTTGTGTGTGCTAGGGAAGCACGCGACCAACTGTGCACGTGTCAGAATTTTAAGTTCACATGAACGGAGCACCCTCTTTCTGTGGGCCACACCTTCTCATCTGATGATATTTAATAGATGTGGGATTAAGTCAATTAATTAGGACTGGGATGTAGTTCATGAGAGAGCGCTTGCCTAGCATGCATGAAGCCCTGGGTATGATCCTTAATACTCAAAATTAGGCACGATGGCATACAACCTATAATCTCAGAGCTTGAGAGGTAGAGGCAGGAAGTTTTTGCTCATTTTCTGCTGCATAGTGAGGTCAGTGGCAGCCTGTCTCAAAAGAAAAAAAAAAGTTAATTAATCAGTGCATTTATTTAGAGTAAACTGAGTATGGAACACAGGGCCTCGCCCATGCTAGGCAAGTGCTCTACCACTGAACCAGTTAATTGACTTTTAACTTCTATTCAGTTGGTGCCTGACTTACGATGGCCTCACTTGTGGTGTTTCCACTTGGCTACAGAAGCCACACTTTGATTTTAGAACCTGATCTCTTGGGCTATCTGCATATTTTTTTTGATATTAAGTGTTTTAATGTTTATTAATACATTAATAATAAATTACTTAGTAAAATTTCAATCAATTTTAGCCCATAACACTACTTCACTTAGGGTGTATTTTTGTGTTACTTCTTTGAGTTTTAGAAATGACATTAAATTCACTATAAAACGAAAAACAGTAATTGAATTATAGTTTTAAGTTACTAAGTTATTTGATATCTATTTATTTTAGAAAAGATCATTGGAATTTAATACTTAGTAATTAATATGTTACAGTACAGCTTATTTCGGCCAAATGAATTCTTTTTTTAAAATTTTTTTATTTTTTAAAAATTTTTATTAACATGTATCTGCATATTTTTTGTTGTTGTTTTTATTTTTTTCGAGGTAGGGTCTCACTCTAGCGCAGGCTGACCTGGAATTCACTATGCAGTCTCAGAGTGGCCTCAAACTCATGGTGATCTTCCTACCTCTGCTGCCCAAGTGCTGGGACTAAAGGTGTGCGCCACCACACTTGGCCTGTATACGTTGTCATCTTCTCTCATGGTGGTGGGAACTGCGGTAAGCTAGGCGCCTGGCCATCCCCTCCACGACAAGGGAAGACAGCCGGTCATCGGCAGTGGGCCGTGTTGCCCGTGTTTCTTGGACGCAGGTACTCGGTAAATGATGGGCTACGACCTCGTGTTCTCTGCCACTGCGGCTCGTTCTGGGGTGGGGGTGGTTAATAGGTGGAGTGTAGGCACATTTTCGGCATCATGAGAAGTTGCCACTTGGCTCCCCAAAGTCGTCACACTCATTTATATTCCCACTGGCAGGATCCAAACATTCCCATTTCTTTGTATCTTTGCCAACAGTTGATCTTGTCGGCCTGTTAAAATTTTGATGATGTTTTGGGTATAAAATGGCAACTCGTTTTAATTTGCGTTTCCCTGATTACTAGGAAGGTTCAACATGTAATTTTATATTTATTGGCTCTTGGAGTTTCTTCTCTTGTGAATTGTCTACTCATATCCCTTGCTCATTTTTCCACAAGGCTGTCTTTTTCTAATTGACCTGTGGGAGTTGTTTATCCATTTGCGTTACTAATCCATTGTCTTATAAACGTTGCAAATCTCTTCTCCCACACTGCTTACCCCGGGGTTCTAAGGAAAGGAGGCACAGTATCCCATTTACATTGCTGGAAAATCCCTTTGGCTACATATGAGGAATGGATGGGGGTGGAGGGAATGTGTGGAAGTGGAAAACCCAGTTGAGAGATGGTCCTGGTGGTCTAAGGAGGCCCGAGGGTGACTGAAACCAGGGTGGCAGGAGGAGGAAGAGAGAAAAGTGGATGGTGCTGGGGCCCAGGCTGAAGGTGGAGCCCACAGAACTCGCTGATGGATTGGAAGTGGGTGAGAAGGCAGGGATCGGGATGAGTAGGGTTTGGCCCGAGTGACTGGGTGCCGGTGACTGAGATGGAAAATGACAGCTTGAGAAACAGGTTTGGGTTGGAAGTAGGAGAGTGGTGAAGTCTGTTTGCATCAAGGTAAGTTTGAGATGACCAGTAGAAACCAAGTGGTCATGGCAAGTAGGTAGTTAGATCTATGAGTGTGGGGTTCAGGGGTCAGCCAGAGCTGAAGATAGGCATCTGGGTCCTCAATATGTGTGTGGAATTTCAGGACACAAAACAGGGTAGGAGCAGGGACCCCTAGCGGGTTAGTAGCACAAGATGACATGGAGGTTGAGCAGCGTAATTTGGCAGGGGAGAGGATTTTGGCTGATCACTTACTATGCAGCATAAGGCTTAGCGCATAATAGGTGCTTAATAAATGCTTATGGAAAGAACACATGAAGGAATGAAGAAGAAATTGAGGGGATGGAGAGATGGCTCAGAGGTTCAAGGCACTTGCTTGGGAAGCTTGTTGGCCCAGGGTTCAATTCTTCAGCCACTCATGTAAAGCCAGACCCCCCAAAGTGGGGCAAGAATCTAGTGTTCGTTTGCAGTGGCAAAAGACCCTGGTGTACATGCATACACACATGCACGCAAATAAATAAATAATTAAATTAAACAATTAAAGGCTGGAAACATGGCTTAATGGTTAAGGCACTTGTCTATGGAAGCCTAAGGACCCAGGTTCGACTCCTCAGAACCCACATAAGCCAGATGCACAAGGTGGTGCATACATCTGGAGTTTGCAGTGGCTAGAGGCCCTGGAGTACCCATTCCCCCCTCACACTCTCTCTCAAATAAATAAATGAAATATATAAAGAAATAAAAATTTTAAAAAAGAAGAAGAAACTAAGATTAAGTGGTCTATGAGCTGGGGACTGAGGAGGGAAATAAGGTGTCACAGAAGCCACGGTCAGGATTTCAGGAGTGTAGAACTGTCTATCATTTGTGCTGAATGTTACTAACCAAGAAGATATACAAGACAAGGACAGAGAAGTGATGGTGGGGTTTGGCAGTACAGAAGTTGTGGTCTAACAAGAGCAGTGGAACCTTGAAAGATGGGGAGTCGGCAAGGGTGAGGAGGAGGGGTGAGACAGGGGTGGGGCGCAGAAGCAGTATGTGGAGGAGATGGATGACAAGATGTTGGGGCTGGCTTGTACCTTTCCACTTGTCCCAGAGCCAGAGTGTCAGAGCCGGACCGTGACTCCAAGAAGAGGCTGTTGTTTAGGGGGCGGGAGGGGCGGGTTGGAGGGCAGGTGGGTTTCCAGGCAGAAAATAAAAGACAGGAGAAAGGCCAGTTACTTGAGGAGCTCATGAGAGTGGATCAGCAGCCTGGTGGCTTTGGAGTGTGGTCCCACAAGCTTAGGTACTAAAATCACCAAGTTGATCTCGGAGTTATTCATGATTCTGGGAGTCAGGGTTACAATTTAAAGCTAGATGCTTGCAGGAAATCCCAAGACCTGTGAGGTGCAGAGAGAAGGATGAGGAGTTTGAGGTCAACCCCGGTGAGTAGTGTGTTTAAGCCCAGCACGATTCCGGCTCAAAAGCAAAGCAAAACAAACAAATCGACAACGAGAACAAACGACTTGAGACTTCAGGAGAATGAGAATGGCTTACACACGTAACTAAAAGTCAGGGATGGCTGTTCGTTCCAAACGCAAGCCTCGGGCTCACACCCACTCTTGGTGCGCCCCTTCGCTGTGTTAGCTTCCTGGCCCCACAGCCTGTTGACAGGACGGTGGTCCACAGGCCTGGGGCTCCACCCTACTTCCTAAACAAAATGGGTGCAAAAGCCAGACTCGGGGTTGGGGAGAGGGCTCAACAAGCTTCAGCTGCTTGCTTGCAGAGCCTGCAGGACTGGCTTCAGTTCCCCAGGACCAATGTGGCTCATGTACCTGGAGCTTGCTGGCAGCAGCAAGAGGCCTCTGAGCGCCCATACTCGCTCTTTCTCTTATCTCTCTTCACCTGACAAGTAAATAAATATTTTTTTTAGACTGCACTCACCTCCAGATTTGCAACCAGAGTCTCATTGGCTCTGCCTGGAGTTCATATGACATGCCTGAGCCAATCACAGAGATCCAAGGAGGATGGTCTGCTGTGATTGGCCAGGTGTGGGTCACATGGCTGTCCATGCTGATACAAGTCTCTCTACAAGGTGACTTTGCTTTGGAAAAGCGAGGTGTCGGCAGTAAGGGGTGAGGGGCGTGATGTCAGAAAGATAAGCTCAAGGAATCCAAAGACTAATCATAGAGTTGTAGAATATTTAAAGAAAGAAGCACTTCCTCGTAGAAATAGAATGTGAACTCATATGTAGCCATTACAATATTTTTTCCAGTATTCACATTGTACACAAAACAAGAGAGAGGCTGGGGAGGTGGCCTAGCAGTTAAAGACACATCCCACCACATTGATTTTTGTTTGTTTGTCTTTTTCAAGGTAGGGTCTCCCTCTAGTCCAGGCTGACCTGGAATTCACTATGTAGTCTCAGGCTGGCCTCAAACTCACAGAGATCCTCCTACCTTTGTAAGTGCTGGGCTTAAAGGTGTGTGACACCACACTCAGCTTAAAGGCACTTGCTTGCAAAGCCTGCTGGCCCAGGGTTCAATTCTCCAGTGGCCATGCAAAGCCAGATGCACAAAATAGCACATGTGTTTGGGGTTCGTTTGTAGTGGCATGAAGCCCTGGAATGCCCATACTGTCTCTCAAGTAAATAAAAAAAAAATTAAAAATGGGAACAGGTGAAATTAATAGTGTAGCTCATTGAACACATTAGTTCCAAAATATTATCTCAATATGTAACCAATATAAAAAGTATTATTTGGAAAGTATCACGTTCTTGTTCCTATTTAGTCTTTGAAATCTGCATTTTATACTTACAGCACAACTCAGTCCTGTTGCCAAATTTTGCTTAGAAATGCTTGATTTGTGTTCGGATTTCATAAAGTTTCCAAGTAAAAACATTGTGTTCCCACGTGAAAGTTATTCCAAACATATTTAAAAATCCTCCTGTGACCTGGGGCTAAGAGTATCTCGCAGTGGTAGAACATTTGCATGCTATGTGTGAGTCCCTGTGTTTGACCTCCAGCATGTCAAACTATAAAATGAAACTAAAGAAAACAAGTGGCCGGAGACATGGCTCAGTGGATAAAGTGCTGGCTGGCCCACTCTGAGGACCTGAGTTTGGATCCCCACATCCCAGGTAAAAGCTGGAAGCTGTGCTGGGCTTCTGTAATCCCAGTGTGCCTATAGTATAGTATAGTATAGTGAAAAGGGAGGTGGAGATAGGAGAATTTCCCAGAAGCTTGTCAATGGAGCCTGAACAATGAGAGATCCTGCCTCAAATGAGCTGGAAGGCCAGGAGGTTCCCAGTGTTGTCCTCTGACAGCCACACGTGCATTGTGGTGCATGTTCTCTCGCTCTCTGCTCTCTCACACACATGCATACACACAAACATGCACATACACACACATAGTAAATTTAAAAAAAAAATTGAAAGCCAGGCATGGTGGCTCACTCCTTTAATCCCAGCACTTGGTAGGCAGAGGTAGGAGGATCGCTATGAGTTTGAGGCCACCCTGAGACTGCGTGGTGAATTTCAGGTCTGTCTATGCTAGAGTGAGACCCTACCTTGAAAAAATAAAATAAAACTAAACTAAACAATAGTGACTGACTTGTATAATTTTAAAATTTTAACTAAGCCGGGCATGGTGACACACACCTTTAATCCCAGCACTCAAGAGGCAGAGGTAGGAGGATCCTCGTGAGTTCAAGGCCAGCCTGAGACTATGTAGTGAATTCTAGGTCAGCCTGGGCTAGCATGAGACCCTACCTTAAAAAAAAGAGGATTAAAATTTTAACCACTTAATAATGAGTAAGGGAGGGCTGGAGAGATGGCTCAATGGTAAAGCACTTGACTGCAAAGCCTCACAACCTGAGTTCAATTCCCCAGGACCCACATAAAGCCAGATGTACAAAATAGCGCAGGCATTTGGAGCTCACTTGCAATGGCTGGAGGCCCTGGTACACCCATATTCATTCTCTCTCTCGCTTCTCTATCTTCCTCTGCTTGCAAATAAATAAATAAAACATTTTTAAAAAATAAGAAAGGTTTCAGCTGGGCATGATGGCACACACCTTTAATCCTAGCACTCAGGAGGCAGAGTTAGGAGGATCACTATGTGTTCAAGGTAACCCTAAGATGACATAGTGAATTCCAGGTCATCCTGAGCAGAGTGAAACCCTAACTCGAAAAAAGGTCTCAACTTCAGTTTCTCAACCCCACGGACCATATTTGAGGTGAATGTCTCCTGTTTGGTGGCACAGCTGGGATCCAACACGACTTCCCGACCCAGCTGGTGTCAATGTCCAGGGGCGCTGATCTCAGTCAAGCTGGAGCAGGGCAGGCCTGCTGACTCCACTGGCCACTCTTCCCTTCACTGCCTGTCCCACTTCTGGCAGGAAGAATGCCAGCCTGACAACTGGGAAGTAGGAGGAGAGAACGTGTCTCCCACTGTCTTTTTGTTGTTGTTGTTTGTTTGTTTGTTTGTTTTTTATTTGAGAGCAACAGACAGAGAGAGAAAGAGGCAGACAGAGCGAGAGAGAGAATGGGTGCGCCAGGGCCTCCAGCCACTGCAAACGACCTCCAGACGCGTGCGCCCCCTTGTGCATCTGGCTAACGTGGGTCCTGGGGAATTGAGCCTCGAACCGGGGTCCTTAGGCGTCACAGGCAAGCGCTTAACCACTAAGCCATCTCTCCAGCCCTCCCACTGTTTTGAAGCACAGGAACCAGAGCTCCAATCTGCAGGCTTGACCTAACGTGAGAAGAGCTCCTGACTTGTTGAGGCTCGGATTCTTTTGAGAATTTAGACTTAGCATGGCTTTATTTATTTGTTTTTACTTATTAATTTGTTTTATTTTTTGAGGTAGTGTCTTGCTCAAGCCCAGGCTGACCTGGAATTCACTATGTAGTCTCAGCATGGCCTGAACTCTCAGCCATCCTCCTAGTTCAGATCCTAAGTGCTGGGATAAAAGGCACGTGCCACCATACCGGCCTACTTATTTGTTTTTAATTTTTCTTATTTATTTGTATGCGTGCATGTCTTTGTGTGTGACTGCAGTGTATGTGTGTCACAGTGTGCATGTGGAGGTCAGAGGACAACTTTCAGGTCTGTCCTTCCTGGTCCACCTCACTTGAAGCAGGATTTCTCTTGATCTCATGCTACTGTCTTTCTTTTTGTTGCACACACACACACACACACACACACACACACACACGCATGCACACACACACACACACACACACACACAGAGACAGAGAGAGAATGAACATGGGCACACCAGGGCCTCTAGACACTGCAAACAAACTCCAGATGCATGCGCAACTCTGCATCTGGCTTTATGTGGACCCTGGGGAACTAAACCTGGGTCATTAGGCTTGCAGCCAAGTGTCTTAAACTGCCAAGCCATCTCCCCAGTCCATCTACTGGGTTTTTTTTTGTTGTTGTTGTTGTTTGTTTGTTTGTTTTGTTTTTGTGCTCATGAGAGCTTCCAAGAAATTCTCCTGTCTCTGTCTCCCATCTCACTATCAGAGTGAGAGTCCTGGCTTTTTACATAGGATCTGAGGTTTGAACTCAGGTACTCAGTTTTGATCCACTGAGCCATCTCCTCCTCAACCCTGCATTCCTTTATTTTATGTTATTCTTTTTTTTTTTTTTTTTTCGAGGTAGGGTCTCACTGCAGCTCGGCTGACCTGGAATTCACTCTGTAGTCTCAGGGTGGCCTTGAACTCACAGTGATCCTCCTATCTCTGCCTCCTGAGTGATGGGATTAAAGGAGTGCGCCGCCACCCCTGGCTTTATGTCATTCATGTCTGTGGTCTATCTCCACCACCAGGTAATAAATGTCTTTGGAAAATGTCCCTCAGAGGTTTTGGGGAGCATTTATTGAGCCTTACCTCCTCCTCAACTTGGCACCTGGCCTTTGGAACACATCGGTGAAGGCAGCCCAGCTCCTGACCTCCAGGAGCTCACCTCTGCCCAAGTAAACGAAACACACCATCTAGGCCATGCACAGAGCAGAAAGCACCGTGGGAGTGAGCAGATCACGTGCCCGGCTCATGGAAACCACCAGCAGACAGCCTCCCAGGCTCTTAAGAGCTGGATGAGACCTTGGGAAAATTGTAGGGAGCCCACGCCTAGCATTGTTGGGTGTGAAGCCATGGCCTGTGGGTATGGGGGTGTCTGGGTAACTAGCCCAAAAGCTAGGAGGGGTTGTTTGTGCTGTTGATGTTTGGAACTGAGAGGCGCTATTGTTGGGCAAAGTCTCAGCTTGTGGTGTTTAGGATTGGTTCAGGACCGCGGGGGCGGAGACTGGCTGGGCGTTAATACTTAGTTAATATTCCTTATAACAGCACTATTCTTTCTCACACACACAGCCAGCTGTATCATGTAGTTTTCAGAGGCCAGTGCAAAATATAAACAGGGGGCTGAAGACATGGCTCAGTGGGTGAGAGGGCTTGCTGTAAACATGAAGGCCTTAGAGGGCCTGAGACCACCTGAGTTCGATTCCCTAGCACCCATGTAAACAGCTAGACATGGTCATACACCTCTATAACCCTAGTCTTGTGGAGAGCAGAGAATTGCTGGGGCTCATGAAAACTCCAGCTCCACATTGGGAGGAAAGATGTGGGTAAGTTACATGAATGAGTGATAAGGTAAGGACATCCAGTGTTCTCTGATCTCTGGGCGCCTGTAAGAGCATCTGCATATACACGTGCATGCATCACACACACACACACACACACACACACACACACACACACACACACACAAATATAAATACAGCATCCCTTGTTCAAAAGTTCATTTCAAGGTGGTGAATGCAGAATGCGGGCAAGCCCAAGAGACGGATGATTGTGAGTCCTATGGCTTTCCTGGCCACAGGCCCAGGATGTGCGCATGTGTGTGTGCACACAACACGCACACACACATAAAGACATGAGGCCCCTTCTGTCTGCACGGGCCTGTCTTCTCCCATGTGAGGAAGGCGAAATCTGTAACTAGTGCCAAGGGATTTCCAGATTTATCTCAGGTTATCTCTCCACATCCGGATGTGAGTGCTGGCTGCCAGGCCTACTTTGCATACGAAGAAATAAATCTGAGGGGGAGATCTGGAACTCAAACCCACATCATCCCTGAGTGCAAAGCCGGGGCTCAACATTTATACCCCCTTTTCCTAAGAGAAACCACCTTGTTCTTTGGCATTCGCTCTGGGTTCTTCTCCCCAACATTCATTTCCTCTGGAGTTCGTGATTGGGTTGCTCAGTGGCATTTCCAAATGTCTGGCTAGAGCTTTGCATAGGGGCTGGTGGCATCTCCACTGGGGCTCTTGGGCACCCATGTTTGTATTTTCCAAGTTGCCTCAGCAGCTTTTGTGTGCCCCCACCCCATCCTTGTCCTTTATCTCCTCACTGTATAACCCATGCCAGCAGCACAGAGTCTCTTGAGATGCTTGGTCACAAGGAGAGCAGCCAACAGTTTGAAGGGGACATTTTCAGCTATTTCCAGGCCACTGCTCACCTCCCCTCCACCGACCCCTCTGGATGAATCCATTGAATCCTCTTTCCAATGTTGATGGATTTCCTTACCGTTCTACACGTTCCTACTATGCTTTTTTTGTTTTTGGATGTGTGTGGTTATCTGCACATGTGCATGTGCATACAGAGCCCAGAGGAAGAACTCAGAAGTCCTCCTCCACTGCTCTTCTGCTTTATGGCCCTGAAACAAAGTCTCTCACGAAACCTGGAGCTCCGTTTTTGGTTAGACTCACAGAGAGCCACAGTGATCCTCCTGTCTCAGTTCCCCTCAGTGATGGGTTTTAAAGCATGTGTGGCCATGCTCAGGTTTGTGTGTGTGTGTGTGTGTGTGTGTTTGTTTTTTCTTTTTCGGTTTTACGAGGAATGGTCTCATTCTAGTCTAGGTTGACCTAGAGTTCACTATGGAGTCTCAGGGTGGCCTTGAACTCACAGCGATCCTACTACCTCTGCCTCCCGAGTGCTGGGATTAAAGGCGTGCGCCACCACGCCCGGCTTTATGCTCAGTTTTTCATGCAGGTATTGGAGGTTGAACTCGGGTCCTCATATTTGTGCCACGAGCACTCCTACCCACTGAGCAATCTCCCCAGCTCCTCTGTTATCTTTTCTCCTCAGTTCACAGGCTGCCTTTCTTCATTCATGCATCTGTGCAACCATCTATCCACTTATAGATCCATCCACCTATCTCTCCATCCATCCATGCTCACTGGGCATCTAGGATGTACCAGGTGCAGGGTTTGTTACTGGGCATACACATAACAGTTTGGAAACCCCTACTCCTGAGGGCTGCAAGGCTTGGGGAAGACAGATGAGAAACAACACATATCTTTGTTCTGCTAAGTTGTATGTTGTATGAAGGCAAAGAATAGTAAATCAGCTGGGCATGGTGGTGCATGCCTTTAATCCCAGCACTTGGGAGGCAGAGGTAGGAGGATCACTGTGAGTTCAAGGCCACCCTGAGAATACAGAGTGAAGTCTAGGTCAGTCTGAGTTGGAGTGAGACCCTACCTCAAAAAAATAAAATAAAATAATAGGAAATCATAATAAGGGCTGCAGAGATGGCTTAGTGGTTAATGTGCTTGCCTATGAAGTCAACAGATCTAGGTTTGATTCCCCAGCACCCACAAAAGGCAGATACACAAGGTGCTGCATGTGTGCATGTGCCTGGCCTTCATTTGCAGTGGCTAGATGCCCTGGCATGTCCATTCTCTCTCTCTCTCACACACACACATAAATAAATATTAAAAAATAAATCATAACAAGAGGGGAAGACTCATCCTAGACAGCATCTAATCCAAGCCCTGAAGGATGCATGAGGCCAGCATGGGTAGAGGAAGATCTTCAATAAATCGACCACCATGAGAAGCTGGAGTAACTGTGTGTAACTAAGGGGACCCCAGGGTGCCTGGGCTAGGGGTCCAGAGGGAGAGTACAGCAGATGTAGTCTGAGAGGGGATGGGATCTGGTGGCACAGGCTTGTGGCCACAGGTAGAATCCAGGGTGAACTCCCCAGCCCGACAGGAAGCTTGGGAGCCAGAACCTGACAGCTTGTGTCTTGGATTATGCTTCAGGAAAGATCTCTCTGCTGTTGAGTATAGAATGGTCTGAGGGGACAGTAATGGAAGTGGGGCTGGTCACAGGCAGCTTCAGCATTCATGCATTGGATAAGGATAGCAGAGTCTTCCATGGTGGTGATGGAAACATAAAACTGAAGGAGTTAACATTTCTTCTGGAGACGGGACCATCAATGTGATGACATCTATGGTGACCTCACCAGGCCTCCTTGCCAGCCTTCACCTATGTCAGTACTAGGCACTGGACCCAACATTGGCCTCCTGGTGATCTGTGGTGGACAGGGAAGGCTGCTGGGCAAAAAAGCTTCAAAGTTTGATGATATCATGAATTGGCAAGGAATTGGTGAAACAGCTATCTTAAGTACTGTTAGTGGGAAAATCGATAGGCAAATCTTACTTTTGGAGAGTAATTGAAGTTACTTATTTAAATTTAAAATGTGCATGACCTTAGACACATCTTTTAGAATCAATCTCCTTAGAGAAATGAGTGTGTACTTTATACATGTTGCAGTCTGGTTCACATTGCTGGTAGAAATCACCCAACCAAGAGAAGCTTCTGGGGAAAAAGAGGTTTATTTTGGCTTACAGGCTTGAAGGGGAAGCTCCACAATGGCAGGGAAAACAATGGCATGAGCATAGAGTGGACATTACCCCCGGGCCAACATAAGGTGTACAGTAGCAACAGGAGAGTGTGCCAAACACTGGCATGGGGAAACTGGCTATAACACCCATAAGCCCACCCCCAACAATACACTGCCTCCAGGAAGCATTAATTCTCAAATCTCCATCAGCCAGTAACCTAGCATTCAGAACACCTAAGTTTATGGGGGATACCACATTGCGTATGGGTGAGGGATTGTCACCAAACCAGAGTTTGTAGAAACTGTACACTGTAGCCTGAAGTCCCATCAGTGGGCATGGGTGAGATAAACTGTGCTTACTGATTTATTACTTATTTGCATGTTTGCATGAGGGGGCATGCAAGGGCTGCTGCAAACAAACACCCAGATGCTTGCACCATTTTTTTTTTTTTTTTGCAGCCAGCTTTACTGGGTAGCTGAGGAACTAAACTCAGACCAGTAGGCTTTGCAAACAAGTGACTAACTGCTGAGCAATCTCCCCAGCTCCAACCCATGATCCATACATACAGTGGATGCCAGAAGGACTTAACATGATTGTCAACATGAATGGTCCCTCTATGTGTAAAAGGAAGAGTGAGAGTGACTTGCCAATATAGCTCAGATGTTAAGATATGAATTATGTGAGAAATTGACCCTAATGAGTGCTGCATACTGCTAAACACACATGTACAGCCATGCCAAAGGAGGAGGGGGAGGAGAAGGGGAGGAGGAAGAGATGATTAAGAGGACTCGGGGTAAAAATATGTAAGCTCATAACAGTTGTCACCTGTAGCAGTCAGCTTCTTGTTGCTGAGTCAAAACATTGGCCCAATATATCCAAAGGACTCATCTCATTTCCTTAGAAGTACATGCTCAACCATGTTTATAGCTGCTCAATTTATAATAGCTGGGAAATGGAACCAGCCTAGATGTCCCTCAACAGATGAGCGGATAATGAAGATGTGGTACATTTATACAATGGAGTTCTACTCAGTGGTAAAGAAAAATGAAGTTATGAAATTTGCAGAAAAATGGATGGACCTGGAAAGTATTATACTAAGTGAGGTAACCCAGGCCCAGAAAGCCAAGCACCACATGTTCTCTCTCATATGTGGATCCTAGCTACAGATGACTGGGCTTCTGTGTGAGAATGAAAATACTTAGTAGCAGAGGCCAGTAAGTTGAAAAGGAGACATAAAGGGTGGAGAAAGGAAGGGAGGAGGATACTTAATAGGTTGATATTGTATATATGTAATTACAATGATTGTAATGGGGAGGTAATATAATGGAGAATGGAATTTCAAATGGGAAAGTGTGGGGGTGGGGAGGGAGGGAATTACCATGGGATATATTTTATAATCATGGAAAATGTTAATAAAAATTAAAAAAAAAAAAACCACAAAAACAAAAACAAAAAAAAAAACATTGGCCCAGAGGAAGCTCATGGGAGAATAGGAGTTATTTCAGCTTACAGTTTAAAGGGGAAGTTTCATCATAGCAAGAAAATCTTGGCAGACCTGAACAGAAAGCATGGGTCACATCTCCACATTAGCAGAAAGGTAGTAGTCTTGGCACTGGGCTTGGAACTGAGCTACATTACTCCCAAACCACCCCTAGCAACTCATCTCCTCCAGCAAGTTTCCACATCCCAAAGGCCCCACAACTTTCCCAATTTCCCACCAGCTGGGGACCAAGTATTCAAAGAACATGAACCAATGGGATACATTTCATTCAAGCTACCACATCACTCATGGGAGGGGTCAGGCATTGGTAGATGGTGGACTTTTAAGTTTTGTATTAGTACTTTACCACAAAGCTGTCTTTGTCCATTACTTGTATAACTTAAAAACTGGTGGGGTGTGATGGCACATGACTTTAATCCCAGCACTCAAGAGGCAGAGGTAGGAGGATTACTGGGAGTTTGAGGCCAGCCTGGGCTAGAGTGATACCCTACCTCGAAAAAAAGAATTAAAGGGCTGAGGATGTGTCTCAGTGATACAGCTCCTGCCCAGCATGCGTGAGGCTCTGGATTCCATCACTTGCACCATACTCACACAAAAGTTAAAACTAAAACACATACATACATCATATATAATAACTGCATACAACTAACGTATAACATATTCATTGTAACTCCTTTGAAAATACAATTAGCTGGGCGTGGTGGTGCCCAGCTTTAATCCCAACATTTGGGAGGCAGAGGTAGGAGGATGGCCGTGAGTTTGAGACCACTCTGAGATGACATAGTGAATTCCAGAGTGAGACCCTACCTCGAATAAAAGAGAAAGAAAGAAAAGGAAAGGAAAGAAAGAAAATACAATTATGTACAACGAAGGTGGGGAAAACACAATACTACCCCCTAGGATGCAAGAACCTCTTGCTGCTGCAAATGAACAACAGACACTTGTGCCACTTTGTATCCAGCTTTGCATGGGTGCTGGGGAATTGAACCTGGGCCAGTGGGCTTTGCAAGCAAGTGCCTTTGACCACTGAGCCATCTGCCTAGCCCAAGATGACCATTGTTTAAAGTCTTACTACATGTATTTCCAAAATTTTTATGCTTAAGATGCAAAAGTGTGACAATATTAAATGTATTGTGTTGTGACCTGCTTTTGTTACACTTTCTTATGGCTCTCTTTCCATGTCATTAAGTCCTTTTCCAAGCCATGTGTTCTCTTAATGAGTATATTATATTATTTTGCTTGGATTCACTACTAAATTCCTTGAGGTTGACACATAGATTGTATCTGATTTTCCCTTATGACACAACCCTGTAAGTGCATCTTCCCACAACGTCCTGCTCTTTCTGCAGGAATCCACTGGGCTCAAGAGAGTTGGTAGCTGTGGATGCCGCAGGTGCAGTTGACTTGCACAAATGAGAAGCTCTTCACAGAATGAATAGGCAGAACATCCCCACTCCCTCCTTTGCCTTAGGCTTTTCAGGAGAACCTCTATCTATCTACCGAGAGGAACCATTCCCAAGAGCATCCATGGCACCTCCCTCATGGGAGAACCTCAGGGAAAGAGACAAAAATCTGCTAGTGGGTGTGGTGGTGCACACGTCATCTGAGTGCTCCAGGGGGCTGAGCCAGGAGGATTGTGAGTTCAAAGCCAGCCTGAGCAACATAGTCCAGACCAGCCTGGGCAGTTAGTGAGACCCTGTGTCAAAGGAAGAGTTTAGCAGGGCTGGCAGCATGGCTCACTAGAAGACGGCTTCCCAGAATGCTCAAAAGCCTGGGTCCAGCTGGGCATGGTGGTGCACACCTTTAATCCCAGCATTCTGGAGACAGAGGTAGGAAGGTGACTGTGAGTTCGAGGACAGCCTGGGACTACAGAGTGAGTTTCAGGTCAGCCTGGGCTAGAGTGAGACCCTACTTTGAAACAAACAAAGAAAAAAAGAAAAACCCAAAAGCCTGGATCTAGTCCTCATGGGTAGGAAAATAGTCTTCATAGGTCTTTGGAAACATCCCCAGCCCTCCAGATGATGTGAGAAAGAGAGAGAGAGACTATGTGGGTGTGTACATTCTAGAGGACAATCATGGGTGTTGTTCCTCAAAGGCTGTCCACTTCTTTGGGGTGACAGGGTCTCTCAATGTCTTGGAACTCATCAATTAGGCTAGACTGGCTGGCCACTGAGCCTGAACCCCAGGGGTTTTCCTGTCTCTGTTTCCCTAGCACTGGGATTACACAATGCCTGTTGTCTTTAAATTTTTAAATTTTTATTTATTTATGAGAGAAAGAGAGAGAGAGAGAAAGAGAATGGGCACACCAGAGCCTCTAGCTACTGCAAACAAACTCCAGATGCATGCACCATCGTGTGTATCTGGCTTACGTGGCTTCTGGGGAATTGAACCTGGGTCCTTAGGCTTTACAGGCAAGCTCCTTAACCACTAAGCAATCTCTTTAGCCCTTTTATTATTGTTTTTTTTTTTATCAGAGAGAGAGAGAGAGAGAGAGAGAGAGAGAGGGAGAAAGAGAGAAAGAGAGCTTTCTCTTTATAAAAAATTGTGTATTTTGGGCTGGAGAGATGGCTTAGCGGTTAAGCGCTGGCCTGTGAAGCCTAAGGACCCTGGTTCAAGGCTCGGTTCCCCAGGTCCCACGTTAGCCAGATGCACAAGGGGGCGCACGCGTCTGGAGTTCGTTTGCAGTGGCTGGAAGCCCTGACGCGCCCATTCTCTCTCTCTCCCTCTATCTGTCTTTCTCTCTGTGTCTGACGCTCTCAAATAAATAAATAAATAAAAATTTAAAAAAAATGTGTATTTATTTATTGACAACTTCTATAATTATAGACAATAGACCATGGTAATTCCCTCTCCCCTGCAACCCGAATCAGTCTCTCTTTTATTTTGCTGCCATCATCTTTTCCTCCTATTATGATGGTCTTGTGAAGGTAATGACAGGAATTTCCAGGTCATGGATATCCAGGCCATTTTGTGTTTGGAGGAGTGCATTGTAAGCAGTTCTACCCTTCCTTTGGCTCTTACATCTTTTCTGCTACCTCTTCTGCAATGGATCCTGAGCCTTGGAAGAGTTGATAGAGATGTTTCAGCACTGAGCACTCCTCTGTCACTTCTTCTCAGCACCATGGTGCCTTCTGAGTCATCCCAAGGTCACTGGCATCTGAAAAGAGAAGCTCTCTAACCAAAAGTGAGAGTATCATTAATATATGAGTATGAACATTAAGAGAAGTTTAAAGAAGTTTAATAGGAAGTTTGGTGAGCATAATATATGCATTTAGCCAGATACCAGCAGACATTACACCCCTAGAGCTCATGACTTCACCTGTCATAAGTTTTCAGGCATGTATTCCCTCCCATGGAGCGGGCCTCCAGTCCAATAAGAGAACTGTTGGTTTCCCCCATAACAGACATGCCACTATTGCACCCATTGGCTCATTTGGCTTGGCTGCTCAAATTTAAGGCTTGCAGTATCCACTGTTGTTTATTACCACTGATGATTTTTCTCCCTCCCATGGAACTGCATGCATTGTAGCTTTTTCCAGCTTTCTGGCAGCTGGTCTACATGGAGGAGGTTATCAGCTCAGTTCCAGCAAGATTTCTCAGTGGCCTTGAAGACCAAGTATGTGGCGTCTTCAGCAATAGGGTCTTACCATCTATTCCTGGTGAGAAACCAAGGACCTCAGCAATGATCTGTAATGTTTTGGGGACATCAAGGACCAACCTGGCCAACAACTCACTGGAAGGTATCCCATCCCCAGCACTGAAAATTTTCTATTAATAATATATGGCTTCTGGGTGCACCCTTGTCCAAAAAAGTAGGTTTCCAGTGACATATTCATACTCTCTTAGATTTTTATTAAACCCCCCCCACACACACTCACCTTTCTTTTACTCCCAATCACTTCCCCTGAAGGTTTTTGTTGTTTTTTTTATATAAACATGGATTCTGAGGATTGAATTCAGTCCCTCATTTTTATAAGACAAACACAACCAGCCTTTGCTATGAAAAAAAGATGACACCTGTCCAGAAGCAGAAAAAAAATTCTTTCCCCTCAATCTTCCAAATGTTGAGAGTTTTGAGCTTCCTGAAGAGCCTTGGATTGCACACTTCCCTTGAGTGGAACGCCTCTTTTGTGGTCTTGGAAGAGGAGAGAGGATTTGGAAAAGCTGCTGCATTGGACCCTCGTCCCCTTGGAGAGGCCGCCTCCTGCGTGGGAGTCTAACCTTTAGCAGGCTCCTTCAAGTGTCCTGTCTACCCTGATGTGAAATGGCTACCTGCTTGCTATGAAATGGGGATCTAGATGTCTTTTTATTCTTCTTTTTTTCTACCTCAAGAAAAAGAGAAAGGGAGAGAATATGGACATGCCAGGGCCTCTTGCCACTGTAAATGAACTCCAGCACCTGGCTTTACATGGATGCTGGGGAACTGAACCCAGACCAGCAAGATTTGCAAGCAAGTGCCCTTAGCCACTGAGCCATCTCCTCACCTTGAATGTGTCTTTAAAGATATTTTAGAGGGAATTACCATGGGATATTTTTTTATAATCATGGAAAATGTTAATAAAAATTTTAAAAAAGAAAAAAAAGATATTTTATTTATTGTTATTATTATTATTTTTGTTTTTGAGAGGTAGGGTCTCACTCTAGTCTAGGCTGACCTGGAGCTCACTATGTAGTCTCAGGGTGGTCTTGAACTCATGGCGATCCACCTACCTCTGCCGCCCAAGTGCTGGGATTAAAGGCCATCACGCCTGGCTCAAAAATTTTTATTTATTTATTTATTGGAGAGAGAGAGAGGAAAAAAAAAAAAAAAGGACAGGAAGGGTCTCCAGCCACTGCACATGAACTCCAGATGCATGCACCACTTTGTACATCTGGCTTATGTGGGTCCTGGGGAATTGAACCTGGGTCTTTAGGCTTCACAGGCAAACACCTTAACTGCCAAGCCATCTCTCCAGCCCATGAATGTGTCTTTTTAAATAGTACATATATAATATACCATATCATATATAATATCTCACTCTAGCTCAAGCTGTCCTAGAACTCACTCTGTAGTCTCAGGGCGGCCTCAAACTCATAGCAATCTTCCTCTACCTCTGCATTCCCAGTGCTGGGATTAAAGGCATGCACTACCACACCCAGCTCTTTTTTAATAGCATTTTTTAAAAAGATATTTTATTAATTAATTAATTTGAAATTGAGAGAGAGATGTGGCAGATTGAGAGAGAAGGAGAATGGGTGTGCCAGGGCCTCCAGCCACTGCCAATGAACTCCAAACTCATACCCTGTCTTAGGTATCTGGCTCATGTGGGTACTGGAGACTCAAACCTGGGTCCTTACACTTCACAAACAAGTTCCTTAACCACTAATCAATCTCTCCAGCCCTTAAAATGTGCCTAAGTGATAACAGGAATAAATTCATGTACCCGCCATCCAATTTAGGAAAGTTCCTGAAGCTCCCCCGTGCCTCCTCTTCAGCTCTTGTCTCTCCCTTCCACCCAAAGGCAATGGATACCCTGAATTATATACATTTATTGTTCTTTGTTAAAATTTAAAATCTTTTTTGTTTTATTTATTTGAGAGAGAGAAAAAGGCAGATACAGAAATAATGGCACACCAGGGCCTTCAGCCACTGCAAACAAACTCCAGACTCCTGTGCCACCTTGTGCATCTGGCTTATGTGGGTCCTGGGGAGTTGACCATGGGTCCATTGGCTTTGCAGGCAAGTTCCTTAACCTCTAATCCATCTCTCCAGCCCCATTTATTGTTCTTTTGCCCCTTGAAATATTGTTCCCTCACTGATGAATGCAGTCCTGAAAAATGTGATGTCTACTTCTATGTGCCTTTGAACATTCAAGAAATATTGTTACATCCCCATTGTGTCCTCCACAGCCAATGTACTTTCATTGCATGTTATTTTTGGAAGAGTTACCTGTGTGATTCAACATAGCTGTCATTCTTTCCTTTCCTTTCGCTGCCACAGAGAACTGTAAATAAACCATAGGTTATCAGTCCATTCTCCTTGAGTGGACAGAGAATGGCTGCCATCAATATACCATGCTGGCCATGGTGGCTCACACTTTTAACCTTAGCACTTGGGAAGCCAAGGAAGGATGATCATTGTGAGTTCGAGGTCAGCCTGAGACTCCATAGTGAAATTCAGATTAGCCTGGGTTAGAGTGAGATCCTACCTCGAAAAACCAAAAGAGAGAGGAAAAAGATTCATTACACCTTGCTTTTAATCCCAGCAATCAGGAGGCAGAGGTAGGAGGATCACTGTGAGTTCAAGGATAGCCTGAGACTACATAGTGAATTCCAAGTCAGCCAGGACTAGAGTGAGACACTACCTCAAAAAAAAAAAAAAAAAAAAAAAAGGGCTGGAGAGATGGCTTAGTGGTTAAGGTGCTTGCCTGCGAAGCCTAAGGACCCACTTTCTACTTTCCATGTCCCTCCTTAGCCAGATGCACAAAGGTGAGGCAAGTGCAAGGCTGCACATGCCTACTAGGTTGCGCAAGCGTCTGGAATTCGATTTCAATGGCTGAGGCCCTGGCGTGCCAATTCTCTCTCTAAAAAGACAAAAAGATTAAAGATCCATTACATCTCTTGGGCTGGGGATGTGGCTCAGTTAGTAGAGTGCTTACCTAGCATGCATGAGGCCCCGATTCAGTCCCCAGCATCACATAAACCAAGTGTGGTGGTACATGCGTGTCATCCCTGCATTCTGGAGGTGGAGACAAAAGGATCAGGAGTTCTTAGTCAGCCTCAGCTATGTAAGGCCAATCTGGGCTACACAAGACCCTGTCTTACAAAAACAAACAATGACAGCACCACAAATATGCGGCGATGTCTCAGCAGTTAAGAGCACTTATTGCTTAAACACAAGAGCTTCTTGGGCCAGAGACTGCCATGTTCAACTCCCCAGAACCCATGTAAAAAGCTGAGGCTCGGCCACACACCTCTGGAACCCCAGTCCACGGGTGGGGGAGGGTGTGAGGAGAGGTGGAAACCAGAGCATCACTGAGGCTTGCTGACAGACAGAAGCTCCAGGATGAGACCCCCTCTCAAGGAAGTAACCACACGCGTGATCACAGAACGACACCCAACATTCTCCTTCCACCTCCACATGTGCCCACGGAGTGCACACATCTGCAGTCATACATGCACACACACAAACACTCATGCCCCCCCCCCAAAAAAAAGATTCATCACATCTCTTGGCCTGGGAATACAGCGCAGTGGTGGGAACACTTGCCCAGAATGTGAGAAGCCCTAGGTTCAGTCACGACAAAAGGTGTCGGGGGAGGGGAATCCATTGTCCCTGTTATTGTAAGGGTGCCTGAACGAGGTACACAGGAACAGAAGTGCTGAGGGGTACGTGCATCTGAACCTCAGTAGACAATGCTAAGTTGGTTCCAAAGTGGATGTATGCTTTTACACTCCCATGGGGGGCTGTGTAAGCGCTTGTACTGTCCCACAGCCATGAGCACACTTGGTGTTCCCAGATTAACTGTTTCCCCACCTGGTGGGGAATGGCATCTTATGAAGGTTTACAATTGTGTTTTCCTAACTCTGAGGAGGTTTGGGCATCTCTTCGCGTATATTGACTGTGCTTGGTTACTTGTCTGTACAGGGCTTCTTTGAATTCTTTATTGTCTTTCCTTTAAAAAATTTTTTTTTAATGGTATTTATTTATTTGAGAGTGCAAGACAGAGAGAGAATGGGAGCATCAGGGCTGGCAGCCGCTGCAAACAAACTCCAGATGCATGGGTCACCTTGTGCATCTGGCTTATGTGGGTCCTGGGGAATCGAACCTGGATCTTTTGGCTTTGCAGGCAAGTGCTTTAACCACTAGTCATCTCTCCAGCTGTATCTTTCCTTTAAAAAAAAAGACAAAAACATTATGTGTATGATGTTTGTGCCACTGCCCATGGGGGAGGTCTGAAAACAGCCTGGGGTGTTCGGCCTCACTTTCTACCTTCCTTTTGAATATACATTTATTTTTAAAGCTATTTTTATGTTTCTTTATTTATGATAGGCAGAGAGAGAGAAAGAGGCAGCCCCACCTTTTCTTTTATAAACATTATTTATTTATTTGAGAGAGAGGGGCAGATAGAGAGAATGGGCACTCCAGGGCCTTCAGGTGCTGTGAACAAACTCCAGATGCTTGTGCCACCTTGGGCATCTGGCTTACGTAGGTCACAGGAATTGAACCTGGGCCCTTAGGCTTCACAGGCAAGTGCCTTAATTGCTGAGCCATCTCTCCAGCCCCATCCTTCTACCTTCTTTTTGCGACAGGGTCTCTTGTTTTGCCGCTGTGTGCACCTGTCTGGCAGTCCTGTGAATTTCCAGATTCTCCTGACTCTACCCCTCCCCCATTGCCACAGGTGCCTTGGGATCGCAGACGCCTGGGAGTTGAACTCAGGCCGGCAGTAAAGGACTTTAGCCACTGAGCCACCTCCTCGGGCCCCTTCTTGATTCTTTAGCACACTTTCACTCCTAAGTCCTTTATGTTTCATGTGTCATTTCCCCATTGAGTTTGTCTTTTCATGTTCTTCATATGTGTGTTTGTGAACAAAAATACATTTTGTGTGCGTGTATATGTGTGAGTGTGTGTACTCCTATTTGCATATGTGTGGGTGCTCATGTGTGTGCATGTCTGTGGGGGGTCAGAGGCTGATGTCAGGTGTCTTTGCAAATCATTCACCACCTTATTTACGGAGACAGGGTCTCTTACTTGAAGCCAGAGCTCACTCATTCGGCTAGTCTACCTAGCCAGCTGCCCCAAAGATCCTTTATCTCAGCCTACTTTCTGAGTGTTGGGTTGATCGCCCGCCACGCCCAGCAGACATTTGCCTAGGGGCTGGGATCTGAACCCAGGTCCGCCCACTAGCATGGTTAATGCTGTACCAACTGAGCCATCTCCTCAGCACCAGAAGTTTTTTTTAATTAATTAATTTATTTGAGAGCGACAGACAGAGAAAGAAGGAGGAAGATAGGAGAGAGAGAGAATGGGCGCGCCAGGGCCTCCAGCCACTGCAAACGAACTCCAGACATGTGCAACCCCTTGTGCATCTGGCTAATGTGGGTCCTGGGGAATTGAGCCTCGAACTGGGGTCCTTAGGCTTCACAGTTAAGTGCTTAACCTCTAAGCATCTCTCCAGCCCTGTTTTTTGTTTCTGGGTTTTTTTTTTTTTTTTGAGGTAGGGTTTCACTCTAGCTCAGGCTAACCTGGAATTCACTATGTAGTCTCAGGGTGGCCTCAAACTCATGGTGATCCTCCTACCTCTGCCTCCCGAGTGCTGGGATTAAAGGTATGTCACCATGCCCAGCCTGTTTTTTTTTAAACATATATATATATATATATATATATATATATATATATATATATATATATATATATATATATATATTTTTTTTTTTTTTTTTTGAGAGAGAGAGAGAGAGAAAATGGGTAGGCCAGGGTCTCTGGCTACTGCAAATGAACTCCAGAAGCATGTTCCACCTTGTGCATGTGGGTCCTGACGAATCAAACCCAGGTCCTTTGGCTTTGTAGGCAAATGCCTTAACTGCTAAGTCATCTCTTCAGCCCCAAAGTTTTTATTTAATTTTTATTATATTTTATTTTCAGTACCATGGATGGGATATCTTCCAGTGAGTTGATGGCCAGGGAGATCCCTGATTCCCCCAAAACATTATAGGCCATTGCCGAGGCCCTTGGTTTCCCACCAGGAATAGATGGTAAGACCCTATTGCTGAAGACTCCATATACTTGGGCTGCAAGGCCACTGAGAAATCCTGCTGGATCTGAGCTGATAACCTCCTCCATGTAGACCAGCTGACAGAAAGCTGGAAGAAGCCATTCTACATGCAGTTCAATGGGAGAAAGAGATACCACCAGTGAAGATACTCAACAGTGGACACTGCAAGCCTTATAATTGGCCAACCAGGCCAAATGAGCCAAAAGGTGCAATAGTGGCACATCTGTCATGGTGGAAACCAACTGCTCTCTAATTGGACTGGAGGCCCGCTGCATGGGAAGGGAATACATCCCTGATACTGAAAACTTAAAACAGAGGTAGTCATAAGCCCTAGGGGTGTAACGTCTGCTGTTGTCTGGCCAAATGTACATACTATGCTTATCAAACTGTCCAGTAAGCACTTCTGTTAATGTTCACACCATTATATTAATGCTACTTTCACTTTTGGTTGAGAATCTTCTCTTTCAGATGGCAGTGACCTTGGGATGACTCAGAAGGTATCATGGTGATGGAAAGAAATGATCACAGTGCTCAGTATTGCAATACCTGTATCACACCTTCCAAGGCTCAGGGTCTAATGCGGAAGAGGTGGCAGAAAGAATGTAAGAGCCAAAGGAAGGGCAGGGCTCCATACAACATGCTCCTTCCAGACACAAAATGGCCTGGATGTCCATGGCCTCACAGTGCCTGATACTACCTGCATAAGACCATCATAAGAGGAGGAAAAGATCAAGACATCAAAAGTAAAAGAGAAACTGATTGAGATGGGGAGAGGGTATGATGGAGAGTGGAGTTTCAAAGGGGTAAGTGGGGGGAGGGAGGGTATCATCATGGGGTATATTTTATAATCATGGAAGTTGTTAATAAAAAAATTAAAAATTTTTTTAAAGATTTTATTTTCATTTATTTATTTATTTTAGAGAGAGAGAGAATGGGCATGCCAGGGCCTCTGGCCACTGAAAATGAACTCCAGATGCATATGGTGGCATGGTGGCATGTGCATCTGGCTTACGTGGGATCTGGAGAATCAAACCTGGGTCCTTAGGCTTTGCAGGCATGAGCCTTAACCACTAAGCAATCTCTCCAGCCCAAAGTTGTTTATTTTATTTTATTTATTTTATTTTTTTGTTTTTCAAGGTAGGGTTTCACTCTGGCCCAGCCTGACCTGGAATTCACTATGTAGTCTCAGGGTGGCCTCGAACACACAGTGTTCCTCCTACCTCTGCCCCCTGAGTGTTGGGATTAAAGGCGTGTGCCACCATGCCCAGCTTGAAGATTTAATTTTTGATAGTAATGTTGATTGATGTTTTCCTTTGTGGTTTGTGCTTTTCCTGTCTTTTTAAAGAAATCCCTCTCTTAGCCAGGTGTGGTGGTGCATGCCTTTAATCCCAGCACTCGGGAGGCAGAGGTAGGAGGATCGCCACGAGTTCGAGGCCACCCTGAGACTCCATAGTGAATTCCGGGTCAGCCTCCCCCATCCACGCTGCCACCACAAAAAAAATCCCTCTTTCCTGCGATCATAAAAATAGTCTCCTAGACTTTCTTCTGAAAGCTCCACCATGTATATTTATTCATTCCGGTTTTTAATTTCCCTGGAATTGATTTTATAGATGAAGATCCAGTTTCAGTTTTTTTCCATCTGGGTAAGCAACTACCCTAGGTCTATTTATTGAATAGCTCATCTTCTGTGTTGTTTTGCAAACCATGATGTCTACAGATCAGATTCCCATTTTTGCTAGAGCCTGTTTCTGGACTCTAGTCTGGTATAACTCTGAGCTGATCAATGTCTCACTATTTCAATTGCTGATTCTCTAAAACGAGTCTTATTCACCACTTTGGGGTGTGTATTGATACTTGGTCAACCAAGCTCCTCCCCTCCTCCTCCTCATGTTGGGACAGGGTCTCCTGTAGCCCAGGCTGGTCTAAGACTCACTGGGTAGGCAAGGATGCTATTGAACTTCTGATCCCCCTGCGTCCACCTGCCCAGCGGTTGGATTACAAGTGTGTGTCACTACATCTGGTTTCATGGAGTACTGAGGTTCAAACCCGGGACTGTGAATGCTAGGGAGTGCTCTACCAACTGAGCTGTGTCTGATCAATTTTTTCATTTATTTGCAAGGAGAGAAAGAGAGAAGAGAGGCAGACAGAGAGAGAATGGGCGCGCCAGGGCCTCCAGCCACTGCAAACGAACTCCGGATGCGTGTGCCCCTTGTGCATCTGGCTAACGTGGGTCCTGGAGAATCAAACCTGGGTTCTTTGGCTTTGCAGGCAAATGCCTTAACCACTAAGCCCTCTCTGATCATTTTTTTTATCATTTTTTATCATTCTTCTTTAAGAGTGTTTGGCTCTTGCCAGGCATGGTGACGCACGCCTTTAATCCCAGCACTGGGGAGGCAGAGATAGGAGGATTGCTGTGAGTTCAAGGCCACCCTGAGACTACCTAATGAATTCCAGGTCAGCCTGGGCTAGAGTGAGACTCTACCTCAAAAATAAAACAAAACAAAAGAGTATTTGGCTCTTGTTATGGTTTAGATGTTAATTATCTCCCCCCCACAAAAAGACTCATGTGTTGGGGGCTTGGTCCCCACATGGTGGCACTATTTTAAGAGGTTCTTAGAACTTTAGGAAGGGGGACCTAGCTGGTGGATATACGTCACTAGGAATGGGCCCTTGGATTATTGTCCCTGGGCCATTCTCTCCTCCCCCCCTCTCCTTCCTGCTCACAGCAAGGTGAAGAAACTTCTCCTCCATACACTCCTGCCACCACGATGCTCTGCCCAAACCCACAGGACGAATCAACCAGGGACTGAACCCTTTGAAACCATGAACCAAAATTGCCCTTCCTCCTCTAAGGTGTTTATGACAGAGGTTTTGGTCACAGGTAACTAACCCAGCTCTTTTTAGCCCCTTAGTTTTCATTATAACTTATAGAAACAGATCATCATAGGCTGTGGGCATCTTTATGGAACTTAATTTAGAACTGCATATTTCTGGGCATAGTGCACACCTGTAACCCCAGCACTCAGGAGGGAGAAGCAGGAGGATCAGGGGTTCAAGCTCATCTTCAGCTATATAGTGAGTTTAAGGCCAACCTGGGTTACTTTGAATTTAAAACAAAAATAAAGTGGGCATGGTGGTGCATGCCTTTGATCTCAGAATTCAGGAGGCAGAGGTAGGAGGATTGCTATGAGATTGAGGTCACCCGGAGACTACATGGTGAATCTCAGGTCAGCCTGCACTAAAATGAGACTCTACCTCAAAAAGCAAACAAAAAAATCACATCAAATTGAGCAATAAATTAACACTTTTTTATGTGGGTACAGGGGGTTCACTCAGGTGGCTCTGGTGTCCTCAGGCCCACATCTTGAATGGGAAGCACTCTTACCCATTGAGCCATCTCTCTAGTCCCTCACTGATTGAATTTCTTAAAGTGAATATGCCAAGAAAAATGTACCACTCTTGTGACATCTTACTGTGAAAATGATAAGAAAAATGAGCAGTAACCAGAAGCAGATGGAGACTTGGGAAGAAAATACCTTGAGAGCAGGGCGTGGTGGCACAGGACTTTAGACCCAGGCTGAGGTAGGAGGCTCTGAATGGGCTTAGGACCAGCCTGGGGCTACGAATTGAGCTCTGATCAGCTTGGGCTAGACCCTGCCTTGAAAATAAATAAGGGCTGGAGAGATGGCTTAGTGGTTAAGGCATTTGCCTGCGAAGCCAAAGGACCCAAGTTTGATTCCCCAGGACCCACGTTAGCCAGATGCCCAAGGGGGTGCATGCATCTGGAGTACATTTGCAGTTGCTGGAGGCCCTGGTGCACCCATTCACTCTCTCTCTCTCTCTCTCTCTCCCCCTCTCTCTGTCTCTAATAAATAAATAAATAATTTAAAAAATAAAATTATTAGAAAATGGATAGATGGATAGATAAATCCCAACCAACCAAACAAAAAAATACCTTGAGGTGTTTAAGGTCGAAGTGTGCATGGTGATTGGATCTACCTGCATGCATAGGCCACCTGATGGAGTCCCTCCTCACAGAAGGCATGCAGCGCCGGTGGGGTGGGGCAGAGAGTGGCCTTGGGTGAGAGCGGAGTCTGCTCATAGCAATGGGGGCATGGCAGAGTACAGTCACATACAGTGTGGCTGGCCTGGGCCTAGGACTGAGAAGACGGATGGGTGTGGGCATATATTCTGGGTGCTTCTGACACGCGGTGTCCCCAGTGTCCTGCACCAAGAAAATGCTGAGACCATGTCTTCTGAGAGGACTGACTACTGGCTTCTAGAGAGCTGGGTCAGGCCAGTGGGGTGTGACCCAGCAGGCCAATTGTGGAGTCACTGGCCTGTGAGAAGAGACAAGAACAGAAGGCGGGAAGCCAGCCAAAGCTTGAGGTCAGGAGAAAGCAGGCCATGCTCCCACGGGAGAACGAAGAAGAGAAAGTGAGTGAGAGGAGGCCCGAGCAGCTGGAGGACACTGTGGGGTGGTGAGCCCAGTACAGAACTGCATGCTTGGGGACTGTCAGCATCTCTCAGTGTGACCCTGGGCTATGAGCTGAGCCTTTGAGCTGGGGGTCGAGGGAAGGGGGCTGCAAAGCACTTTTCTCAAGGAATTCTTTGAGAATCCTAGTCTGTTTTGTTTGGTTGGTTTTTACTCTGTAGTCTCAAGGTGGCCTCAATCTCACAGCAATCCTCCTACCTCAGCCTCTCAAGTGCTGGGATTGTTTGTTTAGAAGCAGGATCTCACTGTAGCCTAGGATGGCCTTGAATTCATGGTGATCTTCCTCTCACAGTCCCCCAAATACTGGGATTAAAGATGTGAGCCACCCTGCCAGGTTCCTGACCTTCTAAAAACAGATCATGGGTAGTCTTCAGCCTCTGTTTCAAAAAAAAAAAAAAAAAAACAACAGACAGGCCTCAAGGGATGCTCGGGGCGACTGGGGAGAATCTGGATTGATGCCTGTCCAGGGCAGGGGGTCCAGCTGCCTGGGCCCACGGGCTGCGGTGCTGTGGACAAGCTATTCAGTCTCCCTGAGCTTTAGTCACTCAACCTGTAAAAGGGAGGTGACCAAGAAGGATCGTTATACAATTAGCAACAGGCCTAGAATCTTATTTATTTACTTAATTCAGTACTGGCAATTGAGCCCAGGGCTTCCTGTACTCTCTGGGCAAGCATTCTACTACTGTGCCACATTCTCAATTCTCTCTTGGTCTTTCTTTTCCTTCCTTGCATTTTTTTTTTCTTCTTTCCTTTGCATTTGTTCATGTGTGTGTGTAGTATGTGTGCTGTGTTGTGTGTGTCTGTGTGCATGTGTGTGTGATTTACGCATGTGTATCTGCATGTGGCCAGAAGAGAATGGGGCCTTTAGGTTCTTGTAGCCCAGTTTGTAATCCTGACCCTACCACAAGCTGGCTGAATCACTTGAGCTGTCCAGCTTTAGTGTTTTAATCTGTGAAATGGGTGCATGAGCACTTTCCTGTGATGGCAAGGTGGTGGCCATAGGAGTGAGGCCTTCTGAGTGCCGGGATTAAAGACATGAGCCACCACACCTGGCTTCCTCCTCCTTCTTATTTTATTATTGTTGTTATTGTGGTGTTGAGGATCAAACCCATGGCTATAGACGTGCTACACAAATATTCTACCACTGAGCGACAGCCCCAGACTTCGTTATTATTATTGACTCAGAAAACATATAAAGTAAAAAATCAACATAAAATCTACCAATAAAAAATAAAATTAAGAGCCGGGTGTGGTGGCACATGCCTTTAATCCCAGCACTCGGGAGGCAGAGGTAGGAGGATTGCCATGAGTTCAAGACCACCCTGAGACTACATAGTGAATTCCAGGTCAGCCTGGGCCAGGGTGAGACCCTACCTCGAAAAACCAAGAAATTAAATTAAGAGATTTGGGACATTGCTCAGTGGTTAAAGGTGCTTACTTGCAAAGCCTGCTGAGCTGAGTTAGATTCTCCATGTAAATGTGGACACAAGGTGCCCCTGACACTGGGAGGCTGAGCCAGCAGAATCTGAAGGTCATGGGCCAGCTAGACTGGCATTCATTTGCAGCAGCGAGTAACTGTGTCTAAAGAAGGAGGAAGAGGGAGGCCCTTGATGCCCCCAAAACATTAGAGGCCATTGCTGAGGCCCTTGGTTTCCCACTAGGAATAGATGGTAAGACCCTATTGCTGAAGACTCCACATACTTGGGCTGCAAGTTCACTGAGAAACCCTGCTGGAGCTGAGCTGAAAACCTCCTCCATGTAGACCAGCTGACAGAAAGCTGGAAAAAGCCATGCTGCATGCAGTTCAATGGGAGAGAGAGAAATTACCAGTGAAGATACCCAACAGTGGATACTGCAAGCCTTATATTTGGCCAGCCAAGCCAAATGAGCCAACGGGTGCAATAGTAGCATGTCTGTTATGGGGGAAGCCAACCACCCTCTAATTTGACTGGAGGCTCGCTCCATGGGAGGGAATACATCCCTGATACTGAAAACCTACAACAGGGGTAGTCATGAGCCCCAGGGGTATAATGTCTGCTGATGTCTGGCTAAATGTAAATACTATTCTCACCAAACTGCCCAGTAAGCACTTCTCTTAATGTTTATACCCTTATATTAATGCTGCTCTCACTTTTGGTTAAAGAAGCTTTCCTTTTCTCTTAATGTTTATACCCTTATATTAATGCTGCTCTCACTTTTGGTTAGAGAAGCTTCCCTTTTCAGATGGCAGTGACTTTGGGATGACTCAGAAGGCACCATGGTGCTGAGAAGAAGTGACACAAGAGTGCTCAGCACTGAAATATCTCTGCCACACCTTCCAAGGCTTGAGGTCCATTGCAGAAGAGGTGGCAGAAAGAATCTAAGAGCCAAAGGAAGGGTAGGACTCCTTACAATGTGCTCCTCCAGACAGAAAATGGCCTGGATATCCATGACCTCACAGTGCCTGACACTACCTACACAAGACCCTCATAATAGGAGGAAAAGATCAAAATAAAAGGGAGACTGAAAGGGGGAGGGGATGTGATGGAGAGTAAAGTTTCGAATAGGAAAGTGGGGGTACAGAGGGAACTATCATGGGATATTGTCTACAATTATGGAAGTCGTCAATAAAAATAAAAAATAACAAAAGAAGGAGGTCTGGAGAGATGGCTTACCGGTTAAGGCACTTGCCTGCAAAGCCAAAGGACCCAGGTTCGACTCCCAGGACCCATGTAAGCCAGATGCACAAGGGGACACACACATTTGGAGTCCATTTGCAGTGGCTGGAGGCCCTGGCATTCCCATTCTTTCTTCCCTCCCTCTCTCTCTCCCCTGCCTATTGCTGTATCTCTCTTTCTCAAATAAATAAATAAAAAAAAATTTTTTTAAAAACGGAGAAAGCCAGCCGAGATGACACACGCCTTTAATCCCAGCACTTGGGAGGCAGAGGTAGGAGGATCAGTGTGAGTTCAAGGCCACCCTGAGACTACATAGTGAATTCCAGGTCAGCCTGGGCTAGTGTAGTTGTCCTGTGACTTCCACATGGGCTCCATGCCCACATACACACAAAGAAATAATTTAAAAAATTAAAGTAAAAATCATTGGCTGAGGGAGATGCACAGCACAGAGCTGGCTGGAGGCAGTATGGCTGTGCAGTGGGAACGCTCTTCGTTCTGGTGGGTCTGGACCGTTCGGGAAGACCACGCAGGGCTGTAAGCTGGTGGCCACGCTATGTGTCTTGGGCCACCATCGTGCCTAGCTGCTGCGCGAAATTTCCTGAGAGATCAACAGAAATTGGCAAACTTCTGAATTCCTACTTAGAAAAGAAGAGTGAACTGGAGGATCACTCGGTCCACCTGCTTTTAAAAAGTGACCCCCTGCCCATGCCCCTGGCATTTTCCTGTGGCTCTGGCAGTTCTCGATTTTGAATTACGCTTGAGGGCAGAAGGCAGGAAGTGCCTCAAAGGCTGTTAATTAAGGAGAAGTTGAGCCAGGGTGTGACGCCTGTTGTGGACAGATATGCTTTTTCTGGTGTTGCCCTCACCATCACCAAGGAGAATTTTTCCTTGGATTGGTATTAAGCAGCCACACGTGGGCCTTCCCAAACCTGACCTGATTGTGTTCCTTCAGTTACAGTTGGTGGATGCTGCAGCCCGGGGACAGTTTGGTTGTGAGCGCTATGAGAATGGCACGTACCAGGAGCGGGCACTGCAGTGTTTCCGCCAGCTCATGCGAGTCACAGCTTTGAACCGGAAGGTGGTTGATGCTTCCAAAAGCATTGAGGATGTCCACAAAGAAATCCGTGTACCCTCTGAAGACATTATTCATAGCTCTGAGCAGAGGCCACTGGGAGAGCTTTGGAAATAAATCAGGGATCCCACTGCAAATGCCACTCTCCGCAGTCCTTCAAGAGACTTGTAGAAGGGCTCACCTGCTCGTAATGCTCTTTGGATCCTCCAACTTCAGGAGCTCTTTCCTGGCAGCAGAGACCTTCAGGCCTCCACTTATCAAATGGAACCTTGTTGGTGTGGATGCTAAGTAGTGCGGTCTTCCTCTGCCCATTCTGTCATCCTGAAGTCATTAATATGTTCCAGTTTTTTTTTTTCTTATGGAACTTTAATAACTGTGCCATTCCATTAAGGTCATTAGAAATGGCAATTATTTGGGATTCTCTTGAATTTCTTGTAGGAAATAATAAAGTTTACCTAAAAATGTAAAAAAAAAAAATCACTGGCTGACCTTTTGGGACGTTCTTGATTTTCTTATATATATCCATTTGGCAACTCCACAGTCATGAAAGAAACATACTTTAATAAAATGGATCATGGGCTGGAGAGATGGCTCAACAGGTAAGGTACTTACCTGCAAAACCCAGTGACCTGGGTTCAGTTTCCCAGTAGCCTTGTAAAGCCAGATGCACAAAGTGGCACATCCGTCTGGAGTTTGTTTGCAGTGGCAGGATGCCCTGGTTTCTGAGGTGCTGGGATGGAACCCAGGGCCACGTGCCTGCCAGGCAGATGTCTGCCACTAAGCTGCACTCTGAGCCCCGCTCTGTTCTGTCCTGTGCCTTTTTGCCTCCAGGATATTCAGAGGGTCTCTTTGCCCACTAATTCTCTCTCTCTTTCTGCGTGAAAATAAATAAAATACTTATAAAAATGGGTGGTTTTTTAATGAGAGAGAGAGAGAATATTGACATGCCAGGGCCTCCAGCCACTGCAATTGAACTCCAGATGCATTGCCACCTTGTGTCTCTTGTGCTTACAAAGGATCTGGGGAGTCAAACAGGGTCCTTAGCCTTGTAGGCAAGTGTCTTGACCACTAAGCCATCTCTTCAGCTCCTTGCTTAGCTTTCTGAGGTGCTGGTATGGAACCCAGGGCCATGAGCCTGCCAGGCAGATGTCTGCCACCAAGCTGCACCCTGAGCCCCGCTCTGTTCTGTCCTGTGCCTTTTTGCCTCCAGGATATTCAGAGGCTCTCTCTCCACAGCTGCAGTATCGACGGTGATCCTTCTGCATTGCCCGAACGTTACAGCTCACGCATGTGTGCCTAGACTTATTTAGCCAGTCTTCTGTCGCGGTCCACTTCACGGCGCCTCTGATCTGTTTTGAGTCTGGCAGGCAAGTGAGGGCAGGTGTGGATGGAGGCAACCTTTGAGAGGCCATCAGGCAGACGCGGTCACTTCCTGGTGCTGAGTGATTTCCAAGTTGCGCTGAGGGCAACGAGGGAGACGTTCTGCCTGTGGGACCTGGCCGAGCTCACAGCATCTTCCTGGTGTGAACAGGGCCACACACAGGGCTTCCAGCTCACCCTCTGTGTTAGTTCCTTTCTCATTTCCGCGACAAATGCCTTACAAGAGCAACATAAGGAAGGTGGGGTTTGTTTTGGCTCACTCTTTGAGAGTACAGTCCATCGTGATGGGAAAGGCAAGGTGACAGGAATGTGAAACAGCTGGTCACACGGCATCCACAGCGAGGACGCTGAGAAACCATGAATGCTGACGCTCAGCCCCTCTCTCCTTTCCATTCAGTCTGGGACCTCAGCCCATGGAAGGGTGCTGCTGACAGTTAGGGTGGGACTTCCCACTTCAGTCAACCTAATCTAAAACTCCCTGCACAGGGCTGGGGAGCTGGCTCAGTAGTTAAAGACACTTGCTTGCAAGGCCTGCCAGTCTGCATTTGATTCTCCAGGAACCGTGTAAAGCCAGCTGCACAGAGTGGTGCATGTGTCTAGTTTGTTTGCAGCCTTGGTATTTCTCTCTCTGTGTGTCTTAAATAAATAAATTATGCACACACACACACACACACACACACACACACACACACGTATAAAATATTTTTTAAAAAGGACTGGAGAGGTTCAATTCCACAAGGACCCATATAAGCCAGATGCACAAAGTGGCATGGTTCATTTGCAGTGGCTGGAGGCCCTGGTGTGCCCATTCTCTCCTTCTCTCAAATAAATACATAACATATTTAAAAAAAAAACCTCTGCCTGACAAACATGCCAAAAGATTTATCTCCTCAGTGATTCTAAGTCCAATCAAGTTGACAACAGAGATGAGCCATCACTCCCTCTCGTACCTCCTCCAGGAGATGCCCCTGTAGCCCTGTAGCTGGGACCTTTGTTGTAGCAGAAGCAGGAAGGACTAGGAGGCTGCGAGAATGGCGTGGCTCTTTGAGGGTTTTCCCTATTCCCTGAGGCATAACAAAACCATCTGCAGTCCAAAGTCCAGAGAGAACCTAACTGCCTTCTCATGGGGAGCAGCCAGCCTGCGGAGAATGCCGAGAATGCTGGGGGGTGGGAGCTCAGAATGAGGACATCCTGGCTTCCCGCCTTGTGGTCCCAGGACCCCCTAGGATCTCCCTGGCAACAAACCACTCACTGCACTCCTTCAGGGCACTGCCCCCGAGTACTCTGCCCTGATGTTGTGGGGGAATTGCGACGTTCAGGACCTATTTGAAGACTTAGCTCTCTTTTTCTTCAGCCTATTTTATTTTAGATCTTTGCTTTCCAGGGTCTGCAATGATCTCCAACCTACCTTCTCCTAGCCTTGGTTTCTCCAAATGAACATGAGACTTCTTCCTTCAACTTGATTAGGAGAGAACGAGATGACCAATTGGCAGATGCTGAGTGCTCCAAACCCATCGCTGTTAAGACTGATATGAACAGGGCAGGTGGGATAAATGAGATGCTGTGTGTACAATAGAGAGACGTGCTTGGAGCCCACCTCCTCCAGAGTCGCACGGCACCATCTCTTTGGACAGTGACATCCTTGGGCTCCCCTGCCCCCCCCACCCCCGCCCCACCGAGGTAAGGTCTCGCTCTAGCCCAGGCTGACCTGGAATTCACTATGTAGTCTCAGGGTGGCCTTGAACTCTCAGCCATCTTCCTACCTCTGCCTCCCAAATGCTGGGATTAAAGGTGCGCGCCTCTAAGCCCAGCTCCTTGGGCTTTTTATAAAGCTTTCAGACAATGATAACATTGAAGCAGGAGAGGTCGTCGCCCTTCCTGCTGGCTGAGGGCTTTGGAGGGACCTCGTGTGGCAGCCCCCTCTGTTGCCTCCTTCCAAGAACAAGGACACAGCATGGGAGTTGGCACTCAGCCCAACCCTATGCGGCAAGGGCAACATTCTTACTTTACCAATGGGGAAATTGAGGCTGGGAGAGGCCCAGTATGAAGAGCGAACTCGTTAAACACGGCTTCCAACAAATTAGGGCCCAGCAAAGAGTGGGGCTGTGTCCACAGGACAGAACTTCCGGCTATGTTGGGGAGGGTTTGGAAGAACACTGGTGGCTTCTTCCCCTGGGAGTGGCCGGCAGTCAGGTGGAGGTGGGAGCGAGGACAACGGACTGGCAGACACACTGTAGAGATCAGGCTGCGCTGGAGAAGCACCATGTGTGTGCCTTAGGGAGCTAGCCACAGGTTTCCAGAAGAAACACTGTCCTCCTGTCCACTGGGTCTAAATATGAGGGAGGTGAGCAGTCCTGTCTCTGGAGCTGTACCTGAGAGGGCTGAGGGCTGAATGTCATTAAGAATGTCTATGAGCAGGGCTAGAGAGATGGCTTAGCAGTTAAGCACTTGCCTGTGAAGCCTAAGGACCCCGGTTCGAGGCTCGGTTCCCCAGGTCCCACGTTAGCCAGATGCATAAGGGGGCGCACACATCTGGAGTTCGTTTGCAGAGGCTGGAAGCCCTGGCGTGCCCATTCTCTCTCTCTCCCTCTGTCTTTCTCTCTGTGTCTGTTGCTCTCAAATAAATAAATAAAAAATTAAAAAAAAAAAAGAATGTCTATGAGCAAACGAATTCCTGATGCACGTGCCCCCTTGTGCATCTGGCTTAACATGGGTCCTGGGGAATCGAACTGAGGTCTTTTGGCTTTGCAGGCAAACGCCTTAACCACTAAGCTATCCTCCAGCCCAGGAGGGTCTTTGTTTTTGAGCCTAACACTAGTCTGTGATTAGCTCTCAGCTGCTCTAGGTGTGTGGTGGGAGTTTGTGGTGTGCACACGCTCAGGTACCTCAGGCACTTGCTGGTGAGGGCCTCCAACGCCCAAGAGTACTCCGCTAGAGAAAGTCAACATGTGGATGTGGCTACCTGCAGCAGTATCTCCAGCAGCTTCCAAAGCATGCTGGGGTCTGGGCTTGACATCTACCATATACCCTTTCAGCGAGAGAGGCCAAGAGACTGGGATTTTCATGGAAATGTAGTAGCTGCTTCTTTCTCTAGTGAGGCATAGACACAACACTTTTAGAATCATTCTATATCCTGTTTGTGCTAGCGATTACAAAAAAATATACATTACAGTGCTCAGAACTGTGATGTAAAATAGGTGATTTCTGTTGTGTGTAAACTAAACTAAAGAAAGAATAAAGAAGTTTTCTTAAAAAAAAAAAAAAAAGAAGAATGTCTATGAGGAGCCAGGTGTGGTGGCTCACTCCTTTAATCCCAGAATTTGGGAGGCAGAGGTAGGAGGATCACCGTGAGTTCGAGGCCACCCTGAGACTACATAGTGAATTCCAGGTCAGCCTGGGATAGAGTGAGACCCTACCTCAGAAACCCCCCCCCCCCACACACACACAAAAGGCTATGAGGGCTGGAGAGATGGCTTAGTGGTTAAGGCTTGCCTGTGAAGCCTAAGGACCCAGGTTTGATTCCCTGGTATCCATATAAAGCCAGATGCATAAGGTGGCACATGCATCTGTAGTTCATTTGCAGTGAGTGGTTAGAGGCCCTGGCGTACCCATTCTCTCTCCATCTGCCTCTTTCTTCCTCTCTCTCTCTCTCAAATAAATAGATAAGTAAAATATTTAAAAATAAAGAGTGTCTATGGGAACCTATGTCTATGAGGAAGCTGGGTGTGGTAACACACGCCTTTATCCCAGCACTTGGGAGGCAGAGGTGGGAGGATCACTGTGAGTCTGAGGCCAGTCTGAGACTATGAAGTGAATTCGAGATTAGGCACAGCAAGACCCTACCTTGAAAAGCCAAAAGTAAGTAAATAAATAATGTCTATGAGAAAGCATAGCAGTTACCTTCCCGTTGCTGGAACAAAGTACCTATCCAAAGGCAGTTTATTGAAGGAAAGGGTTTATTCTGGTCTACAGTTTCAAGAAGTTTCATCATGGCTGGGGTGGTGGTGGAGTGGTGGTGGTGGGGAAGCATGGCAGAGCAAACAACTGAGCCTCACATCTTGTCACAGCAGCTGGGAGGGAGCAGCAAGAGCGAGTGAGCTAGCTATTGCTGCCAAGCTGAGCTAATAAACTTCAAGGTCCTCCAACAAGTGACACGCCTCCTCCAGCAGGGCCCCTTCTCCCAAAGGTCCTGCCCACTGGGGACTGCGCATGAGGCTTCGTCACAAACACCACAGAAGCCCTGCAGCAGCTTTGCCCTAACAGCCTCAGACTAAGGAACAATCCAGATGTCCACCTGCAGCAGAATGGGCTGAATCCACCTTGACCTGTTCAGATCGTGCAGGCCAACACAACAGAACACCCGTGGCACACAGCACGTGGGAGGATCTTATGTACACGGGGCTGAGCAAAAGAAGCCAAGAACACTGTGCAGGAGAACATGACGTTCTAGAAAGGGCTGGAAAGGAATTCAGGATGAGAATCCACATATCTCCTGGAGTCTAGCCATCAAAAATAAGCACAGGGGAGCTTTCCTGTGTGTGGGAAATGTCTGGTGAGACAGCAGGAGTGCATGTAGGGAAGCTCCTTGAGATGCACACTTAACATTTGTGCATTTACCAAATGTAAGTTCTTCTTCCAGATAGGGTCAAAGCAACAGGGAAGAAGGGCTTTTGAAATATCTGATGTAGAGAAATAAGGGTCAACCAGCCGAGAGGACAAAGGACAGTGCTCTGGAGGAGGGCCAGCATGTGCAAAGATCTAGAGGCATAATGGCATAGTATTGCTTCACACATGGGCTCTGAGTTCATTGGATAGTGTACCCACCTCTGTTTTTCTATTTTCATTATTGTACTATTTAAAAAATATTTTTAAAAGTATATTTTATTTATTTATTTGAGAGAGAAAGAGGTAAAGAGTGAGAGAGACAATGGGTATGCCAGGGCCTCCACCTACTGCAAACAAACTCCAGATGCATGTGTCCCCTTGTGTATCTGGCTTACGCGGGTCTTGGAGAATCGAACCAGGATCCTTTGACTTTGCAGGCAAGCACCTTAACCACTAAGCCATCTCTCCAGCTCCATTATTGTAGTTTTTAATATTTCACTTGTTTGTTTGTTTATTTAAGAGAAAGAGAGAGAAAATGAGTGTGGGCATGTCATGGTCTCTTGCCACCATAAACTAACTCCAAACTCATGCACTGCTTTGTGTATCTGGCTTTTTATGGGTACTAGGGAATCAAACCCAGGCCATCAGGCTTTGTAAGCAAGTGTCTTTAGCCACTGAGCAATCTCTCCGCTTTTTTTTGTTTTGTTTTTTCAAAGTAGGGTCTTGCTCTAACGCAGGCCCACCTGAAATTCATTATGTCATCTCAGGGTGGTCTCGAACATGGCAATCCTCCTACCTCTGCCTCCCCAGTGCTGGGGTTTTTCTCTAGCCCAGACTAACCTGAAATTCACTATGTAGTTGCAGGGTGGCCTCAAACTCACAGCGATCCTCCTACCTCTGCCTCCCGAGTGCTGGGATTTAAGGTGTGCACCACCATGCCCAGCTGTGTTTTTCTATTTTATAAAAAAATATTTTTAGCCCATTGTGATGACACATGCTTTTAATCCCAGCACTCAGGAGGCAGAGGTAGGAGGATTGCTGTGAGTTCAAGGCCAGCCTGGGACTGCAGAATGAGTTCCAGGTCAACCTGGACTGGAGTAAGACTCTACCTCGAAAAAACCAACGTGTGTGTGTGTGTGTGTGTGTGTGTGTACTTGCAAGCAGAGACAGACATACAAATAGACACAGACAGACTAAATGGGCACATCAGGGCCTCAAACCACTGCAAATGAACTCCAGATGTATGTGCCACTTTGTGCATCTGGATTTACTTGGGTACTGGGGAATCTAACTCAGACCAGCAGGCTTTGCAAGCAAGTGTCTATCTGCTGAGCCTTCTCCCCAGCCCCCCCATTTCTGTTTCTCTACCCCTCTTTCTTCTCATTGGAAGTCCTGCAAACATCATGGAGCAGGCTGTCACAAGTCACTTCCGCTCATCCCTCTACCCCTCTTTGAGGTGTCATGGGGGAGGCTTCAGCCAGAGCAGGAGAGGCTTAGGTAGGAGGTCCATTCTGGAGTAAAGCTGCACAGTACTGTGAATTGTGTGTCCCCAGATAAACTCGTGAGCCGCAGTTCCTCCATCTATATGAACTGTCTTTGCTATGCGGAACGTGAGAGCGGGGAAGGGTGAGCGAGGCAGGGGGTCATGGAGTAGGGCTGATGACAAGGCCCTCCAGACCTGTGGCTCCTCCTGGGGTGATCCGTGTGCCCGTCTCCCTTCAGTCTCCCTGGCTACCTATCACGTGGAGCTCATGGCCACCCAGGATGGTGCCTGGCATGGACTAGGGCTGGAAGAAATGCCAGCTCTTGACAACGGGCACATTGCACATGTGGACTTGTTTAGTCTTCACAGCAACCCTAGGAACTTCTAGCATCTCACTTTACAGAAGGGGAAACTGAGGCACTGGGCGGTTGAGTAACTTGCCCAAATGAACATGGCTCATAATGATTGGAGCCTAGCTCTCGATCCTCTGCTCCCAGCAATGCTGCACAGAGCAGAGGGTACTGCCCAGGCCAGCATCCTCAGCTGGGGAGGCCTGGAAACCACCAGCACTTCCTCAGGATTGCTGATCAAGACCAGTCCCATCAGAGCACCCAAAGGGACATTCTGGCGCCCTGACTGGTGAGATCCACACCCTTTTCCAGGAAGGTGAATCCACCCAGAACTATCATGGAGCCAATAAACAGTTGAAGCCAAGTGTAGCCTGAAGGTCCCGGGAGGGATGCAGCTTTGCAACGTGCCACTGAGGTGAGTGAACGGCCCTTTCTGCCAAGGTGGCTTTTTAGTTTTCTTGGCTGCTGTTGTCGTTATTGTTTCTTAGGGGAGGAGCAATGGGACACCTCAAGAACTGGCCTGTGCTACTTAAAGGATTAATGTCCACCTGTAGCCAGGTGAAGACTTGCAGCCACTCCCTCCCCTTGGTGCCTTCATGGTTTACTGCACTCTTTCATTTTACCGCAGGATGGGAATGTTCTAGAACTGCAGCCCGGGGTGGGGGAAGGGAGGAGCTGTTTATTCTTCCTGGCAGCAGGACTGGGCTTAGACTGTAGAGGGGCTGCCGGGCACGCCTGTCGAGTTGCTTCTTTGTGCATTGATGGGCTTTCCCTCGTGCTGTTTGTTTTGTTTTGGTTTTCGAGGTAGGGTCTCCCTCTAGCCCAGGTTGACCTGGAATTTACTATGTAGTCTCAGGGTGGCCTCACAGCAGCAATCCTCATACCAATCTGCCTCCCGAGTGCTGGGATCTTTTTATTTACTTGCAAGCAGAGAAATAGAGAGAAGAGAGACAGAGAGAATGGGTGCGCCAGGGCCTCTGCCAAGAAACTTCAGATGCATGCCTTTTTTTTTTTTTTTCCCATGAGTCTTTTTGTGCATCTGGTTTTACTTGGGCACTGGAGAATCGAACCTGGGTTGTTAGGCCTTGCAGGCAAGTGCCTTAATGGCTGATCCATCTCTCCAGCCCTTCTCTGGTTTTTACAATAGATTTTTATTTATTTGCAAAGAGAGAGTGTGCATGGGCACGCCAGGTTCTCTTGCCACTGCAAACAAACTCCAGATGCATGTGCTACTTTGGGCATCTGGCTTTATGTGGGTACTGGGAAATTGAACCTAGGCTGGCAGGCTTCGCAAGCAAGTGCTTTTAACTGCTTAACAATATATGCAGTCAGGATTTCCCTTGTTGAAGCAAAACCAAAAAAACAGTGATGAGCCACTGACATTGGTAAACAGGACTTTTGGCCTCAGAAATGTCCATCTCTATCTGGAATGGAAGATGAGGCAACTCATCTTAGGTGTTGGCACTAAAAGTCCTACATCAAGGGAAACCCCTCAGTTCCAGGGAAACGGAGGCAGTTGGTCCCCTAGCTGGTGGGCTGTTTGGTTAGTTTCTCTCTTTCTCACTTACGCACACAGAACAAGGCACTCAGCACGGTACTTTACTGGTTGTGGTTGCAAATCTACCTTTTGCACCATCTTGTTTGTGCATATCATGGCTGTAGGGCTCCATGAAAATGCTTCAAGCTCAGGTACCACTTCCATGGCCTCTTTCAGACCCAGCCTCCGCTCAGCCATCTCCCCTGTTCACCCTGTTGTGACTCAGGATGGTCTTGGTGTCTCCAGCATCTCCCCGCCAGCACCCTTCTCAACCTCCAGGGTAGGACAGATGCCCATGAAGGAGTCCAACCCAGGATCACTGAACGTCTGAGTCCCTCAGTACCCAGGACAGGGTTGCTGTCCCCAAAACAGCTTCACACCCCAACTGAAGGGCAACTTGGTAGGACAATGCCTTCCTTTTTAAAATTTTTTTTTGTTTATTTTTTATTTGAGGGTGACAGAGAGGGAGGGAGAGAATGGGCGCACCAGGGCCTCCAGCCACTGCAAACGAACTCATGATGTGTGCGCCCCCTTGTGCATCTGGCTAACTTGGGTCCTGGGGAAGAGAGCCTCAAACCTGGGTACTTAGGCTTCATAGGTAGGTGTTAACCCCTAAGCCATCTCTCCAGCCCTTTTAAATTTTTTGTTTGTTTGTTTGTTTAGACAATGCCTTCTTGAAAGAAGTTGCAGGGAGCCACTCCCTAGGTGTGGCTTCTTAACTATTTCTGTGCCATGGGCCCCTTGGGCATCTGGTGAAACCTAAAGACCCTGCTCCAAATGATTTATTCAAATGTTTATGGCATATTCTGAATGCGTGCAACAAAACAATTTAAGATGCAGACATCTAAGTTTTCAGAAAGCAAATTTGCACCATAGTAACATGTGCTTAATGGTATATTAAATATGAGACTTAGGGCTGGAGATGTGGCTCCGTGGTAGAACACTTGCCTAGCATGTGGGAGGCCTGATGCTGTCTCCAGTACCCACCCCACAAATTACACACACACACACACACACACACACACACACACACACGATTTCAGAGTTCAAAGATGAGTCCATTTCTACAGGGAGCAAGGAGCTAGGGTTGAGGGGAAGAAAATATGGGGCACAAATGCTCTGTGATCAAATCAAAAACAGGGACGGCACCACCCCAGAGCAAGCCTGTGTCTCCTTTGTCAACAATACTAAGACCTTGTTCCTGTAGGACAGGGTACCTGCCCACAAGCTTATTAAATGGCAATGCAAAAAGAAAAATAAAAAATGGCAGGAAGAATCTGAAATGTGCCAGCCATACATCTGCTTGGTGCCTGCATACAGTACCGTGCAAGGCACAGGCATTCAAAGGTGGGGATTGCTGCCCCTCTGAGGTTTGTGGCCAGTACCAAAGGCAGACATGAACTCTGGTTACAGCATGCGTTGAGATGATTGTGGATGCTCAGGTCTCAGTGCCCTTGCTTATAAAACTGGGATAATAGCTAAGTAAGGCTCCTGATATATACTAATGTTTACAAATGAGTTCAGGAGATATTCTGAAACTACAAGAGACAGAAAACTTGAAACTTTGGTTGGTGGGCGTGAAGACATTGAATGAATATCCCTTCCGCAAGGGCTGCTTCCCCATGCTGCCCAAGGTGGTTGGATTGAAAGATGGACCACCCGTAGCTCTGGCCTCAGCTGCATCTCTGTAGCATGTCAGTGGTGAGGCAGCTCAGGCCGTGCATTCTGGGGGACCTTTGTATATTCTTCCCCGGGGGTGGGGGGTGAGTGGGTCTCGCGGCCCTGTGCCTCCTTGGGCAAGCGGTGAGGAGCCTCGATCGGCAGCGTGGGGTACGCAAGGGCGGAAGGGCTGCTTTATCCCATGACAGGCAATCTAGGGCACCCCAGGCCAGAGAGGGGGGGTCCGGTATCCGTGCACCTTCGAATGCCGTGGCTCCCTAAACCTTGTGAGCAGTGGTCACCTGCATCCATAGGAATCTGGGACAAGAGGGGACAGATTAGTGGGGCCCGCTGGGCAGACAAGGTGGAGGAGGGGCTCCCTAAAGGGAAAAGCGACCGTAACCGAGGGTGCCTGCTCCTTTAAGAGGCCAGGCTGGCCCTGCGACTGTCCCCAGTTTAACCGGACCCTGGTGCAGTTCTGCAGACCGCGCTCTAGGGTAGAGAATCCCCAGCCCAGGAAGGAGCAGCCCAGGATGCAGGGGAGGGCGTGACCCAGCCGGTTGCTGGGCGGAGCCAGAGCTGCAGCAGCCAATCCACGGCGCGGAGGCAGCCGACGAGCCCGCCAGTGGGAGGAGCCACAGGCCCGTGGGCGTGGCTCGGCGCTGCGGGTCCTGGGGGCGGGTCCTCGGGCTTCGGGGAACGCCGCAGAGGGAGGAGGAGGGGGCGGGTCCCCGGAGGGGGCGGGGCCAGTGTCTGCAGAGGGCGGGGCCCGCCGCAGAGTGGGCAGTGCCGCCCGAGAGTCCTCTGCGTGCGCCTGCCGCGGCCCTTCCACAGTAGCTCTGACAGCCGGGGCGGAGGGACCCTGGACCCTCGCTGTCCTTGCGCAGCCCTCCGCGGCCTCCACCGCATCCCATCCATCCATCCGTCCGTCCGTCCGTCCGTCCGACCATCCCTTGCTTCCGCGGCCCCCCCCACCCCACATCCGGCCGCAGTCTGGGCCGCTGTCTCTGCGGAGGCCGCATCTGGCGCGCATCTGGAACTGCCTGCTAGCTCGCCGGCCGCTCTGGAGCCCGCGCCCGCCCTGGCCCGGCCGCGCCGGGAGCCCTGCACCGAGCTGGAGCCGCATCTGGAACCGCGGGCCCGGGGCCCTGAGCCTCGCAGCCGGCGCATGGTGAACTCGCTGCTGTTCGGAGAGATGGCCTTGGCCTTCGGCTGCCCGCCGGGTGGTGGAGGCGGGGGCTGCCCGGGCGGTGGCGGTGGTGGTGGCGGCGGGGCCGGGCCGGGACCGTCTCCTGTGACGGCGGCGTTGAGGGACGATCTGGGTTCCAACATCCACCTCCTGAAGGGGCTCAACGTGCGCTTCCGCTGCTTCCTGGCCAAGGTGCACGAGCTGGAGCGGCGCAACCGGCTGCTGGAGAAGCAGCTGGAGCAGCAGCAGAGCGAGCGCGAGAGGCGTCTGCGCTACAAGACCTTCTCCCGAGAGCAGGCCGTGCAGACCGGGCCCGAGCTGCTGCGGCCACCCGGTCCCGGCGGAGGACTGGCCGGCAGCGCGGCGGCCGGCACCAACGCCAACACCATCGCCCTGGGCGGCCTGCCACCCGGCGGGGGCTCGCATCCGCAACACTACGGCCGACTGCCCGGGACCATCTGGAGTTACACGCAGGTACGGCGCACGGGAGGCGGCGGCGTGGAGACCGTGCAGGGCCCCGGCGTGTCGTGGGTCCATCCCGACGGCGTGGGCGTGCAGATCGACACCATCACGCCGGAGATCCGCGCGCTCTACAACGTGCTGGCCAAGGTGAAACGCGAGCGGGACGAGTATAAGCGGAGGTGAGTGCGCCCGCCGCTCCCCTCCCCTCTCCTCCCCCTGCGCCGCACCCACCCGGGAGGGGCGTCGGGGACCGGCAGCCGCGGAATGCGGGGCGCCTGGTGGGGTGGAGGGGGGGGTTCCGGGGAGGGCAGCTGGCCCCGGCAGGTGGGCTGGGAGCTGCTGCCCGTGTGCGCCTGCCGAGCGCCCCACGCGTGCTGAGAAGACTCGGGGATCCAGATCATAGGAGGCGAGCGTGCACTCACCTAGGTGGGGGATACTTGCAGCTTCGTGTGGTCCCCGGGGCCCAGGCATGTTGTTTCCGAGGGACGTGATGACCAGCGGTGTTGTGGTGATCTCATTTCGTCCTTATGACAATGCAGTGAGGCAGCCTTACTCCCATGCTGCACTTGAGGAAACAAGAGGTAGAGGTACCAAGTGACTCGCTTAAGGCAGCTTGGCTAATCTTAGGTGGTGAAAGTCAGGATTTGATCTATTGACTTCACTTCTGACTCGTGTGTCTCCCAGCCTAGGTATTTCCCCAGAGATGTAGGCGACAGACAACCCTTCCTTAAGTGGGTGTGAAGAAAAACTCTTAACCAGTTCACTATCTTCTTATTCCTTGAATTTAATGAGATCACATGTGTGAAAATGGATGGATCTGTCTTTAAGGATCCAGGGCTTGTCGTCTTGCTTTAGCTCTGTAAGGTCCAATTCCTTGGGCTGCACAACCTGAACTGACCACAAGCCTTAAAAAAAATTATTTTAAAGAATCTCTCTCTTCTCCACCTTCCCTGAGCCTCATAGTTTTGAGGTCCCATGAATTCAGCCCAAAAAGCCTCCAAGGAGGTGGTAAACTTGGAGTGGCAAACTGGACATGGGATAGACCCAGATCTCAGGCTCTAGCTGGAGGTGGGGGGTGGGTGGGTGCAGACTGGCCTGCAGGATTGGCCGGTGTGTTCCTTGTGTAGTCTGGATTCCTTGGCTGCAAAACCGACATCCCTTCCTGCCTGCCTGCAGCCTGGCTGGCAATACTGTCTGCTCAGCTTTCTTACACAAGGAGAGGGGTCTGTGTGTTGGCCTTGAGTCTTTGTTGGGGAGGGGCCCCTTGACCCTGGGCTGCTGCCTCAGGCCTGGGCGACCCAGCATTTGGAACCCCAGCTTTGAATAGGTCCGGATCATTTCTTCCATTCCTTATTGTCTGCCCCAGGAGCTGGGTCTGAGTGTAGTCTTCCTTATCTTCTCACTGAGCTAGCTAGCCACCAACTGGGAAGAATTCAGACACTAGCTTCCTTTCCTTGCAGGGGAGATGGTCGGGCCCCCCTGGGCAGCCTGTTGGCTCTTCATCATCTGGGAAAGGGGAGTAGTAAACTCCAGCCACCAGTGCCTTTTTGTGAGGTGTACGTACAGTCCTCAGTGGATGTTATTACTCAGGATAGGCAGATAGGCACTGTCAAGCTAGCAAGAACAGAAAGGCTTCGAGTCACCCATCTCCTATGTAGGACCTGGATTGCTGGGGGGCTGCTTCTTCATGGGGGTACCTTTCTCTCTGTAAGATTTCAGAATAGTCTGGTGGCCCATTATAAAGAGGCCACTATCTGCCCTTGGTGGCCAGCCTTGGCAGGGCGGGACAGAGAAAGAAGCACTTCTCTCTCGATGGTGAAACTCTAGAAGGAGGAGGAATGGGTCGGGCCCTCCTGTCTGCCACCCTTGACCAGGCAGTCACGCCACAGGCTTGCGTTGTGTTTGTTTAATTGTGTGTGTGCTTTTTGGACCTGGCTACTAAGGTGATGGAAAGACCGTGCCCAAGCTCAGAGGGAGATGGGTTGGCATTGAGCAATGAGCTGTTCAGGTTGCACCCAGGGCGTGGGGTGTGATGTCAGCTTCTGGCAGTGTCCTGGAATGAGCCGGTGCTGCTGAGACAGGTGGGGTGTGGGAGTCTCTTCCCGCCTTCCTGTGCATACCTTCCCTTGCTCCATTGTTTTGTGAATTGGAAAGATCCACCTTTCCTAAGTTGATTCAAGGCTCACATTGGCTTTTTCCAAAATGAGTGTGCTTCTCTCCCCGGGCCTCGTTTTTTTATCCCCCCCCCCCCCCGCAGGGTGGTGACTGTGCTCTTTGAAGTCCTAGGCTTCCTTGGTGATGCTTTAGGAAAGCTTAGGGATTCCTTGGATATTTCAAAAAGTTATTTAACATCTGAGGGCTGGAGAGATGGCTAAATGGTTAAGGTGCTTGCCTGCAAATCCAAAGGATCCAGGTTCCATTCCCCAGGTTCCAGTCCCTAGTACTTACATAAAGCCAGATGCACAACGTAGAGCATGCATCTGGAGTTTGTTCGCAGTGGCTGGAAGCCCTGATGTGCCCGTTCTCTCTATATATCTGCCCCTCTCTATTTCTCTCTCAAATAAGTAAATATTTTAAAATATTAAAAAAAATAGATCAATGGGCTAGGAAGATGGCTCAGTCAACTAAAGTGCTTGCCATGCAAGCGTGAGGACCTGAGTTTGAATCCCTAGCATCTGCATAAAGGCCAGACATGAAGTATGCTCTTGTGATTCCTGTACTGGGAAGTCAGAGATAGGAGGACCCTCAAGACTTGCTGGATAGCTAGTTTAGCCACATCCTCGAGCTCTGGGTTCAGTGAAAAACACGTCTCAAAAAATGTGTGGAGGAGCCGGGCGTGGTGGCACACGCCTTTAATCCCAGCACTCGGGGGGCAGAGGTAGGAGGGTTGCTGTGGGATAGAGGCCACCCTGAGACTCCATAGTGAATTCCAGGTCAGCCTGGGCTAGAGTGAGACCAAGATCCTGCCTCGAAAAACCAAAAAAAAAAAAAGAAAAAAAAAGTGTAGAGGGCTGGAGAGATGGCTTAGCAGTTAAGCGCATGCCTGTGAAGCCTAAAGACCCCGGTTCAAGGCTCGATTCCCCAGGATCCACGTTAGCCAGATGCACAAGGCGGCTCATGCATGTGTGCATGTGGAGTTTGTCTGCAGTGACTAGAGGCGCTGGCACACTCATTTTCTCTCTATATATATCTGCCTCTTTCTCTCTCTGTCTCTCAAATAAATAAAAATAAAATAAAATAAAATGTGTGGGGAGCTGGGCATAGTGGCGCATGCCTTTAATCCCAGCATTTGGGAGGCAGAACTGGAAGGATTGCTATGAGTTCAAGGCCAACCTGAGACTACATAGTGAATTCCAGGTCAGCCTAGAGACCCTACTTTGGAAAAACAACAACAATAACAACAACCAAAAATGTGTAGAGAGTGACTGACAAAGATATCTGATGCCAGCCTCTGTCTTTTACACACATGTGCACCTACATGCAGTTGCCTGTACATAACCACATATGTACACATACCATACACACAATACATAATATTTTAATACATGAAAATGTTCTCACTCAAATTTACACTCCTCATTTTAAAAATATTTTTATTAATTTGAGAGAGAGAAAGAGTGAGTACAGGGCTGGAGAGATGGCTTAGCGGTGAAGGCGCTTGCCTGCGAAGCCTAAGGACCCAGATTCAATTCTCCAGGTCCCGTGTAAGCCAGATGCACATGGTGGTGCATAGGTCTGGAGTTTGTTTGCAGAGGCTAGAGGCCCTGGTATGCCCATTCTCCCTCTATCTCTCTCTCTCTGTGTCTCTAGTAAATAAATAAATACAATTTAAAAAATAAAGAGTTAGTATAGGCACAACCAGGGCCTCTTGACATTGCAGACAAACTCCAGATGGATGCACCATTTTGTGTCTGGCTTGCATAGGTACTAGGGAATTGAACACTGGATTGCAAGCTTTGTAAGCAAGCATCTTTAACTGCTGAGCCATCTTCCCAGCCTGCATTTACATTCTTAATGTTGACTGACCGGGATTTCACTAGCATGCTAATTTCTTAATTGTTAGCTTAAAGTTAAAGCCTCTCTCTTCTGGGAAAGTATGCCCTGATTACCAGACAAGCTGGTTTAAAACAGTTCCTGGTCATAGCTACTTGCTTAAGTGTGACAGGATTTTCTTTGTGCTCTGCAGCTAAAACTGGAGATAGAATTAAACCGATGTGCAGTAGCCATCCACAATCCCCTCCATAGAGAGTTTCATTCATTGACTCTAGAATAGATAACTGTTAGGTATTTGAGCCTACAGCACAAATCTAGACATCTGACATTTTTTTTTTAATTTAAAATTTTTTTGTTTGTTTATTTTCTTGAGATAGGGTCTCGCTCTAGCCCAGACTGACCTTGGCCTTGAACTCACAGCAATCCTCTTACCTCTGCCTCCCGAGTGCTGGGATTAAAGGCATGCACCACGATGTCCAGCTATTTTAAATATTTTTATTTTTTTGTGAAGAGAGAGGGAGGGAGGGAGGGAAGGAGGAATGGCATGCCAGGGCCACTTGTTGCTACAAACAAACTCCAGACACATGGACTACTTTGTGCGTCTGGCTTTATGTGTGTGTTGGGGAATCAAACCTGGGCCAACAGGCTTCCGAAACAAGTGCCTTTAACCACTGCCATCTTCCCAGCCCCTAACATTCAGTTTTTATTTGCTGGCATATTAGGGCTTCTCATAAGAATTTTCTTTTTGGAAAGGAGGGCTGGAGAGATGGCCTAGCAGCTAAGGTGCTTGCCAGAGAAGCCTAAGGAGCCAGGTTCCATTCCCCAAGACTCATGTATGTCAGATATACAAGGTGGCGTGTACGTCTGAAGTTTGTTTGCAGCAGCTGAAGACCCTGGTGCACCCATTCTCTCTATAGGTTCTATAGGTATTTATCTGCCTCTTTCTCTTTCTCTCAAATAAGTAAAATACAATAAAATAAAACTTTTAAAATGTTTAAAAAAATAACTGGGCCTCGGAGCTGGGGGGATAGTTCTATGATTAAAGTCATTTGCTGGCCCTGTTCAGTTACCCAGCTACCACATAAAGCTGGACAGTTGTTGGCAATGACAAAAGACCATGGCATGTCTGTACGCATGCACATGCACACATGCATGCACGCACACACATACATACAAATAAATAAATAAATACCCCTCCTCCCAACCATTGGGCCTCATGATCTCAAAGGGTCTTCCCAGGCTTGACAATATGTAAATCTGAGTTCAGGTGAGGGTTGAAGCCACCTGGGTATATTTGCCTACTTTGCAGAATGTTCTGGATGCCAGCCCCGTCACTACCAAAAAAATTTTTAAAAATAAGTAAATTGGAGCTCTCAGCCCACCTCTGGGAGATAAGACCAAGGTATTTGCTGTCTGTTGGCCACTGAGGGCTTTAGGTCTTCCCATGTTCTAGCATGGGAAGGTTCTAGCATGGGACCCCATCAGTGAACAGCAGAAGGGATCTAGCCAGGGAAAGGGATGCTCAGAGGTTTCCTGGGGTCCACCTGGGGGACCTTGAGGGCCCCTGCTTAGTTCCCCAAAGAGCAGCCTGGTATGCATAGCTCAGTACTCTTCAAACTCAAGGCTTTTGGTGTTCCAATTTTATGGTATGTTTTCTTCCCTTGTAATACATCTGAACTGTCCCTTGTGTGAAATATTTCCTAAGGGGCTGGAGAGATGGCTCAGCAGTTAAGGTGTTTGATTGCAAAGCCTGACAGCCCAGGTTCAATTCCCCATTACCCACATAAAGCCAGATACACAAGGTGGCACATGAATCTAGAGTTTGTTTGCAGTGGCTAGAGACCGTGGCATGCCCATTCTTTCTCTTCTCTCCCTCTCTTTTTCTCTCAAATAAATAGATAAAAAGGTTGAAGAGATAGTTTAGCTGTTAAGGCGTTTGCCAGCAAAGCCAAAGGCTCCCAGTTCGATTCTCTAGGACCTACGTAAGCCAGATGCATAAGAGGGGCCCATGCATCTGGAGTTCATTTGCAGTGGCTGGAGGCCCTGGTATGCACGTTCTGTCTCTCTCCCGCTTTGTCTCTCAAATAAATAAATAAATAAATATTTTATAAAAAATAAAAAAAGAAAGAAAAGAAAGAAAGAACAAAGAAAGGACAGAAATAATTCCTGAGCCTGATTGAGGCATGGTTGGTATATCTGAAAAGCTACAAGTATATCAGTGATTTCTTTTCTTTTCTTTCTTTCTTTCTTTTTTTTTTTTTTTTTTTTTTTTTTTTTTTTTTGAGGTAGGGTCTCACTCTAGCCCAGGCTGACCTAGAAGTCACTATGTAGTCTCAGGGTGGTGGCCTTGAACTCACAGTGATTCTCCTACCTCTGCCTCCCGAGTGCTGGGATTAAAAGCGTATGCCACCATGTCCAGCTATATCAGTGATATTTTAGAAAATTCGGAGTTGTGCAGCTACCTTTGGGATTTGGTTTTAGAACACTTGCCACCCCGCCCCCCTGCAAAGAGCTCTTCTGTCCATTTCGAGATAGTTGCCCTCCACACCTCAGTCAGGTAATTACCTACCTGCCGTGTCTTTGCCAATTTGGCCTTTCTGGACATCTCACAGAAATGGGATCGTGTAATACGTAGTCTTCCATGTCTGGCTGGTTTCACTTAGACATTGTTTTAGAGGCTTATCATGTTGTAGCATGCATTCGTAGAATGTTCCTTTTTACTGCCGAATTACATCCACTGGGTGGATAGACCACGCACCACTTATTCACTCACAAATTCACTGTATCCCAAACTTCAAAAGTCAAGCCAGGCATGGTGGAGCACACCTTTAATCCCAGCAGCACTCGGTGTTAGGAGGATTGCCATGGGTTTCAGGTCAGCCTGGACTACAGAGTGGCTCCCAGGTCAGCCTGAGCTAGTGTGAGACCCTGCTTCAAAGACAAGCTAAACAGGGCGGAGAGATGGTTTAGCGGTTAAGCCCTTGCCTGTGAAGCCTAAGGACCCGGTTTGAGGCTCGACTCCCCAGGACCCACGTTAGCCAGATGCACAAGGGGGCGCACGCGTCTGGAGTTCGTTTGCAGTGGCTGGATGCCCTGGCGCACCTGTCCTCTCTCCCTCTCTCTATCTGCCTCTTTCTGTCCCTGTCAAATAAATAAAAATAACAACAACAACAACAAACTAAACAAAATGAAGTCACCTGCATGCCACCGACCCTGTTTGCTGTCCATCAGTGGTACGCACACATCTGTCCAAGCCAGAGCCTCTGGGCTGGGCCCCCGCCCCGTGCCACTCACTGCACTCTGGTTTCTCCTGAACCCAGCCCGCTCTCTTACCACATGAGAAATGTGGTCACCGAGACTGTACAGAGGGCAAGGTTGTCAAGCGTTGACTTGGAAACCAAAACAAACACTCCTTCCTGTCACCACCCAGTGACACCAAGATCTCCTGTTTTAAGCTTGCAGGTTGGGGGTTTTTCCCTAGGAGAGTCCTGCCGAAGTTATCCCCCACTTTAAATATGTGAGGAGCTCTGTGAACTGGCACCCAGGAGACTAACTCAGGGCTCCAGCAGCACTGACTCTAGATGCGATGTGACCACCGTCCAGTTGCTGCCCTCTTTGGTCCTCAAACCCTCCACTTTGAGACCTTGAGATGAGGAGCTTGCTGTATTCATCCGGTCTGTGAGTCTCGGGGGCCATACCTCATGGCCGATCCTCCTGAGGTGACAACATGTTCATTGTGCCTTCTCTGTTCTGGGCATCCCGTCCCTCTCCTGTGTGATTTGGATGAGGAGGGTCCAAGGCTTGTGATGTGGGAAGCACTGCCCAGCCTATGAGCAGGCTGAGCTGTTTTGAGGGTTTCCTCACTTGTCATCGGTTGGAGAAGGAAGCCGGATCTCTGAGGTTGTCAAGAAAAAGTTCCATTTAGCTTTATGGTGGAGGAAGGTGTCGGGCTGATGGAAGAAGTGGCCAATGCTGACTGGTGGAGCTGGCCTGACTGCCCACAGGGCAGGGTGATGTTTAGGGTGCTCTGGTGCCCCTGGTGTGAAGCCTTATAATGCTGCAGGCCCAGTGTGATTAGGGGCTAGCTTTGTGTGTCCTGCGGAGCCCAGGCACCCCTGCCTGGGTTGGTTCCTGTGCCTTGGGTGAATGGAGGGCCATTGGAGGACCTCTGTGGGGATTTGTCCTCATAGTTCTCAAGTGGTGGACAGTTTAAAGCCCTAGACTGCCTAGCAGGGCACCTTGACGTGATTCTAGAGACAGTGGGAGGCTGAATCCCTGGGATTTGGCCTATGCCGCCCCCACTCCCCTTTCTGACCAGCCTGTGAAAGATTCAATTCGAAAACAGGGTTCTGCACTTAGGAAAGAAAAGAAATTGCTGATTCAGCCATGTGCCTTCATCCTATAGGTGAGGAAACTGAGGCTCATAGGAGCTGCCGAACACAGCCGGGCTGGGCAGCCCTTCACCCACTATCCAGAGTTCTTACCCACCCTCTGATATCACTTGCTTCCACCCAGGGCTGCACAGAGGTCTTCCACCTCTTCATGTGGCTGTTTTCAGCATTTTTTTTTAAAGCCCCTTCCTAAGATGGGAGGGACTTTTGTCACAGCTATTTCTGACTGTGAGCAGGAAGGGGCTGGGCTGTCAGACAGAATGGAGAGCTCCAAAAAGGAATGGTGGACAGGCCAGCTGGAGTGTCCCTGTATTTCCCATCTTGCCCCAGGAGAGGCCCCTCAGCAGGTGGGTGCTGGCCCCTGAATTCCTGAACTGCCTCAGAAGGTTGATCCAGGGCCGCACTCTCTGCAACTAGGGCAGGCCCTTTAATTATTTCTGAAGTGCCCACTCGTGAGAGTTCTTTTTCAAAAATTATTATTTTTTTATTTGAGAGAGAGAGAGGGAGAGGAGAGAAGAGAATAGGTGTGCCAGGGCCTCTGTCCACTGAAAACAAACTCCTGATGCATGTACTTGTATATCTGGCCTTACATGGGTATTGGGGAATAGAACTTAGGTCTTTAGGCTTTGCAGGCAAGTGCCTTAACTGTTGAGCCATCTCTCCAGCCCATTATGGGCGCTATTGATTCCGATTTCCCAGCCAGGCAGCCTGGGATGACGGAAAAGGGGTTCAAGTCCTGGCTCTGCCATTCTTTGTGACTGTGAGCAAGTCACTTTACCTCTCTACTCTAACTCCCTGTATAGAAGGGATACCTTCTATACAGGACTGAGAAGGATAAATGAGTTCTTGTGTTAAGGCCCCTGGAGGCTTGAGACTCCTGTGAAGTCATCCGCTTTAGCCCACAAAGTCAGTTCACTTAATTTATGAGGTCTTCTTTGCACAGCCCTGGGCTGCCCAACACATCCATTTCAGGACACACCGCCTCTCCGTGTCCCGTGGAAGGCGCCAGAGCTGGTGCTGGGGGTGGAGGGGAGCCTGACGCCTCTTTGTCCTACAGTCTCCAGAGGGCATTCTGTTGGGCCACTCTGAGCAGTGATTTGTGCCTCCGGAAATCTCGCCTCCCCCAGCCCTTTGTCTTAACTTTTAAAGGAGCCCCCCGCCCCCAGTCCATCATCTAGGTCCTTGGTTCACTGGAGAACGGGGTTACTGAGTCTCTCGGCTGAGCTGGCGTCTCTCTGGGGACAGATTTGGGAAGGATTCTAAGCCTCAAGCTAAGGGAGGGAGTGGGAGGAAGGTCCCAGAAAAGAAAAGGAAATAGGAGACAGCTGACTCGGAAGATTCCCTCCTGCCCAGAGGAATGCAGGCGCGGCCTTTGCCTCGGCCCACTGGCCCGCCAGATGCACGCCTTGACCCTCCCCCCCCACGCACATGTGCACACGTGCACGCACGCACACACACACACACACACACACACATCTAGACTCTCTTCCAGTCTGTGTCCTATCCTGTCTTTCTCGGTTTAAAGGACGTGCATGTGCCCTTTGCTGCAATCAGATGCCTAACTTCCCGCAGCATTGATCCAGACCCTGCTGGCTATGAGGTCCTGGAGCCTTGGACTTGGCAGTTCAGGCTTTTCATGGCATCAGGAGGTGAGGACGGTCTGGTATTCTGTGTCTTCTCAGCGTCATGGTGGCAGGACTGCGAGAGGGCAGGCAGCCATCCCCTGTGTCCCTGTGCTCAAGACTTAGGGGTGTGAGTCTCTTCCCTGGCACTCTGCCATGGTGTCCCCGAGAGCCCTCCTGCACCGCAGCCCCCACGCTCGGAATCCTAACTGCTTAGAAAGTGCCCGCACTAGCTGGGCTGTGTGGAAGCGGCTCCCGTCTTTCTTCTTGCGCTCACAGACCCCGGGCAGGCCGGTCAGAGTCCACGCTGAGTAAATATTTGTGCAGTATGGACAGACTGCATGCTTCTAGACACCCCAGACACAAGGGGTCAGGTGAGGCAGACTCGAGGCATCCAGGGTGTGCAGAGAGGGAAGGGTCTACCCTTGGAGACAGCAGAGCTGCCTTTAGCCCCAACACTGCAGCTCAGCAAGTTCGAATGAACATCCCGTGCCTGGTGTCAGATGCCCAGGGCCAGCACGGGAGTGAAAAGCCATGTGAAACGGGGCATGGTGGCACACACCTTTAATCCCAGCACTCAGGAGGCAGAGGTAGGAGGATCACCGTGACTTTGAGGCCACCCTGAGACTACATAGTTAATTCCAGGTCAGCCTGGGCCAGAGTGAAACCCTACCTCGCAAAACAAAAAGCAAAAAACAAACAAACAAAAATCCATGTGACTCTGGGCTAGGCTAAGTGCCTCTCCTAGCCTGTCTCCTCATCTGTAAAATGGGAATGCTGCCGTGTGTGGTGGCTTGTGCCTGTCATGTAGCACTTGGGAGGTAGGAGGATCTCAGTGAATTTGAGGCCAGCCTGGGATACACAGGGAGGTTAAGGCTAGCTTGGACTACATAGTAAGTTCCAGACCAGCCAGGGATCACAGTGTGAGAAACTCTGTCTCAAAACAAAAACAAAAACAGGGCTGGAGAGATGGCTTAGCAGTTAAAACACTTGCTTGTAAAGCCTAAGGACCCAGGTTCAATTCCCCAGTACTCACGTAAGACAGCTGGACATGGTGGAGCACGTGTCTGAAGTTCATTTGTAGTGGCTGGAGGCCCTAGTGTGCATATTCTCTCTATCTGCCTCTCTCTCTGTCTCTCAAATAAATTATGTTTTTAAGTAAAAAAAAACAAATCGGGGGCTGTGGACATGGCTCAGTGGGTAAAGCGCTTTAAGCGTAAAGACCTGAGGTTGGCTCTGAGAACCTGTGTCGAGTGCCATGCGTAGTGGCATGGGCTGGCAATCCCAGCTCTGGGGAAGCAGACAGGGAACTCTTAATCAGGGCTTGGTGAGAGACCTTGTCTTAATAAGTAAGGTGAATGGGACTGGGGAGATGGCCCAGCAGTTAAAGGCATTTGCTTCTAAAGGCACTTGTCTCCAAAGCCTGCTGATCCAGCTTCAGCTCCTCAGACACCCAAGCCTGATGCAAAAGTGCCACAAGTGTTTGCAGTGGCAAGTGACCCTGATATGCACACATACATGCACTCCCATGTGCAAATAAAAATAAAAATATATAAGGTGGAGAGGAATAAAGGGAGATACCTGAAGTCTACCGCTGAATTCCACACACATGCGTGTACCCTCTGCCCATGCAGGGCACGGGCTTTTGCCTCCTGGGAAGGATGTGGTTTCTCATCTAGCTCCTGGCACAGGAGAGGGGAGCTCTCACCCAGCAAGTGACTCTGGTCCTCTGGAGGTCGGTGGCATGGCCGAGTCCCCTAGATGATGGCGTGGGGCTGCTAGAGCTCTTTGGAGCCCAGTTCTTGCCCAGACTTACCACAGGGTGGTAGGGATTTTGCTCTGCTCACCAGAGAACGGGGACCATGGGGAGGTAGGTTTACCCAGTGCCTGTGAATTGCGTGTTCTCTCTTTGGCTTTACTGGAGGGTCTGGGTTCTGCGAGGGTTATCTCATCTCTCATATCTCAACTTATCACTCTACCAATACCCGGGAACCTGAGGCAGGAGGATTGCTGTGAGTTTGAGGCAAGCCTGGGCTTTGTAGTGAGTTCAAAGCCAGTCTCGGGTATGTGGTGAAACCTTGTCTCAAAAAGTGAAAAAAAAAAAAAAAAAAAAAAAAACCAGAAAAAAAAGTCAGTGTGGTGGGGTACTCTCAGGAGGCAGAGGTAGGGGATCCCTGTGAGTTCAAGCCCAGCCTGGGATTACAGAATGAGTTCCAGGTCAGTTTGGGCTAGAGTGAGACTCTACCTCAGGGAGAAAACAAAACAAAACAAAGCAAACCCAATTATCCCAATTATGTAGGGGTTAGATCTCCTACTGAATTCCACTTCCCAAATTTTAGATAAAAACCCATTGAGGGGCCGAGGCGATGGCTCAGTGGTTAAAAGTGCTTGCATGCAAAAACTAGTTGGCCCAGGTTCAATTCCCCAGTACCTACGTGAGGCCAGATGCACAAAGTGGCATATCCATCTGGAGTTCGCAGACAAGAGTCTCTCTGCTCATAAATAAATAAATAACATTTAGAAAGAACTCCATTGATATGATGCAGCGAGAAGACGCTGAGGACATGGGATTTGAGATGAACCATACTGACAGCCACCGTGACAGGGCACTGGTGACTTTTTGAAGTGATAATCATCAGAGCGACCCCAAGAGGTAGCAGTTGGCTATGTTTTGGCTACAAGGCAGGGTTTCGGAGAGGTAGAGAAATCCGTTGTAGGTCTCCCCAGAGACCCCAAGCTCCTCCTCTGCTGTGGCCTCACCCCATGCTACCTGGAAGCTGGCCCAGGATGACCCAGGGTGAGGAGGCAGCCAGGAACGGGGTCTCCCAGTGCCCTGTCACAATATTGCCAAGGCGGGTGGCAGATCAGGAGGTGGAGGCTGCTCCGGGAAGACTTCCTGCTGTCAACCTTGCAGTAATTATTTCTTGAGAAGCAAATGAATCATGGGCAGAGGCAGGCAGCTGAGGCTCATGAGCTACTGGCCGTCCGGCCGGCCCCGGCTCTTCGGAAAGGATCCTAGCGGGGGAGGAAGGTGGCTCCTGGCGGCCGCGCTGTTTGTGAGCGAGATGCTTGCCCCGTGCTCCCACTGCATGTGTGTGTGTGTGCGTGTGTGCATGCACTGAGTGCGGGATGTGCCCAGCCACCTGACACTTCCTTCGTGGTCTGATGTCAGCCTGGGGGCAACAGTGAGGGATGCAAATAGCTGTGTCCCCTGCCCTCCTGAGTACCCTGTGAAGCCAGGCTGTAGGGCGTGGTTTGAATGAAAGTCCCCCATAGGTGTGTTTTAAGTACTTGGTCCTCCTCCACTGGTGGCAGTTTGGGAGGAGGAGTCTTGCTGGAGGAGGTGTATCGTGGCAGAGCTTGAAGTTTATTAGTCCAGCCTTACTGGGTATGTACTAGCAAACTTTCTTTTTTAAAAAGATATTTTATTTTTATTTATTTGAGAGAGACACAGTCAGACAAAGGGAGAGAGAGAAAGAGAGAGAGTGCATCAGGGCCTTCAGCCATTGCAGATGAACTCCAGACGCATGTGCCATCTTGTGCATCTGATTTACGTGGGTCCTGGAGAATCAAACCTGGGTCCTTTAGCTTTGCAACCAAGTGCCTTAACCGCTAAGCCATCTCTCCAGACTGACTAGCAAGCTTTCTGAGACTACTTCCTTTCTCCCCTCTGCTGTGACAAGATGTGACTCAGTTGTCTTCTCTGCCATGCTCCCTCCCCACCCCCCAAAAAAAAAACCCTGATGAAACTTCAGCCTGAAATAAACCCTTTCTTCACACAAGATGCTTCTGGTCAGGTGTTTTATCCCTGCAACGAGAAGGTACTTGCTATTCTGTGTGTCCCAGGCTTTCAGTGAATGCCAGAGTTCTATGGTCATCATGACAGTGGCTGGGTACCCACCACGTGCCTGGCCCCATGTAGGGCACCAGGAAGAAGCAGGCAGCCTCTGCCTCTGGGGCTTGGAGTCTGGGAACACAGACCAATATATCATGCTGTGTGACAGTGTCATGTGACAGTGCCACGTGACCAGTGCTTGTGCGTAAGAGCCCAAGAAATGTTTCTTAATTTCCTAAATAGTCTTTGCTGTACTCCATTCAGGGTAGTTTATATGTGTCTAATTCGTGGAGCTTAACCCTGCGAGTTGGGTGATATTCTCCGCTCATTTTTGAGGTGCTGAAACCGGGCTGCAGAGTCATTGGAGGAATAGGATGAGACACAGCTCCGAAGTGGCTGGTCGAGATTGGACCCAGAGACCCAGCCTCTGGCTCTCCAACCTTTTTGTTTTGTTTTCTTTTCAAGGTAGAGTCTCTCTGTAGCCCAGGCCGCCCTAGAACTCACTCTGTAGTCCCAGTCTGGCCTCAAACTCACAGCGATCCTCTTACCTCCACCTCCCAAGTGCTGGAATTAAAGGAATTTGACACCATACCCAACCTGCTCCAACCTTTATCCTTCGCTGTGCTCCGAGTGGGACGCCCACTGCTCCCAGCTCTTCTCTGCTGCCCGTTCTGTAAAGGAGTGTGAGCAGTCCAACCTCATGACGATTGACTGCAGTGCTGTCTTGGAATGTGCTTTATAAATCTGCAAAAGCGTGTCTGCGTTGCCAGAGCACCAGACCCTGCCACCTACATGGCTGTTCCCTCTAGCCTTCCATGCAACCCGTGCTACTCAAAGCTCCATGGAGTGCTTGTCCTCCTCTTGCCTTTGCAGCCATGTCTCCCCCGGACCCTGAGACCAGCAGACATAGGCTGTTGCACAGGAAGCTGATAATGAGGTGGCCTGGAGCAGAGCGTGTGTGCAGAACTCACCCTGGGGAGAGAGTGAACCACAGGGTGTTCGTGTCACACGCTTACTGGCTACGAGACCTTGGGAGAGTCCTTTGCCTCTGTTTTTCCAAGGTACTGCATGGACCACGTGAGAAGCAATGAGATGATAGCGCCCAGGCTCTGGCTGTGGCTTCTGGAGGAGAAGCAGGGTGGACACAAAATGGCCTTCAGGCTTTGTCCCCCACGTGGCTTTGCTGCACTGGGGTATCTCAGAGCTGCCCAAGGTGCGTGCTCAGCGCCCCTCACTGTGTGGGTGCGTGCTCCAACTTTGGCATGTGTAGGTTCACATGGCCCCTGCCCTGCCCACCCGCTGCTGCTGCCTGGTGGGGAGAGACCCCTGCTGTGGACACGATGTCTTTCGCCTTCTTCATGGGCCATTTTTATTACTCAGGTTATTTAAAACAGCCCTTGGAGTGCTATCAACTGTTGGCTGTCTTGGGAGAAGGAAGAGCCGCTGGTCTGAGCGGACATTGGGAAATTCCTTGGCATTCAGGCTCCTCTCTCGGCAGGGTCAGCACATTTCCCAGGGCCTCTTGGGGACCCTCCCTCCTTCTGCCCTGGCCCACTGTGATAATGGGCAGAAGAGCATCCTTCCAGGATTGGAGCCAGCAGAAGCTTTGCAAACTCAGGAGCAGGGATAGTCCTACAGCTCTGGCTAGGACATTGGTGACACCCTAGGGTGTCCCAAACCCTGGGATTCCCCCAAGAGCATCCTGAGCTACTGGAGGGCCAGTCAAGGAAGGCTTCCTGGAGGAGGCATCCCTTGGTTACATTTTGAAGGTCCATTGTGAGTAGCATTGGAGGAGGAAGGGGACTCCAGGTGAGGAGAACAGTGTGTGCATGGACCTAGAAGGGAGAGTACTTTTGGGGACACAGGTGCTGCTGTGCCTTGTCCAGGCATGAGTGTGGACCTGGCCAGCACCTGTCCTGGTGCGTGCTGTCTTCTTCAAGTCCCTTCTCCCCCTTCTTCCTACCTAGTAGTCTTCTGGGCCTCCATGTCTATTTTTTTTTTTTTTTTTTTTTGGTTGGTCGAGTTAGGGTCTCACTCTAGTTCAAACTGACCTGGAATTCACTCTGTAGTCTCAGGGTGGCCTCAAACTCATGGTGATCCTCCTACCTTTGCCTCCCAAGTGCTGAGATTAAAGGTGTGCGCCACCATGCCCGGCTTCCTTTTCTGTTCTCATCTCTCACCTACTCTTCCTGATTCTTCTCTCTCTCTGCCTCTTTCCCCCTTTGAGGTGAGGTCTCTCTCTAGCCCAGGTTGGTCTCTAACTCATGGTGATCCTCCTAGCTCAGCTTCCTGAGTGCTGGAATTACAGGAGTGAGCCTTTCTTGTTCTGGTCTTTCCTCTGTTTCATTTTTTGGTTTTTCAAGGTAGGGTCTCACTCTAGTCTAGGCTGACCTGGAATTCACTTTGTATTCTCAGGGTGGCCTTGAACTCACGGCAGTCCTCCTACCTCTGCCTCCCGAGTGCTGGGAGTAAAGGCGTGCGCCACCACGGCCGGCAGTGGTCTTCCCTCTTTATGGCTGGCTCATCCATCCGCAGCCGAAGCTAGCGAGGGGCTCTGACTGCTGGGGCCTTGAGAGCGTAAGTGCACTCATGCGCACGCCTAGAACCTTTGTTTACACTCTGGGCCCTCGAGGTCATGACCTACCCCTCACTCCCAGGCCCCTGAGCAGTGGGCTGGGGTCGTCACGTCAAGGAGGGGGGAGCAGAAGAGGCTGGCTGCCAGATTTTGGAGGTCGCTACTGGCCTTTGGGGAGCTCTGGCCTAAGACTTGGGAGCAGGCACAGGTGGAGAGTGGGGCCTGGACTGCTCACCTCACTCTGTGGCCTGACAGTCTGCATCGCTCCCTCACCCTGTGGCCTTGCGGGCTTGGGCACTCTCCAAGGTCATTTCCCCCATCTCCTGCTTCCAGCAAGGCCATCAAAGCTAGAGGCTGGTGTGTGTGTGTGTGTGTGTGTGTGTGTGTGTGTGTGTGTGCGCGCGCGCGCATGCATGTGTGATGTACGTGTGCATGTGTGCATGTATATGTGTTACGTGTACACGTATGTGCGCTGTGCGTTTATGTGTATGCATATGTGTATATGTGTGTATGTGTCCATGCATGTGTATGTCTGCATGTGCATGTGTGTATGTATATGTGCATGTGTGTGTGTATATGTATGCATGTGTTTCCGTGTGTGCATGTATGAGTGTATGCATGTGTGCGCACGTGTGTGCGTGTGTAAAGAAGCCTCACCAGAGGCATTCCTTGGCAACTGTGTGGGAAGCAGTCCTCAGGGCCTGCTTCCACCCTCACCAGACATCACGTGCCTGATGCAGGAGACAGGGCTCCCTGTCTATAAAGCAGACACCCAAGGTCACCCATGGGGTTCATGTGCTATGACCAAGGACACAACCCAGTTCCAGCCTGGCTTTGGGGTCTTGAGATAGTGACTGCCTCACCATTCTGATCTGCTGGCCATATGCTTGGTGGCATCATTTCTCTGTGACTCAGTTTCCCCTGGAATGGAGTGAGGTGGACAGCCCAGCGGGGCTATAGACTGGGCTGCGACGACTGGGCCTCTGTCCTTTGCTCTGGGCAGACCCCAGAGCTGTCGCCTGGAACATTGAGTGAACCACGGTCCCCACAGGTACCACTTTTCCAGAGCCTCTGCCCAGAGCTGTGTCTGACAGGCAGCACTTTTGGGGTACATGCCTTTGCATGCAATGTTTCACTGTTGCACAGCAGTGGGTTTATACATGCCCCTAAGGGACAAACCAACATTGAAAGTGCCAGGGCTTACCTGGCTGCAGCGCCTGAGGGCTGAGCTCAGCAGGCTGACTGGCATTCACCTGGTGCCAAGTTCAAGGACCTCCAACTTGCAGATTATTCCTTCCTAAGCCTTAAGGAATAGTTAAATTTGGGGGAGGATGGTCTTAAAAAGAGATTGCTCTGTTCTCCCCCCCCCCCCACCCCAGAGCTGGGCTTTTGTGTGAGTCCTGGGCCTGGGCTACAGGGATTCACATATCTGTGTCATCGGCCTTGGTTTTCCTGTCTGTAAACTGGAGATGATGCCCTTAGCCATAGTGTGTGCCCCATGCTGAGAATGGTCCTGGCCCTTAGCTGTAAGTGTCCTGTCTTTGGTCCTCCCATCCCCCACACAGTGAGAATAGCCTACTTCCTCCTCCTTCTTGAAGCCAGTGGCCTTTTGTGTCCTGACGCTTCCTCTCCTCAATGCAGCCACCTCCTCCTGGTCAGCAAGGAGGTTCACACCTCCGCTCCTCCCGCAGACTGTTAGTGCTGGGTGACTGGGAGGCCATGGCTGGCTGGCATTCTGCTTCCAGGCCTCCCTGCGGATCCCTGAATGTCAAGGCCTCTTTTCTGTGTGGCTGTGGACGCAGCCTTGGGGTCCTGCTCCTGTCCCGGGGCCCCCCTGTGAGCCAGGGGAGGGTCCTCATTGTCAGGACTGCTCAGCTTACTCTGCCAGGCTGAGACATGGGCTCACGGCCCTGGACCTCTTCCCAGGGCCAATAGCAGCAGTTGAAAGATAGGAATTCCCACCTTCCTTCTAGGCTTCTAGGGAGCAGGCAGGTGGCCTCCTAGGACCTCACGGATGGTTCCTTCAGGCCTTGGCAGAGGGGTGACATTGAAGGCTGGTTTGGTGTTGTTTTCTGGGTTGACGTCAGGGTGGTGGTTTAGGGTTTCCTCTGGGACAAAGCCTGCTTTGTGTGTTCTGCAGGGCCTGAGCCCGGGTTCCCATTCCAGGTGGGTGCCAGGTGGAAGGGAGGCAGGGCTGGGCAGATAAGCCCCGAGAGGCCCTCAGCTCCCTGCCTTAGTGGGAGACAGGACCTGCTCGCCCTGTCCCTCCAGCTCATGGCTTCCCAGAGGCAGCCATGTGCCTGTTCGGCACTCTTGGCAGTGTGGATACAACCTCTCCACCATCACTGTGCTCCAGGGGGTTGGCTGGTGTTTTGCCCATTGTACAGATGGGAAAACTGAGTTCTGGAAGTGGAACGATTGGGTACTGGCCATAGCCAGACAGAAGTAGAAGCTGGCACGTGGGCTTGGCTCCCTGGCTTTAAGGACCAACACCCCCCACCAAGCTGCAGCTCTGCTTCATCTTGGAGAAGCTTTGGGCCTGGGGCTGTAGCTAAGTTGGTAGAATGCTTGACTGGCATGTACAAAGCCCTGGCTTTGATGCCAGCACTGCACAGACAGGGCATGCCTGAAATGCTGGCATTCTGGGGGGGTCACAGCAGGAAGATCAGAAGTTCAAGGCCATCCTCAGGTATATAGCAAGTTCTAGGCCAGTCAGGACAATGTTACCCCTTAGCAAACAAACAAATGAACAAACAGTGGAGGAAGTCGGGGGAAAGGATATAGCGGGCAGATCTCGTGGCTTTGGGGAAGGCGCAGCCCTGACTCCCTTCTCAGGGTTCCGAGTTGAGTCACAGTCTTGCAGTACGTGTTTGTCTGTACATGTAGGTATATGTACATGTGTGTACATGTTAGAGAAGAGGGATGGATGCTGGAGAGTCTGTAGTCATTGGAAAGTGATTTCAGGGAGGTTTTGCAGGCAGGGAGTACCTAGGAACTTCTGTTCTCCTTCTTTTTCTTTTTCTTCTTCTTTTCATTTATTTTTTGAGGTGGGTCTCTCTCTAGCCCAGGCTGACCTGGAATTCACTATGTATTCTCTGGGTGGCCTCAAACTCACAGCGATCTTCCTACCTCTGCCTCCCAAGTGCTGGGATTAAAGGCGTGTACCACCATGCCCAGACATCTGTTCTTCTTTTTCAGGATCACCCCCACTGGGCCAGCCATCCATCTGTCCACCCACCCATACATCCATCTACCCCTCCATCAATTCACTTACCTACCATCCATTCCTTCATCCATCCACACACCCATTCATCCACCCTTTTCTGGGGTCCTTGTGCTCAGACCCCACGCTTGAACTTTGGGGAGACAACCTGAGGATTAGGATCTTGCGGGTTCTTACGGAGCTTTACAAATGACTTTCAGATCATAGCAAGATGAAGCCTTGGGTTTGTTTAGTCCCCCCGCACTTTTCTCCCCCAAAGAGCGGTTAGTGGCTTGTCTGAGTTACCCAGCAAGTTGAGGGCACAGCCACATTTAAGTCAGCCCTGTATTCTTCAAATTCTCAGCTGTGCCCGCTGGTGGCTGCCACCACTGGCTGCCAAACGTCTAAAGCTGCCCTCCTCGCTCTACTCTTTTTTAAAAAACTATTTTTATTTTATTTCTTTATTTGAGAGAAAGAGGCAGAGACAGGAAGAGAGAGAGAGAGGGAGGGAGAAAGAGACAGAGAGAGAGAGAGAATGGGCACTCCAGGGCATCAAGCCACTGCAAACAAACTCCAGACATATGTGCCACCTTGTAAATCTGGCTTACATGGGTCCTGGGGAATTGAACCTGGATCCTTTGGCTTTGCAGGCAAACACCTCAGCTGCTAATCCATCTCTCCAGCTGCGCGCCACTCTTTAGACATGTGACTGAGTTTATCTGGCCTCTGCTCTGAGACACATCCAGAGACTCCAGCAGGCTGCCCTGGGCTGGAGACCAGCTTAGTCTTGCCACCCTAAGAGCCACACTTAGCCACCTGGAAATCATGCTGGCTGACCCCCTGAGGGCTGACTGTCCTCACTTGGTTGCTGTCACTAGAGGGTCTCGCGAGGTCATGTGACTCTTCCCATCTTGGGCTCTTGGGTTCGTGCTGCTTGGGGCCTGCTCCTCAGTTCAGCCTTCTTTTTTTTAACTGGGAAGTTGGGCTGGAGAGATGGCTTAGCAGTTAAGCACTTGCCTGTGAAGGCTAAGGACCTTGGTTCGAGGCTCGATTCTCCAGGACCCTTGTTAGCCAGATGCACAAGGTGACGCATGCATCTGGAGTTCGTTTGCAGTGGCTGGAGGCCCTGGCATGCTCATTCTCTCTCTTTTTCTGCCTGTTTATCTCTCTGTAACTCTCAGGTAAATAAATAAAAATAAACAATTTTTTTTTTTTTTGGATTTTCGAGGTAGGGTCTCACTCTAGCTCATGCTGACCTGGAATTCACTATGGAGTCTCAGGGTGGCCTCGAACTCATGGCAATCCTCCTACCTCTGCCTCCCGAGTGCTGGGATTAAAGGCGTGCACCACCACGCCTGGCTTTTAAACAAATTTTTTTAAAATTTTTATTTTTTATTTATTTATTTGAGAGCGACAGACACAGAGAGATAGACAGATAGAGGGAGAGAGAGAGAATGGGTGTGCCAGGGCTTCCAGCCTCTGCAAACGAACTCCAGATGCGTGCGCCTCCTTGTGCATCTGGCTAATGTGGGACCTGAGGAACTGAGCCTCGAACCGGGGTCCTTAGGCTTCATAGGCAAACGCTTAACCGCTAAGCCATCTCTCCAGCCCACAAATTTTTTTTTAATTGGGAGGTTCTTCTTAGGCCCTAGCCATCATCCTACATGCTTCATTTCCCCTTGGTTTTCCACAGAGCACGGGGAGGGGTCCTGTGAACGAGCATCACTGCCTGGAGTCCTCAGGCTGTGTAACACCCACTCCGGCTAGGACTCTCTTTCCTCCTAAACCTTTCCTGTGCCCTCCTAGGGCTTCGTCTTGACTGAGACACAAGCTGGGACATGTTTTGTAGGATGTGCCTGGTCACTCAGAATCCCACCAGGTCCTGGGGCAGAGGCACCTTCCTTCCCCTGAACTCATACAGCCTCCAAACAGGAAGAGGCATGGCACTCAGGCCCAGGCCTTCTTTCCTGGTGGGGAAATTGAGGCCGAGAGAAGCTGAGCTACATGGCCACAGCACCTCAGCCAGCCTGGCCGAGTTGAGTGCCTGCCTTTGCCAGCCATGGGCCATTTTCCTCTGTTTGGGTGGAGCCTGGGTTTGCCAGCTTGAGAGCGGTGACTGGGGTCCCCATCCCTGACAGGAATCCCAGAAGCAAAGCAGCCAATGTCTAGCAGTTCCATGGGGGCTCCGGTCAGTGTACTCCTCTGTGGCCCCTGGGTTGGCAGATCCCTGGCACTTTAGAAATGTCCTTCAAGAAGCCAGGCGTGGTGACGCACGTCTTTAGTCCCAGCACTTGGAAGGCAGAGGTAGGAGGATCGCCATGAGTTTGAGGCCACCCTGAGACTACATAGTGACTTCCAGGTCAGCCTGGACTAGAATGAGACCCTACCTCGAAAAACCAATAAATAAAAATTAAAAACCAGAAAAGAAAAGAAACGTCATCCAAGATATGCCATGGGCGCCTTTTCTGTCTGCCTAGCATCCCAAAGCTCCGTCCTATACCCCCCCCACCAGGGAATCCTCTCACCTCCAGAGGATGAATCCAGGAGGCCTGAGTGGGCACAGGGGTAGTGGGTAGCCAGGGGACCCTCTCTGTAGTTGGGGCAGGAAGGGGTTAAGCAGTTCTGCCTGCCAGGGCTGGGCTCCCAGCTGGTGTCCTGGCCCCTCAGGCCAGCCAGGCCATCTGGCCCAACAGATGCTACACTGTGTCCCATCTGTCCCAAGGCAAAGTCACCAGAAGGAGACCTGCCTGCTGCCTTTGTGGGCCTTTGGGGCGGGTGTGGTCCCTGTTGTCTGTCCCTGCAAGTCCAGGCCACTTGGGATGGGCCCATCTCAGGTAGGCTGGCCTCTGCCGCTCTCCCTGTTGCCCCGGGTAGCTGTGCATGGTGATCCCATGGTGAGGGAGTCTGAGCTACCTGCGAAGATGGGCTCAGATCGGGAGGCAGAGGTGGGAGGATCACTGTGACTTCGAGGCTACCCTGAGACTTTATAGTGACTTCCAGGTCCAGGCTAGAGTGAGACCCTACCTTGAAAAGCAAAACCAAAAACCAAAAACAACAACAACAACAACAACAACAAAAACCAACAACGATGGGCTCAGAGAGGGGCAGGGACAAGGCCCAGGCTTGCACAGCGAGGTCGCGCAGGCAGGGTGGGTCTCACACCAGGGCCAGGCTTGTAGCTCTGCCCTGTGGCTCCAGCTCATAAGCTTGTCTACTCAGCAAGCACTAGTTGAAGGCCTACTGGGTGTTGGGCAGTTGGAAGCTGAGGGTAACAGTACCCCAGTGCCAGTGTGGAGAGGGACCTGTGAGGAGAAAGCCTCAAAGGCAGGAAGGGCACATTGCTATGACAGCCCTCCACGCTGCCGGAGACTGGGCCTGATCATCAGGAGGAGCAAGCACTAGAGAATTGTTGCTTGCTGTCTCGTCACATTTTCACAATCCACTGTCATTACACATGAGGCAACTGAGGTTCAGAAAAGTAAAGTCACTTGTACCAGATTACCAGCTGAGGAGTGACTTGAGTTGGGCCACCATTTTAAAAGTCTGTCAGATGTCAAAGTATTTGGCGATAGAGGCAGGGGACAGGTCCTCATGACCTCGCCCCTGTCCCCAGGCTGGCTTCTTGACATTCCTCTGACTTGGAGCCTCTCCTCGTGGGGTTCTATAGTCCAGGCTTAGATGTGAGGCTGAAGAAACAGATCTCGGGGGGCAGGGAACGCCTACTGATGGAGACGAGGAGCCACTGGTGGTGGCCTCTGGTGTAGTGGGGTTGGTGGCCCGCTGCCTTGCCCTGGGGAGCACATAGGGGACTTTTTGTGCTGTGATGGGAGCCACACACAGGGACCATGTTGGCCTGGCGGTCCAGGGAGGGGCCCTCTGTACTTAAGAGTTTTGGAGGGCTGGAGAGATGGCTTAGCAGTTAAGGCGTTTGCCTGTGAAGCCTAAGGACCCAGGTTCAATTCCACAGGACCCATGTAAGCCAGATGCACAAGGTGGCGCGTGTGTCTGGAGTTCATTTGCAGTGGCTAGAGCCCTGCTATGCCTGTTCTTCTCCCACCCTGCCAACAAATAAATAAATAAAAATAAAAATAGTTTTGGATGTAAAGCAATTGGGTGTTGGTTTTCGTCCCAGGGAGACCGAGACACACACCTTCCTTCTACTTTGTGGCCACCTGGCCCAGAGCAAAAATCCAGGCTCTGCAATCCAAGAGACTCAGGTTCAAATCCAGCGTCTGTCTCATCATAAGGCAAGCAGAGGAAGAGGTTTTCTGGTCATGAACTTGGTTTACAGAGCCTGACAGAATCCTAAGTTTGGCTCTACTACTTCCAAGCTCTGTGACCTTGGGTAGAAATTCCACTTCCCAGGCCTCAACTTCCTTACAATTAGGTTAGGCACAATAGTAACTCCTACTAGCTCAGCCAAATGCAGATGAGGATATTTGGGGCTCCCCAAGGATGCTCCCCTATTTACAGATGAGAAGCCTGAGGCGTGGGCAAGTGGCCTGGCTCGGGGCTACAGAGCCTTGCTGTACACTAGTGTGTTAAGTGACCCAACTCCTGTCTGGTGGGCTCCACTTGGCTGTGGACCCCTCCTCCATCCAGGTTGTAGATGATGATGAAAAAAGACCCTGGTGACATGGCTGTGTGGGGGGAGGTCACCTTAGCTGTCCGGCTCAGTGCTCACCTGCCGTAGCTCTGCCACTTGGAATAAACAATGCAGAGACCCCAAGGTGCACATTAACTTTCCAAAATAGCCCTGGGAGTTACTGTTTTTCTCAAGACTGGTAAACACATCTCTGGGTGGGGCCCACACCCTGCTGGGCACAAGCCACCCCCTGCCCCGGGGGGCCTCCTCTTTCTGGGTCTGGGTGACCAGAGATGTGATACTCAGATTTGGGTGACAATAGGAGAGGGAAGACCTCTTAATTGGTGGGGAGTTGGGGGAGGGAACTTGACCAGACCCAGGCAACAAGACTAGAGATGTGGCTTCAATCTTCCCAGGCCCTGGTAGGTCCCTGTTTTGAGGTGAAAGGAGAGACTGGGGTAGGACGTCTGTAGAAACTCAGTCTGGGGGAGGCCACGCTCAGGGCCATAAGGAGTCAGAGCCTTAATTAAATTTCCAGGGAGGGCTCTGGAAGCAGCACTTGATGGGTGTTTTAAAAAAGTTATTTGCATGTCTGTATGTTTGTGTGTTTGGTATGTCAGGGTCTCTTGCCTTTGCAAATGAATGCCCATGGCTTTATGTGGGTACCTGAAGAATTGAACTCACTCAGGGTGGCAGGTTTTGCAAACAAGTGCCTTTAACCATTTACCCAGCTCCTTGATGGTTGTTTTTCATTCAGTGAACATTTTTTTTTGTGGTGCCTGCGTGTGTATATCAGGCTCTGTGCCGGGCACTGGAGTTGCAGCCATGCCCCCATGATGGGTCTGATCCTGCAAAAGCTGCATGAAGTGGGAGAGACTCGCTGATACTAGGAAACCTCTATACCTAGTGACCCAGAGCTGTGTTCACAAAAGGGTGGGGGGGCTTGATTCTGAGTTAGGGGCAATAAAGCGTTCCTGGAGAAGGAGGATGTGTAAGTTGTGTCCTGAAGTTGGCACTGGATAAGGGGGAGAGAGAAATGACAAAGAGGATGAAGGGCAGAGACCTCTTCGTAGGCAAAGGCTGGGACACGGGAGGGGGTGCTGGAAGGGTGCTGTCTTTTCATCCTGTCTCCCTGCCCTGCCCCCACCAGCCTGTGGCCATTTGCTTTAGGGCGAATCACCCAGAGCCCATAGCTCCCTCATCCTGCCTCTGCTATCCACAAGGAAGGGTGGTATTCATAGAAAGGCAGTGTTTTCACTCCTGGGGAAACTGAGGCATAGAACAGTGTCACCACAGGAGCTGAGGTGAGGACTGGGATCCTACATTTCCTTTGTTGCCCGGGCTGCTGAGAGCCAGTGGTGAGCGCAGCCCCAAGGGCCAGAGACTGCTACAGAGGACCAGCAGGCAGCCTTGTCACACCCAGCGCTGTGGAGGGCCACAGAGGCCTCTTTGGAGGCTGCCCTTGATGCAGCTGCCCACTGTGAGGCTGACCAGGCCAGCAGCCGGTGTGAACGCACCAGTCAGCACGGGGCACGGGAGTACGGGCATGCCTGTGGACTCGTCTTTTTTTTTTCTTTTTCTTTTTGGTTTTTCAAGGTAGGGTCTCTCTATATCCCAGGCTGACCTGGAATTCACTACGTAGTTTCAGGGTGGCCTTGAACTCACGTTGATCCTTCTACCTCTGCCTCCTGAGTGCTGGGATTAAAGGTGTGCGCCACCACGCCCGGCTGACTGTGTGGACCCTTAAATCTATGGCACCATACCTGCTGGCCAGTTCACCTGCCCGACAAGATGCAGTCATGTGTTATTAAGTGGGAACAACACTGTCGACCTGCTACATGTGGTGTGATCCTATTTCCACTTAATGTTTTGAGACCGTCTTGCTCTGTAGCCAGGCTGTCCTCAAACTCAAATCCCCTGCCTCAGCCTCCAGAGTGCCGGAATTACAGGCAGACACTGCTATGCCTGGCTGTTTCCACTCTTGGAAAATATTAGGGGAAAAAAAAAACACCTCATGGGACAAAGTGGGAAGACAGCCAGTGTTAACAGTCTCCCTTTTAGGAAGGAGGACTTGAGTGGGTGTTAAATTTTTTATTTTTGGTTTGGCTCACTAGTTTATTTTTTCTGTATCTTGTAATCATTGTGAAACACTCTTGCAGTTTAAAACAAGGGGAAAATGAGCAGGTGTTTTTGTTTTCAAAAAAATTGAAATGGTTTTGAGATATACATATACATATACATATACATATATATATATATTTGCATAAATGTACATGACATCATTTAAAATTAAAAAGATACAGAGGGAGAGTGTCAGTCTGTTGCTAAAACAAGACTTTCAGGACTGGGTAGCTTATTTGAAAAAGAGTTTTGCTTGGTCATAGTTTTGGAGACGGAAAGTCCAAATAACATCGTGCTGGCTCTGGGGAGGCCCCTGCGATTGTGCTATATCATGGTGGAGGAAGTGTTCACATGGGGAGACAGGAAACCAGAGAGCAGGGAGGACCAGGCTCTACCTTCTAGAACAGTTGTGTGTGTGTGTCCAGGCGCACATGCAATGCAGCCATATCCTGGGACACTAGGATGGACCCGAGGCATATGGTGGATGTAGCAGTGACCTCATTGCTAGGACAGAACACCTGACCAAAAGCAGCTTATGATTTCTAGCCTACAGTTTTGCTTTTAAATATTTTCTTTCTTTATTTGCAAGGAGAGAGAGAGATTGAGAATAAATAAGAATGGGCACTCCAGGGCCTCCAGCCTCTGCAAACAAACTCCAGAGGCATGTGCCACTTTTTGCATCTGGCTTTACATGGGTACGAGGAATCAAACCAGAGTTGTTAGGGTCTGCAGTCAAGTGCCTTAACCACTTAGCCATCTCTCCAGCCCCACAGTTTTTTAAAATATACTTTTATTTATTTATTTATTTATTTATTTATTTATTTATTTATTTATTTATTTGCAAGCAGAGACAGACACAGTATGGGTACACCAGGCCCTCTTGCCACTGCAGACAAACTCCAGATACTGGTGCCACTTTGTGTATTTAGCTTTACATGGGTACAAGGGAATCAAACCCAGGATGGCAGGCTTTGCAAGCAAGCATCTTTAACCCTTGCACCATCTCCCAGCCCTGTCTTTACAGTTTCAAGGGGAAGTTTCATTATGGCGGGGAAAGCATAGCAGAAGTAGGCAGCTGGGGTCACATCTCCACATCAGCAGAGAGGAAGTAGGGAGTGTGAGCTGAGTGGCAAGTGCAGCTGGGCTGTAACACCCTAAGACTTGTCCCCAGTGACACACTTCCTCCAGCAAGGCTCCACCACCTAGGAATTGTGAGGCTTAATCACTGACATGCGAATCCATGGGGACATTTTGCATGCAAACCACCACAGTGGGGAAGGCACAGAGGGCTCTCTGGAGGAGGCGATGGTGGAGTCCCACATCTGGAAGAAGCTGGAGATGGTTCTCCAGAAACTTTATGGTGGCCCACAGTTTAGGATGCGGATTCCTTGTTGTGGGGCTCTAGGGTTCCTTTCCTTCTCAGAATGGGGACAGCATGCACTTGGGTGTGGCTTCTGGTTAGAGGTGCTTTAAAGAGTGTGCCGAGCAGCACTCCTCTCTGGAGTTCAGGATTCGGAGCGTCCCAGAGCTGTTACTTCTCTCAGGATGTTTTCACTGATGGGCACCAGGTGTCCCTGATGCTGGGAACCTGGGCAAGCATGGATATTGGAGAATGGGGCATTGGATCATAAAACAATCAAGACAGGGCTGGAGAGATGGCTTAGTGATTAAAGCACTTGCCCGCGACGCCTAAGGATCCATTCCATGTTTAACTCTCCAGGTCCCGTGTAATCCAGACACATGCACGTACGGCTGGACGTGTGCACAAGGTGGCGCGTATGTCTGGAGTTCAATTACAGTGGCTGGAGGCCCTGGTGCACCAATTCTCCCTTACATACACACACTTGTATAAAAAAGCCAGTCTTTTGGGCTTGCCTCAAAAAAAAAAAAAAAATCAAATCAAAACCTCAGCTTGACAGCAGAGCAGGCAGGTGTCCCATGCCCCTTTGGGCCCCACTTCTCCCACAAGGCCAGCAGCTGGCCCCGGGGTTGGTGCTCTAAAGTGTCATGTGTCTGTTGGGTAGTACTGGACCCCAACCAGATTCTGCTGCGTTAGTCTTACCTGCTGCCACAGTGGCCTGTGTTGGGACTCACCTCTGGGGCTGGGCAGAGCTCACAAATCCTTGGAGGGCACCAGATGTATGTATGTGTGTGTGAAGGACAGAGGCACATGTTTGCTGGCAAGGCATCAATGGGATTAGTGTCATGTTCTCTTTTGCCTTCCTGTGTGCTGCTGGTCCCCAGAAAGGTGAGTGGCACCTCACCCTCTGTTGTTCCCATCACCAACATCATGATGCAGCCTGGGGGCTCTGGGGTCACACAGCCTGGGTGCTGGGTGCTCTGTCACTTACAGTGCTCCTGGAGCACGTTCCTCATGCCTGAGTGGCTGTCACTGGAGGTCATGAGGATAAGGTTGAGGACCGTGGCTGCATCATGGCCCAGAAGGTTCTAGTCTACGCGCCTTTCAGGTACTTTTACTGCGGAATAGTTTCACACAGCAGTGAGGTCCAGAGAGGGTGGGTAACCCACTGGTGGTCCCAGAGCTGGAGCTGGGATTGGATCCCAGGACCCTCAGGCTCTAGGGCTCCTGTTCCTCTCACCACCACACACACTGGTTTGACTTCAAGGACTGACGTCCCGGCTGGCTTCTGGGACTTTGCTGCTCATCAGGTTAACTTGTCTTGGTGGCTGGTGGAGTGTGTTTGTCCAGGGACCATGAAAAATTGGTCTTTGGTTCGTCCCCATGGCCCCTGAGGAGTCACCCAGTTTGTCCTCATGATGAACGGGAAAGCATTCCAGAGGGGGTGGAGGGATTTGTCCAGGATCACAGAGCTAGCAGCAGAGCCCAGCCAGATGCGGGGCGTCCTTCATGCACATTGCGGGCTGTGTTGGGGCTTGAAGAGGCGCAGGTGGGGCAGCTAGTGTTGTCATGCTCTTCCTGAGCCCAGCTCAAGACCTGGTGGTGCCCCATAGGCAGCCCAGAGACCACTAGCTGCCTGGCAGAGACTGCCTCAGTCCCTGGGAAATGGGCAGGGCCCACAATTTTTGGCTCTGTAATGCCTGAGTAGCTTGTGGCAAGTGGCTGCGGCTCTCTTTGTGGAATGAGCTGATGACATTCAAGTGAGTCAGTGCATGTTGCCACCTCGTCCCCTGCTCACCAGCCAGGAGCCAGGGGGTTGCTACTGAAGACAGGTCACTGAGCCTGGCACTACCCAGGTCAAGACTGCCCTTCGCCTCTGCTGGGCTGGGTTCCAGGGCAGGACCATGTCTAGAGTTCTGCCAATAGCATTGCAGACGTCATATCCACAGAGATTATTTATCTGTTGTGGTTTTGTTTTGAGACAGGGTCACATGTAGTCCAAGCTGGTCTCAAACTCATTATAGAACTGGGGATGGCCTTGAACCCCTGAACCTCCTGCCTCTGCCCCTGGAATGCGCCACCATGGCTTTTCTGGTGCTGGGTATTGAGCCAGGCTTCATGCATGCTAGGCAGTCTACCCCAGTTATACCCCAGCCCCAGAAGGATTCTTTTTGTTTATTTATTTTTTTAGAAATGATTTTTTTTCTTGATTTTTATTTGTTTGTTTGAGAGTGACAGACAGAGAAAGAGGCAGAGAGAGAGAGAGAGACTAAGAATGGGCATGCTAGGGCCTCCAGCCACTGCAAATGAACACCAGATGCATACATCATCTTGTGCATCTGGCTAACGAGTGTCCTGGGGAATCGAGCCTCCAACTGGGGTCCTTAGGCTTCACAGGCAAGTGCTTAACTGCTAAGCCATCTCTCCAGCCCTCTTTTTTCTATTTTATTTAATTAGTTTACTCTTTTGCTAATTGAATAATTTTGTATTAATATTAGTTATTTACTTGAGAGTGAAAGAGAGAGAGAGAGAATGGGCACACCAGGGCCTGTTTCTACTATGAACAAACTTCAGATGCATGCACCACTTTGTGCATTTGGCCTTCTGTGAGTGTTGGGGTATTGAACCTTGGCCACCTAGCTTTGCAAGTAAGTGCCTTTAACTGCAAAGCCATCTCCCCAAGCCTCTTTTTGCTTTTGTGTGTGTGTAGAGTATAGTATGGTGTGGTGTGTTATGTGTGCACATGTGTGTGGATGTGTGTGGAGGCCAGCACAGGACATTGACTCTTACTGCTCACCTGGTGCTTCCTTGAGCTGGAGTCTCTCCATTGACCTGAGCTGCCATTGGTCAGCGAGCCCCAGCGAACCTCCTGTCTTCTTCACCCCCTCCACCACGGACAGATGTGTGTGGCTATGCCTGGCTTTTTACATGGGTTCTGCAGAGTTGAACTTGGTAGTCTGTGGTCCACAGACCTTCATGATTAAGCAGCAGTCACTCGTAACCACTGAGCCATCTCCCCAACTCCCAGAAGGATTCTTTTCTTTCAGATGTAAGAAAACAAACTTTAAAAAATATTTAATTAATATATTTATTTGAGAGAGAGAGAGAGAGAGAGAGAGGCAGGCAGGTAGAATGGGCATGCCAGGGCCTGCACCCACTGCAAACAAATTCATACACATGTGCAACCTTGTGCATCTGGCTTACGTGGGAACTGGGGGATTGAACATGGGTCCTTAGGCTTTGCAGGCAAGAGCTTTAACTGCTAATCCATCTCTTCAGCCTCTCCCCACCCCAAAGGATTTTTTTTTTGAAGGTAGGGTCTCTCTCTAGCCCAGGCTGACCTGTAGTTCACTACGGAGTCTCAGGGTGGCCTCGAACTCATAGCGATCCTCCTACCTCTGCCTCCCGAGTGCTGAGATTAAAGGCGTGTGCCACTACCCCGGCCCCCCAAAGGATTTTTGATAATGCTATTACAGATGGGGACACTGAGGCTCAGAGTTGAGAAGGGGCTTGCCCAGGTCATACAGTGAAATAGCAACATGGTCAGGACTTGAGACTGGGTCTGTGCACTTCCCTGTGGCCCGAGACCCCTTCCCTCCTGCCTGCCTTCTTCCCTCAGGACCCTTGTAGAACCTCACTTGCCAGAGGACACTGCTGTAGGTCTGGAGCTGGCCCATGTGTGTGGCTGGCAATGTACCGGGTGAGGGCTGGGCTGGGCACGGAGGCTCTTTCGCCCCAGCCCCAGCCCCGGCCTGTTGTGCAGGCCATTACTGCCCGCCTATAATGGGATCAGCTACCCTGGGTTAAGTGTTCACATTAAATTAATACCTCCTCCGTGGAGACAATCAGTTGGCATTTAATTTGTGTTTCCTTCTGAGAGCAGTGGAGCAGTGCTGGGCAGCTGTAGTGGGCATGTCTGGGGACCAGGACTCCATGGGGATGTGCAAGTGGGTTGGCACATGGAGTGTCAGGGCGGGCACAAGTGATGGAAGCATTGGGGGGAGGGGCTCCCCCTGGCAGGTAGCTTGAGTTTCCTGGCTGAGAAGAAATGCCCATAATACCTAGGAGGAGGAGGAGCCAGGAGGCCTGGAGGAAAGAGGCCCCTCCTGTGTTTTGGGCCCAGCATTTAGCTACCAGGGAACGGACTTGTGGTTGGTGGCACTGGGTTCAGACACCCTCTCCCAGCAACCCCCACACCCTTTCCCATTTCTGTATTCTGCCACGACTGCGGACCGCGTACGGTGTGCAAGGGGTACTGTGGAATAGAACGTGGACTTAGTCCTGGTTTGTGAGTGTCCTGGAAGGGCGCAGGAAAGCCGCGGGAGCCGTGGGTCTTCCTAGCAGAGCCCAGCCTGGGTTGCCAGCCTGAGGGTCCCCGACGTTCCCCGGTTGGCCTCTTTTGCAGCCCTTGCCTAGCACAAGTGGGCACCCAACTGGGCCTCTGTTCCACTGCCCTGAGGACAGGATAGTGTCCCCTGGCCACTTTTACCTGGCCCTGCCATGGTGTGGTGACACAAGCTTCCCATGGCCAGGGTGGGGCAAAGAAGGCATGGGCCGACCCACGGGGAAGTTGCCACCACCCCCGGGGCCAGGCCCATGTTTGGCCCAGAATGAAGTTTTCCACTGACTGCTCTGTCCCAGCCTCACCTGAGCTGGTTTCCCATCACCTGAGTGAGTCGGCCTAGGTGTGCCTGCCGCCCATGCATGGCTCCCGTCCAGCTGTAGGTGGTGATGCTTGGCCACTGCCAGGAGAGAGACTGGGGGCTTCCACCCTTTTTATCTTCTTTTTTTGTTGTTGTTGTTGTTTTTATTTATTTATTTGAGAGCGACAGACAGAGAGGAAGAGGCAGAGAGAGAGAGAAAATGGGCGCGCCAGGGCCTCCAGCCATTGCAAACGAACTCCAGACGCCTGCGCCCCCTTGTGCATCTGGCTAACGTGGGTCCTGGGGAATCAAGCCTCAAACCAGGGTCCTTAGGCTTCACAGGCAAGCACTTAACCCCTAAGCCATCTCTCCAGCCCTACCCTTCTCATCTTCATGCAGAGTGAATCTCAGCCACCTTCAGAAGGAAAGGGGTGCTTTCCGCCTCACTGGTGGAAACCCAAGCCCAGAGGGTCCCCACATCCAGGAGTTCAAAAGGCAGGAGTTGAAATGTACCTATTGCCCAGGAATTGCAGGACTCTGTCCCTACGGCCCCCAGGCTGTCCCCTGAACTCTAGTGATCTTCGCACTGCTCCGGCTCATGAGCCTCTTTCTTTGACAGCACAGGAAGTGAGAAAACCCCTGTGAGTCAGCCCCTCTGAAGCCACTTCTGGGCTCCTTCCTGGCCTGTGTGTCATTTTGAGCAGATGGGGGAGGGGGAGCCACTGGCCTTGGTTCAGGCTGTGGAACTGGACTGGACTGGCCTGGCCTTGGAGATACCTCCCCTCCCCCGTGGGGCCAGCAAGACTTCTCGCTCGTCACATGGCCGCAGCCCTGGCTCCTCTGGAATGCCAAGAGACCACATCTGGCTGGGGCAGGCTGCCACCTCCTCCTCCAGGCCACTAGTCTCCCGCGTGTGCCTCTTCTGCTAAGATGGTGGCGGAGCGCAGCTCTCAGCATCCCCGTTACACTTGGAGTCATTTCCTGTCAGTGCACTGATTGTCCTGGCGTCCCTGCCTTCCCTCCTGGTCCTGGGGGGTTATGGACAGTGGAAAGGAAGGTTTCTCTTTCTCCTGCCGGCTTCCTGCCCTGGCTGCCCCATCCCTGTCTCTTTTGAGAGGCGCTCTAGAGCCAAGTACACACTGGGAGAGCCTGACTATGCTGGGTGGGAACTTGGCTGTGGAGCTTCCAAGCTGAGAAGCAAAAAGAAGATGCGGCAGGAAGGGGACTAGGGAATTAGCAGGGGCCGCGGTGGGTCCATTCGTCCCATCTCATTCCACTCATCCATCCATCCACCCACCCTCCACCCATCCTTACCAAGTCCCATACCTTACCAAGTGCCTTGTGGGTTTTAGGTACAAAAAGCACAGCATGGGGTGATAACCAGTTCTCTGACCGCTGGAAGGGCTGTCCCCCAGCTTTAGATCTGGCTTCTCCTGTGCACCCTTTTCCCCCTAGGTCCAGGGCTCTTACCTCTCGATCCCTCCTTGCCCCATCAAGCCAAGGCCCATGATTCCTGAGAACAGGCACACTGCGTGATGTAGGCTTCGACGTGGTAAAGTGGGTAAAAACGGAGGTAGCCTCCCCAAGAGGCCCTTTCTGTCCCTGGCTTCATGAGGCTGGCTCCTTTAGGGGAGAGCCATAAGCCATGGTGGGTAGGCTCCCTGGGAAGACCTATCCTGGGATGTGGGCCCAGCTGCCTGTCTGTGGAGTTCCAGGAGGGAAAACAAAGTGGAGACTGAATTGAATGAGGCTGGAGAGGAAGTGACATTTGGGACAGCTGGAAGAAGGCATAGGATTTCAGAGGCTGAGAAGGAGGGAGGGAGGCTGGGTGGGTTCCCTCATCTATGACATGGAGAGCCCTTGAGGGGCTAAGTGCTGTCTTCTATGTCCATGAACGGACTCCTGACAAGGGGCGCCAGAGGCAGTCAATGAGTGAATGTTGCTCCCCTTGAGTCCCTCCCCCCACAGTTGGAAAGATTACTGGGTCACCCTCCTGCCCTGGAGGTTCTCATGAAGGTGACTCCCCCAACCCTCTCTAAGCTGAGTCACAGCCACCCTCTCAGCCCTGGATTCGGCCACCACAGCGGTGGTGACAGTGGGAGAGCCCTTGGCTCTGCTGTGGGGCTGAGGGTCGGCGGGGAAGCCCAAGGCTTCCAGGAAAGCAGAGCCTACAGACCCTTAGCCCAAGTGTGCGCCCCTTCCTGGTGGCAAAGTGTCCTGCACCTTCCTGCTGATCTGTTCTTGTGTGAGCAGAGCCAGCCTCCTTCCGTGGGCAGGCCCTGGGCAGTGGCAGGATGGTGAGGCAGTGCTGAGGTCTCAGTGGACGGTTTTGGTGACCAGTTTTTGATGAAGCTGGGTGTTTCCTCACCCTGGGCTAGATCGCGGTGAACAGGAGGCATCTAGGGGAAGATGCATTGCCCGCTGGCCCTTCACCCCAGCAGCCCGGTGACTGAAGGGCAGAGCTTTTTTGCACTGTCAACACTACCGCAGGCTGAGCCAGGTTTTCCTGCCACCCCCCCTGGGAGGGACATCTGTGCGGGCTGTGGGCACGGTCTGTGTGGCCAGCTGCCGTCTACATGCGGGGTCTGTATTCCGTCTCCTGGGGGTAGCTGCCCACCCAGCCTGACTGTGGAGATAAAAGGCCCGTGAAATCATGTGTGCAAAACGATCTCTATACAGTCTGGGGCTCACGGTGGGTGTGGATGCCGGTAGCAGGAAGAGAAGGCCGGGAGTTGGATCGCGTGGCCGCACAAGAATGCTGCCTGCCCCATGCAGACCTGCCGCGTCCTGGTCTCCGTGGGGACAAGATCACCAGGTGATTCCTTCACAAGGTCTAGCTTGATACCCGCTGCAATGGGGCTTGTGCTAGGTTTCAGTTCTGGCTCCATGCTACTAGCTGTGTGACCTTATACAAGTTACCTCACTTCTCTGAATGCCTGCTACGTCATCTGCAAAGTGATTGGGGATAAAAGTTCTTTATCTGAGGTGATGAGCAATTCACATGAAAGTAGATGTGTGGACAAGGGCTGGAGACCCAGATGATGTTTGCCAACAAATGGTTTCTGTTACTGTCTGGAGATTCAAAGACATTGGTTTCAGTCACTCTGGGTTGATTTGGGGTAAATCACTTTTCCTCTGGGACCCCCCCTCCCCCGGGCTGTGCAATGGTTTTGTTGACATATCCTGTCCCCTGCCCCCAAACACACACATCTGCCTCTGCACTAGATAGTTCTCAGAAAATATATTTAAAAAAAAAAAGATCAGGGGAGTGGGAAGTGTTTGCTACATCCCAGAGGCCATTTGGGGACCAGGCTGTGTCATTCTCCCTCCTTCAAAGCTCTGCTTGGCTTTTCCTGCTGTTGGCATGAGTCAGGGCTGACCCCAGAAGCCAGGCTGCAGCCCATGCCGCACCTTGAGCAGACCATCCCTTGCACCCACTCTGCCCTTCCCCCTGTGAGCAGTGGAGCCAGGAGAGAAGATTCCGCCTGGGGCCTATGTTCTCTGAACCTGTTACTTCTCTTGAGGGAAGTCCTGGCTGTCCTGGGCTGCTGGGGAGGGAGGGGGCAGTGAAGGTGATCTAATTACTTCTCCCCACAAGGCACTCCTATCCTCCAGGATTGTCCTGCCCTTCTCAGTAAGAGGTGACCTGGGGTGGACTCTTCACCCTGACCCTGACGTACTGGTGACATTGGTAAATGACTTGGGCTGTCTGGGTCTCCAGTTTCCCTTTGTATAACTAGGAGGTCTCCAGTGAGAATGTCCCACTTGGGTTTGGCTGTGAGATTCCCTCCTAGCTCCCTGGGGCTTGCTCTGTGTCTACTAGACTCTGTAGGGCCAGACACTGGTGTCCACAGCACATTTGAGGCCTGTGGACAGCTAACGTCAGGTTGGTAGAGACGGAAGTGAATGGGGAGGGTGTGTGTCCCCCAGGAGCCTGTCAGGGCCGTCTAGTGTGGGAGAGAGGAAGACTTTTCCTGTGTGTGCAAACAGTATCCGTTTTCTCTTGTTTCCAAAAGCCCATGACGTAACCGGCCCCTCATCTCGTCCTCCCCTCAGGCCTATTTTTAGCCAGCCGGCAGCAGCATCCTAAGAGACTTGCAGACCTCTTAGCTCTGCAGCCTTGTAGGGAGGGTGGCAAGGCTGAGGAAAGACAGAAGCCCGTCTGTCTGTCCCAGGGTGGGGGAGGGCAGGGATCTGTGCCCAGCTCTTCCAGGCTGGGAGAGGACTCTGGGCAGCAGTGACTTTGGCCTTGGATTCAAGGCTGAGAACGGAGGCTGCTGGGCTGAGCCCGACTCCCCGTGCCCTCACCCTCGCCTTGGGCTCCGTTTTCCACCTTGCTTTGCTTCCCTGCTAGGACATGGGGATAGTGGCAGGACCCACTCCGTGGGCCGTCAGACGTCTGAATTGTCACACAGCGAGGAGCCTGCCGCAGAGGAAGTCTCAGTAGAGGGGAGCTGATGGTGTTACCTTTGCTCTTGTCCTAGTCAGCGTGGGGTTGGGGGGAGCTGCTCCTCCCTGTCCTGTGGTTCATGCTGGGGTGCACTGGGAATCCTGTCACGCTTACACCCCTCTCTCCTTTCCTGTTCAGCTTCAGCCGGCATGAGTGAACGAACTTGCAGAGGCTCCCGGGCATGGGGCCTGGCATATGAGGAGTGAAAATGAAGCAAGGACTGTTTGTTACACTGTTTTCAGGATATAAGACAGACCTGGGTTTGAAATCTGGCTCCTCCCCCCCCCCCACCCAGGGACTAGCTGTGTCTCTTTGGGCAAGCCATGTACAGCCTCGGAGTTGAGTCTCCGTATCTGTACGGTGGAATAGCAACACAATACACAGCGATCTCTGCGGTGCGTAGGGCCCAGGCTCACAGCCCGTAGCACGCACAGTGAGCTCGCTTATGAAGTGCGGCCCCGAGGCCCAGCTTTGCCGCCGAATCTGTGGCAGCAACGCAGGGAGTGATGGCGTCAGCACAGCGCTTCGCAGTTTGCTGGGGGGGGGGGGGTTGTCCTCTCCCATCCAGGTCCCACAGTGAGCCGCACACTCATGCCCGGAGGGCGCCACTTGCCACACCGGGCCATATCGTTTGCTGTCTCCTTGTGCACCCACCCTCAGGATGGAAGCTTTTGGGGGCAGACAGGATTCTCTTGAGCACTTTCCCTACCCAGAGTGGGTGCTGAGTGGGCAACTGGAAGATTGGCACAAGGAGGCTCTCTGACCCCTTGTCTTTTTTTTTGGATTTCGCAGGTGGGAGGAGGAGCTGGCCAAACGCATGAACCTTCAGACCATGGTGGACACGCTGCAGGAGGTAAGAGACCTCACAGGTCCCCAGCAGGGGAGGCTCCCAGGATGGTTGTGGGGCCGAGGCTTTGCAGGAGAAAGCTGGGAAGAGCCCCTCACACAGCCCCTCTCTCTGGCCTCTGCCTCGCTGCCATGGTCTAACACCGTGGGACGGAAGGGCCCAGGCACGGGGCTTGGGCAGCCTGGGTCTTGCTGGGAAACCTGGGGGCAGTCACGTCCCTCTCTGGCCTCTGCTTTGCTGCCCACATCTTGGGTTAGGTGGTCTCCAGGTTTCTCTGGCCTTCTACTTACAAGTCGCCCACGTTGGGGCTGAGGCTTTGGAAAGAGCTGTGGGGTATGGCGCCCATCAGCTCCCAGCCTGAGCAGGCTCCGGGGTTGACGGTTCCCGTGCTCTGCTTGTCCGCTCTGCCTTTGGTGAGCTTGCGCAGTCCACATCATCACCTGGTGACCTCTGTTTGCCCCTCGATCTCATGGGACAAGAGTAACAATCCCCGTAAGCAAGTAATGAAAAATTCTTTTAAGTGAATCTTACCACTGAATGTGGCTTGTGCCAGTAATCCTAGCCCTCAGGAGGTGAAGGTGGGAGAATCAGGAATTGAAGGCTAGCCAGGCCTGCATACATAGTGAGTTTGAGGCCAGCCTGGGCTGCGTGGTACTCTGCCTGTCAAATTATATTGTTATTTCTTTAAAAAATATATATATTGGGCTGGAGATGTAGCCTTGTGATTAGCACTTTGTTTAGCACTTATGAACTTCGGTGTTCATTCTCCAGTAGCACAAAAAAGCAAAAAGTAAAAATTACCCTTTGACATTTACAGTGTTTTTCTTCTAAGAAAGTTCAAGACATGGAAGTAGTTATCCGTGTGTAGAAGGGGGAACCATCTGGATGTGTTCGTATATAGCTGTCATCCTGGCATTTGGGAGGCTGGGGAAAGAGGATTTCAAGTTCAATGCCAGCCTGGGCCATAGAGTGAGACCCTGTCCCTCGAAAATAAATAATAGATACACAAATAAATGGAAAGATATAGGTGTTCTTCTTTCCTTTGTAACATAGTAGTTTTTCTTTATAGATCTGACACATTCCTGATGAGGTATTGGAAACATTCATGGAAGCATACAAAAAATTTATCAAAATTGCCTCAATTTCACCACTCTGGTTATTGATGTGCAATTTTCTAGTCTTTTCTTTTGGAGGGTAGGGTCTTGCTCCAGCTCAGGTTAACCTGGAATTCACTATGTAGTCTCAGGCCAGCCTCATACAGTGATCTTCTGACCTCTGCTTCCCAAGTGCTGGGATGAAAGGTGTATACCACCACACCCAACCTCCCAGTCTTTTCTGTGAGTACATTAAGTGCATGCACTTGGCACTGCCATTTTCAAAACCAGAGCAGGTCAGACACTGGCAATTCCACACGACCTCATATTTTAAAGTGCTGGGTCCCTTCTTGCCTTGACATCAGCCACTGATTTTTCTGTGTCATAAGAAGTGTTGGGAGCAGCTGCGGATGTGGCTCAGTTAGTAGAGTGCTTGCCTAATATGCACAGAGCCCTGGGTTCTATCTCCAGTGCCATATACACTCCCAACACTCTGGAGGCGGAGGCAGCAGGAGGATCAAGAGCTCAAGTTCTTTTGCCACATAGCAAGTTCAAGGCCAGTCTAAGATACTTGAGACCTTCAAAAATATATATATTGGGAGAAATCAGTACGGCTTGCCAGGAAGGCAGGCTGGGCTGAGGTCCGGTCATCCCTTCCCTTCCACGCGGGTGCTCATCTTGTGGGACATTGGGTACCTAGGGCTCTGGACTCGTGCTGTTGAGGCGCTGGCCCCTCTAAAGCCTGTTCATCTCTGTCCTCAGGCAGCGCAGGAAGCCGAGGCCATTCAGGAGGAGATGAACGAGAAGATAGAAAGGCTCAAGGCTGAGCTGGTGGTGTTCAAGGGGCTCATGAGTGATGTAAGTGCCACTGCCGCCCCAGGCGCCATGACTTGCCCACACCCATCACGCAACATGCTTCATTCACACCGAGGCTCAAGCTCAGCTTGTAGTTAAGAGTCCTGGCTGGCTGGTTTGGCCTGAGGATGAGGGGTGCATCCGGGGACCAGGCATCTCCCTGCCCTCCCCACATCGCTTCCCTCCTCCATTTGAGTAGAGATGCATTAATCTGCTGCTTAACCCATCGCCCTCCCTGGGCTCCTGATGACTGTGTGTGTTGCTTGACTTTCTCCAACTCACCATGCCTCGGCCCCAGTGTCTGGCATGGAACGACTTGTGTGGTCTGGGCTGTGCCAACCTCAAAGGCTCCAGGCCTAAGGCCCCAGCAGGGTGGCTGTGTTAAGTTGGGAATGGCTGGTGTGTATGCCCTCTTGTCCCTCTGGGGACCCTCTAAGTGCCCAACCATGGGAGGGGGCAGCTGTTGGAAGCACAGGGCTCCTTGACGCCGAGACCTGGGTTTCTTGCCACCTTCAAGCGATAGGCATTCTGCAGGGAGAGCCTGCAAGAAAGGAGAAGGGACTGGAATGTGGTGACACAACCTGGATCAGCACCTGGCTCTCAGGGACACATGGCTGAGTGTGGTTGGGAAGAGCTGTGGGGGCCAGGTAGACACCACCTGATTTCTCCTCACTTGGGTGCAGGACACCCACCCCCCTTCCTAGGTGATCCCTGCTGCCAGCCACGGCAGGAACCTAGAAGAGAGATGCCAAGGCAGGCATACCACGGGAACAGTGCACTGAGGGTGGGAGAAGCAGGTTTCTCTCTCTTTCTTTCTTTCTCATTAAACATAGCACTGACCATGCTAGGCAAATGTTCTACCGCCATACTCAGCCCTGAACGGCATCTTTCTTTACCTTTTCTCTAACGAAATCAAACTCTGATGCCGTATCCTACTGTAAGCAAGTCCTGTGACCCCGAGGGGACCAGCAAACACAGTCTCACATTGTCTTCCCTGAGGTCCTCATGTCCCTTTCCACACCAAGCACTGATCGGCCCCCCTCCCTGAGAAAAGGCTCAAGGCCTAACTGTAGGAGCCCTCCCCCACCCCTAAGGGGGTCTCTCCACTTCTCTGCCAGGCCCCCACATGCTTGCTCCGCCCCTCGCTCACGTAACCCCTGCTGTCCTCCCTGCAGCCCATGACAGACCTGGACACAAAGATCCAAGAAAAGGCCATGAAGGTGGACATGGACATCTGCCGTCGAATCGATATCACGGCCAAGCTGTGCGATGTCGCACAGCAGAGGAACTCGGAAGACGTGTCCAAGATCTTCCAGGTGAACAGGGCCGTCCCCAGAGCAGCCAGCCCTGGCCTCCACCACACCCTGCTGGCCCTCCCCTCCAGAGCGGCTTCCTCCCCTCCCTGAGTGGTAGTCCCCTGACCAACCCTCTGGCCTCCCCAGGAAAACATAGACTCAGGGACTTGAGATTACAGGCTTTTTCCCATGGCTGAGGTCACCGAGATACAGGATGTGATGTGATATACTAAGGAAGGACGAGGCAGATCCTGGCTAGGACACAGGTCTCCTGACTCTCCAGGACTTGTCCTGTGGCCCATGATGTGCCCACCGCCTCCCTTGTCTATCCTCTGAGACTGGACATTGTCCCTGTGATGGGCAATGGTGGACAACGGTGGGCGGGGGGGGGGGTTGGGAGCGGATGTGGCTTGAGCATTAGCAGCTGAGCCTCAGCATTCAAAAGGGACGCTGCTGGTCTTTGCCTAGTTCTCTCCAAAATGATCTCCCACGCAAGGGTAGGTGTGGTGTGCGCCTCCCCCCCCCCAGAGACTGGCAACAGTGAGCGGTCCTGGAAAGGGCCTGGGGGCAACATGTCATTCTCCGAAGGCTGCTTCCTCAGTTCCAGGTTGTGGTTTGCCTTGTGCTTGACCAGGGCAGTGTGGTGTGTTGCTTTCTGTGTGTGACTCTGGACACAGCCGGGCGACGCCAGGGCCTCCCGGGACCCCTTGCATCATCCCATACTTTCTTGCCGGCCCCGGCTGGACTGACCTTCCCCAGAGGAGCCAGGCAGCCCTCACTTGCTTGGGTCTTTTCTGCTTGGAGCAGAAGCTCGGCGAGCCATCTGTGCCTTTGCATGCGAGAGCAAGTTCCTGGGAAACACGCGAGTGTTTCAGCCTTTGTTGGGGCTTCTCCATCTCTCTAGCTAGCTTTGAGACTTCCTGGGTGACTGTGGCCTGGTGTGGCTTACTCGACTCCAAATCACAAGGCTGCTTTTCTGAAGAAGGGGGCGTGCAGAGCTGACCCAAACACCAGGCCTCCCGGGGCAGTGCTGGTCCGAGTGTCTGTGTTCTCCACTCCGCATGCCTCCCGCCTCATGCTTCCCGCTAATGCTGCCTGCTTCTTAGAGGCCCTGTACATCTCCCGCCGTGGCTGACCCCAAGCCACACTCCATCTACCCCCTTGGGATACTGGTTCCCTTCCTAACCTATCCCTCCCCACCCTAGCCCTAGCAGAGCCTCCCTCCCCCAATTACCTCGATTTCTTCCTTTCTGGTTCAGGTGGTCTCCAAGAAGAAAGAGCGTAAGGTGACTTCGGATGATGACATCTCTGAACAGGACGGGGAAGCGAATCGGTTCTCGGATGAAGAGGTCGGCTCCATGAATATCACAGACGAGATGAAACGCATGTTTAACCAGCTGTGAGTAGCTTGGATCTCCTGGGGTGAGGTACCGGTGGCCTGGGTTGAGAGGGGCCCCCGATGTGTTCTGAAGGAGTATGGATTCATGTTAAGCAGGGCAGTTTGGGTAGCTTCATGTTTTCAGCCTCTCTTGGATACCTGGTGTGTGCTAACTTTGAACATTTATGCTCTGTTTACCAGGCTTATTTTTATTTGTGTGTGTGTGTGTCCACAAGTGCACGTGTGTGTGGGGTGAGGTGGGGTGAGAGGTACCAGGGCTTCTTGCTGCTACAAATGAATGACTGGCTTTACGTGGCTTTTTGGGGATTTGAACCTCAGCTGGCAAGCTATGCAAGCAAGCACCTTTAACTGCTGAGCCATCTCCCCCCTCCCTCCCCTTCAAGTGTCTTTATTTATGTCAGTCAGGATTTTTGGTGTCACCTGCTACTTTTCTCTAGAAAGCATCCTCCCAAAGAAGGGCTGGGTTGCTTCAGCTGGGAAGGACCTTTCTCTCTTGCCCATGAGATGAAGGGGTTGGGCTGGCCCTGTCCCTTCCCTTCAAGTATAGAAAGGTCTGTTTGATGACCTCAAGGAATCCAGCAAGGGCCAGTTGTATGACATCATTTTGTGGGCTGTTCTCCATCAGGCCTTAGACTGGCTCACTCCCCCAATTTTTCTTGGTGAGTTGAGTCACGCACGGCTCATGGGTAGGGTAGGGCCTTGGTATTCACTGAATGACCTCTGCTCAAGGTGCTTGGCTGACTCCAGACCTTCGCCAAGTAGGTGGTTATCAGTATCCTATTATAGATAAAGGAAATGGAGGTTTTGAGAGGGAAGTGACTTGGCCAGGATGCTTAGCAGCACATGGTACAGCTGAGGCTCAGACCCAGGCCTGCCTCTCACTAGCACCCACCACAAGATGCTGCCCAGTGTCAGGGTCTGGCTTGGGCATACAGGTAGTGCCTAGAGCCAGCTGCTGCCAGCCCTTGGGAGTGGGGTGCATATGCCGCCTGTGAAGGCTCAGTAACATCACCTTGGTACCTAAACTGCCATTTCAGGATGCTCATGAATGCCACCATTCAGGCTTCACCTCCCCCACCCTGCAGAGAGCTGATGTACCACAACCCACTGGGCATAGTTGGCCCCAGGGCCAGGGTGGCATGTGGCCTTGGCCTGTTTAATGCTGTGCTCTGGGCCCTGATCTACCTTAATGGGATTCTTGTAGTTCCCTAAGGTGGTCCAGGCAGAGGGGGAGCACTGGGTAGGTCAAGGGCAGGGCTAGGCTTCCATCTCTGGGATCTCTCTTTCCCTGGGTGACGGCCTGCCCTCTCTGTAGAACTCAGCTTTCCCCCATCTGGGACAGCTCAGAGATCATACCACCAGCCCTTCGAGGTATAGCTGAAGAAACCAGCTCCGAGGGGCGGGCTGGAGCTAGGACAGAGCAGGGTCACCAGCCATCTTCTTGATTGAAAGAGATATTTCTCCCCCAGCTACTATCTGTCTCTATCCTGGTTTCTTTTTCTTTAAATATTTTATTTATTCATTTGGCAAAGAGGGGGAGAAAGAGAGAGAGAGATTGAGGGGGGGGGGGAAGAATGGGTATGCCAGGGCCTCCAGCCACTGCAAACGGACTTCAGATGCATGCACCCCTTATGCATCTGGCTAACGTGGGTCCTGGGGAATCGAACCTGGGTCCTTTGGCTTTGCAGGCAAATGCCTTAACCACTAAGCTGTCCCTCCAGCCCCCTGGTTTCTTTTTGGCTAAGCTAAGCTGACTTTGAGGAAGATGGCCAGGGTGGAGGCAAGATGTTCTCTCCTGCTTCTCCCCTTCAAACAGAACTGAGAAAGGGCTACACTTTGGATATTTGCTGTTGAGAGTGTCAAGAACACTCCTAGGCTCTCTTGGTTCATCTTTCAGCATGACTCTCCCCTCCTCCTAGATATCATGATCTCATCTTGTACTGACATATTAACAGGAAGAGCTAATTTTTTTTTCCCCAATTATATAAGCCAGGTATGGTGGTACAAGCCTTTAATCCCAGCACTCAGGAGGCAGAGGTAGGAGGACCACTGTGAGTTCAAGGCCAGCCTGAGACTACATAGTGAATTCCAGGTCAGGCTGGGCTAGAGTGAGACCCTACCTCAAAACAACAACAACAACAAAAAAAACAAAAACAAAACAAAACAAAACAAAACAAAACAAAAAAACAAAGAAGGGCTGGTGTGGTGGCTCACGCCTTTAATCCCAGCCCTCGGGAGGCAGAAGTAGGAGGATCACTGTGAGTTTGAGGCCACCCTGAGACTACATAGTGACTTCCAGGTCAGTCTGGGCTAGAGCAAGACCCTATCTCCAAAAGCCAAAAAAAAAAAAATTATTTATTTGGGGTGTGTGTATGTATGTGTGTGTGTGAGAGAGAGATTGCTGATTGCACTGAGAGGTCAGAGGACAACTTTGGGGTAGGTTCTTAACTTTCACCTCAAATTTGAGACAGGCAGGACTTCTCATTGTTCAGGGAAATCCTCCTGTCTGTGCCTCCCTTCTTGCAGTAGGACCAGGATCACAGAAGCCTATCACAGCTTCTGGCTTTTTTGTTGTTTTGTCTCAACTCTAGCCCAGGCTGACCAGAAATTCACTTTGCAGCCCCAGGCTGGCCTCAAACTCATGGAAATCCTCCTACCTCAGCCTCTTGAGTGCTGGGATTAAAGGTGTGCACTACCACGCCTGGCTTGATGTTGAAGCTTTTACCTAAGACCTTTATTTATTTGTTTTTAAAGTGAATCTTTTTAAAATATATTTTTATTTATTTGCAAGCAGAGAGGGAGTCTGAGAGAAGAGAGACAGACAGATAGAATGGGCACGCTAGGGCCTCCAGCCGCTGCAAAGTAATTCCAGGCGCATGCTCCACTTTGTGCATCTGGCTTTACATGGGTGCTGGGGAATCAAACTCAGGTCATTAAGCTTTGCAGGCGAGTGCCTTAACCACTGAATCATCTCTCCAGCTCCTCGCTTTTAAAATTTATTTTTATTTTATTTTGTTAAAATTATTTATTTATTTATTTGAGAGCGACAGACACAGAGAGAAAGACAGATAGAGGGAGAGAGAGAGAATGGGCGCGCCAGGGCTTCCAGCCTCTGCAAACGAACTCCAGACGCGTGCGCCCCCTTGTGCATCTGGCTAACGTGGGACCTGGGGAACCGAGCCTCGAACCGCCGGGTCCTTAGGCTTCACAGGCAAGCGCTTAACCACTAAGCCATCTCTCCAGCCCTTAAAATTTATTTTTAATTAAATTTATTTATTAGAGACAGAGAATGGGTACACCAGGGCCTCTAGCCACTGTAAACGAACTCCAGATGCATGTGCCACTTTGTGCATCTGGTACCGGAGAATTGAATCTGAGTCCTTAGGCTTCCCAGGCAAGCACCTTAACTGTTGAGCCATCTCTCCAGCCCTTGATTTTTTTTTTTTTTTTTAAGTGGAGTCTGGTCATCAGAGTTGCACAGCAAGTGCTTTATCCACAGTCATCCCAGCCCCTCCCCCCACCCCCGCCCAGAAAGGCTTTTGAAAAGAACCATGGAAGCCAGGCATGGTGGCACATGCCTTTAATCCCAGCACTAGCGAGGCAAAGGTAGGAGGATCACTGTGAGTTCGAGGCCAGCCTGAGACTGTATAGCAAATTCCAGGTCAGCCTGGGCTAGCTACGGGGTGTGGGGGGTCCGGGAAACAAAACTATGGAGTAGGTCCAGGTTTTCTGAATGTTGTCCTAGGAACTCCTGAGCTTAAGTCAGGGTTGGATACCCCAGAGACCCCAAGTTACCCTCATGTGGCTGGCTGATTTCTCAGAAGACTTCATTGTCACAAAGTCCTCAGCGAATTGTTAAAGCTGGTCATAAATGAAGTGATCTACAGAGGGACCACCCATCCAGAGAACTGAGTGGAGGCTCCTCGGGCAAAGGCTTCTTCCTGAGTGTAGGAAGAGCTCTAAGTCAGGCAGAAGGTGATGCTGGCCAAGTGAGGGTGTTGACAGGTCTGTGGGATTTATCATCTAATTAGATTTTTCTTGCTATTAAAAAAAAAAGCTTATAGATGCCAGGTGTGGTGGCACATGCCTTTAATCCCAGCTCTCAGGAGGTAGAGGTGGGAGAATTGTTGTGAGTTTGAGGCCACCCTGAGACTACATAGTGAATTCCAGGTCAGCTTAGGATCGAGCAAGACCCTACCTCAGAAAACCAAAAAAGAAAAAAAAAATCTTATAAACCAGGCATGGTGGCGCTGCCTTTAGTCCCAGCCCTTAGGAAGCTGAGGTAGAAGGATTGCTGTGAGTTCGAGGCCAGCTTAGAACTACATAGTGAATTCCAGTTCAGGCTGGGCTACAGCGAGACCCTACCTTGAAAGAAAAAACAACCTTGAGTTCACCTTATTACTCTTTCCCCACCATCCTGCAGGGGGGCAATGACCCACTCTAAGTGGCTGTGCCTGGGACTGCCCCCACCCCCTATCTCTAGGAGCTCTGGGGCCAGACCAAGTCAGAGGCTTCCAGCCATTTCCAGGGAAGCCTTTGAATGGCCTGCCCTGTCAGAGCTGTTTTGTTTTGATCCAAATCAGTTGCTTGGGCTTCAGACCAAGGGCAGAAAAGGAATTTTAGCTGCTCTCCGAAGCCGGCCCCAGGGTGGGGGTGGGGCCCTTCCCATTTCTACTCTTGCCATCTTCCTATCTGTTCTGGCTTCTTGTTCCTGGCCGGGCTTTCCTTCAAATCCCAGACGCTAGTTAGGAAGTGACGTGAGGAGTGCGCTATGTGATGTGATGAAGGGTGGACCCCAGGGGCTCTATAGGCGCCTCCCCTCTCCAGTGCCCTGGCTACCAGCTCTGGTCCACGACTTGCTGGAGCCACCTATAGGTTCCTGCAGGAACTGCCATTGGGCAAGTGAACTAACCCGGCTTAACTGCAGGGGCCACTCCAGGCAGCTTTAAAATTTTTTATTTATTGACGACTTCCATACTTATAGACAATAAACCATGATAATTTCCCCTCCCCCACTTTCCCCTTCAGAAATCCGCTCTTAACCATATCCCTTCCCTCTCTCCATTAGCCTCTCTTTTATTTTGATGCCATCATCTTTTCCTCCTATTATGAGGTTTGTGAAGGTGTTGCTAGGCACTGCGAGGTCGTGGATATCGAGGCTGGTTTCTGTCTGATCTATTGCATCGTAAGCAGTCCTACATTCTTTCCACTATCTCTTCCGCAATGGACCCTGAGCCTTGGAGGATGTGATAGAGATGTTTCTGTGCTGAGCACTCCTCTGTCACTTCTCAGCACTCTGATGCCTTTTGGGTCACCCCGGAGGACATCATCGAGGCAGCTTTTTTATCAGATATTCTGGGCCCCTGCCCAGTGGTCTTCAATCCAGTCCGTTGTTGGATGATAGAAAACAGTTCCCTAGAAGATCCAGGAAGGAGATGAGGGGGAGGACAGGGAATGGGGTGAGCCCTGGGGTGGTCTGCAGATGATGTGTACGTACACTTAGGAGAGAGGAGGAGGAGGAGGGTCTCAAGGTCATCTTAGGAGCACTGAGGGCCAGGGCTGAGGAGGTAGCTCGGGGATAAAGTGCTTGCCCTGCAAGCGTGAATAGCCTGGTGTGGTGGTACTCGGGAAGCTAGATGCAGGAGGATCGCTGGGAGTTGGAGGCCAACCTGGGACCACAGAGTGAGTTCCAAATCAGCCTGAGCTAGAGTAAGACCCTACCTCAGAACTCCCACCCCAACCCCCCCAAAAAAGCAAAAAACAAAAACAAACAAAACACAACTGATGCGTGGTGTCCTGGCACTGGAGAGGCAGAGACAAGGGATCCCCGCGATTCACTAGCTCAAGGTTCAGTCTAAAAATATTAAACAAATACATAAGATGGAGAATGGTTGAGGAGACACTTGATGTTGACCTCTGCCACCGTATGCAAGCACACACATGCCTACAGGTATACAAACATGCATATACACATATGTGTGGGGAAAAAGAGAGAGATGGGCTACACAAGACTCTCAAAAAATCTAAACATGTTTAAAAAGTTAAAAAACCAGAACCCTAAACTCCACTCAGCCTTTCTAGTCACCCAGTGTATATATCAGATTGACTGTTGTTAGGGTCTGCCACAGTTGGGGTAATTGGAAACTTTGGAAACCCTTTAGTCCTGAGCAAAGCCAGAGTGGGTTACTCTCTTTCCAATTTTAGTCAACAGGGAAGGCTCTAAATTCTCTCAGACTTTGAGTTAAAATCCAGTTTCTAGCAGGTGTCGGTCTAGAAAGCCACTTGGCCTCCCTGTGCCTCAGTTCGCTCACCTGTAAAATGGGTTTAATGACCTGCTTCCCTTCCAGGGTTGTTTTGAAGAGGCTTGAATTGTATTTCACAAGTGCAGAGGAGTGGGGGGGGGCTTGCTGTATTTTGGTGGGGGGAGGAGAAAGTTTCAACCCCAGTACCCACTGCTCACTAGCTATTCTTTCCCTCCATTCTGTAAAATGTGAGGGATGTGATAGAAATTGCCTTACTCAAAGCAGGGCCTCAAGGGAGGCCTGCTAAGTGGGTGAAGAGAGGGCTGGGACGTAGCCCAGCAGCAGAGCGCATGACACGCTGGGTTCCGTCCTCCTTCCTGCAAACCACACAGACAAGTCACAGGCTTCAGTGTGAGAGGAAAATGCTTTTAATCTCCATCAATTAGAGACCATATACATATGTAATTATATATTTTAAATTATTTATTTATTAGGGAGAGAGAGAGAATGGGCGTGCCAGGACCTCTAGCATATGAACTCCAGATGCATGCACTACCTTGTGCGTCTGGCTTTATGTGGATACTGGGCACTCAAACCTGGGTCCTTAGGCTTCACAGGCAAGTGCCTTAAGCACTAAGCCATCTCTCCAGCCCAGCTTCTGCATTTTAAGAGTTAAGCTCTTGCTGGACAAGACCGAATACCCTTTAGCTATCACCCCTATTTTTTATGAGCTGTGTTTTGTAGGTGTCACTCACTGGAGAAGGTACCCCTTTCTGTGTCTTGTTGGGCCCTGAGAGCCTGGCATCTGCTCAGTCATGCCCTGTGATGTCGCCCTATAGGAGGGAGACCTTTGATTTTGATGACGACTGTGACAGCCTGACGTGGGAAGAGAACGAAGATACGTTACTGCTCTGGGAGGATTTCACTAACTGCAACCCGACCATCGACCTACAGGGCGAGGTGAGCCCAGGCCTGGCTCTGCTGGGCACCTAGGGCACCTCTTTCCCATGATCCTTCATTCCTATTTTTCCTTTGCAGTCCCAGTCACCCTCCCAGCTAAATTGTCCCCTTGTTTTGTTTCCCCAGCAAGAGGAAAACTTGGGCAACTTGATCCATGAAACTGAATCCTTCTTCAAGACGAGAGACAAGGAGTACCAGGAAACCATAGGCCAGATTGAGGTAAGGATTTAGTACAGGGAGCCTCTCGGGGGGTCCACACACAGTTGAGGGTCCTGGTGACCAAGTGTCCACAGGAGTGCAGGAGTGCAGGATGGGGCAAGCACAGGGCCAGAAGCCGAGAGCCTGTGGAGTCCCTGCATGGCCTTCAGGACACATCCTTCTTAGGGCCTTAGCCTCCCACTCTGTAAAGTTGGGGCGGCACAGAGGGGCTGAGGCAGGAGGATCACAAGTTGGAAGCCAGCCTGGGTTATGCAGTGAGTTTCAGTTCAGCCTTGGCTACACAGCTCGTCTCTGTATGTCTCAAACAAAACAAAACAAAGCCAAACAATGTCATTTGAGAAAGTGGCCTTCGAAGAACTAGAGCTGAATTCGAGTGATGCTGGATGATCCTAGGCACTGGGTAAACTGCATACAGCTGCACCCTCCCAGTGTCTTTTCCTCCTCTCAGGGGACCAAGGCACCCAAGCCACAGAGAAGGAGATGAGCTCCAAAGAGGCCAGCAGCTAGCCCAGCCAGGAAGTAGTGTTCTGCCCAGTTCTCTGTGGTCCCGGGAGCCTGTGTGCTCTGCTGTGCTGCCAAGGGCGGTTAGTGCTATTCTTGTGCTGGAGAAGAAGGCTGATGCCCTCTCTGGTGGCGGAGAAAGTGTCACTGTATGGGAGCAGGCTCAGGGGCGTGGAAGAGACTGGAGGAGTTTCCTACTCCAGTCCACAGAGAGGAGCCCAGATACACCAGGCAGGGGGAGTTACCTACAAAGGATAGGGCTTGGCAGGACAGGCTGACCAGAAGCATTTCTAGATGCTAGTGAGCGGTCAGTGTGCAGAGAATACAGGGAGAGCAAGGTTGGCATCCACAAGGCAGGGTCCAGAGGGCATAGTGTCCAGGGGTGGCCTGGATGGAGCCATAGAGGCGAGGAGGGAGGTTGCTGGAGGCGCAGCCCCGAGGATGACTTGCCTCCTGTCTGTTCACTTTTGGCTCATCCCAGCTGGAGCTGGCCACAGCCAAGAGTGACATGAACCGGCACCTGCATGAGTACATGGAGATGTGCAGCATGAAGCGAGGCCTGGATGTACAGATGGAGACCTGTCGTCGGCTCATCAAAGGCTCCGCGGACAGGTACCACCTATCTGTGCCACCCTCTCTCCAGGACTTCCATAGTGGAGGCTTAGAGGGAGTTTCTGAGGCTGTACCTTGAATATTTGCTATTTTATATCTTCCCAGCCACTAGTCTATCTATCTAGCCATCCACCCACCCACCCAAGCCCCCAGTAGATGTGAGCACACCTACTGTGCACTAAGTGACTTGGGGAGCTGATCTCATAGATCTCCTAAGATCACCCTGTATCATGTGGGTCACTACCCTCCTGCCCACAGTTCCTCGGACAGCTGTCAGAGGCCCCCAGGGTCTCTGTGTGCCAAGGTTTAGGGATTCATTCCATGATGGAAAGCCAGAGTCTGCCCTTGGGAAGTGTCTCCCCATGATCTGCTGAGATGGAGGGTGGAAAGAGGTTGGCAGGGCACTCCCCTGCTGTTGCTGATTAAGTCTTCTTGCCCACCTTCCAACTCAGGACCACCTGGGTCTGTCTGTCAGGCATGACATGCAAAGACAGACCTCCCCATTTCAGGACACTCAGCCTTGTAGGAGAATAGACACACAGCTATTAGAAAGTGGTGATGCGTGGAGAATGCTTGGCGCTAAGCTCAGCTACCCATCCATTGTGATTCTTTCCTTCAACATCTGCATTGGTGTACAAGGGGGGAAGCAGCTCTGTGAGAAGCTGTGGGGAATGGGAGAGGCTTGGCTTAACCTGTCCCGTCTTTGGCTCATGGCCTCCCAGAACTCACTGTTAATAGGCGAGCACTCCTTCTTGCCAAAGCCTGCTGAGCTGTCCTGTGTCAGAGCCAAGACTGCAATGCGAGGCAAGGCTGTTATCTCCAAGCCACGTAACTTACTTGGGAGTTACTAAACACCTATGTTCTCGGAGCTGGAATGGATGATTGTAAAAGAATCAGGCTTGAGCTGGAGAGATGGCTGAGCAGTTAAGGTGCTTGCATGCAAAGCCAAAGGACCCAGATTCAATTCCCCAGGACCCACATAAAGCCAGATGCACATAGTGACATATATGTGTCTGGAGTTTGTTTGCAGAGGCTAGAGGCCCTGGCCACCCATTCTCTATCTGCTTTTTCTGTCTTTCAAATAAATAACTAAAAATAAAATATTTTATATATATAAAAAAGCCAGCACTTGGGAGGCAGATAGGAGGCTCACCATGAGTTCGAGGCTACCCTGAGACTACATAGTGAATTCCAGGTCAGCCTGAGCTAGAGTGAAACCCTACCTTTAAAAAAAACAAAAAACAAACAGGCTTGAACGATGGCCTCTGATCCCAAGGGTTTCCCAAAGGCGCTCCAGAGCCACAGTCAGCTTATGAGTTTAAAGAAGCCCAAGAAAGGGATCTCGGCAGGACCCCCCCCCCCCAGGGGAGATGGGGTTGGTTTGTTTGATTTTCTTGCTCTAGGCAGGTGCTCTACCTCCACAGCCTCTGAGAGTAGGCAGGCTGTTCAGCATTCCTGCCCCTGGGCCCTCAGCGAGCCCCCCAGGCTGTTTTCTGAAAGTCCCCATTCTCCCATGACTTGCAGGAATTCACCGTCCCCAAGCTCCGTCGCCAGCAGTGACTCGGGAAGTACAGATGAGATCCAGGACGACTTGGAGCGGGAGGCAGATGTGGAGCCCATGGTCAGCTGATGACGGAGGCCCCGGTGCACCTAGTGGTCTTGGTGATGGGGCTCACCTCCTCTCTCCTGAGAGCCAGGAGGGCTCTCTTCCTCACTACACAGACTTCGTCTGCCCTCCCTTCTCTGGAGGCCCCACGGGACCGCTGCTTCCTTCCTACACCACCCACCACCAACCAGTGCCCCTTCTGTACCCACCCACCCACCCACGGAATGGTGCTGTCAATTTCTATGTTCTCCACATCACAAACGCAGACTTCTGTGCGACGATACAGTGTCACTGTGCCTTCTCCCTTCAGCTGAGCCACTTTGAGCTCCAAAGAATTATTCCTAGCAGGTGTTTTTATGCAAAACTCAAGGTGAGGGCGGGGCCGGGGCTTGGCGTCACTTGGTTTCCTCCCTCCCACCTGCTCCTGTGATTGGCTATGAGCTTTGCCCTCCCTTCCAGCCCTGAAAGGCCTTGGAGTGATTTGCTTCCTCCGGGGGTGGGGGGGGGGGAGCTCTTTACCTCCCAGTGAAAGAGAGGAAGAAGGCAGGGAGGGAAGACCAACTTTTATTTTCTCTTTTGGATCTAGTGGCAATGTAGTGGGACAAGGCACTGTGTGGGGGGGAGTTGGAGCCTCACTGTGTTTAAACTACTATGCAAAAAAAAAAAAAAAAAAAAAAAGAAAAGAAAACAAAAAAATTCAAAGCTGCTTGCCTTATATCATGGAAGGTGGGCCCTCTCCCCAGGCTCCTGGGAGCTGCGAGGGAAGCCAAGGATAGGGAGGGCCCAACCCTCGCAGCCTCCAAGGGGGAGTTTTGGCTGGGGAGGGTTCTGGTCAGGGCTGGTGGTGAGGCCTGTGAGGGCCCACCTGACTGGGACCTTTGTGGGATGGGGTGGGAGGGAGTCTTTTATTGTCCTGATAACTTGATGTTCTCCCCGCCTCTCTGCAGCCAGCCACACGGGGTTCTACAGCTGTAATTTCTCTGTGAGAAAGGAAGAAGGGGCCACACTGGGTACCCGCTCCGTCCATGGTGGCGCTCCGTGATGGCCAGTCTACTGCCCTCTGGCTTCTCCACTGTCCCACTGATTGGAAAGGGGAGAAGAGAGAGGCTGTTGTTGGCTGGAGGAGGTTGGGGTAGGAGACCTATTGAGGACCATCCTTGTCCTCAGATTTGAGGTTCTCCACATCCGCCTGTCCAGCCAGTTGGGGAGTCAGTCTGACCCAGAGTTTCCCCAAGGCTCCAGTGAGCCTGAGTTGAGGGACCCTGACAGACTACCCGCCAAACCTCAGCTGACAACTCACCCAGCAAGCAGGTTTTTTTTTTTTTTTTAATTTTTCTATTTTGGGGACCCAATCTAGTGGGTGTTATTTTTGTTGGCCCAGGAAGGAGCACCTTCTGGAGGTCAAATTAGCAAAATGCACCCCGGGGACCAGAACCTGTGACCCTGAGGCGTGTGTGTTAGAGGGCCAGGGACTCTGGGATGGAGTGCATGGTGGGGGCTCCCCGATTGTCCTCAGCAGGTGCCCTCAAAATTAAGGGCTCTCTCCCTGCAAATTGTTACAGTTGTTTTGCATCTTTAACCTGGTGTTTATATTATTATAATGATATTTGTATGTACGAGAGAGTGGGAATGTGTGTGTTGGTGACTTTGTGATATAATTTATCGGAATTTGGTGGCCTTCCTCATGTTTTAATTCTTTTTTTTTTTCTTTGTTTTGTTTTCTACTGCTGGGGGATGTCCCCTGGTGCAGCCTGGCCGCAAAGACTCTTATGATCATCTCTTGTTAGCTGAATAGTCCCTTTTGGCAGGTACTTGGAGGGACAGTGGCTTGGGAAGACAGACAGTCCTTCCTCCACCCCCTTTCTCACCAACCCTTGTTTTAAAGGTCACAGGGTTCATACATGCTTGGTTATTATTATTATTATATTGTTGTTGTTATTGTTCTGGTTTTTTTTTTTTAATTTTAACCAAAGGGTATCAGAGCCAGTTGGGCTTGGACCCCAGCTGCTGATGTGATTTTCCGTTTCCACGAGGGCAGAAAGATGGCTGTTTTATGGATCTCCTCAGCCCAGGCTGCGGGAGGCATCCGCCCAGTGGTGGAGTTGAGGAAGACAGGCAGGCTGAGCAGAAGTTAGCCCTGGGTCGTTCCTCAAGGTGGTGGGGGGTGACAGATGTATCTTTAAGAATTAAGACAGTAGGCAACAGTAGTGACTGTTTGGGGGTGGCAAAGGTCACCATGGCATGTGGTGTCCTGTGGTGGTGTTTTTGCGTTCTCCACTGTATGTGCAGGTCATTTGTCTAGGGTGTATGAGAAAGGTAGGCTCCAGAGTGTTCCTTCCCACTGGCTTTCAATAGCTGCTTTCCTCAGTGGGGAGAGAGGCTTTGGAGGACTAGCAAGGAAGAGCAAGGATGTGGCGGGCATACTCCCAGGGCTGGCTCCTGGGTCTCTTACCTGTCCACCTCTCACTCCACCAAGTCCTTTTTTTTTGTTTTAAGTTTGTTGCCAGTGGGCCCTGTTTGTCCTCTCACCGTGAGCCCACAGCTTGCCAAGAAAGACCCCCCCACCCCGCTGCCCACTGGGGCGGCACCTGCGCAGTTGGGACGAACTGGTCCATCCTTGTAAAGCTGTAAATACTTACTTTTTGGGGTTTTCTATTTTCTGAGCCCAGTGTCATATTGACACTGGTATTTTAAGCTTGTTCTCAGACGGGCTGCCCCTGGTCACGCTCCTAGTTTGGGGGGCTTATACGCATAGGACTGGGGAGAAGCAAGGAAGGTAGCACCCTTTCAGCTCCCTCTCCCTGGCTGATTGTGAAACACACACACACACACACACACACACACACACACACACACACGCACCACAGAGAGAGAGAGAGAGAGAGAGAGAGAGAGGGACTCCAAAGGGGAAAAATGTTAGGAAAGCAAACATTTTACTTCCTCATGGCATGTATGTCATGAATGCTGTGGATGGATTATCCGCTGTCTGGGGGTAGAGTTCAGATGACCTGTGGAGGGTCAAACCACTTAATCTTAGGGTGGGTAGAGAAGGGACGGGCTAGAGGATATGATAATGGTGTAAGTTAAGCTCAATGTAATCTATTTATAAAGCCAGAGACTCATCTATTTTTATGAAAGGAAAGGTGTTTTTTTTTTTTTTTAATGTAGGGTAGGCAGTGGTGGCAGCCCAGTGTTTTTCTCTGGACAAGACAGCCTGCGCGTTGCCACACGGTGTATTGTAATCGGAACCCTCCGCCCTGCCTCTCTTCTGCCTTAGTGGATGTCCACGCATGGCTGGGGCAGGAGCTGCTTCAGTAGAGTCGAGGTGCCGCTTCACCTGTACCCCCCCCCCCCTTGCTCACGCCTCAGCTCCCTGCAAGTCTTGGAAGGGGGCATTGTTGTGGGCAGGTGGGTTGCAGGGAATTCAGAACTGAGGTGGGGGGAATCCGGAGTGCTGGCTGGAGGGCAATTTGTACTGCCTGAGGGTAGGCTCTGATCAGTTAGTTCCCCAAGTTCCCCTCAGGCAGGACTTACTTCCCACTCAGGGACAGGGTAGAGAAGCAAAGAAGCGTGGGTGGTGACAGGGCTGTGGGTCTGGAGAGCACAGGACCTCTCTGGGGTCTGCCGAGGTGTGCTTGAGGCTGTCAGGCAGCTGAGGCAGGAGCAGAACGGCTGTAAGATGCTCAGCCCTGGCTGGGTCGACTCCAAGCCCAGGAGTGGGCTGCTGCCCTTGTGCTCTGGATGAAGGACTTCAGATCTGGCCCACCCCACAAAGACACCCTAAGCTTGGTTCTTAAAAGGTACTCGCCTGGGGTGGGGAGCTGGTGGGGGGTCTAGGGGGTGAGTCACATGAGCTCTCTGGGAGGGATTTCCATGAGTGGAAGATTGGCAGGCTTGAGTTGGGCTGTGTATTGGTCTTGGAACAATCCCTCTACCATTCCTCTTTTCTCCCAAGCTCTCAAATGAGGCAAAGTCCCACTATGACTCCTTCGTGGACATTTTAACATCTACCTGGTCTTTAGTCCTGCCCTACCCCACGGTTGCTGTGTGTCTGTCAGCTGGGGCTAACATCACAGGGAGGGGTTTGTACTCATGGAAAGACTACTGATTCTACCGGAAAGCCAACCTGTTTACTGTACTGTTGTAAATATTGTGCCCTTTATATCCTGTATATTGGCCTCTTTTAAATAAAGTAAAATGTCTTAGAACTTGTGGTGTACGCTTTTACTTGTCAGGAGACACACATTCTCTCCCCCCGCCCCCCCCACACACACATGGGAAGGGGAGAAAGAGAGAAAGTATGTGGGTACACCAGAGACTCTTGCCACTGTAAATGAACTCCAGATGCATGCGCCACTTTGTGCATCTAGCTGTGCTTGGGAATTGAACCTGGCGAGTGGGCTTTGCAAGCAAGTGCCTTCAACTGCTAAGCCATCTCCCCAGCCCCTTATTGTGAGTGTGCGCGTATGCGTGTGTGCGCGCGTGTGCAGATGTGCTCACAGGCACATGGAGGCCAGGGGAGAACCTCGTGTCCTTTCTCTTTTGATAATCCGTATCATTCTTTGAGACAGAATCTATCTCTCTGTGAACATGGAGCTGTGGTTTTCACACACTCCAGTGATTCTCTGGTCTCTGCTTCCCACAGGACTGGGGTTCCAGAAGTGCATGGTCACATCGAGCTGTTTATCTGGGCTGGAGCTCATGCCTGTGGCAAATACTCCTACCCAGTGAACCATCTCCCCGACCCCATATTTTTAAGTGATGTCATTGTGGGAGGGGCAAGAGGCTCAAGGCCACATCAAAAGAAAGTTACTGATCAATCAATGAATACAGGAGAATCTCACACTACTTGTTAGTGTGCATCTCACAATAAGATCAGTCAGGAATGTTGTGGCCACCTTCTCATTACTGGGCGAAGCACGTAACCAAAAGCAGCAGTTGGGAAAAAAAGAGAGAAGCCGGGCATGGTGGCGCATGTCTTTAATCCCAGCATTCGGGAATCTGAGGTAGGAGGATCCTGTGAGCTCAAGGCCACCCTGAGACTCCATAGTGAATTCTGGGTCAGCCTGGACTAGAGTGAAACCCTACCATGGGGAAGGGGGAAGCATCTGATGTGGCTGGGGGGCTGGAGCTATGGCTTAGCTGTTCAGGCACTTGCCTTTGAAACCTAACGACCTAGTTTCAACTCTCTAGAACCCACATAAACCAGATACACATGGTGGCACATGCGTCTGGAGTTTATATGCAGTGCCTAGAGGCCCTGATGCACTCATCTCTCCCTCTCTCTAGTAAATAAAAATAAGATAACTAGCAGCGATATTGGGGCTGGAGAGATGCCTTAGCAGTTAAGGCACTTGCCTGTGAAGCCAAAGGACCTATGTTTGACTCTCCAGATCACATAAAAGCCAGATGCACAAAGGTGAGGCAAGCTCAAGGTCGCACATGCCCACTAGGCGGCACAAGTGTCTGGAGTTCGATTGCAGTGGCTGATGCCCTGTGTGCCAATTCTCTCTCTCTGTCTCTAAAACAAACAAAAAAAATTTAAATATACCTTTTTTCTTTCTTTCTTTCTTTACTTGTTTTAGCTTTTTAAATTTTATTTATTTATTTGCCATGAGAGAGAGTGAGAGAGAGAGAATGGGTACACCAGGGCCTCCAGCCACTGCAAACGAACTCCAGATACATGTGCCCCTTGTGCATCTGGCTTATGTGGGTCCTGGGGAATCAAACCTGGGTCCTTTGACTTTACAAACAAACGCCTTAACCACTAAGTCATTTCTCCAGTCCCTAAAATAAATTTTTGTTTGTTTGTTTTTTGAGGTAGGGTCTTACTCTAGCTCAGGCTGACCTGGAATTCACAATGTAGTCTCAGGGTAGCCTCGAACTCATGGCAATCCTCCTACCTCTGCCTCCCGAGTGCTGGGATTAAAGGCATGCGCCACCACGCCCGGCTAATAAAAATTTTTTTAAAGCAGCTGATGGGGAGGAAAGGGTTTATTTTGGCTGACAGTCTTAGGGGAAGTGTCATCATGGCAGAAGGATGGTAGAGCAGAGGCCGCATCTCACCTTGCTACAGCAGCTGGCAGGAAGCAGCAAGAGAGTGAGCTGAGCTCTGGATGTAAGTAATTTAAATTGTGGGTTTGGATCTGAGCAAATAAACCTCAAGGTCTGCTCGGAGCAACATACCTCCTCCCAGCAAGGCTCCTTTTCCCAAACTGTCTGGGGTCCGAGTAGGAGGCTCAAATACAAAGGTATAAGGGATGTTTTGTATTCAAGCTACCACACCTGGCATATCTTATAGAAGGGGAGAGGGTCAGAGATCACAAATTAACAGGCATGGCACGGGCTGCAGTTGAAATCCTGTCAACCACAAAGCCCTGCATTTTTCCGGCCTAGCCACAGTGCCCACAAGAAGCTACCTCTAAGGCTATTGATTTGCTACTGTCCACTTAAGAGGGGAGTTACAGTTAGGGTGACTGGACCCCTGAAGGTATAAAAAGGGCAGGAAAGTTTGCACTTGCTACAAATCAAGATGATCTGATTTATCTCTCTTGCCTAGTTCCCTAGACCTGTTTTTCCACAAAAAGCCAGGACCCCTCCTGGGAGGGAGGTCTTTCATAATATTTGAACATTGTGGTTGGTCAAGTTCAGCCCCTGGAACTTGGTACCAGGGCTAACCTCTTCCTGAGACAGCCCCTAACCCTAACCAACCAGCTGTTCCTCTGGTTCACCTGAGCTGGAAGACAGCCTACTGCTAAAAGGCTAAAAGTACCTTTGCAAGGGGAGGGTGGGCTCTTTGTCCACCTGGGAACTTCCAGCTATGGGTGAGATTTTCCCTTGTCTGGGCCTGGGCTGGCTTGTCCCAGGTCCAGCTGGGAGGGACTCAGCCTGGCCTCTGGCCCTGGCCCAGCCGGGAGGCCCCCTAGCTTTTCCTCTCTGCATGGGCTCCTTTATCCACTCCAGCTCCCCACTTGGCAGTAGCTTCTTAAGCCTTTTCTCTTTTCTTTCTATGCTTTTTTTCTAGGTCCTCTACATGGGATCTCTAGCCATGTGGGTACCTTTCCTTGGCTCTGTAATTCCCTCAATAAACAAAATAATAATTATCCTTTCATTCTTTTTAATTCAATTCTTCAATTAAAATTAGAAATGAAGGCTGGAGAGATGGCTTAGTGGTTAAGGTGTTTGCCTGCAAAGTCAAAGGACCTCAGTTCGATTCCCCACAACCCACATAAGCCAGATGCACAAAGTGGTGCATACATCTGGTGTTCGTTTGCAGTGGGTGGAGGCCCTGGAGTGCCCATTCTCCCTCTCTGTCTCTGCCTCTCTCTCTTTCAAATAAACAAAAGTCAAATACTAAAAAAAAAAAAAATGAACCTTGGGTTTAGGGTTCAAGGGCTTTTCTGGACCCTTAGCACCCCCTTGTTACACACTGTTCTAGTCTCTTTTTCTTTCTTTCTTTCTTCTTTTGGTTTTTCAAGATAGGGTCTCATGCTAGCTCTGGCTGATCTGGATATCAGTATGTAATCTCAGGGTGGCCTTGAACTCATGGTGATCCTACCTCTGCCTTGCCATTAAAGGCATGCACCATCACACCAGCCTGGCTAGTTTCTTGTGAGTGGTGACATTCAAGGTGACATTGCTACAGTGTGAGCTGGAATCTTCTCCAAGAATTAAGAGCTAATGCTACTTTTGCCATCTCAAAGACATGGATTTAGATAGTGACCCTTTTGCTACCCGACACTATGCTCATATTTCCCTAAATGTCTTCAATGGTATGACTTAGAAGAAAAGGAGTGGCCCCAGTTGACTGGGACACTGGAGGTGGTATCATTGCTCCTGTTGTACAGAAGAGGGAACTGAGTCCCAGGGAGGCAACGTGGTATCAAGGTACTAGAGCTGGTGTGAAAGAAGTGCTGTCTGGACTGGGAAAATGGCTTAGTGGTTACGGCATTTGCCTGCAAAGCCTAAGGACCCGAGTTTGAATCCCCAGGACCCACATAAGCCAGATGCACAAGGGGGCACATGTGTCTTGAGTTTGTATGCAGTGGCTAGAGGCGTGCCCATTCTCTCCTTCTCTCTATGTGTCTCTTTCTCATAAATAAAATATTAAAAATTATTTTAAAAAAAGAAGTGCTGTCTATGCTGGAGAAATATAAACACACTATTAAGCCAGCAAAGAAACAACAGTACGTTTTAGGAAGAGTGGGTCACTGTGGGTTTCATCATAAGAGACGATTTAAGAAACAGAAAAAGAAAAAGAAAGGGTGGAAAACAGTAATCCGGACCCAAACGGCAATGGTACCATAAAATTCTACTTCCTAAAAGACAGACCAAATGACTGAACCTTCACTAGTCCCTTACAGGAAACACCTGAACCACAAGACACTGGAGAGGGTATTAAAAGAAAAAAAAAAAAAAAAAAGAAACAGAGCTTGGGGTTGGGGAGATGGCTCTGTGGTTAGTCACTTGCTTGCAAAGATCTGCCAATACAAGTTCGATTCTCCAGTACCCACGAGGTAAAGCCAGACCCACAAAGTTGCTCATGCCTCTGAAGTTCATTTGCAGTGGCAAGAGGTTCTGATGTGCACTTCCATTCTCTCACTCTCAAACAAGTATATGAAACTTTTTAAAAAGTAGAGCTTTAAAATAACTTTGGGAATTTATTTAAAAAAAAAAACTCATGCAGAAAATTGGAGTGGGGTAGGGGTACATTTAGTTTTATTGGGCTACAGACTTTGTTTTTTTATTTTCCGATGCAAGGTCTCACTCTAACCCAGGCTGAACTGTAATTCACTCTATAGTTCCAGGCCAGCCTCTAACTCAAAGCGATCCCCTCCTACCTTTGTCTCCCAAGTGCTGGAGTGTGCCACCACGTCCTGCGCATTTTTTTTCTCTCTCTCTCTCCCTCTCTCTCTCTCCCTCTTTCTCTCTCTCTCCCTCTCTCTCTTTTTTTTTTTTCCAGGTAGGGTCTCGCCCTAGCCCAGGCTGACCTGGAATTCACTATGTAGTCTCAGGGTGGCCTCGAACTCACGGTAATCTTCCTACCTCTGTCTCCCAAGTGCTGGGATTAAGGCGTGTGTGCCACCACGCCCCGCGCATTTTATCTCTTTATCGATCGCAATCTAGTAGGAAGCAGGCCCTGACAGCGGGCTGGTCTCCTGCCAGGCCTAGCGGTGGAGGGCGGCTGGGTCCTGGCCAGAAAACTGCAGGCAGGATCCATCCAGGGCTGCATCCAGGGTTGGGGCCGGCAGCCGGTCCTGCAGTGTGGAACTGTAAAGCAAGCGGCAAGTGGCCAGCTTCCCACCAGCAAAGGGCTGCGAAACCCCCACCCCACCCCCCTCCACTGAACCTGTTGCCTCCACCAGTTTGCCTGGGGTCCTTCCTCCCCTCCTCAGCACGTGCTCAGTACCCGCTCTCTCATTGGCTTCTGCAACCCTCTCTTGAAAGCTGCAACATGCCTGCCCTGATGATTGGTCCAGGCGCTTCCATGCTTGTCTCTGATTGGACAGTGAGGCTCACGCCCTCTCCCCCTTGGGTCATACCATAAGGAGAGGAGGAGAGGGGAGGAATATATTTCAACCCTTCTCTTCGGTCCCTTGTCCCACGTTATACATAATTGTATATTTTATGACAATTGAAAATGATGGCTTTTAACGGGATGTGTATCCCTGCGGAGAGTCCCAGAGATGGAAGGACGGCCGGGGCGATGCGCCCCCTCCTGCCGCGGTGGTGCGCTCTGGGCGGGGCGGGCCGGCCGGGCAGCCCTGGAGAGCTGTCGCGGTTTCCATCCGCCCTGCGCTAGCCGAGATGCTCCTCCCGCCGCCGCCTGCGCTAACCCGCGTCCTGCTGGCCCGAGCCTGGAGGGCGTCTGGGTGAGTGACCGCTCTGCTTCCAGAGTCCCGAGAGTGGACGGAGCTCCTCGCCGGACTCCTTTTCTCCCGGGAGGCCCCCAGATCGCTGCAGTCCCGTCTCTCCTCGTGGGTTTGTGTCGTCTAGCGTCCCGCTCCCATGCAGGTTATCCTCCCGCAGTCCTCTCCACCCCTGTCCCACGCCACCTCCCTAGTTCCTCATTTTCCTTCTATCATGCTGGATACTCGAAATTGTGCCTCTTTGCACACACGCTTCTTTCTTCCTTCCCCACCCTAGGGCTCGCGTTCTGGACTCCCCGCTGAGATCCCCGAGGCCTTTGCTCCACCCGCTCCACCCGCCGGGTTTTTTGGCTCTGCCCCGCTCCCTTTTAAATTCAGAGTTGGGCCCTACCTACGGGTTGGTGGTACCCCAATTACATTCCTAACGTGTTTTGTGCTCGGCACTGAGCTATATCTTATTGAGGGAATTGCATGAATTCATACATGTAAAGTGCCTGTTACTGTCATGAGCACTTTCTGCTACTTTATTTTTTTTGTTTATTTTTATTTATTTATTTCTTTGAGAGTGACTGAAAGAGAAGGAGGGAGGGGGAGAGAGAGAGAGAGAGCATGGGCGCACCAGGGCTTCCAGCCACTGCAAACGAACTCCAGACGCGTGCGCCCCCTTGTGCATCTGGCTAACGTGGGTCCTGGGGAATTGAGTCTCAAACTGGGGTCCTTAGGCTTCACAGGCAAGCGCTTAACCCCACTAAGCCATCTTTCTAGCCCTTAAATTTTTTTTTGAAGATTTTATTTTTATTTATTTATGAGAGATAGAGAGAGTGAGAATGGGCATGTCAGGGCCTCTAGCCACTGAAAACAAACTCCAGATGCATGCGCCACCATGTGCATCTGGCTTACGTTGGACCTGCAGAATTGAACCTGGGTCCGTAGGCTTCGCAGGCAAGTGCTAACCGATAAGCAATCTCCCCAGCCCACTTTCTTTTTTTAAAATTTTTTGTTTATTTTTATTTATTTACTTATTTGAGAACAACAGAGAAAGAGGGAGAGGGGGAGAGAGAGAGAGATAGATGGATAGAGAGAGAGAGAGAGAGAGAATAGGCGCGCCAGGGCCTCTAGCCCCTGCAAACAATCTCCACATGCATACGCCCCCTTGTGCATCTGGCTAATTTGGGTTGTGGGGAATCTTGCCTGGAACCAGGTTCTTAGGCTTCTCAGGCAAGCGCTTAACCGCTAAGCCATCTCTCCAGCCCTCTGCAGCCCACTTTCTGTCACTTTAATTCAAAAACTTCTCGTTACTATGAGGCATAGACAAAAGTTCTTCCAAGCAGTAAAGAGGGAGCCGGTTAATCCCAGCATTTGGGAGGCTGAGGTGGGAGGATCTCTGTTGATCATGAGACAGAATTCCAGCTCAGCCTGGCCTAGAGCAAGACCCTACCTTGAAAAAACGAAAAACAACAAAAATGGAGCAGTAGCAGGACAGATGTCCCTACCCCATGCCTCAGATGTGGGCTTTTTGGACCTTAGTGCCCCAACAATAGATTTTTAAATTTTATTAGTATTTTTAGAACTTATTTGTGTGTGTGTGTGTGTGTGTGTATTCATATGAATGTGCCAGGGTCTCTTGCCACTGCTAATGAATGAATGCCTACCTGGCTTTACATGGATGGCTGGGGAATTGAACCTGGGCTGGCAGGCTTTGCAAGCAAGCACCTTTAACCACTGAGCCATCTACCCAGCCACAACAATAGACACACACACATACACCTCTACCTATTTGTTGTTGTTTGGTTTTGCTAAGGTAGGGTCTCACTCTAGCTCAGGCTGACCTGGAACTCACTCTATTTCCAGGCTGGCCTCAAACTCGCAATGAGCCTTTCTACCTCTGCCTCCCTAGTGCTTGGATTAAAGGTGTGAGTCCTGGGCTTGGTGGGGGGGCAGACTGGACTGAAGTACTGCCTTAGGGGCAGGGGGGGGGTCTATGGTCTGGTGCGGCTGTTTTGATCTAGACTGTACCCTTTCCCTCCTGCTCTAGTTTTGTTTGCTGACTCCTTGGCCTGTGACCTGCAGCGTCTCCCAGGCTGAGCTGTGACCCTTTTGAGTTAATCAGTGTCCCTCTCCCTTCCCCCATAGGTTGACATAGGCAAGTTTCTCTGTGTCCTGATGGGGAGGGGATAGGGAAGGACACAAAGAGGGAATGAGAGAATGAGATAAAGGGGCTTCTCTTCCAAACTGCGATGGGGGCCACACTTGCTTGCCCCTCACTGGCAGGCCTCTTCTTGCACTGACCCCACCCATTGCAGATCCTGATGGAAGCTCCAGGTAGGCCGGGCTTGCTCACAGACTGCATGGTAGTGTGCTCTTTGCCTGCGTGTGCAGGTGTGTGTGTACCAAGCACACAGCTGGTGAGGGAACCTAGGGAGTTTGCGGTGACTGGAGCTTCGGGAAAGAAGTTTTTATGCTAGTGGAGGAGAAAGATGTAGACATAACACCCTCTGGTAGCTGGTCGAAAGCAACCCATGCTATAAAAGAAACGTCCATGGCAAAAATAACTAGCGCAGCATTCAAGTACCGTGGGCCCCGCACTCCTGGGAAGGGCTGTCATGTCTCCATTCTGCAGTTGGGGAGCTATCTGCCAGCCTGGGCTAGATATGCGGTCTCAAAAAGCCAGGGTAGGAATGGGCATGGTGGCACATGGCTTTAATCCCTATACTCAGGAGGCAAAGGATTACTGTGAGTTTGAGGCCAGCCTGGGATTAGGGTGAGACCCTACCTCAAAACAAAAAACAAAAAACCAGGGCTGGGGAGATGGCTCAATGAATAAGTGTTTGCCTTGCAAGCATCATTAATACTTGAGTTTGGATCCCCAGAAGCCGAGTGAAATGCCAGATGTAGTGGTGCACACTTGCATTCTGGTGCTGGGGAGGTGGAGACAGGAGGACACCTTGGTCTAGCTGCTGGCTGGTCTAGCTGATTCCGTGAGCTCCAGGTCCAGTGAGAGACCCTGTCTCTAAAGAATGAGGTGAGGAGCAACTAGGAAGACACCCAAAATTGATCTTTGGCCTCCACATGGATACACATAAGTGCATGTGCACTTCTACAGCGCACACACATGTATGCATGTACACATGTAAAAAAAAAATCAGGACTAGAGGGATGGCATAGTGGTAAAGGTGCCTGTCTGCAAAGCCTAAGGACCCAGGTTTGATTGCCCATGCCCATGTAAGCCAGATGTACATGGAGGCGCATGCATCTGGACTTTCTGTGCAGTGGCTAAAGGCCCTGGCATGCCTATTCTCTCTCTCTCTCTCTCATAAATAAATGAATAATAAAATATTTAAAAAAATCACCTGGGAGGCAGAGGTAGGAGGATCTCTGTGAGTTCAAGGCCACCCTGAGACTGCCGAGTGAATTCCAGGTCAGCCTGGGCTAGAGGGAGACCCTAATTCAAAAAAAAAAAAAAAAAAAAAAAAAAGAAAGAAAGAAAGAAAAGAAAATCTCTGTGGAAGTAGCCACTGTCACCATTTTGATGCAGATTATAACTTCTATATGTGCTTCAAAAACATAAAATGGGGGCGGGAGAGAGGGCTCAGCAGTTAAGGCGCTTTCCTGCAAAGCCTGGGTTCCAATCCCCAGTGCTCACGTGAAGCCAGATACACAAAGTGGCACATGCATATGGAGTTTGTTTGCAGTGGCTGGAGGCCCTGGTGTGTCCATTCTCTGTCTCTCTCATAATTGAATTAATAAAGTTTTTAAAAAACATGAAAATGGACTGATTCTGAAATGAAGATTGTGGCAGCTCATGTACTTACTGTGTTTCTGGATTCACTTCAGTTCTCTGGTTTAATGCCAGTTGGGATTTTCATGGCAGAAATGTCATGAAACACGAGTTATTTCTCACTGCAGTTTTAAAAACTAAAGCATAGGGCTGGAGAGATGGCGTAGCGGTTAAGCGCTTGCCTGTGAAGCCTAAGAACCCCGGTTCGAGGCTCGGTTCCCCAGGTCCCACGTTAGCCAGATGCACAAGGGGGTGCACGCGTCTGGAGTTTGTTTGCAGAGGCTGGAAGCCCTGGTGCGCCCATTCTCTCTCTCTCCCTCTATCTGCCTTTCTCTCTGTGTCTGTCGCTCTCAAATAAATAAATAAAAATTAAAAAAAAAAAAAACTAAAGCATAGTTAGGTATCAGCGAGTGGAAAGGCATCCACAAAGATAGTCTCCAGCACAAACCCTCCCCAGAATCATGCAGGAAACCGCCAGCTTCATTGCATACACCCATTGTGTCAGTTGGGGTCATTTTTAGAAGACCATTTGAGGCTTCACAGAATTTCCAAACACTTGAGTTATGCTGATTCTTTTCAGCATGTTTAGAAAACGTGTGAGTGAATCTTCCCTGAGATATTTTTGATATATTTTGATATATATATTTGTGTGTGTGTGTATGTTGAGGTTGGTTCTTGCTCTAGCCCAAGCTGACCTGAAATTTACTATGTAGTCTCAGGGTGACCTCAAATTCAAGGCAATCCTACCTCTGCTTCCTGAGTGCTGGGATTAAAGGCGTGCACCACCACGCCCAGCTAAAATATTTTATTTTTTAAAAGACTTTTATTTATTTATTTATTTGAGAGTGACAGAGAGAGAAAGAGGCAGATAGAGAGTGAGAGAGAGAATGGGCGTGCCAGGGCTTCCAGCCACTGCAAATGAACTCCAGACGCGTGCGTCCCCTTGTGCATCTGGCTAATGTGGGTCCTGGGGAATCCAGCCTCGAACTGGGGTCCTTAGGCTTCACAGGCAAGCACTTAACCACTACACCATCTCTCCAGCCCTTTTTTTTTTTTTTAAAGATTTTTATTTATATATTTGAGAGTGACAGACAGAGAGAAAGAGGCAGATAGAGAGAGAGAGAGAGAGAGAATGGGCATGCCAGGGCCTCCAGGCACTGCAAACAAACTCCAGACGCATGCGCCCCCTTGTGCATCTGGCTAACATGAGTCCTGGGGAATTGAGCCTCGAACTGCAGTCCTTAGGTTTCACAGGCAAGCGCTTAACCGCTAAGCCATCTCTCCAGCCCAAATATTTGATTTTCTGTAGAGGAAAAAAATTCACGTGATGAGTCGTGGTCAAGATACAGGTACACTGAAGATAGTGTGTAAAATTCTCTTCAGGCAGTGTGTATAGACTGCTTATAAAACATGAATTTCATCTTTACACGTGGTTACGTATGTGCAGATATTTTAAAATCTGAAAAGACCTGAAATCGAAAAGACTTATGGTTCCAAGCATTGCAGTAAGGAAACTCAATCTGGACCTTTTGTAGCTTGCTTTCCCTTAGACCTGACGCCCCCATACTTTATGTCCCCCAGGACCCAGAGCTGTTGCTGCTAAGCTGCTAAGCTCTTGGCAAGCATTAATGACTGAGTGAATATATCAGCATTGCATGCTCACCCCAGGTTTTTTTTGGGGGGGGGGGTTAAGGTAGGGTCTCTAGTCTAGACTGACCTGGTATTCATTCTGTAGTATCAATGTGGCCTCAAACTCACAGTGATCCTCATACTTCTCCCTCCCAAGTGCTGGGATTAAAGGTATTTTTCTTTTAGTTTTTTGTTTTATTTATTTATTTTGAGGTATGGTCCCACTAGCCCAGGCTGACCTGGAATTCACTGTGTAGTCTCAGGCTGGCTTTGAACTCCTAGTGATCCTCCTACCTCTGCCTCCTGAGTGCTAGAATTAAAGGCGTGCGCCACCACGTCTGGCTTATCCAGTTTGAGGCGATGAGACCTCTACACACATGTGCCCTTTGAGGACAGCCTGGGGATGGTGGCTGGTGATAATGGCTCTCAGTTACTTTTTTTCCCCTGAGGCAATCTCATGTAGCCCAGGTTACTCTTCAGTCCTCTTTTTATTTTTTAAATATTTATTTATTTAAGAGAGAGAGGCATGCCAAGCCTCTAGCCATTGCAAATGAACTCTAGACAAATGCACCACCTTGTGCATCTGGCCTATGTGGGTACTGGGGAATTGAACCTGGGTCCTTAAGGCTTTGCAGGCAAGCACCTTAACCACTAAGCCATTGCTCAGGCTCTTCTTTTTATATTTTGAGACAGAATCTTGCTAGTTTTCCAGGCTGGACTTGATCTCGTAATCCTCTTGCCTCAACCTCACAGTAGCTAGGATTACTGGCTGGTACCACCAGACAGTTTGTTTGGGGGATCACATGAGCTTGTGGATGTGGAGTGCATTATGGGACACCCACTGACTCCCAGGAAACTCAGTAAGGGCTCTTGCTGTGGGAAGACACCTGCCCTTCCTGGGACTGCCTGAACCTCAAATCTTTCTTTTCCAGACAGTTGATGTCATAGAGTGAAAAAGAGCCCTGGGCCTAGCTGCAGTGCAATTACAGCTGACCTTGGGAAAGCCACTGTCCAGGTGTGGAGGCATTTCCCCCTAGGTGGGAGATGGGAGGTTCTGGCTATTTTGTGTGGCCAGGGCGATGGACTTGTCTGATCTCTCAGGCTGGCCCTGGGTCATGGAAATGTCCCAGGTGCTTTGACCACAGTACCTCCTGAGTGTGTGGCAGATGGAGTTCCAGTCTTACTCCATCATAGATGAGCTATGACTGCGAATCTCAGAAGAATAATGTGGTCTCTCTTGACCTCAGTTTGCTTATCTTTTTAAATTTTAATTTAATTTTTATTTATTTATTTATTAGAGGGTGGGGAGAATGGGTACACCAGGGCTTCTACCGACTGCAGACAAACTGTAGACACATGCACCAGCCACCATGTGCATCTGGTTTATGTGGATTCTGAATCAAACCTGGATCCTTTGGCTCTGCCAGCATGCGCCAGAACCACTAAGCCATCTCGCCAGCCCCCAGTATGCTTATCTTTTTAAATTGTTTTTCTTTTTAAAAATTTATTATTTATTTATTTATTAGCGATAGAGAGCTAGCCACTGCATAGGAACTCCATATGCATATGTCATGTACATGTGACTGACATGGGTTCTGGGGAGTTGAATCTACATCTTTAGGCTTCACAGACAAGTGCCTTAATTGCTAAGCTATCTCTCTAGCTCCTTTTTCCTTTTTAATTTTCTTTTGTTCATTTTTATTTATTTATTTGAGAGCAACAGACACTGAGAGAGAGAGATAGAGAGAGAGAGAGAGAGAGAGAGAGAGAGAGAGGGAGAGAATGGGCGCTCCAGGGCCACTGCACACGAACTCCAGACGCCTGCACCCCCTTGTGCATCTGGCTAACGTGGGTCCTGGGGAATCGAGCCTCGAACCAGGGTCCTTAGGCTTCACAGTCAAGCGCTTAACCGCTAAGCCACCTCTCCAGCCCCCTTTTTTTCTTAATTTCATTTATTATTTATGAGAGAGAGAGAAGTTTGCTTATCTTTAAGCTGAGGTCAGTCAGTTGCTCCCTCAAGCATTTGGAAAGTGCATTCATTGAGGTGGTCCTTGCACCTCACTTGGCTCAGTGCTGGGCACCGGAAGAGCTCAGCTGATCGTCGGTAGCCATGTGGAGTGGCTTATCCAGGCCTTGCCCCGCCCCGGGCCCTGTACTTTCTCTGGTGCCTCCACAGTCCCCCTAATTGCAGCAATTAGGAGGATTTGCCTTATCAGGCCCTCGATAACAGTGACCAGAGGGTAGGCTGAAGGAAGCAAAGCTAGTTTTCTTTCTATCTCTTCTCCGTCACCTGACATCCAGTGGCAGGTGTTTGCAGAAGAGCATGGAGGCCTGGGAGTCCAGTCCGGGGCTCTGGTGTGGGTTTGGACACTTAATGGTAATTGCTGCTCTCCGAACTTCCTCGCTGGTGCTGCTTACTTACCACGGGCTGAGCAACATGTTAGGTGCAGAGTAGATGCAGGCTGTCTGTGAGAACTTGCTGCATGGCATGTGCACGGTTGCCCAGAGATCCTTCATGAGCCCAGTGCCAGGCTTCCAGATGAAGCGATAGGAGCCCCGTTTGGGCTGTTTGGCCAGCCTGTGAGGGGCTTCACATGTGGGTGGGGAGCCTGGGTTGCCATAGTCAATGTGGTGATGTTGAATGAGCCTGAGGTCTCCAAGGATGTAGAATTTTGTTTTAAGAGAACCGGGAAGCCCCTGAATGGTTTTGGGCTGAGTATACCCAGTTCACATGATCAAGTTAGGGGCTGGGAATATGGTTCAGTGGTTAAAGGTGCTGGCTTACAAAGTCTTCTAGTTTAGGGTTGATTCTCCTGTGCCCACCTAAAGCCACATGTAAAAAGGCAAGTACTTTAACCACCAAGTCATCTCTCCAGCCCTCTCTCCTTTAAAAAAAAATAATTATAATTATATATATATATATATATATATGTATGTATATATATATATATATATATATATATATATATATATATATATATAATTTATTTATTTGCAAGCAGACACAGAGTGAGCAAGCGAGAGCAAGCAAGTATCAGGGCCTCTTGCTATAGCAAACAAACTCCAGATGTCACTTTATGCATCTGGCTTTATATGGGTACTGGGGAGTTGAACCCAGGGACCACCAGGCTTTATAAGCAAGTGCCTTTAACCACTGAGCCATCTCTCCAGACCCAGCTCTGTCCTTTTTGTGTATTTTTTTTTTTTTTCAAGGTAGGTCTCACTCTAGCCCAGGTTGACCTGGAATTCACTATGGAGTCTCAGGGTGGCCTTGAACTCATGGCGATCCTCCTACCTCTACCTCCCAAGTGCTGGGATTAAAGGCGTGCGCCACCACGCCTGGCTTGTTCTTTTTTAAAAAAAACTTATTTGCAAGGGGAGAGAAAGAAAGAAGAGACGTGCCAGAGCTTCCTGCCACTGCAAATCGACTCCAGATGCATGTGCCACCTTGTGCATCTGCCTTTATGTGGGTCCTGGGGAATCGAACCTGGGTCCTTTGGTTTTGCAAGCAAGTGTCTTAACTACTGAGCTATTTATCTCCCTAGCCCAGCTCTGTCCTTTTAATCCAGTCCAGGCCCCTGGCTCATGGAATGGTACTACCCTAAATTAAGGTGGGTCTAGTCCCTCAGTTGACCTAATCAAAATAATTCCTCACAGGCAAGCCCAGAGGCTAACATACTTAAGGTGATCTCTTATAGGTGCTTGTAGGTCCTGTCAAGTTGGCAATATAAACCATCCCACTGCTTGAATGAATGAATGAAGAGTACTGCCCTGCATAGAAGGCCCTTGGAGATCCTCTTGTGCGTCTTGGGAGAATGATTCACCTCTGTCTTCATCTAAGGCAGTGGGAGGGTGCTTGCTCATGTTAAATCAAAGTGGACCCTGAGCCAAACAGACAAGAGTCTGCTGGGGGCGCCCTGGGTTATTTCTGGCACTCATTGACTCGGGCTCAACTTGATCTTTGAACGAGTCTTTTCAGGGCCTGGAGACTTTCCAGCTCCAGAGAGTCTCAAGGGCCTGAGGTCGCAGTGAGCCACACACACAAGGTGGAGGGATGTAGGATTTTTCTGTTTCTGGCACTGTTTGCGGGGAGCCGGGGCAAGGAGGGCCGGAGCGGGTGGAGAACTGTGCCGACTTTTCCCCACTAGTAGTAGAGTGGCTGGACCCACCCCGGCGTGACCTTGGGGGCCTCTGGAAACCCCTTTGCCTTTGTAAGCCTGGCCAGACCAGCAGGTGAGGTAAAACTGGCGCAGCTCATTCCCTGCTCAGCTTGAGGTGACCTCCTGTCCCAATCTTCAGCTGAGGAGGGGATAAGAGCATTGGCTCCAGGGGCTGGGGGGATGGCTCAGGGGGTCAAGTGCTTGTTGCACAGGCATGAGGACCAGAGTTTGATCCCCAGCAGCTATGTAAAAAGCCAGATGTGGTGTTACGGGCCTATAACCCCTGTCTGGGGAGGTGGAGATAGGAGGATCACTAAGGCTATATAGGTAAGATCTAGGTTCAGTGAAAAACTGTTTCAAAAAAAAAAATTGTGTGTAGATGTGGGTGGTGATTGAGGAAAATGCTTGACTTCATCCTCTGGCCTCCTCATACATGTGCGCTCACACACATATCATACGCGTGCGCACACGTACACACACACACAAGTATTGGCTCTGATCTGTGTGCTTCCAGAGAGGTGGTGGTCCAGGGTGTGAGGCCCAGAACCCTGCTGGCCTCGGCCCCCATCCAGGGAAGGAACCTTTAGACCTTCTTGTCTGTGAGTGGCCGCCTCTCTCCCTGAACTTCCCAGGACAATGGGGAAGGGGCAGGGTGGATTCCAAAGTTTTGCACTTCTGGCTGTCAAAGTCCCCGTGGTAACCAGGAGCTAGGACCTCACCATTTTGCATCGGAGCTAGTGACTTGCTCAGGGTCACACAGCTGGTGGGAAGAGCTGGGTCTGAACCATCCTCTGTTCCAGGCCCAGGCCCTATGCTTGGCTATTCGCGGGTGGTGCCGAGGAGGACGGAGCCTAGCAATGTGATTGGCTTCTTGGGGTGTCATGGTGGGGAAAGGGGGAGAATCCCTATACACACACACTCAGTGCTCATCTTACTTCCCCCTTCCTGCTTTCTCTCTTCTTTGTCTTCTAACCCAGCTGCTTTCTCACATCTGCTCCCTGCCCTTCCCTCTGCCTGGAAAGCACTTCCCAGCCAGTTGGCTTCTTGGGTGGGGTCAGAAGTCACCTGGAGAAGGAGCGATGTCCTCCGGGTCAGTGCTGTTTTTAGGTGGCCTGCTACCTTGGTTCCCTTCTCTTCCTGGAGGTCAGCTGCTGGTCACTCATTGCCCTGGAGTCTGACCATCAGAGGCAGTTGGCACTGTACAGGTTCCCCCTCCTGCTTCGTGTCCCCTCTGCAAGCACCCTCAGGCTGGGCTTTGGGGCCTCCGTGCTGTTCTTCCCCGGGGAGGATGGGAGGGAAGCAGTCCCAAATCCCTCAGCCCAGCCACTCCGTCCTGTTGGGCACAAGCAAACAGAGGAGCAGTAGCTGAAAGAGGCACGCAAGCCTTTCTTTTTTTCAACTCAAAATATTTAAATTTATCTAAATGTAAAGCTTAAGCATTAAGTACCTCAACTGTCAGACCAATACTTACTGCTGTAATACAAGAGACTGTATGAATTCCAAAAATTAGTTGAAAATATAGTTAAGAGGATTTTGGATTCAAAGTCATCAGAGTACCAATTTAAAAATAACTTTCATGAACACATTTTCTAAAGGCCATAGTAGAACTTGTCACGTCAAAAAAAAAGGTCCAATGGCAAGACTTCTGTTGAGACCAAACAGGTCACATAAAGTCAACAAAATAGCTTAGAAATAAAGCCAATATGACTAAATGCAGTAACAGATCACATGAAGTACTTCATGTACAATACAAACCTAGTTTAATAAATAAAGGAACACAGGTGACTGTACTCTGGGAGAACACTCAGTTCCTGATGGCCTGTTTACAGCCTTCTCTGAGACTCCACGGCCACTTCCACCCGGGCAAGTCTAATGGTACGGCCATGAAGTTTGTAGCCATCTTGCTTTACAATTGCCACAGTGCCAGGCTGCACCTCAACACCTGCTGGCACATGACAGATGAGCTCATGCTCATGTGGGTCGTATTTATCACCAATGGGTGCCATCTTCTCCAGGCCATGCTTGGCAAACACACTTTTCAGCTTTGCTTCCAAAAGTGACAGCCCATGGCAGACTTTCTCCAGAGTGAGCTTCTGGTCCTCAGGCTCTGCTCCTTCAGAAAAACACGCAGTTGTCTTCTCCAAAATGTCTGCCACTTCCACCAAGTCCTTGCAGAAGTTCTGGATTCCTGCCATCCACCGGGGCCCCGGAGGCCAGGAGACGCGGCACCGGCCGCCCACAGCGACCGCGTGGCCATGTCCCAGCCCGAAGTGGTCAGGCGCCGCGCACATGCACTAGCTCAAAGTCAAGCCTTTTTTTTAAAACAAAAATTCTCCTTTTTATTTTTGGAAGGGTCTCACTCTGGTCCAGGCTGATCTGGAATTAACTATGTAGTCTCAGGGTGGCCTCAAACTCATGGTGATCCTCCTATCTCTGCCTCCTGAGTGCTGGGATTAAAGGGGTACACCACCACGACCACCTTAATTCTTTTTTGTTTTTTTTTTTTTAAATATTTATTTGAGAGCAACAAAGAGGCAGACAGAGAGAGAGAGAGAAAGAGAGAGAGAGAGAGAGGGAGGGAGAGGGAGAGAGAGAGAAAATGGACACACCAGGGCCTCCAGCCATTGCAGATGAACTCCAGATGTGTGTGCCTCCTTCTGCAACTGGCTAATGTGGGTCCTGGGGAATCAAGCCTTGAACTGGGGTCCTTGGCTTCGTAGGCAAGCTCTTAACTGCTAAGCCATCTCTCCAGCCCCAGCACACAAGTCTTTTAATTCTGCCTCAGCACAGACCAGGCCTCTGGCACCCACAGAGTAATAGGGCTCTCTGGCTAAGTGGTGGGGGGAGGGAGGCTGCAGCTTTTGTGTTCAGCCATAGTGTTCCCCACTTTCCGACAGTAGCCAGCCCCAAGGCATGCCCTGGCTTTCTGGACTGTCCTCGGATAACCAGGCCACAGCCCCAACTCTGTGACAGGTTTTCTCGGTAGCATTTGAGTGTCTCCAGTCTAGGTCTTGAGCTGTTGGTTTTCCTTATGAGACTCAGAGGATCTCGTTTCTGTTGTCAGGAATGACTGGTGGCGCCTGTCCCGGGGACGATGCCTTGTGGGCTGTCATTGTCCTCATTTAGAGAGGAGACTAAGGCCTGAGGGGACATCTCATAGCTAGGAAGTGACAGAGCTTGGCCTTCAGCTCTGGGATGACTGACCCCAGAGTCCCAGCTCTGACCCCTCCCATCTTTACTCCCAAGCATGGGAGGAGGTGACCGTCACTCACTAATCAGTGAAGGTCATAGGGACTCAGGCAAGTTACTCATGAAACTCAGTACCTTGAATTTGGACACTGTGGCATGAGCAGACGGTGGACATCACCGCCTGGCCAACATCGGGTAGACAACAGCAACAGGAGAGTGTGCCAAACACTGGCAAGGGGAAGCTGGCTATAACACCCATAAGCTAGGGACATAGCGTTCAAAACACGTGTGTTTATGGGGTGACACCTGAATCAAACCATCAGAGATACCAAACCCGCCAGTCAGCCCTCCCTGTCACTGTGACTGGTACCTAGGTCGGTCCTCCAAGTTCACAGCCCACATTTGATGTCCTGGCTCACCTGAGTGCCAAGGGTGTCTCAGCTGGCCCACATTCTGAGAAACTCAGCTCTCTATGGGTCTTGTGGAACCGGGGACTGCTGGGGTAAAGCTCGCAGTGCGGTAGAGAGAGGGTCTCGGCATAGGCCGCACAAATGTTAGAAAGTCATGTGTGACTGGGGGATAGCTATGGAAACAGGCTCCGAGCAGGAAGTCTCATGCCCAAAGACACACTGGCGGGGGTGCGATATCTAGATCGTCAACCCATCTGTGTTCTCAGGCCCTGGACCTGCTTTGGAATTCAGGCCTCTAGGCCAGTCCAGAAACCTGTGGGGAGATAGAGGGGCTGGCATGGTGGCCGCTGACCTGGCTTCCTCTGTCCCCATCCTTGTACCCAGGCTTCGGTGGAAGCACGCCTCTGCCTTGAAGGTTGCCAATGAGCCCGTCTTAGCATTTACGCAGGGCAGTCCTGAGCGAGAAGCGCTGCAAAAGGTAATGTGGGGAATCCCCACAGGGTGTAGGGCGCGGGCCAGGGACAGCCCCCAGCAGTCCCCAGGTACTGCTTCCTGCCCGAGGCTGCTGTCTACCCTGCTTCTGCCCTGGGAGACAGTTGGGCACCTGGGTGGTTAAGGGGCTCTGGAGGTAGTTGAAGTTGGAGTGTAGCAGGTGACAGATGAGCCCTTTGTCACTTCTCTGGACAACACTGGCCACCCCTTCCTGTAATGACGATCTGTAACACAGTCCTGTTGCCTCTACAGGAGCACCGGGCCTAGCCTGTCCCCTCTTACTGTGTCCCCATCAGATAGCTGTGTGACGACTCCGTTTCAGGGTTCTAGAAGGAAGGAAAAAGGATAACAGGTCTCTCCCCATGCTCTTGTTCCTCTCCCCAGGCCCTAAAGGACCTGAAGGGCCAGACGGAAGCCATCCCATGTGTGGTAGGGGACGAAGAGGTGTGGACATCAGATGTGCAGTACCAGCTGTCGGTAGGTCCAGTCGAGGTGGGGCTCAGGCTCTCCCCGACTCAGGTGTCTTCTTAGCAGCCCATAAGCCCAGAGCCACGGTCTCTACCTGTGAGGGTCATTGTCCCTTCTCAGATTTTGAACTTTAAAACTTGTGGAAGCAAGAGGCACTGTGCCCAAGCCCACTCCTATGTCATCCCCAGCAAGGCAGACCAGGAATGCTGTGTATGTCACCTCCCAGTATCCCTGGTGGCTTCCCCCAGGGGAGTCTGGAAGCCAGGGGCAGAGAACTGGGCCTTACGTTCATCTGTCTGGAAGCCAGCACCTGCCCCGGGAGGATTAAGACTCAGATGTTCTAATTTGGGAGGGGAGCAAACAGTTGGCTCTTCTGCAGATGGGTCCACCCAGGCGAAACCCTGGGCATGCTGTGGGCCAGACCAGAAGAAGAAGAGAGGGCCTTCTAGGCGAGGAAAGTTGGAGGAGAGAAGTGATGCAAGGTCCAAGGCCAGCAGGTGGTAGAGCTGGCTCCAGCAAGTCTCACCAACCATGAAGGCCATGCCTTCCCTGAGGGGCACGTGGTCTGTGGTGCTGGCTTTGTTCCTAGTTTATGACCCTCTTCTCTTGTTTCAGCCCTTTAACCATGGACACAAGGTGGCCAAGTTCTGCTATGCAGACAAGGTGGGTCTCGGGTGGCCTTGGGCTGGTTTGCTACCTGCCCCTGCTCTGCCTTGCCAGCTGCTAGTATGGGAGCAACCTAGGCTCTGTCTCTGGCCATGGGAGTGAATGGGGCACCTGGCGCTAAAAGAATCTTTGGATGGAGTCAGTAACAAGGCCAGGCACGCACAGGTTAACTCGAGCCAAACCCAAGCTGCCTCTGTCAGGGCTGGGGCAGCCCCAGACATGCACACTGTGATGGGCAGACCTGGATTTGGGGAGGAGGGTGGATTCTATAAGGCTGAGTCAGGATGGTTGGAGACATAGATGGGATTGACATCAGGGAGGGCCTGGGAGAGGGGCGAGATGGCTGGTAGCGGGTATTGGTGTCATGCAATGAGAACGTTCGGCATCTGGGACACCTGTAGTGGGTGTGTATCTCAGGCTGCTGGTCTGATCTCCAGGTTGGAACCTCAGGATGGTGGGTTCAGGGCCCAAGGCCCTAAGAACTCTGCAAGGCCTTGCTTAGACCATGGAAGAAGGTGGGGCAGGGATAGCAGCTGAGGACGTCAGGTCAATTCCTAGGTATACTCTGGCCAACTCAGCAGGGGCTCTCTGGTCTTAGGCTGATCTAGCAGTATAGGCTGAGAGTAGAGAGTGGCCAGCCAGTGATGGGTGGCCATCTGCAGCTGTGGGAGCAGAGCTGGGGGTGTGGGGGTGGGCCTTCCCTTTGTGGACAGTGGCCTTCCAGTCCTCCTCCTTGCCCCTTTCCCTGGAACCCTTCCTGCTATGGGATTCAACCCTGACATTTGTCTCTCTCCCTCAGGCCCTGCTCAACAAAGCCATCGAGGCCTCCTTGGCTGCCAGGAAAGAATGGGACCTGAAGCCTGTGGCGGACAGAGCCCAGATCTTCCTGAAAGCAGCAGATATGCTCAGTGGTCCACGCAGGGCCGAGGTCCTTGCCAAGACCATGGTGGGACAGGTGAGGTGGACGAGCCCAGAGGTGGTGGGGTGGGGGCAGTCATGCTCTGATCCCATCGCCAGACATCAGCCAAGGGGCTACTGAATGCCAAGTGCAGTTGAAGAGCCGCAAGTGTCCCGGAACAGGCACTCAAGTCAGCACACAGGACAGGTGGTGCTGACCCTGTATGTCTCACCACAATCCTGTCTCCTCCCTTCATCCCTGGCCTTCTCTTTGTCATGCTTTGTCAGGACTGGCTCTTGCCCTGTGCCTCTGCCTCAGCCAAACCTCTGCAGCCCTCAGAGGGGCTTTATACCCACTAGGTCTCTCCTGGCTCAGGGACCACCAGGATCTTTGCATCACTGAGCGAGTCCCTGGTCTTCTCTCAGTACCCAGGGCCCTTCTATCCACCCATCACTCTGCCCTTCCCTGACATGCCATCCTGCCCACAGCGGTGTGTCTTAGCAGGGGGCACCCTTTGCCTCTGCCCAGTGTCTCTTGTCTATTATGGACTCTTATCTGGTGAGGCTTTGTCCTATCTTTCCCCACGAGGCTTTCCTAAAGGGCTGTTCTCAGTTCCAACTCACATCCTCCTGTAGGGTACTATGTGCCATGTATTTAATGCTCATGGAAACAATGTCTCTTTATTGTTTTTGTAAAGATTTTGATATTTATTTATTTATTTGAGAGAGAATAACAGGCAGGGAGAGAGAGAGAGAGTAGGTGTTCCAGGGCCTCCAGCCACTGCAAATGAACTCTAGATGCGTGCGTCCCCTTGTGCATCTGGCTTACATGAGTCCTGGGGAATTGAGCCTGGATCCCTTGGCTTTGCAGGCAAGCACCTGAACTGCTAAGCCATCTCTCCAGCCCAAGATTTGGATAATTTTTATACATATATGTAATGTATTTTGATCATATCTCCCCATGATGTTCTCCTGTCCTCTCACTCCTGCTGGGCCTCCGTTTCCAAACTAGTCCCGCTTCTACTTTTTTGTTTGTTTGTTTTGGTTTGTTTTGAGGTAGAGGCTGACCTGGAATTCCCTATGTAGTCTCAGGGTGGCCTTGAACTCATGGCGATCCTCCTACCTCTGACTCCTACCACCACTACGCCTGGCCCGCCTCTACTTTGATGTCTGTTTTGTGTGTGTGATCCACTGAGTTTAAACTAAGGGTTGCCTGCATGAGCCCGGGTGGGGGTTATTTACCAAAGCATGAACAACTTACCAGTGGCCCCACCTCTGAAGAAAAGATCTTCCTCACCCAGCAACCATTAACTGCCAGTAGCTCCTCTGGAAGGAGTAGGGCCTCATGAGGGTCCCCCCCCCCCCCCGCATGGTGGAAGGTTGAGGGCCACAGTTCTTGAGCACCACAGCCACGTCATGTGGAATACAGTGTTTCACCCGCTCCTCCCTCCCCTCTGGTGCTTAGATTCTTTTTTTTTTTTTTTTTTTTTTTTGAGGTAGGGTCTCACTCTAGCCCAGGCTGACCTGGAATTCACTATGGAGTCTCAGGGTGGCCTTGAACTCAAGGCAATCCTCCTACCTCTGCCTCCCTAGTGCTGGGATTAAAGGCATGTGCCACCACACCCGGCTGGTGCTTAGATTCTTTTTCCTCGTCTACCATGGGAACCATGTCTTGATTCAGTTCATCTTTCTTCAGGTCTTGCATAAATAACTTACTTATTATTTTTTAAAATTTCTTTTCTGATTTATTTTTATTTATTTATTTGAGACAGAGAAAGAGAGAATGGATGTGCCAGGGCCTCTAGCCAGTGCAAACTAACTCCAGATGCATGCGCCACCATGTGCATCTGGCTCACATGGGACCTGGAGAATCAAACCTAGGTCCTTAGGCTTCGCAGGCCAGTGCCTTAACTGCTAAGCCATCTCTCCAGCTCGACTTATTTATTTATTTAATTTTTTTTTGGTTTATTTTTACTTATTTATTTGAGAGCGGCAGGCAGAGAACGAAAGGCAGAGAGAGGAGAGAGAGAGAATGGGCACATCAGGGCCTCCAGCCACTGCAAATGAACTTCAGATGCCTGTGCCACCATGTGCATCTGGCTTACATGGGTCCTGGGGAATGGAGCCTAGAACCGCGGTCCTTAGGCTTCACAGGCACGCGCTTAACCACTAAGCCATCTCTCCAGCCCTTGACTTATTTACTTAACATATGCATGTGTGTGTGTGTGTGCGCGCGCACACACACACACACACACACACACACACACACATACATGGGGGTGGAGCAGGCAGAGAGAGAGTGGGTGCACCAGGGCCTTTATCTATCCATTGTAGATGAACTCCAGATTCATGTGCCACTGTGTGCATCTGGCTTACATAGGTGTGGGGGAATAGAACCTGGATCCTTAGGCTTCATAGGCAAGTGCATTACCCACTAAGCCGTGTCTCCAGACCTGGCGTAATGTCTTTAACTTGTCATAGGAAACACATGGATTTTGAGTGAGCCGTTACTAGCAGTGCACTTGTTGGTAAAGGAGCTCAGTTTACGGGCCCCAGTTCACAAAAGCCAAAACCCAGGCTGCCTCTCTCACCCGCTCACCTGTCTCACTTGTGGGAGTGCGCCCTCTGCTGCATAGAGGCAGAATGGCAGCTCCCCACCCTCTAAGGGTGAGCAGCGATGATGGTCACATTGGAGTCCGTATCTTTTTTCTTTTAATTTTAATTTTTTAAAAATTTACAGCTTCCGGGCTGGAGAGATGGCTTAGTGGTTAAGCGCTTGCCTGTGAAGCCTAAGGACCCTGGTTCGAGGCTCGGTTCCCCAGGTCCCACGTTAGCCAGATGCACAAGGGGGCGCACGCATCTGGAGTTCGTTTGCAGAGGCTGGAAGCCCTGGCGCGCCCATTCTCTCTCTCTCCCTCTATCTGTCTTTCTCTCTGTGTCTGTTGCTCTCAAATAAATAAATAAATAAAAATTATATAAAAAAAATTTACAGCTTCCATAATTGTAAACAACATCCCATAGTAATTCCCTCCCTCCCCCTCTCCCCCTTTGGAACTCTACTCCATCACGTCCCCTCCCCATGTCAATCAGTCTCTTTTATTTTGATGTCATGATCTTTTCCTCCTATTATGAAGGTCTTGTGTAGGTAGTGTCAGGCACTGTGAGGTCACGGATATCCAGGCCATTTTGTGTCTGGAGGAGCATGTTATAAGGAGTCATATCTTTCCTATGGCTCTTACTTCTTTTTTTCCTTTTAAATCTTTATTTAACAGAGAAAGAGGGAGGGAGGGGGAGAGAGAGAGAGAGTGAATATGAATGGCAATACCAGGACTTCCAGCCACTACAAATGAACGCCAGTCTCTTGTGTGGGGTCCATTTATTTGACTTGCAACTCAGGGTTCCTGGGATAGCACACAGCACATCTTAGCCACCTGGGCTCCATGTCCCTAATGGTGAGCGAGGGAGGGACAGGAGTGCCGTTCTTGCTGCCCACAGGCCTTTCTGCCATGGCTGTCCCTCACTGTGAGGAAGAACGACTGAAAGTTGAAGGATATCTCAGTCATACTTCTGGTTCTTGCTCATGCTAACTAGGGAGACCATGTGCTTATCCCAGGAAGGAGCCGTCTGCATCCAGCAGGTTTCCCTGCCAGTCTCCTTCTCTTTTTATTTTTTTTTTTTTATTTTTTTAAATTATTTATTTATTTATTCATTTGAGAGTGACAGACACAGAGAGAAAGACAGATAGACGGAGAGAGAGAGAGAGAATGGGCGCGCCAGGGCTTCCAGCCTCTGCAAACGAACTCCAGACACGTGCGCCCCCTTGTGCATCTGGCTAACGTGGGACCTGGGGAACCGAGCCTCGAACCGGGGTCCTTAGGCTTCACAGGCAAGCGCTTAACCGCTAAGCCATCTCTCCAGCCCCGGTCTCCTTTTCTTATGGATGTGTCCCTGTAGAAGGTTCTGGTCCCATGTTTGGCCTGAGGATCATGGCGACAGGGCTAGCCTCATGTGCCTCATTCCAGCCCATCAGTGTTGCCGTGAGCTTCCTGGCTCCACAGATGGTAGAAAATGCTACTACTGGTCCCGACTTAGCCCAGAGTGTGTTAGACCATCTGAGCGGGGAGGTTCCAGTGTTTGAGAATCTGATCTCTCCTTCCCCAGTCCGCAGCCAGCCCGCTGGTGGTCTCTGGTCACTGCTGGGGTGCTGGCTGTAGCCCCCCTGATGAGCTCGGGTCGCCCTTCCCCACAGGGCAAGACGGTTATCCAAGCGGAGATTGATGCCGCCGCCGAGCTCATCGACTTCTTCCGGTTCAATGCCAAGTTTGCCGTGGAGCTGGAGGGGGAGCAGCCCATCAGTGTGCCCCCCAGCACCAACAGTGTGATCTACCGAGGACTGGAGGTACTCTGGAGCAGGTGGGTGGGCCACGAGAGCTGCGGGGAGCCCCAGCTTGTCCTCACTACCTCCCTCTCACCTAGGGCTTCGTCGCTGCCATCTCGCCCTTTAACTTCACTGCAATCGGAGGTAACCTGGCAGGAGCACCGGCCTTGATGGTGAGGACTGGGATATAGCAAGTAGCTAATTGTGCCCCAGGACCCTGCAGACATAGGCCACCCTGCCCTCGGGTGTGGGAGAAGTGCGGGTGGCGGCAGCTAGGGCTGTGGATGAGCACCGGGTCCAGAGTCCATCTTTGTCCCCCTGTGGGAGACATGGGTGGGCCGCGAACTCAGAGGCATGGTCTCTTCTGCCCAAGCGAGAGCAGTAGGGGAGACCCACGTCACTGCTTGGTCAGAATACCAGGCGGGTATAACCAAGAGAAAGCCCCAGGCCTGTTGCTGCTGGCAGTGACCTGAAATGGCCGTGTACAGTTGCCGTTAACACTGCCGTGATGACCTCATAATTCTTGAGGTGCCGAGAGGGCAGCTGCCCTTTGTGTCTTTGTATTTGCCAGGTGGCACTGGAGATGCAGCAACAATTAATCTGTCAATGCTGTGTGTCCCGTGTGCACTGGGGCAGGTGGGAATTTGGGCCTAGTATGACTCGGGACCAGTGCTCCGAAAGTCACAGGTGCCGCCGCATTGTTGAGTAATGACCGGCCCCTGTGAGCTCCCAGGTGGGGGGTGGGCATGGCGCAGGCTGTGCCTCAGATCACTGCCTGGAGCGGAGAAAGGCTGGCATCACTGTGGGTGGCAGTGGGATGCTCATGCTGTGGCCCCCATGGGCCCACACAGAGACGACCATGTGCTTCTGTGCAGATGGGCACACGTGGCACCTGTGATGCTGCACGTGCCCTGTGGCCTAGGACACGTGCCCAGAGCCCGTGAGCTCTTGCTCGGCTTTGCCCAGGGAGTTCCCTGAAACACTGGAAACAGTCCTGCCTGGGGTGAGGGCAGGACCAGTCAGCCAGGGCCGACTAACAGGGAGAGGGAGCCGAGGCCAGAGCGGAGGGTATGGCGGGGGTCTAGGCACCTAGTGCAGGTGCTGGGAGGTCTGGTGGGGGACATTCTGCATTGTGGGGGTCCAGCGGTCCCCGCTGAGGGCCAGTCACGCTATAGGGTGGGGTCACGGCATGAGTGGAGCTGGTGGCCCCCAGTCTTGTGAGTCTTCCTCCTCCCTGGCAGGGCAATGTGGTTTTGTGGAAGCCCAGTGATACCGCCATGTTGGCCAGCTATGCCGTCTACCGCATCCTTCGGGAGGCTGGCCTGCCCCCCAACATCATTCAGTTTGTGCCAGCTGATGGACCCACATTCGGCGACACTGTCACCGGCTCAGAGCATCTCTGTGGCATCAACTTTACAGGCAGTGTACCGTAAGTCCCCCGGGGATGAGGCTGTACTAGTTCCTTGTCTTATTGCTGGGACGAATTCCTGACCAAAGGAACTTAGGAAGGAAGGGTTTATTTCAGTTCACAGTCCCGGCCGACATAGCCCATCCTGGCCGGTGAGGCACGGTGGCAGGAGCAGGAAGCAGTTGGTCACATTTTGTTCCTCCTGCTCATGGAATGGCACCGCCCACTTTTAGGGTAGGTCTTCCCACTGTAATTCCTGTAAGCTAAAAGGTTCGTCATGAACATGCCCCAAGATGTGTTTCTATGGCGATTCTAAATCCCGACAAGTTGACAACTGAAATTAACCTTCCCAGGGGCAAAGGAAGTTTTCAAGGAAGCAGCCTTATCCCCTGCCACCTGCCCATGGCTCTGGCTGGAACCTTGAGGACACGCGCTGACTTTAATCTACTTCCTTGCCACGTGGCCATAGGCGAGCCACTGTGCCTCGGAACCTCGTTTCTTCACCTGATATTTGCAGGGATGGAACAAGGGAAGAGCCGTGCTAGGCTGCTGTCTTGACACCAGCCTTGCTGTCAAGGGAAAGGGGGAGTCGAGGTGGAACTGGCGGAGGTGACGTCCAGGGTGGAAGGTTGGCCAGGCAGGAGGGAGGAGGGGAAGTGAACTCTGGAGATGGAAAAAGGCCGAGGGGGAGCTGGAGGCTAAAAGCCCGTAATGGGTTCTGGGATGTGCAGGTCCCCTTGCTGAAGGCTTGAGTTTGGGGGAGTGGGATAAGAGGGTGCGGGAGGCCTGGCGCAGGTGAGAGAAGGACCCCGACAGCATCACCCGCTCGCTGACTGACCCCTGCAGTGCAGGACTGGGTGCTGCTGCTGTGGTGGCAGCCGCTGGTGACACAGAGGCCAAGGTCCTTGGCACCAGCCTCCGACCCTCCGCTTGGACTTAGTCCAGTGACAGACTCTTAACCCGCCTGGCCTGCAGAAGTGTCTAGATTACATTCTGAAGGCGGTGGGAGCCACAGCTGGTCCTAGGCAGCAGGGAAGAGTAGGAGAGGAGCTCTGTCATAGACCTGGCTTTCACATGCCAGCTGTGGAAATTAAACTTGGCCCACGGCTCTGTTTCCTTTGATTCGTAACAGCCATGGTCCAGCCTTGCCTCCCTGGGACAGTTCCATCTCAAAATGGAAATGTTGGCTTCTCTTGAAAGCCTCCACACTCAGGTCACCCTTTGCTACCCACGATGCCGAGCTGTACCTTCCCCAGGCCTTGGGTCTGTGTTCCCGGCTTGCCCATCGCTGTCCCTGTAGCTCTGCCCGTTAGTGCTCCATCCTACGAAATGGCTGCTCTGTGGAGCAGTCGGCTGTTTATTGCCAGAGGCAGGAGACTGGTCAGGAGGCTGGGTGGGTATCGGGATGGCGGCTCCAAGCTTGGGGGCACTGTGGCGGGTGCAGTGTCCAGTGCCTGCCCACAGGGCTGAGGCCTAGGTCCAGGAGGCCAGCAGGAGCATCCGGCCTGGCCTGGAAGGGGCCTGGTTCTCCAGGTGCACCCCCTGTAGGGTCCTCTGTGCCCAGGCTTGGTGGACGATGAACTACATGTAAGCCCTAATGTGGAGGTGCCCTCCTGGCATCCTCCTGGGAGGAGGTAACTGGCACAGCTTGATGTCCTGTTCTGTCGCTTGGAGATCCTACCCTGTGACTCCTGCAGTGGATTCTCTGCACCTTCCCTGCCCTGAGTCACTTGGTGATGATGGCAGCATTAGATAGAACTGCTGAGCAGACCGTTTCCCCACAGGCCCTGCTCTGCCAGCCATGGCCCCTCAGGTCCCCGTTAGTGAGGGGAGCGGGTCTGGCCTGTCTGCCATCATCTTGTACCTGTGGTATGCCTGGCCTGACCCGAAGCTTGTGACCCACATTGCAGCTAATCCCAGACCAGCCCCAAGTGCATGGCTCATTCTCCAGGTCCTGGGTGAGGCGCAGACTTTGAGGCTCACAGAGGTTATGACAGGATGGGGACCAGCTCCTCCCGCCTTAGCTTGACCTTCCATCTGTCTGCTTCTTGTCTCTCATCCCATCAGCCACCCTCCCCACCGCCCAGTTCCCCCGCCACCGTGATGACCCCCGCCTGCCACCTCCTAGCGTCCTTTCCCTGCCTTGTCAGCCCGTTTCCTGACTCTGTCCTCTGGTTCCAGCACCTTCAAACACCTGTGGAAGCAAGTGGCCCAGAACCTGGACCATTACCGTACCTTCCCGCGCCTGGCCGGGGGTAAGCCAGCTCTCTCTTCCCCTCCCTTGGGCCGTGGTGAGAGAGGAGGAAGTGCGGTGGGGTGACTTAAGACCAGCCCCTCTTCCTGGGCCATGGAGCTGATGATTAGAGCCTTCTACATCTGCCTCAGAGCCACATGTGGTCCCTGAGTCCTTGGGGAGGGTGTGGCTGTTCTGTTCTTGGGAATCTGTCTTCTTTCCATATTGCCCCGACTTGGAGCCTTAGCCTTATGACTTGTCCTCAGTTTTCTCACCTTTAAAATGGGAAGAATAATCGAGGTGTTTGAGACAGGAGGGAGACAGTGTAGTGTTTCCTCTGGTGCCTGGCAGCTGGCATGTGCTTTTAGCCACTGTTAGATGTTGATGCAGGGCAGGGAAACTGCGGCTGGAGGGTGTGGTGACCTCCCTGGAGCTCCTTCCTAAGGAAGTATGGAGGGCTCCCCGTCCCTCCCTGGGAGGCTTCGGGAAGCTCCACCTACCTCTGCAGATGGGTGGGAGCTTAGATTTCTGTCCCCCTCCCACCCCTGACTGGGTGGGGAGTTGGGAGTCCGGGACCTCCGATGACGTTCTCTGCTGGGGAGTGGAACAGGGTTGCCCCGAAAATATTGTCTGCTGTGCTTGGCGTTGGTCATAGGATCGCGGATGCATATGGGTGATATTTTGGGCTGCAGCACAGCCGGTCACGTTCCCACTCTTGTGTCCCTAGAGTGTGGCGGGAAGAATTTCCACTTCGTGCACTGCTCGGCAGACGTGGACAGTGTGGTGAGCGGCACTCTGCGCTCAGCCTTCGAGTACGGTGGCCAGAAGTGCTCGGCCTGCTCGCGCCTCTACGTGCCCCGCTCGCTGTGGCCGCAGATCAAAGGGCGCCTGCTGGAGGAGCATGGCAGGATCAAAGTGGGCGATGTGAGTGGCGTGCTGAGCCCAGCGGGTGGCTGATGGGATTGAGTCACCGGTTTCCCTGGCTCTCTGAGCACGGATTGCCTCCCGGGGCGCTGTGCAGTGGGGTGGGCTTGCGGGAGGGGTTCCCTTTGTCTCCAGCCTATAGCTCTGCACAGAGACTCACCTCTTCTGGCTCTTCCCTCCCTTGCCTGCAGCCCACAGAGGACTTCAGGACCTTCTTCTCCGCTGTGATCGATGCCAAGGTACCAGGCTGCAGAGCTTGGGGAATGGGGCCCAGGCCTGGGGCAGGGAGAAGTGCAGGGTGCTGGGACTTGCGGGCAAGCCAGCTCTACTCCCTTGAACAGGGTATCTTGGGGCACCACACATAGATAGGCCTCCCCAGTCGCCTTAGAAAGGACAAAATTGATCATGACTGTGGATAGCTGCTTCCTGCACATCCTGGAGCTAGGCTCAGCAAGCGTGTGCTTACCTATGCCTACATGTACGTGTGTGCATGTGTGCCTGTGAGCATGGTCTTGGAGCCATCACGTATCTGGACACGTATCCCCATGGCCGTATTTTCTCTCTCTCTCTCTCACACACACACACACACAGGCTTAGCTATCTGTGTGCTTAAATGTGAAGACGCTCAGCTATGTATATACCGGCATATATTTATCTCAGTGCATCTATGTGTAAGTACACCTGTGGTTCTAATACACACGTGCATGTGTGTGCACACACACCATAACTCAGCCAGGTCCTGCTGTGGCTCTCGCTGTTACTCCACCCCACCCCTGTTCCAGAACCCTCATCCTCTGGGCAGAGGTGTTTGGGGTGCCTGTTTGGGGGCTTCCATCTCCCGACACCCTCTTCCTTGTCTTCCGCAGTCCTTTGCCCGCATCAAGAAGTGGCTGGAGCATGCGCGCTCCTCTCCCAGCCTCACCATCCTGGCCGGGGGCAAGTGTGACGACTCTGTGGGCTACTTTGTGGAGCCCTGCATCTTGGAAAGCAAGGATCCCCGGGAGCCCATCATGAAGGAGGTGACTGGGATGGGCACCTCCCCCGTGTGGCCTCCACACTGCTGCTTCCCAAGATAGCCTCACCTCGCAGGGGTGCCTCACGGCCCAGGCAAGCAGAGCTGGGGTCTCGAGCTCAGGCCCATCTGGAGGCGAGGTCTTTGTGGCTGTTGGGTGTGGCTGCGGCCTGTCTCTCCTACTGCCACAACCACCGCAGCCACTGTGGGCCAGTCACAGTTGGGGCTGCCTGAGGGGATGTGGTGGTGCAGGGCTCTGGAGAGCCTGGCCCTTTGGTGGCAGAGGGCCTGTGAGGAGGTAGCTGAGCTGTGTTGTGAGGCTACCCAGCCAGCTTATGGTGGAACCCCCCCTGCTCCTCAGGGCCGGGCCCCTTTGTTCCAGATCTTCTGCTGAATGGGAGTGTGGCGTGGGTGGTAGGAAGCCAAGCGCACACAGTCCGGAGGTAGCTTGGAGGGAGTAGCCCCCATCCCTGCCCACATCTGTGCTGTGAACTGAGGCCAGGGATGGGGAAGTGGAGACCAGACGCGGAGACTGCAAGAGCCTGACTCGGGCCCCTCCCGTTCCCTAGGAGATCTTCGGGCCTGTGCTGACAGTCTATGTCTACCCGGATGACAAGTACCGGGAGACGCTGCAGCTGGTCGACGGCACCACCAGCTACGCCCTCACGGGGGCAGTGTTCGCCCAGGATAAGTGAGTGGCCGCAACCCCGGGAGGAAGCAGTGCTGGTTTACTATCCCGTGCGTGCCCAGCTCCTGGACACGGTTCCGACCAATACCGCCCTCGCTGTCCCTCGGTCCCGATGGACAGGCATGTGGCCCTGCAGCACTGGCTGAGTCTCTACAGACCAGGCCTTGGGGAGCTGGTGGCTGGCTTCCCTAGACCTGTTGGGCCCCACTGTGCAAGGCCGCCACCCGGCCCGTGATGGAGAGCAGCAGCGAGGCTGGGTGGAGGTTTGCTGCAGGAGTGCACAGGCAGGTCTAGCCTGGGTCCTGCCACACTCACGCTGAGGTTTTGTACTTTCCTCTCCCCTTGACCTTGAAGCCACACACACCTGCCTCTGAGAGTGCGGAGTTGTGGTTGGAACCTGGAGGAAGACTGGGCTCGCGGAAGAATGGCTGCCTACTCAGTCCTAGCCTGACTCTCCATCCTCCTGCCCAGCCTTCCCCAATTGCCTCCGTGAAGCAGGCAGGTTGATCCCCTGTTCTGGGAGGAGGCAAGGCTTAGAGACCGAGTAGCCTCCTCCCCTGGGGCTCCTTGCCAGGAGCCAGCTTGTGTCATCTGTCTCCCTTCACGGGCCGGTGCTTAGCTGGAAACCAGCCTGGGCTGGATAGGGAGATCAGAGGCCAGACCTGGGGCTGGAGGGTCCTCTGACCCCTGTCCTGCCTCCTAGGGATGTTGTCCAAGAAGCCACGAAGATGCTGAGGAACGCTGCTGGCAATTTCTATGTCAACGACAAGTCCACTGGCTCAGTGGTGGGCCAGCAGCCCTTCGGTGGGGCCCGGGCCTCTGGTGAGTGGGTCCCTTCTTAGAGGGGAGGGGCCACATGTGAATATGTTCAGTTCCAACTTTCAGTGCCCCTCTGCTCACTGCACGGGAGGTGGGGGGGTCCCTGTCCATCCATGTGGCACTTTCCCACCTCTAACCGCCCATGCTGGCACCCATTTGCCCCTCCCACGCCTGCCCTGCTCCCAGAGTATTCTGTCATTTCCAAGTAAAAGAGACCTGTTTTCCCCTGCAGGAACCAATGACAAGCCAGGGGGCCCCCACTACATCTTACGCTGGACATCACCTCAGGTCATCAAAGAGACCCACCAGCCCCTGGGAGACTGGCGCTATGCTTACATGCAATGAGCCCCACCCAGCACCCGTCCGTGGATCCAGATGGCCGGCCTTACTGCAGTGCTCCTGCCTTGCCCTCTCCCCACCTGTCCCTTCTGGGTCCTCTAAGACAAATTGACCTTGTCTTGTTCACTGGTCTATATCCTGGACCTCTGATATCCTCAGTGCCATGTGTCCAATTTGGCTTGAGGTTATGTTGGGGAGGAAACCCCATGTGCTGTGTACCACCTTGGTGCCTGGCAGGTTCTCCACCTGCCCACTTCAACCTCCCCATCCTTGGGCAGGTGCTTCGGTGACCTGGGGAATGGAGAGAGGAGGCATCGCTGGTGCCCAGCAGCCTCACCAAGGTCTCTTGGCCTCGGCTCCAGCTCTTTCAAGTGTCCAGTGAAGTGTGACTCCAGGTGCCTGCTGATAGTGCCAGCCGGCCTTGTACTCTGGTCTTGGCTAGATCCACCCGTCCCCAGCCAAGCACCTTAGACCCACGTGCCTTCTTCCAGGGTGCCTCTGTTTCCTTGGGGCCCTCGGCCTTCCTGGCTGCCTGCTGGATGTGGCCAGTGGTAGTGGTTCCGTACAGGCTGTGATTCTGGAAAACCTTGAGCGGGCCTTGTGCTGTTGCGCTGTCCCTCAGAGACACCCCTCCCAGAGCCTGTCTCAGCGCCGGGGATCCACTGCAGGGGCTCGTTCTGCCCAGGCAGGTGTTACTGCCCCTGCAGGTGTTACTGCCCCCTGGTGCTGGTCCCTGACACCAAGCGTTGGGTGCCCCTCCAGCCTGGACTGAGGATGTGGCCTGTCGAATCGGATTCCATCTCCCGCATCCAAGAAGCTCTGTGTGGCCTGGCCCAGTTTTCACTGGATTCGGCCAGTGGCAAATTTTTGCTTGGGTTCTGGGTGGTGAAGACTTGCTAAGTTAGGGCCTTTGATGACGGTTTTTAGGGGTCTGAGAGAGTTCCCTTCAAGGTCAGCTGCATGGGACCCCCACAGAGCTAACATGGCCATCATATCCTGTTTGTCACCATGGCCTATACTTGAGCAGGTGCCAGTACCACCTAAATCAGGTATGGGCTCTACTTCCTTCCATACTCCGTGTTGTCTTTTTTTTTTTTTTTTTTTTTTGAGGGTGGAAGGGTTGCAGCTGAGGGTATGGGCTGCAGGAATTCCTGGCTGGTTCTGCACTGTGAAAGGGCAGTAGGTTCAACCCATGGCTGCCCAATAAAATGCCTGCTGCCTATCAAAGCAGTCGTCTTTGTGGAGGGCTTGTGGGGGCTGGGTGGCTCTTTTGCTTTGGGTGCGTGTGTGTGACACAGCGCACACGCGGAGGTCAGAGGACAACTCTGGGAGTCAGCCTTTACCTGGCCCCTTGTTTGAGGCAGGATCTCACTTTTTTTTTTTTTTAAAGTATTTTTATTTATTTATTTTTATTTGAGAGCGACAGACACAGAGAGAAGGACAGATAGAGGGAGAGAGAGAGAATGGGCGCGCCAGGGCTTCCAGCCTCTGCAAACGAACTCCAGACGCGTGCACCCCCTTGTGCATCTGGCTAACGTGGGACCTGGGGAACCGAGCCTCGAACCGGGGTCCTTAGGCTTCACAGGCAAGCGCTTAATCGCTAAGCCATCTCTCCAGCCCAGGATCTCACGTTTTTTTGTTGTTCTCCGTTAGCTGGCTTGTGAACCTCTAGGAGATTCTCTGTCTGCCTCCCTTCTGGCTGCAGGCGCGTTGGGATTACACGTATCCACCAAAGCACCCGGCCTTTACGTGTTTTCCGGGGATCCAAACTCATTACTCACAGGTTCATGCATGGCAGATCCTTTATCTTCTGAGCCATGTCCCAAGCCCTGCATGGCTTTTCTGCCCAAGCCTCATGTCCCTGCATGCGTGTCGTTGAGTGGCCAGCGCAACATCTCAGCGGCCTGCGGCGGATGCTGACACTGGGGAGTGTCTGCTGGGGATGACAGGAACCCCGGCTCACTGCCTCCCAGCCGCTGACCACCAACAATGACGCAGATTCTCTCGCTTTCATCTATAAGATGGTAATTTTCTCATTGGTACACATGGGTTTCTCAGAGAATCAGGTAGTTACTTTGTGTGTGTTTAGGAGAGCACGAGGCTCATGATCAGAAATGTCACCATTTACCTATAGTACCCCTCCCCCCACTACGTCCTTCAATGGTTATGTTACTGTACTTTATTTTATTTTTTGGTTGTTTTGAGGTAGGGTCTCACTTTAGCCCAGGTTGACCTGGAATTCACTATGTAGTCTCAGGGTGCCCTTGAGCTCATGCGAGCCTCCTACTTCTGCCTCCCGAGTGCTGGGATTAACGGTGTGCGCCACCACGCCTGGTTCAATGGTTAATTTTATATATCAATTTGGATCTGCTCAACCATGATGGCAGTTGTGTGTAGGCATTTTTTTTAGATGCAAGGAACATTTGAGTCAGTGGACTTTTTGTTGTTGTTTGAGGAAGGGTCTCCCCATGGTAGCCCAAGCTGGTCTTGAGCTCTCAGCCCTCCCTCTTCAACCTGCTTAGTGCTGGGATTCCAAGTGAGGGGCGATGCATGCATGCAGACTTTAAACAGTAAAGCAAGACGGGTTAGGGAGATGACTGGTTAAAAGTGCTTGCTTTAGAAAGGAAATTATGGCTTATTGTAAATATGGAAGCTGTCAATAAATAAATAAAAAATAAAGCTGGGCATGGTGGCACATGCCTTTAATCCCAGCACTCAGGAGGCAGAGGTAGGAGGATCAACATGAGTTCGAGACCACTCTGAAACAATGTGGTGAATTGCAGATCAGCCTGGACTGGAGTGACACTCTACTCAAATAACCAAGAAATAAAGAAAGAAAAGAAAAGAAAAGTGCTTGCTTTGTAAGCTGCTGACTGAAGTTCAGATCCTCAACAGTCATGTAAGGTTGCACACACATGTGGCGCAGACGTCGGTAAACCCAATGTGCCTTCAGCAACAGAAGGTGAAGGCAAGAGAACCCCGAAGCTTGTGAGTCTGCGGGATTCTCCGGCAGCTAGGGCTGTGGGAGAGGCACTGAAGAGAAACCACACTTGAGTTGGGAGACTTGTCGAAGCGGGATCTCACTTTATTGTAACAGGCAGGTGTTTATATAGCGTTGAGAATGAGGGCGGGGATCTCAGGATGGGGTGAGGTGTAAGGGCCAATAGCATACCGCGACTTTTGAAATGATTGGTTCTTAGCGCGTGCATGGGAATGATTCTAAGCATGCGCGCGCGGGGACTCTTAACTTCCTGTGGAAGTAGCAGGCCAGAGGCAATTTGGCGCCCTGCTGAGTCATAGCTGGCCAGAGACCGGTTGCCAAATTTTAGCTAGGCTCAGGAAGTTGCATTAGGCCTCGCGTCGGGGCCTCTCAAGGCCCAACAGTCAAGAGAACCCTGAAGCTTGTGAGGCTGGCGACAAGAGATGCTGCCGCCCACACTGTAGAAGAGGACCAAACCCTGAGGCTGTCCTCTGACTTCTACCTGAGTGCTGTGGTACACGCACACCCATGTATACACACATCGTCAGACATGTGATCTACACATGCACAAGCACCCCATGGACACACTCATGTCATATATGTGACCACCACGCATGTGCTGTGCGGCACGGGCACACCCATGTACACACGTCATCATACACACATAAGGCTGACTTCCTTTTTTGTTTTTGTTTTTGTTTTTGGTGCTTCAAGGTAGGGTCTCAGTCTAGCCCAGGCTGACCTGGAATTTACTATGTGGTCTCAGGGTGGCCTTGAACTCATGGCGATCCTCCTCTGCCTCCCGAGTGCTGGGATTAGAGGTGTGTGCCAGCATGCCCGCGGCCTTTTTTTTTTTTTTTTTTTTTTTGGAGAGAGAATGGGCGGGCTAGGGCCGGCCTTTCAGCCAGGGCGAATGAACTCCAGACGCATGTGCTCTCTTGTGGGCATGTGTGGCATTGCAGGCTTGCATCACTGTTGGGTCTGGCTAGACGTGGGGTCTGGAGGACTCAAACAGGAGTTCTTAGGCTTTGCAGGCAAGCGTCTTAACTGCTAAGCCATCTCTCAAGCCCGACTTCACATTTTCATGCTGTAAGTGGGCCTTCTCCAGTCAGCTGAAATCCTAAATAGGACAATGAATGAAGGAATTCTGGCAGTAGATTGCCCCTGGACAGGATCTGCTGCTTCTCCTGGCTCTCTAGCCTTTCCCTCTCCTCTTTGCATCCGTTGTCTGCTTCCTTGCAGAACCAGCTTGCCTGTATGCAAGGACTTTACATGCTTCCTCGCTGTCAGTCCCCTGAACCAGTGTAGCCATGTTCCCGTTGCACAGATGAGGAGACTCAGCGGAAAGGTCAGAACACAATCCAGGAGTGGGGTCCTGCAGGACTGGAAGCCTGGCTCTGTTCCTATGGTGCCCTTCCATACCAGTGCTGTGCCCTTGAAGAGAGGAGCTGCTGGCCAGTTGGCTTGAGCCCACAGCTGGTGACTTCTAGAGAGGAAAGTGAGATGTGACAGCAGATTCCTCAGCCACAGCAGCAGCTCCTGTCCAGAGGCCCATCCGTCAGGGTGGCCGACATGGGAGTTCACAGGTTGGGGAGAGCCATGGCTGAGTCCCTTCCTGGCTTCCTCGTAGCTGCGGCTAATCTGTGCAAGGAGCCTGAGCATGGCTGTGCCGGGAAACCGGGGGTCGGTGGCAGTGGCCTGGTGATGAAGGGCAGCCCCCAGAGTGCCCTGATCGTGTTTCACAGAAGAGACACTTACAGTTGAGGACCAGGTGGGCTCTGCTCACCGTGTGATGGGGTGCGTGCGTCATGGGGGTGTACTGTGTGTGATGCATCTTGTAGTCACTTTCTCGTTGCTGGGACAAAGCACCCGACCAAGAGCAGCTGGCGGGAGGAAGTGATTATTTGACTTAAGAGTCTTGAGGGGAAGCTCCACGCTGGCAGGGGAAAGCATGGCATGAGCAGAGGCTGGGCATCACCTCTGCCATAGCAGGTGGAAAACAGCGGCAGGAGAGTGTGATGAATTCTGGCAAGGGGGAGCTGGGCTGTGACAACCCTAACCCTGCCTCCAACAACATGTATGGAGGCAAGAGGTTCATGTCAGGTCTCCCACCTTTTTCCTCTCCACTTGCTGAGACAGTCTCTCTCACTTGAACCCACAGCTCGCCGATTCATCTTGTCCAGCTAGCCAGCTGGCCCTGGAGAATCCCGTTTCTCTCTCCTCAGCACTGGGGTTGCATTTGGGCCACTGTGCCTCCCCACGTGTCTGTGGGTGCTGGAGGTCTGAGCTCTGGCCCTTACGCTTGCATAGCAAGTGCTTTATCTGGTGAGCCATCTCCCCAGTCCCTTTGTCGGTGTTTTTGGATGACTGGTGTCACTTGCTCAGGGTCACACAGTATTTGCTCAGTGTTGAGGATTGAACCCTGTACCTTACACATGCTAGGCAACTGCTGCAAACTGAGCCACACCTCCCCCAGCCCTCTCAGAGACACTACCAGGCCATTATTTGGTTTCTGTATCAGGTCTAATGGAAGTCAGGGGCACGACCAACCCAAGGCCATGTAGTTGGTAGAAAACTGGATTTGAACCCAGGTTCAGGTGTTTATAGACCTGGCTACCTCGTTCAGATCCCTGGCTTCTGAGCACCTCTGACACTGTCATTTTATTACCTCCCCCAACTGGCACCTTAACTAGGGTGGAGGTGACTCTTGCTCTCTTGTTCCTTCAGACGTGGGGCCCTGTGCCTGCTTCCTGCTTGCCTACACGAGGCCCTCTTGTCCCCGTGTCCGTGGTTACCCACAGAGCCCCTTCATTTCCCTGCTGTGGCTAGGGGCCCAGCCACAGCCTCGGGCCTGAACATGAGCCATTTGACTGCGGCCGGACGTCCCTGCCACCACCGACCCACAGGCCGTCAGTGGAGCATACACTCTTAAGGAAATGAGGGGCACCTGCGCTGGCTCCCTGCCACCAAGCAACCCGGAGCCTCGGTGAAGTGGGGACAGAGGAAGCAGTCGGGACAAACCCACCTTCGCCATCCTGCCCTGTCTTCTTTTCCTCAGTGTATCCTCCAGCCTAGTTGATGATGTGTTTGTGTGTGGCATTGAGGCCAGGCTGTCCCACCCAGAGTCCGGGTTGTGTGCCAGGAGGGACTCAGAGGGCTTTAGAAAACCTAACCTCAGCCGGGCATGGTGGCACATGCCTTTAATCCCAGCACTTTAGAGGTAGGAGGATCGCCATGAGTTTGAGGCCACCTGAGAATACAGAGTGAATTCCAGGTTAGCCTGGGCTAGAATGAGACCTTACCTCGAAAAACCAAAAATCAAAGAAAAGAAAAAAAAGCCTAACCTCATAACAGATTGTCGTAGTGACCTCCTTGCTGGGATAAAGCACTTGATCAAAAGTAGCTGATGGGAGCAAAATAAAATTAAAAAAAAAATTGTGGCTTATAGTCTGTCAGGGAAGCTTCACGATGGCAGGGGAAAGCATGGCATGAGCAGAGGCTGGGCATCACCTCTGCCAGGGCAGGTGGAAAATAGCTGCAAGAGAGAGAACTCTGGCAAGGGGAAGCTGGCTATAACATCCTTATGCCCACCCACCCCCAACATATCTCCTCCTACAAGTCTCCACCTCCCAAATTGCCATCAGTTGGGGACCAAGCATTCAGAGCACATGACTTTATGGGGGGCATCTGATTGAAACCAACAGCCAGGTCCTATGAAGTATGTCCTGGTTCTCTCGTTGTTCAGAAAGGACGCTGTGGTAGCACAATAGGGTAATCACAGAGGAAGAGATGGCTCAGCAGCAAAAGGCACTTGCTTGCAAGCTTGGTGACCAGAGTTCAGTTCCCCAGCACCCGGGACAAGCAAGCTACAGTAAGTAGTGCTTGTGTCTGTGATCTCACTGGGCCTACCGCCAAGGGAGGCGGAGCCAGGAGAACCCGGAAGCACAGCCTCAGCAAAACAGTGAGATTCTGTCTCAGGCAGAAAGAGGACTGGCGCCCTGACATTGTCTGATGACCTCTGCGCATGTGCTGTGGCACCCACCTGTACACACACACACACACACACACACACACACACACACACACACACACACGTATAGATGATAGGGCTGGAGAGATGGCACAGCAGTTAAGTGTATTTCTTGTCCTGAGGGAGGCTGAAACTGCCTGAGTTTGAATCTCCAGATCCTTGGTAAATAACTGGGCGTGGCCATGCATGCCTGTAGCCCCAGCCCTGTAAAGGGGCAAATAGACCAGGGGATTGCTCAGGCTCCCGAAAACCAGCAATTGATGCCAGCAAGAGACTCCAGCTCAAAATGAGAATGGGCAGAAGACCTGTGGGGCGGGTACACCTGCCACAAGCCAGCATTGGGTGCTGCAAGGGCCCGTATATGTACATAACCTCACACACCATACCACACACATCACACCACACACACATGCACACACACGAAGAAATAAAAATATTTAAAAAAAAATCAAAGTAATTTATAGTAGGAAATGACAGGCCTGGGCCTTAGGTTCCAACTGTGACTGCCAAGTCGGTGGTCATACCCACTGAAGAGACAAAAACAAAACCAGGCCAGCTTCTGATGGAGTGCTCCCGCTGACCACGCACTGTGACTTCCTGCGCCACTCCCAGCCCTGGCCTCAGGCTGGGCACTTCTCAGAGCTGAGGACCAAACACACAACAGTAAGAATGCCAGGGCTGGTGGCCGGCAGAGCCGGGGGAGCTCAGCAGGAATCTCCATCTCGGGGGTGGGCCTGGAAGGGACAGGAACCCTCCTGATCACCTGTGTAACAGGCCCCACGCTTTGGCCAGCGGGCATGGAGCTTCGAGATCTGTGAGGGAAGCTGCGCTAGTCCACCGCTTTTCCCAAGTGAGAAACCGAGGCTCCGGGAGGCAGAAGGAACCCAGTCCAGTTTGGTGAGAAGGTGGAGTGGTACCCTAACCCTGCGGAGGCCTTCTGTCTGTTTTCCCTGCTTGTGTGATACATGTTTGATGTGTCTCTGAAGCTCCTGTCAGGCAGTCTGGCTCTCAGCCGGACCCTGGATCCCGAAGCTGGGCACATCCTGGTTAATTTAGATTCTCTCACCTCTCCCAGACTTTGCAGGAGGATTCCAGCCCCGCTCCAGCTCCCAGCATTCTTCCATCCACTTTTTTTTTCCTTTGGTTTTTCGAGGTAGGGTCTCACTCTAGCCCAGGCTGACCTGGCATTCACCGTGTAGTCTCAGGGTGGCCTCGAACTCACAGTGATCCTCCTACCTCTGCCTCCTAAGTGCTGGGATTAAAGGCGTGCGCCTCCACGCCTGGCTGTATCCACTCTTCACAGATGACGCCAGCAAAGCTCTTCCTTCTTTTGGACGTCCTCCCCCTGCGCTCCACACACAGTGGCTTATGTCAGCCCAGAGAGGGCCAGGGACAGGCCCGAGAGGACTCAGCAAATCCCAGGTCTTCCTGCAGTGCCTGGAGGCTTCCCTGCACCCCAACTGTTCTCACGTGCTGCCGTATCTGATGCCCACGCGACCCCACGAGACTGGAGTTGCCTGTATTTCAGTGGAGAGGAAGCAGAGGCTCTGATAGGTCAAGTTATCTGCTTGTGGTCACCCAGCAAAGAGCTGATAGAAATCCAAGAGTCGAGCTGGGCGTGGTGGCACACGCCTTTAATCCCAGCACTGGGGAGGCGGAGGTAGGAGGATCACTGTGAATTCAAGGCCACCCTGACACTACATAGTGAATTCTAGGTCAGCCTGGGCTAGAGTGAGACCCTACCTCCAAAAAAAAATCAAGAGTCCTGAGCCTCAGGGTTCCTCCAATGGAATAGCCACAGACCTCAGCGGGACACAGTCGCAGTGCAAGGCTGGGAACAGGTGCTGGTGACAACGGAGCTGAGAGGGTCCCTACTTCTCACAGCAGGCAAGTCCCCCAGTGTGCTGAGCAGGGTTAGGGTCTTGGAAGAGGAGGGGTTCGGAGGGGCCAGGAAGGAGCAAGGGCTTGGTGGGGTGGAGCCTTGGGATTTGAGATACCCGCTGCTTGTACTTGAAGCCTTATTCCACCAGCGCACGGACTCTCGGTGATGGGCAAGACAGTCGTCAGGTTGGGTACCACATGGAGGGTCCCTGCAGCTCCTGTGCGTCCTCATGGTGCCAGGCCCTGGGCAGGATGAAACAGCATTCTGGGAACGCTGGTCCTGCTTCTAGTGAATGCTTCTCTCCAGCTCCTCGGGCCTTCTTGAGGAGGCAGTCTTCTGTCTTGCCCACGCCCCTGCCCCTTGTCACAGAGTCAGAGGAGCTCTCCCAGAGCTGCTGGATCATGGGGCGACGGACGGCAGCTTTGATGGGGTGCGAGGCCACGCCTGCCATGGCCATTGCCCCACTCTTACTGCTGCGACCACTTTATGCGGCACGGTGGTTTTGTCACCTGCTGTGGAGCCCGACTGTGCAGTTTGGATGCCAGCTTCGGGTAGCTGTGTAGCCCAGAGTGAGTTTCTGAATGTCTCAGGGCCTCACTTTTCTCATCTGTGAAGTGGGTTTGTAATAGTCTCAGATTCCCAGGAGCTTAGAAAGAGATGATTTCGACTAAGCGTGGTGGCTCATGCCTTTAATCTCAGCACTCAGGAGGTAGAGGTAGGAGGATCACTGTGAGTTCAAGGCCAGCCTGAGACTACATATAGTGAATTCCAGGTCAGCTTGAGCTAGAGTGAGACCCTACTCAACAACGCCGCCCCCCCCCCCCAGAGAAAAGAAAAGAAAAGAAAAGAAAAGAAAAGAAAAGAAAAGAGATGATTTCTCTTACTGAAAGTGGCTATTGATTTCTGAACAATCTCTGGCCAGGGACCATACAGATGTGACCATGTGTCAGATTCAGCTTGCTTGGGCCCTGAAACCTGGAGTCTCTTTGCCACCTGGCAGCAAAGCCTGTTCCCACCCAGGTAGTATAAGGCTGGGTATGGGGTCATGTCATGGGGATGCCTTTCTCCTCCAGGCTGTTCAGGCCCCACTGAACCCCCAGAACTGAGCATCCTGGCCCAGCCTCCCTTCCTTCCCCAGAGCCCTCAAGGCTCTCCACCTGTTCCAGGAGCCCAGTGGCAGTGGCAGGGCTATCATTATGTAAATGTCTGTGCAAATTCCTCCATGTCAAGCTGTCAGCTCCTCAGCTGTCACTTCACCATCATGGGAAGCCAGGCAAGGACAGTCTGCTGGTTTCTCTTGTCTCTGCGCGTCTCGGCCGAGCTGTCTGAGAGCTCCAACTTCCACCTGGCCGGGGACTACCTCCTGGGTGGTCTCTTCTCCCTGCATGCCAATGTGAAGAAACCGGTCTCCTTTAACGTCCTGGAGGTGCCCAAGTGCAAGGAGTGAGTAAGGGTCCAAGTGGAGTGGGCTGGGAAGTCATGACTGGCCAGGGGTCCTCTGGAGGACAAGTCAGGGCCCAGGACACTCCTCCTCATACATTGCCAGCCCTCCATCCTGTCAGTTTGCTGGTCCCCAGTCCCCATCCCAACTCATGCTACGGAAATTTTTGGCGGTTGTATTTTGCAGCCCTGAGACCCGGATAGTCCTAATGTCACCTGTCTGTAAGGTGTTCCACGGTATAGGCTGGGGGTGGGGGTTGGCTCAGTGGATAAAAGCGCTTGCTATGCAAGCTTGAGTACCTGAGTTCATATTGCCAGACCCCACATCAAAAAAACCAAAAGCCATGGGAGGCTTTAGTAATCCCAGCACAGAGGCGATGAGATGAGAGGTGGAGGCAGGAGAATTTCCTGGAAGGCCAGGAACCCTGTTTCAAATGAAGTGGAAGGTAAAGATGGATCCCCAAAGTTCTCCTCTGGCCTCCACATGTGAGCACCATGGCACACATGCACACGTTTGTACTCACACATACGTACTCACGTCAGACGTTCCCACACAAATAAAAAATTAAATCAGGGCTGGATAGATGGCTTAGTGGTTAAGGTATTTGCCTGCAAAGCCCAAAGACCCAGGTTCGATTCCCCAGGACCCATGTAAGCTAGAGACACAAGGTGGCGCATGCATCTGGGGTTTGTCTGCAGTGGCTAGACTGCCCTGGCGCATGCCATTCTCTCTCTCTCCTCTCTCTCAAATAGATAAATAAAATAAAAATCTTAAAATATTATTAAAAAATTAAATTAAAATGAAGAGTTATGGGGATATTTGTGCATGTAAACCACCCTCAGCACTTTAACAAGTGCCCCCAGAGTCCATGGCAAGGCTTGGCCTAAACACCAGGTGCTGTGCCCTTGCGAGGTACATTGTGGTTTTGGCAGAAAGGGCCACTGGGCCTGAAGGAACTCCTGTCTGTGAGCCCTTTGGGGTGACAGTACCCTGTGGAGAGCAGTGGTACATTCTGGCAAACAAAGAGAGGGAAGGCTAAGGCTTGACTATGGGAATTCACCGTTCATATGACGTTGGTACTTGCGGGTTTGAGGAGGTGAGAGGGTACCTGTGATGGAACCAAGCCAGGTGTTCTGATGCCCGTGACCATGTCTGTGACAATGACTGTGGCGTGGTGGTAACGGTGATGTTGAGTGCAGGAGCACGGGTGGTAATGAAAACGGAGAAGAGTATGTGGTGGTGGTGACAACGTTGGTGATGTGATGATGGTGGTGGGGACAGTAATGCTGGTGATGGTGACAGTGGTGGTGACGGTGGTGTTATTTTATTTTATCTTTTCATTGTTTTTCGAGGCAGGATCTCACCCTAGCCCAGGCTGACCTGGAATTCACTCTGCAGTCTCAGGGTGGCCTCGAACTCACAGCGATCCTCCTACCTCTGCCTCCCGAGTGCTGGGATTAAAGGTGCGCAACACCACACCCGGCTTTTTAAAAAATATTTTTATTTATTTAAAAGAGAATGAGGGACACAGAGAGAGAATGGGCATGCCAGGGTCCCTTGCCACTGCAAATTCCAGAAGCAGTGCCACTTTGTACATCTGGTTTTATGTGGGTGCTGGGGAATCAAACTCAGGCCACCAGGCTTTGCAAACAAGCTCCCTTCAGTGCTGATCCATCTCTCCAGGCCCTGTCATTGTTTCCGGTGGTGGTCACAATGTTGTAGTCACACTGGCAGCAATGGTGGGAGCGTGTGACAGGGATAGTACATGATGATGGTGACAGATGGCGGTCACTGTGGTGAAGAGGTCACTGTGGCTAGTGGTGGTCATGGGTGGAAAATGGTAGAGATTACAGGGATCAGGTCACAAGGGTCCAAGTGTCTGAGGTAGTCATGGGGAGCCGAACACACACAAGATATTTGGCCTCAGTCGTAACTCTAGAGAGAGACATGGCACAGTGACAAGATGTTACTAAAATGCCAGAATCTTCTAGCATGGCTCTTTCTTGGCTTTCCCATGCTTGGAGGAGGGCAGTGGCTTCTCCCTCTAGAGCCACCCCCTCCCGGCATGTGTCCCGCAGGTACGAGATAAAGGTGCTGGGCTACAACCTCATGCAGGCCATGCGCTTTGCGGTGGAGGAGGTCAACCAGCTCAGCAGTCTGCTGCCGGGCGTGCGGCTGGGCTACGAGATCGTGGACGTATGCTACCTGTCCAACAACGTCCAGCCCGGGCTCTACTTCCTGGCAGAGGATGACTACTTCCTGCCCATCCTCAAGGACTACAGCAACTATGTGCCCCACGTGGTGGCTGTCATCGGCCCTGACAACTCTGAGTCCACCATCACCGTGGCCAACATCCTTTCCCTTTTCCTTCTTCCCCAGGTGAGGCTGCGGGGCCTGGGAGATGGGACCAGCGAGGGGCCGGAGGGCAGCTGTCCCGATGGCCCAACACCAGCAGGGGCTTAGGGTTGGGTCTTGGCCCACTTGGCCACTGGGAAGGGTCTGGCAAACCTCTTAATCCACAGAGCCTCTGTTTCCCCACCTGTAAAATGGATGGTGAGAGCTCGATGCTGGGGTAAGAGCTCATGTGGGGGTTGACGCTGTTGACCTGTAAGAGTTTCCCATGCTCCTCAGGGTCAGCGGCACTGTCACGGTGCTCCGGGACGAGAACTCCGAAGTGTGTAGGATCGTAATCTTGCCTCGCAGGGCTCTGCCTCCTAGTCAGCCCTCACAAAGTGCTTCTCTTCTGACTGGTGTTACTCAACCGCCGCCAGTATGGGGGCAAGCGCTCAGTGTAGCACAGTATGGTGTGTTCATTACATTGACAGTAGGGTCGTAGCTCTTATGATATAAAGGGTCGGGCACATCGGAGGCACTCAGTAACGTTAGTATTTATATGCTCAGCATCTAGACCAGGAATGAGCTAATCTGTTTATCATGTAACAGTGATTTTAAAAATTTTACTTCTTTATTTATTTTTAAATTTTTTTATTTATTTGAAAGTGACAGAGAGAGAGAGAGAGAGAGAGAGAGAGAGAGAGAGAGAGAGGGAGGGAGGGAGGGAGGGAGGGAGGGAGGGAGCATGGGTGCACCAGGCCTCCAGCCACAGCAAACGAACTCCAGACACATGCACTCCCTTGTGCATCTGGCTAACGTGGGTCCTGGGGAATCAAACCTCGAACCGGGTCCTTACGCTTCACAGGCAAGTACTTAACCGCTAAGCCATTTCTCCAGTCCTATTTATTTATTTTTTATTTGAGAGAAAGAAGCGCGGGGGCAGGGGAGAATGGGTGCGCTAGGGCTACCAGCCACTGCAAACGAACTCCGGAGGCATGCACCCCCCTTGTGCATCTGGCTCACGTCCAGCCCGGGCTCTACTTCCTGGCAGAGGATAACCACTTCCTGCCCATCCTCAAGGACTACAGCAACTATGTGGAGAGTCGAACTGGATCCTTTGGCTTTGCAGGAAAATGCCTTAACTGCTAAGCTATCTCTCCAGCCCTGTAGCAGTGATTTTTTTTTTTTTGAGCACCTACTGTGTGCCAGGGATTTACAGTGCTGGGAAACAGCTGGGCACCATGCACATACCAGCTTCTGCCCACGTAGAGCTTGTCTACTGGTGGGAGAGGCAGGCCCTGTGCATGCATAAGAATTATGTAGTGTGTTAGAGGTGAGAACAGATGTGGCTAAGAGGCAAAGTTGAACAGGATCGGGCAGGCAGGCATGCTGGGGTCAAGAGATTGAGACACGGTAGAAGAGAGGGATTTTCAGCCGGGTGATCAGATGGGCTCACTGGCCACTGGGCAAAAGACTCATGGGAATTCAGGGAGGTACGTGGGCATCTAGGACAAGAGCATTCCAGGATGAAGGGTTGCGAAGTGCCAAGCCTGGAGGTGCCTGATGGGTTTCCAGAACAGGATGAGCAAATCAGGGTCCAGGGGAAACATGGAGGGCAGGACGATCGTGCTGGAATGGAGTGGGGAGGTGGGTGGTAGGTACTAGATAGGCATCTAGAAAGGAGAGAAGAGAGGATGTGTTGATAAGCCTGTCGGGCGTGTGTGTGTGTGTGTGTGTGTGTGTGTGTGTGTGTGTGTGTGTGTGAGAGAGAGAGAGAGAGAGAGAGAGAGAGAGAGAGAGAGGGAAGAGGTCCAGAATGCCACCAAAACTTTTAGTCTGAGTACTAGGAGGGATGGGCTCCTTATCAATAGGGTGGGAAGGTGGTGCATGAAGCAGGCTCAGAGAGAAGCAGAGTCATGTTGGAAAGGTCAAGCTTGATGTGTGCTTAGCCATTTGCAAGTCTGTACCAGAGGTTCAGGAGAGAAGCCAGGGCCGGGGGCAGACGCTGGGGCTGCTGGTCTAGAATTGCTATCTGTATAAGAGTTTGGGTGGGGCTGGATAGATGGCTTAGTGGTTAAGCGCTTGCCTGTGAAGCCTAAGAACCCCGGTTCGAGGCTCAATTTCCCAGGACCTATGTTAGCCAGATACACAAGGGGGCGCACATGTCTGGAGTTCGTTTGCAGTGGCTGGAGGCCCTGGCGTGCCCACTCTCTCTCTCTCTCTCTCTCTCTTTGTCACTCTCAAATAAATAAATAAAAATAAGTGAAAAAATATTTTTTACAAAAGGAGTTTGAGTGGATCATCAAGGAAGGAGGGGCTAGAATGGAAAGGAAATGAGGATGGGTTATGATAGGAGGCCACGGTTGAAAGGCCGCAAGCAGGAGAGGAGAAAGGGCAACCAGCGAGCTGGGAATAAGTGTGGGGACCAGGAGGATGTGTGGCTGAGGATGAGGCTGAGGTGTTGGGGTGCAGAAGAAGGCACTGTGTTCAAGAGACACACAGTGGGAGCCTAGTCAGTGCTGCTAGGTGACAGGAAGGAGACTGATACCCATCCAGCCAGGGCATGGTTCTCTTGTGTTTCTATGGTGACCGTGAGGATGAAGGGTATGGCTCACACTGTGTCCCCCACATGTCACTTGGGCAGTGATGGCAGACAGGTTCCCCCTTCCCTGCCTTCCGTCCACCCGACGGGGTCAGGCACACAGTAGGTTGCTCTGCTAAAGCCAGTGTCCCCCCCTTCCCTCGGGCAGATCACCTACAGCGCCATCTCTGACCAGCTGCAGGACAAGCAGCGCTTCCCGGCTGTGCTTCGCACGGCGCCCAGTGCCAACCACCACATTGAGGCCATGGTCCAGCTGATGCTGCACTTCCGCTGGAACTGGATCGTGATGCTGGCGAGCAACGACGACTACGGCCGGGAGAACAGCCAGCTGTTCAGCCAACGGCTGCTCCGACACAGCGAGATCTGCATCGCCTTCCAGGAGGTTCTGCCCGTGACCGATCCCAACCACGCCATGGGGCCCCAGCAGCAGGAGGCCCTGGACAACATCTTTTCCAAGCTGCAGTGGAGCACGGCACGCATCATCGTGGTGTTCTCCCCGGAGCTGACCCTGCACAACTTCTTCAACGAAGTGCTACGCCACAACTTTGGGGACGTCGTGTGGATCGCCTCGGAGTCCTGGGCCATCGACCCGGCCCTGCACCATCTTCTGGAACCGCACTACACCGGCACCTTTCTGGGGGTCACCATCCAGAGAGTGTACATCCCGGGCTTCAGTGAGTTCCGCCTGCGCCCTGCAGAGGCTAGACCTCCCATTCCCAACGGAACCAACCTGCGGGCCACCTGCAACCAAGAATGCGACACCTGCTTGAACACCACCGAGTACTTCAACAATGTCCTCATGCAATCTGGGGAGCGCGTGGTGTACAGCGTGTATTCGGCAGTCTACGCCGTGGCCCACGCCCTGCACAGCCTCCTCCGCTGCAACCAGACCGGCTGTGCCAAGGACGTGGTCTACCCCTGGCAGGTGAGGGAGGGCCCCATAGTGCTGTTGCCACTCTGGTCGGGCCCTGGGGCAAAGGGGTGTCAGAGGCATGGAGTACCCCCCCCCTCATGTTAGATCTGGAAGTCCCTTCTGAATCGCAAAGAAAATTCAACTTATTTATCTATTGCTTGTGAATGTATTTGTGCTGGACACTCATGTGTGTTTGTGTGTGTGTGTGTGTGTGACATGTATGCATGTCTGTGGAGGCCAGGGGCTGACATCAGGTGTCTTTCTAAAAATCTATTTATTTTTGTTCATTTTTATTTTATTTATTTATTTGAGAGCAACAGACAGACAGACAGAGAGAGAGAGAGAGAGAGAGAGAGAGAGAACGGGCATGCCAGGGCCTCAAGCCACTGCAAACGAACTCCAGATGCGTGCGCCCCCTTGTGCATCTGGCTAACGTGGGTCCTGGAGAATTGAGCCTCAGACTGGGGTCCTTAGGGTTCTTAGGCGAGCGTTTAACTGCTTAGCCATCTCTCCAGCCCAAATCTATTTATTTTTGTGTATGAGACAGAGAGAGAAGGGGGGGGGAATGGGCATGCTAGGGCCTCTTGCTACTGAAAATGAACTCCAGATGCACTTGCCACTTTGTGCATCTGGCTTTATGTAGGTACTGGGGAATCAAACCCAGGCCGTCAGGCTTTGCAAGCAAATGCATTTAACCACTGAGCCATGTCTCCAGTCTGACATCAGGTGTCTTCATCAATCATTCCACCACATTATTTTGAGACACAGTCTCTCTCTGAACCAGAGCTCACCAATTTGGCTAGACTAGCTAGCCAGCAAGCCCAGGAATCCTCTGCTCTCGGCTTCTCCAGATTATAGACATTAGCTGTCATGCTTGGTTTTAACATGGGTGCTGGGGATCCAAACTCAGGTCCTCATATTTCTGTGGTAAGTACTTTTCCACTGAGCCATCTGCCCATCCCCCAAATTTATTTAAAAATTAACCATCATTGAAAATAGTCTGTTCTGGGGCTAAAGAGATGGCTCAGCACTTAAGGCGCCTGCCTGCAAAAATCTAACGACCCAGGTTCAATTCTCCAGTATTTACATACTGTCAGATGCACAAAGCGGCTCATGTATCTGGAGTTCATTTGCAGTGGCTAGAGACCTTGTTGTGCCCATTCTCTCTTGTCTGTCTCTCTGTCTGCATCCCCCTGCTTTCAAATAAATAAGAAAATGTATTTTTAAAAAGAGTGTGTTCTGGAACATTCTGGGGGAATGTTCTGGAAGGAAGTCCCTGGGCAGTGTGAGCTCTAGCTCCTCTTGCAGCCTGTCTAGGGTTGAGGGTCATGGGTAGGCTGGTGTGTCCTCAGGGCTCTCTGAGGCTCTGGGCTAGTTTTCTCACTGTCTTGTGCTGTATTGCCTTGCTTTTATTTTTTAATTCTTTTATTTATTGAGGGAAGTACAGAGCCAGGAAAAGACATTCATGTGGCTAGAGATCCCATGTGGAGGGCCTTGGAAAAACATGGGAAGAAAAGAGAGAAAAAATGTTTAAAGAGCTCCTGACCTCTGGGGAGCTGGGGAGGGGGTTGTGGGATAAAGAGACTATGTGGAGAATAAGGGCTAGGGGGCTCTCCCCTCAGCTCAGCCCAGCTGAGGGAAAACTCACCAACAGCTAGAAGTTCCTAAGTGGTCAGGCAGCTCAGAGAGCGTGCCCTCCCCTTGCAAAGGTATATATGACCTTATGGTGGTGGGCCTTGTCTTCTGGCTCAAGTGAGCCAGAGGGACAGCTGATTGGTTAGGGCTAGGGGCTGTCTCAGGAAGAGGCTAGCCACATTCTGGGGTCTAAGCTTGACCAACCTCCCTTCCAAGAGGGGCCCAGGTTGCTTGTGGAAAAACAGGTCTAGGGAACCAGGTCAGAGATAAGAATCTAGATTATCCTTTGATCTGTAGCAAGTGTGGAGTTTCCTGTCTCTTTTACTTTCAGGGCCCCAGTCACCCTCATTGCCCACTCCCTCTCATTCCCCACTCTCTTGAGAAGACACTGTAACTGCTGTCAGGGCAAAGAGGCCAATGACTGGTCTATCTTTCACTGCTTCTGGCTGAGCGAGGGTGTCGACATATGGCAGTTAGATTCTGCTCCAGGGGAACCATTCTAAAGGACCCCAAAAGTGTATTGATGGAATGCAGGAAGATAGTCATGGAAGAAAATGTTGGGGAGAAAGAAAAGCAAGGAGTTAATGAGAAGTGGGCACACAGCAAACTGGTCACCTTCAGGGTTTTCCTTCTTGTGGACTTCTGGGCCTGGAGGAGCATTTGAGGGAACCCAGGTAGACGGAGTTGGATGGTCTCGGGACTGAGTATGAGCTGGCTGAGATTTTTTTTTTTTTAAGAGCGAGCAAGTGAGCGAGCAAGCGAGAGAGACTTGGCGTACCAGGGCTTCAGCCACTGCAATGGAACTCCAGCCACTTGTGCTGCTTAGTGTGCATGTGCGGCCTTGCGCGCGTGTCGCTCTTGTGTGTTTGGCTTACGTAGGATGTGGAGAGAGATCAAACATTGGGCTTTGCTGCTAAGCCACCTCTCCAGTCTTAGCCTTGCTTTAAATATATATGTATATATATATAATGTTTAAAAGCAAGATTCACAGTGGTGTGTGCATCTATAGTGCTTTATTTATTTCATTTTTATGCATTTATTTGAGAGAGAGGCAGATAGATACAGAGAGAAAGAGAGAGAGAGAGAGAGAGAGAGAGAGAGAGAGGGAAAGAGGGAGGGAGAGAATGGGTGCATCCAGGTCTCCAGTCACTGCAAACAAACTCTAGATGCATGTGCCACTTTGTGCATCTGGCTTATGTGGGTCCTGGGGAACCGAACCTGGGTCCTTTGGCTTTGCAGGCAAGTGCCTTACCCATGAACCCATCTCTTCAGCCCTGGCCTTGCTTTTTTAATTCAATTTTTTTTGTATATTAATTATAACAGGTTATTCTCTTTTATCCCCTGGCTCCAGCTCCAGTTACCCTGGAAGCCCTCCTCAGTGAGGTTATGATATTCACTGTGGGGTCATGAAAACCTCAGTCAGTCCCTGTGGGGTAGTTGGGGGGGGGACCATGCTTCAGGCTATTCCTACCCAATCTGTGACTCCTATAATCTTTCCATCCCCTCTTCTGCAATGTTCCCTGAGCCATAGCAGGCCTCTTGGCAGTCTAATTTAGTATTAAGTTCTCTGTAGCCTCTGAATTTCTGTTTTGATAGGTTTTGATTGATCACTGTGTTTGTCACCATCAACCTGGGTCTGGTTGTCAGGCTAGCAGTAAGGGCAGTGTTCATGTTGTCACTTCCACGGGCCTGGCAGGTGTGGAACAGGTAGCACATATCATGGTGGGCAATCGGCTGACTTCTTCTTTCTTTCTTTCTTTTTTTTTTTTTTTTGAGGTAGGGTCTCACTCTAGCCCAGGCTGATCTGGGATTCACTATGTAGTCTCAGAGTAGTCTCGAACTCATGGTGATCCTCCTACCTCTGCCTCCCAAGTGCTGGGATTAAAGGTGTATACCACCACACCCAGCTTGGCTAACTTCTTATCTTATTGATGGATCTTGGTTCTTCTTGTTTTCTTTGGCCATTTATAAACTATAAAGCAGATTCTCCAAACAAGAGTGACAGTACCTTGAGTTAAAAGGGGGGTATGCAAATTCAAGAGATTTTGTGTGTGCATGCCTGTGCGGGCAAGTCCACTCTTCTCCAGAGAGCAGTGGGGCTTCTCTCTGAAGTCTATGAGTTTCCTGACCATGGGATTCTGGCTTGGTTTCCAGTACCAGTACGAGTTCTCTCCCATGAGTAGGCCTCATGTCCAATCAGAGAACAGTTGGCTTACCTGCAGAGGCTGCATACCACTATTGCACAAGTGTGTACTTCTTGACTGGCTGCTTGAATTCGTAGTCCATAGGGTCTCCTGCTTCTTCATGGTGTTGGTGACCATTTTCCTCTCATGGCTCCCATAGTGCTTTCCAACACCATGAGGGCTAGCCAGGAGGGAGCTGATTTCCCTTTCAGTTCCAACACGACATTCTGAGGTCCTGTGACCATAGCCAGTGGTGGAATTAAAGGTATGCACCACCATGCCTGGCTTCCCCCTCCTCCTCAGCCCCCCATACACACCCTGCCCAGGAAGCTGATGTAGGGTTTATATTTTAATATTTTATTTATTTCAGAGAGAGAAAAAAAGAAGCAGACAGAGAGCGATAGGGAGAATGGGCATGCCAGGGCCTTCAGCCACTGCAGACAAACTCCAGATACATATGCCACTTTGTACATTTGGCTTTCGTGGGTCCTGGAGAATTGGACTTGGGTCCTTTGGCTTTGCAGGTAAGTGCCTTAACCACTAAGCAATCTCTCTGGCCCTAATTTTTAAAATTATTTTGTTTTTATTTATTTATTTATTTGAGAGACAGAGAGAGAGAGAGAGAGAGAGAGAATGGGCACACCAGGGTCTCCAGCCACTGCAAACCAACTCCAGAAGTGTGCGCCCCTTGTGCATCTGGCTAACGTGGGTCCTGGGGAATTGAGACTGGGTCCTCTGGGTCCTTTGGCCTTGTAGGCAAACATCTTACTCGCTGAGCCATCCTTCCAACCCTGATGTGGTTTTACAGGGATGGAGGCTGGGGTAGGCAGATGGGACTCACATTGACCATGTGCATTTTGTTCCTTGCTGTTCTTTAAAGCCCCTGGCCACTTCCTCTAGTTACCCTTTCTTCTTCCTTTCTCCCTTTTTCTAGAACCCTACCCATCTCCAAATAACTGCTCTCATCTCTAACAGAGCACTATACATGTCTTTTAAACCATTCTCTCTGCCTGGTATGATGTTGTATTTTTGTAAGAGCAGCACTTGGAAGGATGAGGCAGGAGGGTCACCGTAAATTCAAGACTAGCCTGGGGTACATAGTGAGACCTTATCTCAAAAATAAAACTATGGGCTGGAGAGATGGCTTAGTGGTTAAGGTGCTTGCCTGCAAAGCCTAAGGACCCAGGTTTGATTCTCTAGGTCCCATGTTAGCCAGATGCACATCATGGCACATGCTTCTGGAGTTCGTTTACAGTGGCTAGAGGCCCTGGTGTGCCCATTCTCTCTCTCTCCCTAGGTACCTTTGTCTCTAATAAATAGTAAATCATAATAAAAATAAACAAGTTGGGCATGGTGGCACCCTCCTTTAGTTCCCACACCTAGGAGGCAGAGGTAGAAGGATCACGGTGAGTTCAGGGACACCCTGAGATTGCATAGTGAGTTCCAGGTCAGCCTGGGCTAGAGGGAGACCTTACCTCAAAATAAATAAATAAATAAATAAATAAATAAATAAATACATAAATAAAACTAAATATTTCTTGCCAGTCATGTAGCTCAGTGGTAGATTACTTGCCTAGTATATGTCAAGTTCTGGGTTTGATCCCCAACACCCTATATATTCTGTGTGTGTGTGTGTGTGTGTGTGTGTGTGATTCTATTCCAATTGTACCTCTCCATCCACTATTCTCAGAGCCTAATCTTGCTATTATAATCACTTATCTAAAACTATGTAATTATTAACATTCAGTTCTTTTTTTTTGAGTGACAGCAAGAGAGAGCCAAGACCTCAGCTGCTGCAATCAAACTCCAGATGCTTTTGTCACCTAGTGCCCATGTGTGACCTTGCACTTGAGTTACCTTTGTGTGTCTGGCTCATGTGGGATCTGGAGAGAGATTGAACATGGGTCCTTAGGCTTCGCAGGCAAGTGCCTTAGCCACTAAGCCATGTCTCCAGCTCAATGTTCAGTTCTTTAAAATGAATTTGGGTGCCAACTAATGAGCCCCTGAGTTTTATCCTGGGTCCTATGACATTACTAGCCCACACAGTTGTCAATAGTGCCAATCTATTTGCTGGGTACTGCCAGCATGCATCATGGCTAAGTCACCACCATCATGGTTGATCTTTTACATTTGGGAAAACTGAGGCACGGGGATCCAAAGTCACTAAGGACAGAACTGGGACTGGAATTCAGACTAGAGACCACCTAGCTCAGAGCATGCTCTTACTAGCACCATTTTCCAGAAGAGATGACAAAAAGAGCTGACTCTAGGGCTGGAGAGATGGTTTGGTGGTTAAGGTGCTTGCCCGTGTAGCCTCAGAACTTTCGGACAATTCCCCAGAACCTGCATAAGCCCCATGCACAAGGTGGCTCATTTGTCCAGAGTTCGTTTGCAGTGGCTGGAGGCCCTGGCGTGCCCATTCTCTCTCTCTCTCTTTGTGTAATAGTAAAAAGAGCTCACCCTAATGTGTAGTGATCAGAAGGGTAGGGAGACAGGGAGCCATCCAGCTGGTCTTTGGAGGTTGGAGGGCTTAAGAAAGGTGACAGAAGTGACTTCTAGGAAACAATGGGAGGTGAGCCTGTACTAATTTTCAGATATTCTAAGCGGAAAAACTCATTTACGGCCCCAGAGCTCAGAAGATAGGGTCATATTGCTTCTACTTTGTACTAGAGCTGGGGCTCCGAGAGGTTAAGAACAGGCCCAAGGCCTCACAGCGAGATGCAGGTGGCTCCTGAGGCAGAACCTCAGCCATTGCCGGTAAATGCCCTCATCTCGCAGGCTTGGAAACAGAGGCTGATGGGGTGGCCAGCTCTTGGAGGTCTGGTCCCATCTCTGATGTCAGCTCTGCCTCTCTTCTCTCTGACTCCTCCAGTTACTTAAGAAAATCCAGGATGTCGACTTCACCCTCCTGGGCAACCGGGTCCACTTTGACAGTCACGGGGACATGCTAAGGCAGCTGGACATTGTCCAGTGGCAGTGGGGCCTGGGCCAGAACCCCTTCCGGAGCATCGCCTCTTATGACCTCATCCAGAAGAGACTGAAGTTCATCAGTAACGTGACTTGGCACACTGTCAACAACACGGTCAGCGTGGAGGATGGGTTTATCAGTAGGAGCTGGAGGGGGTCTGTTGGGGTGCAGTCAGGGGTTTTGTCTTTTCCTAGTGATCGAGAAGTGTGTCATTCAAGGTGCTCTGACTCCTGGGGCCTCTGAGGGGCTCAAGGGCCTCTGTTAACAACCCCTGAGTGGACCTGCCTGTCCCAGACAACAGCACTAAGGACATCAGCCCCAGGAGGCTGACACTCCCCATCCTCCCATCGTTCTGGGTCAGTACTCTGACACACAGAGAGGTTGTGTGACCTGCCTAAGTTGTCCACCCAGCTTGTGCCTGGTAGAGGCTATCTCTACACAGACTCCCTGCTAAAGCTGGCCATTTAATGCGTGTGTGCGTGCGTGCGTGCATTATGGTGGCCATGCCAGCTGTCAGACTGAAGGTCTTTTGTTTTACCCTCTCTCTGTTATAGACTGTCAGAATTCTGTGGGAGAAAGAAAGGTTAGAAATGAGCCTCCTGGAGTAGGGGAAGGGATCCAGGGGTCTAAGCATCTCCAAGAACCTGATCCCTCTTCCTGGACCATAGATGCTCTCTCTGGAGGCCTCTGTGGGTCAGTAAATGGGTCTGGAGTTTTCCTTTGCTTCCTTGTGCTCAGCAACAAAGTTGTACGTGAACTACACAGGTTCACTGTGTCGGGTTCTGGAAGGGGAGGCAGGGCCAGCTTCTGCTGAGGCCACGACCGGAGCCTCAGGGTCTCTTTCCTGGCGTTGGACAGCGTGTCGGTGCTCTCTGGCCTTCCTTGACTTGGCAGTGCTTGACTCTGATCTCTGTCTTCTTTCATTGGTCATTTTCTCTGTTCGTTTGTCTCTGTGTCCAAATGCTCCCTCCACATAAGAATACTGTCTGGAGCCGAGCATGGTGGCACACGCCTTTAATCCCAGCACTCGGGAAGTAGAGGTAGGAGGATTGCCATGAGTTTGAGGCCACCCTGAGACTCCATAGTGAATTCCAGGTTAGCCTGGGGTCTGGGAGAGATGGCTTAGCTGTTAAGGCACTTGTTAGTAAAGCCAAAGGATCCAGGTTCAATTCCCCAGTACCCACATAAAGCCAGATGCACAAGATGGCACATGCATTTAGAGTTCATTTGCAGTTGTTAGAGGCCCTGGCATACCCATTTTCTCTCTTTCTGTCTCTCTCCTCTCACAAGTAAATAAATAGATAATTAAAAACAAAACAAACAAACAAACAAACACAAATACCAGTCCTAAGCCTGGCATTGGTGATGCACAACTTTAGTCCCAGCGTTTGGGAGGCTGAGGTAGGAAGATTGCCACGAGCTGCGTGTGGTGTCCCACACCTTTGATTCCAGCACTTGTGAGGGAGAGGCAGGGGGATTGCTGTGAATTTGAGGCCAGCCTGAGACTACAGAGTGAATTCCAGGTCAGCCTGGGCTAGAGTGAGACCCTGCCTCAAAAAACCAAAGGGGGAGAAAAGAAACAAGAGGGAAAATGAACACCAGTCCTCTCGTTCAGCAGTGACCTTCTTTCCGAGGAAGATCACATTCTGCGGGTGTCACTATTGATACCTCACAGCTCTTCGTTTAGGTATCTCCCAGAAGATAGAGCCTGAGGCTAGAGTTATGTGTGAGATTATTCCAGACATGTCCCGGGAACAAAAGGCATGGGAGATGGGAGAGCATGTAACAGGGAACAGGGAAAGCCAGTCCAGGGGAATGTCCTGAGGCCAGACACTGCTGAGAACCACTGAAATTCCATCTTCTGAGGACCTTCCCAGGAGCTGTCTTAGAGTTACTTCCCAAGGCAAGGAAGCCCCTGGGCTCTGACCCGCTGGCTGCTGCCCCCTAGAGGCCGGCAGTTGCCGTGTCTTGTGTTTCCAGGTTTCGTGTGGCCAAGTGACTAGCAGTTTCCTACAGGCATCTCACACTGCAGCCCCAGCACAGAGTGAAAGACACAGCCTGGTAGCTGAGGTGAGGTGTGGACAGGTGACAGCTGCATGAAATGGGTGGCAAAAGCAATGGGCAGGAATAAGTGATCGGGTGAGAAAACAGGGGCGAGACCACTGAGGTGCCTCCATCCTGGGACTTTTGGTTTGGGACTGGCTTGGCAGGCTATTAGCTCATTCCCTGCTTGCCTTCAGGTATCCAGCTGGCCGCTCTGTGAGCGTGCCCAGTTAGCTGTGTTCCTCGTCCACTGACTGACTGAGTAATTCCCCCACAAGGCCGTAGGTGTGATGAGGCAGAGGCACAGGTATCGGGCCTTGACCATTGACGCAGGAAGGACATGTCCTGTGCCCACATGAGCTTCTCGGGGCCACCATTGCATTGGAGATGTGCACGTCAGGAGACTGTGACTGTAATGGCCACTTGCTGTGCTGTCAGGAACTCCCTTCCCACACTGGCCCAGCAGGCTGCCGGGCATGGATGTTCAGGTGGCAAGTCACACTTTGCTACCCAAGGCCTACGCTGTGACTCTTATGCGGGGACTTGTCAGTCCCTATCCATGGCAGACAATTTCTGTCATCAGATCGGCTTGGTCACATGGCCTGACTGGCAGAACAGCTTGCATGGAATCGAGGGCCTTCTGTAGGGTCTGTCTCTGGGAATGTTATGGTTTGCATTGTGAAGCCTTTGGGATTTCCTGACAGATGGTGTGGAATGTTTATCAAGTTCATTTCCAACAATTTATGCTGCCCTAAGTCTAAACAGGTTCACAAGTGCCATCCATTAATATCAGGAGGCACACATGTATGACTTGTGCTGGGAAGATGGCTCAGTGAGTAAAGTGCTTGCCTTATAAGCAGGAGGACCCGAGTTTCAATCGCCAGCACTCATGTAAAAGCCAGGTGTGGTGATGCTCACCTGAAATCTCAGCACTGGGGAAGTGGAGACAGGAGGATTCCTAAGGCTTGCTAGCTAGCTGGCCTAATAGAATGGATGAGTTCCAGGTGCTGTGAAAGACCTTATCTCAATAAATAAGGTAGAGAGGGGCTGGAGAGATGGCTTAATATTTAAGCACTTGCCTGTGAAGCCTAAGGACCCCACTTAGAGGCCTGATTCCTTAGTATCCTTGTAAGCTAGATGCACAAGGTGGTGCATGCATCTGGAGTTTGTTTGCAGTGGCTGAAGGCCCTGGTGCACCCATTTTCTCTCTCTCTCTCTCTGCCTTTTTCCTTTCTCTGTCATTCTCAAATAAATAAATTTTTAAAACAAAAAGAAAGAAAGAAGGTAGAGAGCAATTGAGGAAGATACTGGACACTGATCTCTGGTCTACACACACACACAAAAAAAAAAAAAAAAAAGAAAGAAAAGAAAGGAAAGGAAAGTGTAAGTCTCCCCTAGAAGAGAAGCCCAGGCCACTGGTTCCCCGCAGACGTCACCAGCCTGTGAGTCACAGCAGGCTTTGCTTCCTGCACTGCGGGGTTGGAGGATCTTACTGGGACGTTGAAAGTTTCCTGATCACCAGATCCAGTTAGCACGGTGCCATGTCACCCCGGGCCAGCCTGATGGTCTGCAGAATGTCACATCTACCGAACTCCATGCGGCCTGTGTTGTGATGGAGGATAAGGGGCAAACTTAACTCTGCTGAGCTGGTTTTGGTTTTACCCTCTCCTCTGCCTCTTTCTGCTTTGGTTTTCTTTCCCCTCCCACTGAGGAAGGGTCTTACTCTAGCACAGGCTGACCTGGACCTTTCTCTGTAGCCCCCATATGGCCTTGAACTCACAATGATCCTCCTACCTCAAGCCTTCTGAGTGCTAGGATTTAAGGCATGAGCCACCATGCTTGCTTTCCTTTTTTTTTTTTTTTTTGTTGTTGTTCATTTTTGAGGCAGGGTCTTATCTAGCCCAGGCTGTTCTCAAACTGTTGGTGTACTAAGGATGATCCTGGACTCCTGATCCTCCTACCTCTACCTCCCAAGTGTTGGATTGCAGACCTCTGCCACCGTGCCCAGGAGGCTTTGTACATGTTTGTCAAGCACTCCACTAATGGAGCCATCTCCCCAGCCCTCTGTTGATTTTCTGTGACGGGATCTCACTATGTAGCCCAGGCTGGCCTCACACCTATAATCCCGATGCTGTGCGCCCCTGAGTTCTGGGATGACAGACATGTGCCACCACTCCTGGCTTTTCTTTTTAAGTATAGTTATTTATAACTATGAATCTCCCTTATAGTTATAGCTTCCACTGTCCCCAAAACATTTTGTTATGTTTAAACTTTTTATTTTAAATTATGCTAAAGCATTTAGCATACAACCTACCCACCTACTGTACTTACCTTCTCATTTCTGGGACAAAACACTTGCCCAGAAGCATCACATGGGATGAAAGGGTAGATTGCCAATTTATAGTCTCCAGGGAAAGTCCTTTTTTGGTGGTGGGCGGGGAGGGGGGAGGAAGGATCTCACTTTAGTCCAGGCTGACCTGGAATTCACTATGTAGTCTTTGGGTAGCCTTGAACTCACAGAGATCCTTCTACCTCTGCCTCTCAAGTGCTAGGATTAAAGGCGTGCACAACCTCGCCTGGCTGAGGGGAAGATTTGCCATGGCGGAGAAAGCATGGCAGAGCACACAGCTGGGTATCACAGCTTGTCATATCAGTAGGAAGAAAGCAGTCTGAAGGAGCTCTTAGTATTGGCAGGGGGGCTGGACTATAAAACCCCAAGGCTTGACCCCAGTGATGCACCTCCTCCAGCCAGACTCCACCTCCCAAAGGCTCCACCATTGAGGACTGAGCATGAGGCTTAACATGAAGCTATGGGGGACATGCTACATTCAAACCACCACCACCTGAGCTGTTTTTAAGCACACAATTCAGGAAGAGTAAATATGATTCACAAATGTGTGCAAGGCATCACAGACTTTCTCATCTTGCAAGACTGAGGCTTTACCCATTGGACAGCGCTGCATTCCCCTCCCCCACCCTCTGGCAGCTACCCTTCCATATTTGGTTCCCATGCGTTTGACTGTTGTTAGATACAGTGTGTAAACAGAACCATAGCTATGTGCCTTTGGGGGGAAAATACGTTGTGTTTCTATTTTCAATACTGTCAATTTCAATTTCTCTTGCAAATATTTCTTTGACCCATCCTTACTTGGTAGTAAGTTGCTTAATTTCCACAGTCCTTCTATGAAGGATCTCCAGTTTTGTTACATTGTGGTTATAGTGCAAATCAAACAGGATTTTTTTTTTAAATTTTTATTAACATTTTCCATGATTATAAAATATATCCCATGGTAATTCCCTCCCTCCCCACCCCCACACTTTCCCATTTGAAATTCCATTCTCCATCATATTACCTCCCCATTACAATCATTGTAATTACATATATACAATATCAACCTATTAAGTATCCTCCTCCCTTCCTTTCTCCACCCTTTATGTCTCCTTTTCAACTTACTGGCCTCTGCTACTAAGTATTTTCATTCTCACGCAGAAGCCCAGTCATCTGTAGCTAGGATCCACATATGAGAGAGAACATGTGGCGCTTGGCTTTCTGGGCCTGGGTTACCTGACTTAGTATAATACTTTCCAGGTCCATCCATTTTTCTGCAAATTTCATAACTTCATTTTTCTTTACCGCTGAGTAGAACTCCATTGTATAAATGTGCCACATCTTCATTATCCACTCATCTGTTGAGGGACATCTAGGCTGGTTCCATTTCCCAGCTATTATAAATTGAGCAGCAATAAACATGGTTGAGCATGTACTTCTAAGGAAATGAGATGAGTCCTTTGGATATATATATGCCTAGGAGTGCTATAGCTGGGTCATATGGTAGATCAATCTCTAGCTGTTTTAGGAACCTCCACACTGAGTTCCACAATGGCTGGACCAGATTGCATTCCCACCAGCAGTGCAGAAGGGTTCCTTTTTTTCCACATCCCCGCCAACATTTATGATCATTTGTTTTCATGATGGTGGCCATTCTGACAGGAGTGAGATGGAATCTCAGTGTAGTTTTAATCTGCATTTCCCTGATGACTAGTGACGTAGAACATTTTTTTAGATGCTTATATGCCATTCGTATTTCTTCCTTTGAGAACTCTCTATTTAGCTCCATAGCCCATTTTTTGATTGGCTTGTTTGATTCCTTATTATTTAACTTTTTGAGTTCTTTGTATATCCTAGATATTAATCCTCTATCAGATATATAGCTGGTGAAGATTTTTTCCCATTCTGTAGGTTGCCTCTTTGCTTTTTTCACTGTGTCCTTTGCGGTGCAAAATCTTTGTAATTTCATTAGGTCCCAGTGGTTAATCTGTGGTTTTATTGCCTGAGCAATTGGGGTTGTATTCAGAAAGTCTTTGCCAAGACCAATATGTTGAAGGGTTTCCCCTACTTTTTCCTCTAGCAGTTTCAAAGTTTCCGGTCTGATGTTAAGGTCTTTAATCCATTTGGACTTAATTCTTGTGCATGGCGAGAGAGAAGAATCTATTTTCATCCTTCTGCAGATATATATCCAGTTTTCAAAACACCATTTGCTGAAGAGGCTGTCTCTTCTCCAATGAGTATTTTTGGCATTTTTATCGAATATCAGGTGGCTATAGCTACTTGGGCTTACATCTGGGTCCTCTATTCTGTTCCACTGATCTACATGTCTGTTTTTGTGCCAGTACCATGCTGTTTTTGTTACTATGGCTCTGTAGTATAGGTTAAAATCAGGTATGGTGATACCACCAGCCTCTTTTTTGTTGCTCAGTATTATTTTAGATATTTGAGGTTTTTTGTGATTCCAAATGAATTTTTGGATTGTTTTTTCTATTTCCATGAAGAAAGCCTTTGGAATTTTGATAGGGATTGCATTAAATGTGTAGATTGCTTTTGGTAAGATTGCCATTTTCCAAACAGGATTTTAATCATTAAAATTTTTTTATTATCTATCTATTTATTTATTTATTTTTCGAGGTTGGGTCTTGCTGTAGCCCAGGCTGATCTGTAATTCACTATGTAGTCTCAGGGTGGCCTCAAACTCACAGTGATCCTCCTACCTGTGCCTCCCGAGTGCTGGGATTAAAGGCGTGAACCACCACACCCAGCTATTTTAATTTTTTTTAAACAACTTTACATGTTTTTATTATACATTACTGTTATTGAAAGTAAACCTTTATACAAAACATTTTATACAGACACAAAAAAATCCATGGTGAAGACAAGCCATTTATGTGTGTTCATGTACACAGATACATACATTCATTGATTTTACATCATTATAATTTACAAGTATACTATTTAAATTAGTTTACATTTTCCAAAGAGAATTACAAAAATAAAAATGAATGAAAAGGCAAACTAAATAGTCGTTACACTTATAATGCTACAAAACATTTTTAAAAAGTTATTTCATTGAAATATCACAACCAAGGTTTCAATATTAGATCATTGTTGCACACCAACACACCCAGCTATTTTAATTTTATTAAAACTTATTTTAAGAGAGCCGGGCATGGTGGCACATGCCTTTAAGCCCAGCTTTCAGGAGGCAGAGGTAGGAGAATTACCAGGAGTTCAAGGCCATCCTGAGACTACATAGTGGATTCCAGGTCAGCCTGAGCTAGAGTGAGACCCTACCTCAACAAACAAACAAACAAACAAAAAATCAACTTATATTAAGGGGAGGTGACTCAGTAGGTAAGAGCACTTGTTGCACAAGCATGAGGGTCTAAGAGGGCATAAATTCAATCCCCAGGACCCTCGTAGAAAGTTGGGTGTGGCCACATATGCCTATTACCCCAGTCCTGAGGGGGATGGAGACAGAAGCCTCTCTGGGGCTCTGTCATGCTTTCACCTCCATGACGAAACTTCCCCTGGAAACTGTAAACCAGAAATCTCCCCTTTCCCTCCATGTGCTGCTTTTGGTTGGGTGTTTGTCCCAGTAAGGAGAAGGTAACTACAGTAGGTGGCATGTTGTATGCTAAATGCTTTAATATATTTAAAATTAAAAATTTTTAAAAATATTTTTTGTTCATTTTTTATTTATTTATTTGAGAGTGACAGACACAGAAAGACAGATAGAAGGGGGGAGAGAGAATGGGCACGCCAGGGCTTCCAGCCACTGTAAACGAACTCCAGACGCGTGCGCCCCCTTGTGCATCTGGCTAACGTGGGACCTGGGGAACTGAGCCTCAAACTGGGGTCCATAGGCTTCACAGGCAAGCGCTTAACCGCTAAGCCATCTCTCCAGCCCTAAAATTAAATTTTTTAAAAAAAACTAACAAAATGCATTGGGGGCGGTGGAAGATATAACCACAGGGAGATTTATAAATATCCATACTATATGCAAAATGGAAAGCCAGGAGAGATGGCGCAGAACTCAGGGGCGCGCAGCGTCAGGACTGTAAGTGTGAGGCCTGCCTGGGTTGCATAGAGAGACCCCATCACAAAAAGTCAACAGAGGCCTGGGGCAATAGCTCCATTAGTAGAGTGCTCGACCAGCATGTACCAAGCCCCAAGTTTGAGCCTCAGCAATGCAGAAATTGCGCATGGTGGCACAGGCCTGTAATCCAGGAGATGGAGGTAGGAGGATCAGGAGTCCAGGGTCATCCTTCGTACACAGACAGTTAGAGAACAGCCTGACCTACATAAGACCCTGCCTCAAAAAAAAAAAAAAAAAAGGTAAATGAAAAGTAAATGGTGGCCTTTAATCCAAGCACACTCAGGAAACTGAGGTAGAAAGATCACCAGAGTGAGTTACAGGTTAGCATGGGCTAGGGTGAGACCCTACCACAAAAAAAAAAAAAAAAAAGAAAGAAAGAAAGAAAAGAAAAGAAAACAAAAAATGGCAGTTCCAGGGCCTGTGAAGGAATCCATTTCAAACAAATATGTGAATGAGTGGGTCTCCTGACTATGCATACACATATCACACCACACACTAAAACACAGCTGATTCAAACTAACACACACGTCAAAAACAAATGAAGATGTAAACAAACTCGGTGTATGGGCCATGCCAGTGTCTATCCTGAAAAATGGTTTATGTGCCCCTGACAAGATGTGCACTCCGCTACTGCTGGAGGAGTGTCTGTAGGAGTCTGTCAGGTTTGCCTGTGTGTCCCGTCGTTCAAGTCGGTCCCGTTGTGTGTCCCGTTGTTGTTCACGTCTGTTCTGCTGTGTTATGTAGTTCAAGTCTTTAAATTTCCTGTGGATCTTTTATTATTTTCTAGGGATTCCTGAAAGCAGGGCATTACACTTTCTGCTTATGCGTATTGAGTATTATTTCTTACTCATTTCCCTTCAATTCTGATCTTTTTGCTTTATGTCTTTGGGCATGTCTTGTTGGAAATATTTGATGGCCAGGTAAAGAGAGAGTGGAGGATGGAACATGAAGGCTGAGACTTTAGACTTGAGGAGACAAGCAAAGTAGGGCTGTGATCTTGAGGCGTCCTGCTGCAGCAACCTGGTTGGGGACCTGGGCTGATCTTATGTGTATCTGGGTGACCCTGTCCTCACTGGCTGTCAAAAAGACAGGTGTGAGGGAGGGAATTACCATGGGATTTTTTTTTTTATAATCATGGAAAATGCTAATAAATTAAAAATAAATAAAAATAAATTTAAAAGACAGGTGTATGATTTAAAGGGCATAAGCTATTTGCCCTCTCCAGAGCCATGCTGCTTCCCGCGGCCTCTACCTTTCCAGCCTGCACAGACCTCCCGAGTGGGGTGCTCAAGCCCCCCTTCTCCCACGCACACCTGCCACCAGGCCCAGACGTTCCATCCTCTGTATCCTTCGGTTCCCCACTCCAACCTCATTGCTCCCGCTGTCTCTTTGCCATGTAATTTATTGTTCATTGATTGATTGATTGATTCAATACACAACAGCCAGAGGCATCCCTGTGTCAGGCTCTTCTGCGAGAAAGACAATAGGTGTGGACAGCCTGGCATGCTCTTGGTCATCTGAAGCCCCTGCTCTCCAAGAGAATGTCCTCACTAGAGTCTAGGTTGCAAGTGACAGAAAATCAACATAGCAAAACGTAAACTTGTCGCTCATGTCACTGACAACTCTGGGGTAGCAGAAGTGTTGTTCATGTCATTGGCAACTCTGGAGGTAGTGATGAAGCTCTGGGCAAGGATGGATCCAGGGTCTCTCTCTCTTTCTCTCTCTCTCCAGTTTTCAGGTTCTTTCTTGCGATGTTGTCATCTTTGTGACAAGCAGCCCAGGGTTGTGGCCTATCCTCTCTGCAGTCTCTGTCTCTTCCCTGTGTGTTTGTACCAGAGATTGGTGGGTTCCATCATAAACAGGCAAAACCACGAGGGGTTTTGCAAAGATCCAGTTCTCACAGCAGTTCCACCAGAGGCCAGGCCACCTTCTCCTGGGCATCCTGCTAGGTGAGGGGAGGAGGGAAAGCCACAGGATGGGGAAAGAAGGCTGAGGTCTCTTTCCCTTCCTGCTCCAGATTCCGGTGTCCAGCTGTTCCAAGAACTGCCCGCGTGGGCAAAGGAAGAAGCCTGTGGGCCTCCACCCTTGTTGCTTCGAGTGCTGGGACTGCCCTCCGGGCACCTTCCTCAACTCCACAGGTACAGCCCCCGCCCGCGCTGCCTCGGCCCCACTTTGGGTTCTGCCTATTGCCTAGCAGCCCTGGGGTCTCCAGGGATGTCTTGCCCCTTGTCAAGGTCTAGAGGGTCTCCCCCAAAGTTCAGTGACCATGTCTGATGCTGCCTGTGCCAAGTGCCTGGAGTGCAGTAAAATCCCCAAAGCAGGCTGGTTCAGGAGGAGAGCTCGAAGGGATGCCAGTCACCCCAGGGAGGACTGACCCTGATCCCCATGACCACACACAGGTGTCCCCTGGATGGTAAATGAATAAACGAATGAGTGAGCGAATGCATCACTCTTGTAACAGAAGGAAGATTCTGGAAGACAGGGACAGCCTCTTACCTCTCTCTAGCCTCCCAAGCGCCTCACCTTGTCAGAGCCCAACATTGCTCAAGTGGCCATGTGTTGAATGACTTTCTCTCTCCTCTCTCTGCACAGGGTGTCTTTTTTTTTTTTTTGTTTTTTTCGAGGTAGGGTCTCACTCTGGTCCAGGCTGACCTGGAATTAACTCTGTAGCCTCAGGGTGGCCCTGAACTCACGGCGATCCTCCTACCTCTGCCTCCCAAGTGCTGGGATTAAAGGCGTGCGCCACCACGCCTGGCACAGGGTGTCTTTCTCAATTGCTCTCCACCTTACCTATTATGACAGAGTCTCTCACTGACCCGGAAACTCACCAATTAGGCTAGTCTAACTGGCCAGCAAGTCCCAAGGATCCTCTGTCTTTACCTTCAGAGTGCTGGGATCACAGGCGGGCGGCCACACCTGTCCAGCATGCAGCTGCAGGCCAGGATGCGAACTCAGTTCTCATGCTCGTGTGACGTGTGCTGTGTCCACTGAGCCATCTCCCAAGCAGTCTCCCTTCTTCCTTTCTCCTTCCTTCCTTCCTTCCTTCCTTCCTTCCTTCCTTCCTTCCTTCCTTCCTTCCTTCCTTCCTTCCTTCCTTCCTCACTGGAGATATAACACAGGACCTCATGTAGATTAGACAAGAGCACCACCACTAAGCTGTGCCCCAGCCTTTCCTTTTTTATTTTTCATTTTGAGACAAGATCTCACTAAATTGCCCAGGCTGGCCTTGAACTTGTGATCCTCTTGCCCCAGACTCCTGAGTGGCCGGGATTACAGGCCTGTGCCACCACTGCACGGGTTCTTGATGAGAAACCCTACCTCTCTCCCAGCAGAGCACAGACTCCAGGAACATGGGACGGTCTCCCCTTCAGTGTTCACGTTAGTGTTTAGCACCATTCAGGGCTGAGTCAACTTTTTCTTCCTTGAGACCTCATTGGTTTGTGAGTGAAGCGGGCACTTTCATCTGTGGGTAAAAGCACTTGGTGTGTGTCTAGCAGAGCACAGGGCATGAAGTAAGTGGTGACCAACTGTTGCCATCAGGTTCGCATTGCTGGCAGAAAACGCCCGACCAAGAGCAGCTTGTGGGAAAAAGAGGGTTTATTTTGACTTACAGACTTGAGGGGAAGCTCCATGATGGCAGGGAAAACGATGGCGTGAGCAGAGGGTAGACATCACCTCTTGGCCAACATCAAGTGGACAACAACAGCAGGAGAGTGTGCCAAACACTAGCAAGGGGACACTGGCTATAATATTCACAAGCCCACCCCCAACAATACACAGCCTCCAGGAGGCATTAATTCCCAAATCTCCTTTAGCTGGGAACCTAGCATTCATGACACCTGTTTATGGGGGACACCACACCAAGTTTGCTGAAGAACTTTTGCTGGTCTTTCTGCCGCAGATGCCAGTGGAACTAGGTTTTTAATGCTATTTTTAAATTATATATTTATTTGCAAGCACAGAGGAGAGAGTGAGAGTGAGAGAGGGTGGGGGACTGAGAGAGAGAGAATGGGCATTTCAGGGCCTCTAGCCACTGTAAATGAATTCCAGATGCATGCACCACTTTGTGCATCTGGCTTTATGCGGGTATTGGGGAACTGAACCTGGGTCATTAGGCTTTGTAGGCAAGCGCCTTAACAGCCGAGCCATCTCTCTGGTTCAGGGACCAGGATTAGTCCATCTCTGGGCCTCCCATATTGGGATACCTGCTATGATAGATGGAGCTGAATGAAATTACTAAATGAAATTCTTCCTTCCTTCCTTTTTCTTTTTGCCTTTTTTCTTTCTCTCCCTCTTTCTTTCTTTCTCTCGCTCTTTCTTTTCTTTTCTTTTCTTTTCTTTTCTTTTCTTTTCTTTTCTTTTCTTTCCTTCCCTCCCTCCCCCTTCCTTCCTTCCTTCCTTCCTTCCTTCCTCCCTCCCTCCCTCCCTCCCTCCCTCCCTCCCTCCCTCCCTCCCTCCCTCCCTCCCTCCCTCCTTCCTTCCTTCCTTCCTTCCTTCCTTCCTTCCTTCCTTTCTTGAGGTAGGGTCTCACTCTAGCTCAGGCTGATCTGGAATTCCCTATGTAGTCTCAGTGTGGCCTTGAACTCACAGCAGTCTCCCTACCTGCCTCCCAAGTGCTGGGTGCACCACAACACCTGGCTTGAATGAAATTCTTGAAGACGTGATTGAAAGTGAAAGGGTGAGGTCTTGGAAGGAAGGAGCTATAGTTGGTAGGCTCTGAGCAGGGAGGCCTGCATTCAAACACTGCTCTGGTAACATACTGGCTTTGTGACTTGGGGAAAGTTACTTAAACTGGCTGGGCCTCTGTTTCTACAACTGTGAGATGGGGTTATGGGGGGGGGGCTCTAGCCATGAGTATGGGAGTTTGTTTAGTTTTTCTCTGGCCCAGGCTAGGTGTGATAGATACGGTTTAACTGATGGGTGTCACTATGGGCTTTTACAGATGAATTTAACTGTCACAACTGCCCAAGTTCCATGTGGTCCCACAAGAATGCCATCTCCTGCTTCAAGCGGCGGCTGTCCTTCCTGGAGTGGAACGAGGCTCCCACCATCATGGTGTTCATATTGGCCGTCCTGGGCTTCCTTAGCACCCTGGCCATCCTGGTCATATTCTGGAAGCACTTCCAGACACCCATGGTGCGCTCGGCTGGGGGTCCCATGTGCTTCTTGATGCTCACGCCGCTGCTGCTGGCGTTTGGCATGGTGCCCGTGTATGTGGGGCCGCCCACAATCTTCACGTGTCTGTGCCGCCAAACCTTCTTTACCCTCTGCTACTCCGTCTGCCTCTCCTGCGTCACCGTGCGCTCCTTCCAGATCGTGTGCGTCTTCAAGATGGCCAGCCGCCTCCCGCGCGCCTATGGCTTCTGGGTGCGCTACCACGGCCCCTATATCTTTGTGGCCTTCACCACCGCCATCAAGGCGGCCTTGGTGGTGGGCAACATGCTGTCCACCACCATCAACCCCATAGGCCGGACAGATCCCGATGACCCCAACATCATGATCCTCTCCTGTCACCCCAACTACCGCAACGGGCTGTTGTTTAACACCAGCATGGACCTGTTGCTGTCGGTGGTGGGTTTCAGCTTCGCCTACATGGGCAAGGAGCTGCCCACCAACTACAACGAAGCCAAGTTCATCACCCTGAGCATGACCTTCTCCTTCACCTCCTCCATCTCCCTCTGCACCTTCATGTCCGTCCATGACGGAGTGTTAGTCACCATCATGGACCTGTTGGTCACCGTGCTCAACTTCCTGGCCATCAGCCTGGGCTACTTCGGCCCCAAATGTTACATGATCCTTTTCTACCCTGAGCGCAACACACAGGCCTACTTTAACAGCATGATTCAGGGCTACACCATGAGGAAGAGCTAGCTCCGCCCACTGGGGGGTGGAGCCTCGGCAGTGGGTGGAGTCAAGGCCTTTTTGACTGCCCCCACCACACCCTGGTCTCTGTAGGTGTTCCCCTGACAGTGCAGCCTGGCTGATTTCAACCACTTGGTGATGGGTGTCTAAAAGTAGCCACACTGTGTTCTTTTCCCTTGAGCTGTTTTGCTTGCCAGGCACAGCCACCCTTTCTGGAAGAAACCACCCAAGGTGACCTATTGGTCTCTAAGAATGGTAGGAATTAGCGGCTTACCACCGCCATCTGGCGGTCACATGGGCGCCTGCAGGTTCAGGCAATGCCCATGGTGCCTGCTTAAGGCCCTGGTGAGGGTGACTTGGGCTGGAGTGCGCTGTGAGCTCCAGCAGTGTGGCCTGGCATGTTCCCTCACTGTCTCACACTTCTGCATCTCATTCCTGACTCTCAGAAGAGCTCAGATTGGGGCTTCTGTGTGCTCTGGGCTGGGCAAATAAACCTCGCGTGGGTGAAATCACCGGCTGTTTTTCTTGCGTTCAGAGGCCCCCTGAGAAGGGACTGGTGGCCACAGAGCGACCTGGGCTTCAACCTCAGCATTGCCCCTGCAAGCTGGGTGCCCCTGGAGAAGTTTGTCCTTGAGTTTACACTTGCCTGCCTCCCAAGTGGGGGACAGTACAAGTGTTCAGATTTTATCCATGATAATATGCAAAAATGCACACGGTAGGAGCTCAATAAATGGCAACAGTTGCATATCCAGGTGTCTCTGAAGCCATCAGGGTCAGCATGACATTGTTTTTAAAAAATTTAGTGTAGTTTAATTTTTAACAATATTTTATTTTTATTTATTTGAGAGAAAGAGGCAGAATTAGAGAGAGAAAGAGATTGAGAGTGAGAGAGGAGGAAGGAGAGGGAAAAGGAGAGGGAGAGCACCAAGATTTCCAGCCACTGCAAATGAACCCCGGATGCATGCACCACCTTGTGCATCTGGCTTATGTGGGTTCTGAGGAACTGAACTGAGGTCCTTGAGCTTTGCAGGGAAGCGCTTTTAACCACTAAGCCATCTCTCCAGCCTGTGTCTTTTAGTTTTTGAATGTTCAGATTCCAGGGACCCTCTATCCCAGTGCTTACAGCATCACCTCTGTGGGCAACCCACTTCCTTCAAACTGTTCCCCAGCCCTACCCACTCTGGCAAACAGTGGGTGTGGTCTACAGGTCACTCAGATCTCGGATGCCCCAGAGCCAGTGTATCCTGGCATGGTCATGTTTGCACCACACTTCGGGAATGCCGTGCTGCCCAGTACACCCCTCCCCCATCCGCAGTGGGCTCCAGTCAGGTATTCCTGCCAGGAGGCCTGGCCCCTGCAGCTCACCAGGCAGCTGCAGTTTCAGTGTGAGGCTCCGAATTGCTCTCCGGAGAGGTTTCGTGACCGACCGGGGAGCACCCAGCTTGCCCGCACGAGCTCAAGCGTCAGTGTGTTCAGGCTCAGGAGGAGTGACAGGCTCCCTCAGCGCTAATCGCTGGAGGATACAGGACTTCTTCCGACCTTCCGCGGGAGTGAGTCACAGTTCCCAGCCATGACTCTGGCAGGAGTATCTGCCACAGGCTGAGGGCTGCTGGGAACAGGGCTGTCTCCTTGTGGGTCTCAGTTTATCTGTTTCATACCTCAAGGTGGTATGTGGCAAGATCTCAGTTTCAATGCCCTGGCATTTGAAGGAACAGTAGTTTTTTTTTGTCTCTTGAAGTAGGGTCTCTTTCTAGCCTGGGCTGACCTGACATTCACTATGGCTAGCCTCAAACTCACAATGATCCTCCTATTTCAGCTTTCTGGGTGCTGGGATTAAACGTGTGCACCACCACACCTCAGAGACAGAGGGGGGAGGAGAGGGAGCATGGGTGCGCTAGGGTCTCTAGCCACTGCAAATGAACTCTAGATGCACACGTCACTTTGTGCATCTGGCTTCACGTAGCAGGTGCGTCATGGATACTAAATCCCAGCCAGTCCCCTCCCCCATTCCCTGAAGCCGCTGTCTCAGTTCAGGTCATTGACTCAGTATGGGTTCTGGGTACCGAGAGCTCCCGCAGCACCCATGGGGCTGGGGCCTTCCACGGTACCCACATCTGAGACTTCAGATCCTGTGGTAAAACGGCCTTGCATTTGCCTAGAACCATGCACGTGCTCCCATAAGCTTGAAATGATCACCAGGTGACTTAGAATACCCAACACAAGGCAAACGTGGTGGGGACACGTTGTTCTACCCTATTATTCAGGGAAAGCGACAAGGAAAAAGTCCAGACATGTTCAGTATAGGTACTATTTTATTTTTTGGCTTTTCAAGATAATGTCTTGCTCTAGCTCAGGCTGGCCTAGAATTCACTATATAGTCTCAAGCTGGCCTTGAACTCACAGCGACCCTCCTACGTGTTGGGACTAAGGGCATGTGCCACCACACCTGGTGAGCGTAGATACAGCCTTTAGAAAAATTGTGGGTAGGGGCTGGGAGAGGTTCAATGGCTAAAGCACTTGCCATGCAACCATGAGACCTGACAAACTACATCAAAGCCAAATGCTCTGGCGGACATGTAGAATCCAGGATGCCCATGGATGGCTAGGGAGGTGGAGACAGGTGACTTGTCTGGCAAATGCAGCTGTGAACAACCAGAGGCCTCAAAACAAGGCGAAAGGTCATGATCAGAAGCCAGGGTTGTTTCTCCCAAGTACTGTAGCCTGCATGTGCACACCCACCAAGACACACACACACACACACACACACACACACACACACACACACACACACAGGTATTTTGGTCTGTGGTAGGTTGAATCTGTGGATGGGGACTCCATGATGACAGAATGACAAAATGCTGACTTACAGTCCTTACTGTCACAGCATCACATGGTCCGTGATGCGGACAGCAGTAACAGTGCCCGACCTCATTCCTCTGCCCAGGTACCCTCCTCAAGCTCTGCCAGCCACACAGCTATAAGGATCCTTCACCAGTGGTGGTCAAAGGGACTAGCAGAATTCATAAAAGGTGCGCAGTGTGCTGTGACTGACCTATACCCCCGTGCTTGCCCCCAGCCAGAATCACCACACTTTTCTGGAGCTGGAGTCTGAGGCCCATGGTAGCAACAGCCTCACTTGCTCAAGAGGGTCTGAGTGATGTGCACCAGGGTCCCCTTCTCCCTCCCGTTCTGAAGGTCCAAGCCTATTGGATGGTGTTACCCACCTCGGGGCGGGTCTTCCCCAACTCCAAACACAGGCCCACACGCCGACAGAGCTTGGAAGCATGTGCTTTACTGACTGTCTAGCTTTCTCTCAATGCGATCAGGTTGATGACGCAGACTCACCATCACAGATCCCAGCACGGACTGTGGGGTCTTTCTGGAACACCTCTTCTCTGGCCCTTCCACTTTCCAGGGTAGCCCAGGGCATGAGCAGAAGCTATGCCCAACCTGGGTTTCTTGGGAAACCTCTTTTTTTTTTTTTTTTTTTTTCAAGGTAGGGTCTCACTCTAGCCTAGGCTGACCTGGAATTCTCTCTGTAGTCTCAGGGTGGCCTTGAACTCACAGCGATCCTTCTACCTCTGCCTCCCGAGTGCTGGGATTAAAGGCGTGCGCCACCGCACCCGGCTCAGGAACCACTTTTTGTGGCTCAGTCCTGGACATGGCCTTGTCCCCTCCATCCCCTCTGCCTGAGCTTGTCAGAGCTCCAGAAGTTTTCATCTTTCAGTTCTCTTTCCTCACATGCCTCTGGTCCCTTGAGGTAATTTTTCTTTTGGAGGGTGGAAGAAGAAGAGCTAATGGCCTCACTTCTTGGTTCCGTTAGAGGACTGCCATTAGCGCTGACAGTCCTAGGATCCTGGGACCTCAGAGGACATCAGTGGCACGTCTCCTCTTGCAGCTGTCAGGATGGTCAAACTCGATCCATCCTTGTTCGCACCCAGTGACGGAGGCTCACTGAGTACAATCCTAATTGTAAACGACTGTAGGTTGAGGGAAATCCCTGCTTCCCGGGTTTGTCTTTGTCTCCTTCTAGACACTTTACACACCTTCAGCTAATTTTTCATTCGCGGGTATCCCTTCCCTTGTGACAACTGAAGGAATCATTGCCTTTCAGGAAACCGCCTCTCTTTTCCCTGTCACTTCCTTACCCTACCTAGTGGCCCCTGTTCTCAGAACAAGAGCTATGTGGGTCCACGTCCTGTAATAGGGAGCAGGTGATCTGTCTGTCCCCTGTCTGTAGTAATTGGCTCAAGAATGAGTCACATGATCTGGGCTGGTCCAATCGGAGGGACTCTGGGGACTTGTGTTGGGACAAAGACTGTATATTATTTAGCATGGTTATAGAGTCAGGAACGGGCAGGGAAGTTTTCAGGCTGGGTTTGACTCCCTTGTGGGACCTTCCTCTGGACTCCTCTCTTGCCCTGTTGTGGAGCCACATCCAGCTCCTCATTCTTCCTCAAATACACCACAGTTCTGCCTCGGGCCCTTTGCACTGCCGGCTCCTTCTGTCAGGGTGTTGTTGCCTGACAGGCCTGCTCCCTCATTTATTTCTCCTTCTCCTGCTTTCCCTCGCATCCATCATGGTCAACGCGACACACCGACACACCGGATAGCTTCCTTCCTAGCTGTGTTCTACTCCACAGGAGCCCACCGGCCTCTGGCTGTCTTGGCTCCTGGAAAGCATTTGGCCCAGAGGAGATGCTTATGAGTGTTGTCAGGGAGAAAAAGTGATGCAGGTCATGACCAGCAGACCCAGCAACTTCTCTGGAAGTGATGGCCAGTGGGAGTGGATGAGATGTGGGTCCAGACCAGGAGAGGATGTTGGGGGCAGTCATTCATTCCTTTCTTCACTTGCTGAGCAATGCTTTTTTGAGCTCTTTCTTTCTTTCTTTCTTTTCTTTCTTTCTTTCTTTCTTTCTTTCTTTCTTTCTTTCTTTCTTTCTTTCTTTTTTGTGGTTTTTCAAGGTAGGGGTTTCACTCTAGCTCAGGTTGACCTGGAATTAACTATGTAGTCTCAGGGTGGTCTTAAACTCACAAGGACCCTCCTACCTCTGCCTTCCAAGTGCTGGGATTAAAGGCATGCGCCACCACACTGGGCTCTTTATTTAAATGATTTTTTTTTTGTTTATTTATTTCAGAGTGACAGAGAGGAGACAGATAGAGAATGGGCATGCCAGAGTTTCCAGCCACTGCAAAGGAACTCCAGATGCGTGTGCCTCCTTGTGCATCTGGCTAATGTGGGTCCTGGGGAATTGAGCCTCGAACCAGAGTCCTTAGGACTCACAGGCAAGCGCTTAACCGCTAAGCCATCTCTCAAGCACAATCCGGCTCTTTTTTTGAGCACTTTCTAGGTAGCACCGAGAACACAGTACCACACAAAAAGATAGTCCCTATACTCAGCAGCCTGCCTTCCTGTGGAGGGCTCAGGCTATCCTGGCATCAGTCAGCAGTATGGGATGCCTTTCTCTCAGCAGTGGGAAGGTTCCAGATAGCTGACAGCTGATGTCAAGCAGGGACCTAAAGAATGAACAGTAGTCGGCCAAGCGAGGAAGGTGTTTCAAGCAAGGGATGCCAGGCAGAAGGATGGCCTGTGCAAAGGTCCTGTGGCAGAGAGAGCTGGCAGCTGCAAGAGCGGAGGATTAGGATGCTGAGCCTGAGAGCGGGTGAGTGAGGGAAGAGATGGTAGGAGAAGAGAAAGACAGGAAGGGGGAAGGATGGAGGGAGACAGGAGAGAAAGCAGGTATATGGGCAATAGAAAAGGAGAGAGACAGAGAGAGAGAGAGAGAGATGGGGGGATAGAGACAGATGACTGTGCCATCTGTCTGGCCCTGAGCTGCCTTGTGGGGCCCTCCTTGGAACAGAGGGGTGATGGTGATGCAACCACCCCCTTTAGAGCAGTTGGGGGGTAGTCAGCAGGATAAGTGTCCCCGTGAATCTTCTACAAGTGCGAGGACTCGGACACTCTTTGGACACAGAACTCTGAGGGGCACTGGAAGAGAGGAGCCAGGAGAGTGGGGACTGGGTTCAAGTGGCTGAGCAAGGCTCGGAGACCCTTGAAGAGTTTGCTAGCTATCTGGTCCAGGGGAGCAATGACGGTGACCAGTGTTGGCTAATGGGGGCGATGGAGTTGGGGGTCACATCAGTGCTCTGTGGAAGTGGATTAGTGGTGGGAGTGGGGGAAGGATGTGGCTGGAGCCTCGGTTTGGTTGCTGGCTGCCTGGGAAAGTTGTTAGGTGGGCTTGGGGCCACCCTAAAGGCACTCATGCCATCCTCCTGCCAGGCTTGAGACCTAGCCTAACATTCTCAATCAGTTGCCGTCTTGACTTCTGCAGGCCTTCGGGGCAGTGCACCCCTGCCGGATTCAGGAGTCTACCTGATGCTGGGGACATGTGGAGGAGAATTTGAGAGCTCTGAGGCTACTCCCATCCAGGGCCACCCGTCTATAGAGTGGTCCAGTCCTCAGAAATAGGCAGTGACTCAAGAGCCTCCCTGGTCACAAGCTTTCCACCTGATAGACATGCCTACCTGGGTGTCCAGGGGGGTGAGGAGAGGACAGCCCTGCTGCCTTGTGCGGGGAAGCGGGCCGGCATCCTCCATCTCATGATGATGTATTGGAGCCATCTGCTTCCAGTTAGCAGGCTCCTGGACGCCTAATTGGCAGATCAAAGATTTGATGTTCCACGTTAGATAAGTCCTTAGCACAGCCCCGTGGAGTCTGACACTTTCTGGATGGAGCCCAAGTGCTGTGTCCGACCTCCGTGGGGTGCCGGGTGCAAATGAGAACCAGACTCCCGTGCAGAACCGGGAGGATGTTAACAAGTGTCAGGGAGCTTTGAAGCCTCTGAAACTTAAGCCCCAACGTTAAGGAGGAGGCAGGAGTTATCCGAGGGGGTTTCCTGACCTCCGCAGTGTCTAGGGACATCCAGGAGCATGTGGGTCATGCCGCTGCCAAATTATGTGTGTAGTGAGGGCTACAGGTTCAATATGGGGGTCCTCTGCCATCACTTTCTCTACGTCCTGCTTTGGGACTCTAGGAAAGCAGCTGTGTGCCTCTCGTAGCCTCTGGCAGCCTTGGCTTCCCCATCTTGGAAATGGACAAACGAAGCTTTCCTCATGCCAGGGCACAGATAGGCTCAGGGAGGGACTGGCTGAGGCTGTGTCTGTGGTTCTTATGTGTCGGTATTAACTAGCCTGACCTGGAGACAGGGTCATAGCTGTGCCCACAGAGACACAGGGGCCATCCCACAGACAGAGTCACAATGGTCCCTCCTTGGAGTCACAGTGGCCATCCCTTACTCCGTTAGAGAGTCACAGATGTTCCCCTTGTAGAGACACATGGTCCCATACCAGAGAATCACAGTGGTCCTTAGCAAGTTACCTGGGTCTCCCTTACAAAGCGACAGTGGTCCACCTTACAGAGTACCAGTTGTCATTCCCACGGAGTCACAGTGGTCAACTGTAACAGTCAGTCGGCCCACCTATAGAGCCACAGTGGTTGACCCCTATAGCAAGTCACAGAGTCATATTGATCCTCCCTTGCTCCATTTGAGTGTCACAGTGATTCCCTTAAGTCACAGTGATCTCTTGCAGCCTTGGCTTCCTCCTCACAGGGTCACAGTGGTCGCCACTTAAACCCATGCAGGGTCACAGTCGTCCACACATAGTCACAGTGGTTATACCCTTACAGTCCCAGTGGTCCATGTAGAATCTCGGGTCTCCTTAACAGAGTTATAGTGGTTCCTTCACAAAGTCACACTTTTCTTCATTTCCTGACCCCAGGACCCAATTTCTCCAGCCATAAAAGGTGAGTGGCCCTAACTTGGGTACAGCTCTTCCTCGGGTGGTTCTGATGACCAGATTCATTCCAAGCCAGAGGACTGGGTATCCCATGGCCTTGGGCTATCAGGCCTTGCCCTAGGGTCCTTGGCCAAGGCTAATGGAAGTCCAGGATGTGTTCACTGAAGGGTAGTCCCAGAAGCCGACAGCAGATGGTGCTGTTGGTCTCATTCCTGGGCAAGCCTCCCAACCTGGGACCTGGAAGGGCCTAGAACTGGTCTTGGATAGATATATGAAGAGACAGATAAATAGACAGACACAAGTACTCATATGCACACGCGTGTGTGCGCACACACGCAGGGCATGGAGACACCCACACGTGCAAGCAGGCTGGTCTGTCTTCAAAGTATGGTCGAATAACCAGACTGGCTGTGGTCACATAGTATATGTGTTTACATGTCACTACCATGTCATGGGGTCTGCAAGGCTAGGTATGGGTAAGTGTGAGAGAACAGGGCTAAGCACAGGACAGGTGTGTGTGGGTTCTGGTTGGAAGGTGTTGGATGCATCTGTGTGTCTGAGTGTGAGACAGTGTGTGCACATGGGAATGTGAATGGGATGGCTGTGTAAGCATACCAGTGCCATGGCTCCCTGGATACATCACTCATCTCCGTGGAGAAATGGCATGTCCGTGCCTGCTGTATATGTGCCTGGATGCATGCTCATGCGTTAGTGTGTGTGTATTTGAGTGTGTGTGCGTATCTCGGTGTGTTTACCACAGGCCCCTGACAACCTCTGTAAGGAACAGCGCGCTGTGAGGCCAGGCTGCACCCAGCATTGAGCTCTTGTTAGGTAAGCTGTAGAGGCAGCTGACCTGGTGCCTAGCAACCCCAGCCCAGGTCAGGAAGCATGTGGTCATCCTCCAGAGCCAGATGGGGTAGCCCTGTCCCTATTGCACAGATGGAAACACTGAGGTTGGAGAGGAGAGGAATGTGTTTGCAGTTATAATGAGGAGGCTAGGGCTGGGTTTTTAACCACTGAGACATCTCCCCAGCCCTGTTTTTAGTTTTTTTTTTTAATATTTTATTTAGGAGCTGGGCGTGGTGGCTCATGCCTTTAATCCCAGCACTTGGGAGGCAGAGATAGGAGGATCACCATGAATTCGCGGTCACCCTGAGACTCCATAGTGAATTCCAGGTCAGCCTGAGTGAGAGTGAGACCCTATCTTGAAAAAACCAAAAAAATTTTATTTATTTGAAAGAGTGAAAGACAGAATGGGTGTGCCAGGGCCTCTAGACACTACAACAAATAAACTCCATGAACTCCAGATGCATATGCCACCTTGTATATCTGGCTTTATGTGGGTTTGGGGAATTGAACCAGGGTCCTTAGGCTTTGTAGGCAAGTGCCTTAACCATTGAGCCATCTCTCCAGCCCCACCTTACTTTTTAGATGAGCAGAAAGAACATGATTGGATTGTCCCTTTAGCATGCAGATGGCAGCTTTGCTGAGGGCACCTGAGAGATACAGGCTGGCATGTGTGCGTCTCAGGAGTTTAGGCCCATTTCGGGGAATCTCTTGCTTGTCTGAACATCTTATTTTCCCGCTTGGATGGTTACCGTGCAGCCTGCATCTCACTGCCTGCACCTCCGGAAGCACAGCTCTGGGGGAGTACCCCCAACATACGCATCTACAGACAGCCTGCATGTCAGCACCTCCGTTCTGATGCTGCGCAGGAAGGAAACCAGGGACAGAGAGGGCAGCTCCTTCCCCCATGCCACACAGCAATGGCTCCTGGAACACAGGGAAGGCAGAGCAAGGAAACAGAGAGGAAATAAACTGTGACCAAACAGATAAGTTAATGGAATTAAGCCTGCGGACCTCAGAGCTAGACCACTGGGTCTGAATGCTGGCTTTGCCACCTAGTAGCTGTGTGATCTTAGGCAACTCACTTAGCGTCTCTGAACCTCAGCTTCCTATGTAGAATGGAGTTGGTAATGGCAGGACATTGCTACCCGAGGGGTCTCCTTTGAGGATTGAGGTTGTACTCCCCCCCCCGGGGATCAGGCCACTCAGTGGGTAGGGTAGCTGTTCCAATGTATCCTGTTCTTCGTGGATCACACTGTTAACCAAGGAATGGCCTGGCTTTGTAGGCAAAGGAAGTGAGAGGGAGGAGAAAGCTGGTCCCACCCAGGCTGTGCCCAGCCTCGCTGGCTCCCTGCCTGCCGAACCGCCTTGGCAGAGGACTGAGGAGGGGGCTGGAGGGCCGTGTATGTGTTGGGGGGAAGCAGCCAGCCTGACATAAGGCCCTCAAGAATGCAATCCGCTTCCTCTCGGGCCCCTGGGAGCCTGGTAATCCTGACTGTGGGGAGACAGCTGTGCAGCCGGCGGGCAGGCGGCTCAGGGGCTGCCCCCCTTCCTGGCTGTTCCTGAGGGCTGGGGGGCTGTGGCAATTAACCCTGGCCCGGCCAGAGCCATGAGGAGGGAGGTGGAGGGGGGAGAAGTAGCAGGTAGGGCAATGGGAAGTTGGTGAGGTCTGAGATGGGCTCCAGGCTGAGCCCATCCTGGAAGTCACCCGCAGGTGTGGCCATCCGGGCCTCGTAGGCTGGCGCCTGTGACTGCACTTTGTGCATGGCGGGCGGGGGGAGCGGGGGAAAGTTTTTATTATTTTCAATTTTTTTCTTTCTTTCTTTCTTGTTTGTTTATTTGAGAGAGAAAAAGAGAAAGCATGGATGGGCCGGGGTCTCCTGCCACTGCAAACGAACTCTAGATGTATGCATCACTCTGTGCATCTTGCTTTATGTGGATACTGGGGAATCGAACCTGGGACTGTCAGGCTTTCCAAGCAAGTGCCTTGAACTACTGAGCCATGTCTCCAGCCTGAGGTTTATTAAAAGCAGGGTCACAGTTGCAGAGGTTATTTAACTCCCATCCCTTTCCTACGCAGAAGGGAAACTGAGACCTAGACCCGGGCAACCACTGGCTGAAGCTCACTCAAGGTGGGACTGAGTGAGGAGTGAATGAAGTCAGGCTTTCTGGCTCTAAAGCTGGAGGCTGCTTCCGCCTTCACGGTCTCAGGACAGCAAAGCGTGTGGCTTCTCCCTCACCGCCCCCCCACCCCATGGGGTGTGCCACAGTGGGGTCATGTGGCTACCCTCCGACTCTGAGACGTTGAGGATGATGCCACTCGTGTTTGTAGGCTTTGACCTGCATAGTTAATAGTTCCATGGTTTCTGTTGTGGTACTTTATAGCTCGCCAAGCCTCTGCCCGCTTGTGTGAGTAGATGCTTTTACTCCCCTTTACACAAGTGGGCACGGAACCTCTGAGAACAGCGGGGGCTTGACACATCCCACGGCCAGAAACAATGGTAGCCAACTGGCACTGGCACTTAAAAAAATTACGTTTATTTATTTATTTGACAGAGAAAGAGGGAGGGAGGGAGAGAGAGAGAGAGAGAGAGGGAGGGAGAATGGGCACGCCAGGGCCTCCAGCCATTGCAAAGGAACTCCAGATGCGTGCGCCCCTTGTGCATCTGGCTAATGTGGGTCCTGAGGAATTGAACCAGGGTCCTTTGGCTTTGCAGGCAAATGCCTTAACCGTTAAGCCATCCCTCCAGCCCCCACAGGCACTTTTTGAAGGCAGGCTCCATACCTCGAAATCTTTTGCAGGCGCAGTGGCTTCTGCAGTCACCCGCGTGCCCTCCTTCCTGCACACTGACATCCACCCAGGCCCCTTGCAGGCTTCTCAGATCCCAGCTTCCCACCCATGGGTGTCATGTTAGAATTGGTCACTATCTCTCACCTGGACACCTGTGGCCTCCTTGCTGGCCATTGCCCTCAGTAGCAGGTATGTCCTCTGCTGCAGTTACCGTCTCATCGTCGGGACGAAACCCCCAACCCAAAGCAGCTGATGGGAGGAAAGTTTTTTATTTTGGCTTACAGTCTGTAGGGGATGCTCCATGATGGCAGAGAAATGATGGCATGAGCAGAGCAGAGGCTGGGCATCATCCATGCCACTGGAGGTGGAAAACAGCAACAGGAGAGTGAATCCAACTAACACTGGTGACCTGGGAACTAATAAACCATCAAGGGTCACCCCTAGCAACACACCTCCTCCAGAAAGGCTCCACCTCCCAAATTCTCATCAGCTGGGAACCGAGCATTCAAAACACACGAGTTTATGGGGGACATCTGGTCAACCACCACAGCTTCCTGTAGTGGGATCACATCACATCCCCAGCAACTTACAGCCTTTTGGTAGCTCCCAGCACTCTTAGTAGACTTCTAGACTTCCAGCTAGTCTGTAAGGCCCCTGATACCTGTTCCTAACTCTTATGGCTTTGTCTCATCCCCTCGTTCCTGTCATTCTCACTGTTGTGTTCACTCCTTTCTCTTCCTTGAACCCATTCATTTGACCTCTGCATGTGCTGTTCTCTCTTCTACCTGGAGTGTCTTGCCCTCACCTCACCTATGCATGGCTGTCTCTCTGTAGTCTTTTTATAAAATCTTATTTATTTATTTTAGAGAGAGAGGGAGAGAGAGAGAGAAAGGCAGACATAGAGAAAGAATGGGTGTTTCAGGTTCTCCAGCTATTGCAAAGTAACACCAGATGCACGTACCTTGAGCATCTGTCTTATGTGGGTCCTGGGGAATCGAACCTGGGGGGTCATTTGGCTTTGCAGACCAAGCACCTTAACCACTGGGCCATTTCTCCAGCCCTCTGTAGCCTTATCTCTGGACTTGACTGTCCTCATAGCACCCGTATCTGAGATGATCTCTTGTATTTATTTCTTTTTTATTTTTATTTTTATTAACTTTATTTATTTCAGAGAGAGAGAATGGGCACACCAGGGCCTTTAGCCACTGTAAATGAACTCCAGATACATGCACCACCTTGTGCATCTGGCTTATATGAGTCTTGGGGATCCAAACCTGGGTCCTTTGGCTTCACAGGCAAGTGCCTTAACCACAAATCCTTCTGTATTTCTTTTGCTTTTGAGCTTATAATCTGCCTCAGCAGCCTTAGATGGAACTGTTCTGAGGGCAAGGACTCCATGTGCTGTGCTGAAACTTCAGTTCATAGAACAGCCCAGAGCTCTCACTGGTAGATATTCAATAAGTGAGTGATTCTCTACCTAAGGATGTGACCAAGGCTGCTCTAATTCTAAGACTCTATTTCATTTCCATTAGCTGGTCTGGTTATCTGGCTGTGAGCCCCAAGCCCCCTTTCCCAACCTCCTCCTGCTGTCAGCATACGAAGGACACTTGGTGCCTGAACTCCTAGTGTATTGCAATTCCTTCTTCTCTGTTTGCTCGGGCTGGCTCTCAGTTCCTAGCTCAAGCCCTCTTCTTATCTCAGTCCTCCATGTGCTAGGACTTCAGACGGACCACACTACCCAGTGTCCAGATTTTTTTTTTAATTAATTATTTATTTATTTGAGAGCGACAGACACAGAGAGAAAGACAGATAGAGGGAGAGAGAGAGAATGGGCGCGCCAGGGCTTCCAGCCTCTGCAAACGAACTCCAGACGCATGCGCCCCCTTGTGCATCTGGCTAATGTGGGACCTGGGGAACCGAGCCTCGAACCGGGGTCCTTAGGCTTCATAGGCAAGCGCTTAACCGCTAAGCCATCTCTCCAGCCCAGTGTCCTGCTTTTTTGTTGTTGTTGTTTATTCAAGGTAGGGTCTCACTCTGTTTCTTTGTTTTCTTTTCTTTCTTTCTTTCTTTTTGTTGGCAGGATCTCACTCTAGCTTAGGCTGACCTGGAATTCACTATGTAATCTCAGGGTGGCCTTGAACTCATGGTGATCCTCCTACCTCTGCCTCTCAAGTGCTGGCATTAAAGGCGTGTGCCACCACGCCCAGCCCTGTTTGTTAATGCAATAGTCAAACATGGACAGGTCTCAGGAAGTCAAGGTGCAGACGAGGGCCCGGAAGTCAAGGAAGCCCACAAATCTCAGAAAATCTTGAGGCATCTGAGTCTGCACCATAGTGGCGGTGGGGAGGTACAGGGTGCTGGTGGCCAACAGGCTTCCCAGCAAGAGGTCCTCAGGGAGATGGGATGGGGCACTTCTCCAAACCCAGCTCCAACTCCAAGAATTTGGGGCACTGGTGGGGAAAGAAGAGACCAGGTCAGTGTATGAATGGCAGAGCACTTAAGGCCTGAACCCTAGTGCATTGGACAAGCCTCACCTGAAGCTCTGAGCCCTGGGTATCTGGACTGGGTTTGAGTGCCAATTTTGATGACTCTGGCCAGAAATAAAGATTTTTTTTTTTTTTTTTTTTTTTTGGTTTTTCAAGGTAGGGTTTCACTCTAGCTCAGTGTGACCTAGAATTTACTGTGTCGTCTCAGGGTGGCCTCAAACTCATGGTAATCCACCTACCCTTGCCTTCCAAGTGCTGGAATTAAAGGTGTGCACCACCATGCCTGGCTAGAAATAAGGATTTTAATGAGAACCCTCCACAGCTGCCATGTGACAATCCTGGTCCCTAAAATAAGGGGACTCTGTAACTCTCACATCCAGAGCACTCAGATGAAGAGGTTAGGGGGAGATGGATCAGCCTGGCCCCTCTGAGGCACCGAACATTATGCAATTAATGGACAAAAGCCCCATGGAGCAGATCAAGGTCACAGTCAAGGAAAACAGTGAAGGAAGCAGGGATGCCTCGGCTCTGGGCAATCCTGCTGTGTGATTTTGGGCAAGCCTCTCATCCTCTCCGAGTCTTTGTTTCTTGAGTGGATGAGCTCTGAACAGTCTTGGCTTATCAGACTTTGGGGTGCAGGGTCTGGGCCTCCCTCTGAGCAGCAGGTGGGAAGAAAAAGGGGAGAGAGCCCTGCCTTGCCCCTTCTTGGGAACATGCAAAGTTTAACCTGCTGGGGGGTCTTGGGCTGTGTTTGGGTCTGTATGACCCACTGGCCTCTAGCAGCCCAGTGGGAGGACGCTGGTTCTAGAATCCAGGTCTGGCTGGCTCCAGAAGGAGGGCTCTGGGACCAGGTCTGGAAGGGTCCTGGGGTGCAGTACTTGCTTTCTCAGTCTGGGGGAGATTAAGGACACTGGGGCAGGGAATTGAGGGGTTGAGAAGGAGCAGAGGGGCAGGACTGAGGGTCAGCTGGGGGCTGGGGATATGGCCCAGTCAGAACAGTGCATGAGGACCTGACCATGGGGCTCCAGTACCCACCTCAAAGCCTGGCAGGATGGTACTGGAGGTGGGTAGACAGGAGGATCCCTAGGGCTTGCTGGCTAGCTTGTCCAGCTGTACTGGTAAGCTGTAGGTCCAAGAGAGACCCTGTCTCAAAAAGTAAGGTGGGCAGGGATCGAGGAGGGCACCTAACATTGACCTTTGGCCTCCATATGCATGTGCACACATATACACTTGCATGCATGTGCACCCATGTGCATGAAAATACACATGCAAGGGCTGGAGAGATGGCTTAGTGGTTAAGCACTTGCCTGTGAAGTCTAAGGACCCTGGTTCAAGGCTGGATTACCCAGGACCCATGGAAGCCAGGTGCACAAGGTGGTGCTTGCATCTGAAGTTCATTTGCAGTGGCTGGAGGCCCTGGCATGCCCATTCTCTCTGTCTGCCTCTTTCTCTGTCTGTCGCTCTCAAATAAATAAAAACACAGGAAAACATAAATAAAAGTTTTTTCAAAAAATAGAAAGTACACATGCAGTTATACCACATACACATAAACATTCAAAAAAAAAAAAAAACCCAAGACAACAAAGCAAAATGACGACGTTTTCCCAATGGCTGCCCCACTGTGAAGCATTCTAAGCTTGTTGCCAGGCGTGGTGCCACACACCTTTAATCCCACTGCATGGAAGGCAGAGGTAGGAGGATTGTTATGAATTTGAGGCCATCTGCGAAGTCATCCCAGGTCAGCCCCAGCTAGAGTGAGGTCCTACCTCAAAAAAAAAAAAAAAAAAAAAAGACTGGACAGCCGTGGTGGCGCACACCTTTAATCCCAGCACATTGGGAGGCAGAGGTAGGAGGATTTCCATGAGTTCAAGGTCACCCTGAGACTACATAGTGGATTCCAGGTCAGCCTGGGCTAGAGTGAGACCCTACCTCAGAAAATAAAAAGCCCAAAAAGAAAAATTCTAGATGTGTATCTCTGCTGGTGCACTCTAGAACTCTTCCTGGTAGAGAGATTATTATGAAGCCCATTTTAGAGATGAGGCCTGGGTTGACTAAGGAGTGTGCCCAAGGTCACAGAGCTCCTATGGTCAGAACTTAGCTTGGCTTGGAGGTGGAGGCTGAGCCCTGGCTCTCCACATTGCATACTGGGGTCAGGAGAGTGGGGTCATCTCAGAGTCCCTCTTTTTTGGATGCTCCATTAGGTCTGGTCTGCCTGGCCCGGCACACATTGTTCTCTCAAAAAGAATGAGTGAGCAGCTGCCCAGCTAACCTGACATTTTAGGAAAGGACCCAGGCACCTGTGAGGCTGACACCCTCTGCGTGTGGCTGCTTTGGAGGTGTGAGCTGTGTCCCCATTGCACAGCCTTCTCCTTGGCTTTCCCAGAGATGGGCCCATAGAGGTTTCCAAAAGGCCTTGGATAGAATGTCATCCCTGAGCCCTTGAAAATCCGATCTCGCCCCAGCCTATCTCCCCAAGGTTCCCTCAGCCCATCAATCAGCAGAGAGACATGATCGTATTTTATAGCCTGGCCGAGCTGGGATGGCATGAAACCCAAGCCTGGGCCCCACTTGGGGTCCTGCCTGCTTAGGGGATCAAGGCAATCCGGCCGAAAATTAACCCTTTGTCGTCCCACTCCACCAGCTATGGGCACAGCATTCTTCAACCAGCTCACTCCACCAGCTATGGGCACAGCATCCTTCCGCCAGCTCTGCCTTATGAGGTTCCCTTGGGGATAACAGAACCTTCCGGGGTCCTGACTGCCCTCCAGGACTTTGAAGAAAGCTTAGGGTTCAGAGGAAGGTCTAGCCCAACCCAAAAACCTGTGTTCTGGCTCAAGGTCTGTCTCTTTGTGGCCAAGTGTCCTTTGGAAGTTGGCTGTCCCTCCCTGGGCTCCTAGACCTTACCTCTCACCAGGACATCCCAGGAACTCTGGTTTCTATTTCTGTGCCTGTCTTGTCCTCACAGGATGACCCACCATCTTCAACCCAAGTCTTCCTCGGGGTTAGCCGATCCGTAAGAAGAGACCCAGGCCTCTTTTAGGAGCTGCTCTTTTCTTTTGGGACCAAAGGCCTACATAGACGTTTCATTATCTAAGACGGTGTCGGCAGTTGCTGCAGAATCAGGTAGAAAGTCAAGCTTTCTACTGTTGCCTTCTGGGCTAGACCCCAGCTCCTTTCTCCTTTCCTGCTCCTGGCCTTGGACATGGATCTGTGGGTCCCTCTGGGACTCGGATTGTTGTCAAGGCCAAGGAGAGCAGGTGGCTCACCATGGGTAGGGTCAGGAAGGTGATCTGAGGTTGCAGAGGTTGACCCCTAGCGTTGGGGTGAGCCAGTCCCTGGGTAGGACACAGCAAGTGACCTTGGAGCCTCAGTTTGATCATCTTGTGGTCAAGAGGGAAACTGCCAAGGTACCTGATTGTCTTGAGGCTTAAATTCAGTAATGACCACAATCCGCAGAGCCCATATTGTTATCAGGACAGTCCCAGGAGGGGCCGAACTCCCCAGCCCCGAGAGACATTCAAGCAGGCCTTTGACTGTTAGGCTTTGCAAGACATTTGGAGGCCCCTCTCAGTGTGGATGGGGGCTGGGGTCCTAAAAGGGGTCTCCAGTTTCCAGCCCTGACTGGCAGAGGTCATTTGGGGAGAGGGAGGGTGCTCCTGGAGTAGCTTCCTCAGGTAGATGAGGCTCTGGGGACACGCGTGTCATACCAACAGCTGGATGTGCCAAGTTGATGGATAGCTGTTAGAGAATCAACTTTCTGAGGCTCTGTCAGTGGGCTGGGCAGGCTGGCCTGGGCGTCCTCAGACTGGGAGGAGTCTTGGTGACCAGCAGGTGGAGCATAGCCCCTTCTCCAGCCTAGAGGTCCTGTCACCTCCCCTGTCCCTTCCACAGGGTGTGCCTGGAGCTGAGACCCTCCCCTGCTTATTGCCTGGGGTCCTGGGTTGAGGGAAAGAACTCAAGTTCTGGGGTGAGGAGGTCAAGCTTCTAACGGGCTGTGTGGCTTCTCTATGGCTCGGTTTCCCTATTTGTCATTTTAAAATTTTATTTATCTATTTTCAGTGTGTGTGTGTGTGTGTGTGTGTGTGTGTGTGTGTGTGTGTTTGTGAGAGAAAAAGGAGGGGAAGATATAGGGTTAGAATGGGCATGCCAGGCCATCCAGCCATGGCAAATGAACTCCTGATGCATGGGCCCCCTTGTGCATCACTTATGTGGGTCCTGGGGAACCGAAGCTGGGTCCTTAGGCTTCATAGGCAAGCAACTTAACTGCTAAGTCATCTCTCCAGCCCTCTTTCTCTATTTGTAAATAGAAGGGGTTGGCTTATATTTTTCAGGGAACAGGAGGCTGGGTAGCTTCTAGTAAGACCAGAGATCTCAGTTTAAGCATCCAGCCCTCAGGGAGACTGGCTGCCCCTCCAGCCCCTCTGCGTCCATCTTCCCTTTCTGCTCCACTCCCACCTGCATAGCAGGCCGCACACTGTCCCAGCGGCTCCGTCTCTGACCCCTTCCCTCTGGAAGGCAAGATTCCTGGCTTGCACTGGAGGCCTACCTAGTGTCTGACACGCAGTAGGTTCTCAGTAAATGACAGGAGGTGCGCTTTTTGAGGGCGCAAGCTGTGATACATTTCCTGTCCTCCAGGTGTCGCTGTGTGCCCCCAGATTTACTTTTCAATGGAAAGCAATGAAAGTACCCATATCGGGGCAGGGTAAAGAGAGTTCCGCGCTCATTGAATGTCTAGCTAAGTGTCAGCTAAGTGTGCTGAGGAGATTACCCACTTTCAACAGCTCTGGCCCTTCTGCTTCGGAGAATTTCAGAACCCAACTGTGGTCCTCCTGCCTCTGTTCATCTCAAGTCCAGGCTGGTACAAAATGGATGCTGTAGGGCTTTGCTCACCGGTGGATGAACGTGAAAGATGAGCAACTGAGGCTTGGGGAGCTGTCGCCAAGCTCAGGCCCCAGTACAGTCGGCCCCAGGCCAGGCAGGTGGAGGACGAGAGCCCGTGTGTGTTGCGCGCATCGGCTGCGGTCAGCCCTCTGTTCCTCCCCCGTTCTTTCATGTTATTGCTGTTTTTGTTTTTCTTCCTTAAAAAACTAACTCACCCACACACAAAAAAATGATGATCTCCCACAACTTGGAGAAATGGCCTGTACCCCACGTCTGGCCCCAGGACATTTTTATGGCCCTTTCCAGGCGGGGATGTGACTGACGCCCAGTGACATGAGTCCCGTTCCCAGCCTTGGCCAGCCGGGAAGGCCCATCCATCTTCCCAGCTGGCGGCTGCATGTGGGAAAGTCGTGGGGGTGGGGGTGGGGATGGGGAGCACCTGTTGCTCTCACTCTGTACAAGCTGAAGCCCAGCTCCAGGCTGCCAGCCCCTCCCCTCCTCGGCAGTGGTGGTGACGGGCTGGGGGCTGACCAGACCCGGCCACAGGCATCTGCTCTGAACGTGGCTGACTTCAGCCAGGACGATGAATTGCGATGAGTGGGAGCTTGCTACAGGCCTGGCATTTCCTTTATGGGGCTCCCCCCAAGCTCCAGAAGAGGCAGCAGACCCCAGGGAGTTCCCAGTTAGGAAGGAACCAGCCCTTGTTCAGGATGGCTTCCATGTAAAGGCAGATGGCATTGGTGATGGGGTGCATGCTACTCCTGGCCAGGAGGGGAAGGGGAAGCCGGGCTGAGGGATCAACAGCAGTGGAGACTGAGAAGCTTGTGAGGGCAAGGTGTGCTTAGGAAAACTTGGAGGGCATGAAGCGGGGCGAGGTTAAATTTGGTTGGAGAGGGAGGTGGGGTCTGCATCCCAAGACAGGACCTTGCACGGAGACTTACCCAGAAAGCAGTAGGGTAGTCACTGCAGGAAAGGGACCTGGTCACATCTGTCTCCTACAGAGAGCTCTGTGTCTTGGGAGAAGAGGGCTGAGGGTGAGCGATGAGGCCAAAGACAGAGATGGGGTCAGATCCCAGTCCACGGTGATGGGCCGAGGCCTTCCTAGGCTTACTCAGACCCAGTGTTCCAGGCACGGTCCCTTGTGCATGCCTGCCTCCTCTCGCCGCCTTTGTAACGACATAACGGGGCGAAGGGTGATTTGTCTCATACTATCCCGTGTTACTATGTCTTAAACTCTGTGTCTGAATCAGTGTTGGGAACTTCTTTGAGCCTCAGTTTCCCTATTTGTAAAATGTCAAACTCACCAAGATTTGGGGGCCCCCTCTCACCACTTGTAGTCCAAGGCCTGGCACATACAGTGGTCAGTGACCAAAGGTGCCGCCTGTCTCAAGACCCATCCCAGCTGCCGTCACCTCATGTCTTTGGTGACTCTGGTTGGAGGCATGCTGGGCAGACAGGTTGGCTTGGTGCTGCAGGGAGGCACCGTCTTTGGCTGGGATGGATGGAGGAAGCCACTCAGGTTTCAGGATCTGGGGACCTGCAGAGCTCAGAGGAATTTTCCCAGGCTGGGCGCGGGCAGCTGGAAGCCATCCGTCCCAAGGAAGAGAGAGGATCAGGGGCCTGCCAAAGTCTTTCTCTGGGAACAAGAACTCAGGAGGGGGGCAGGATTCTCCCATCCAGCCTGGAAAGATGAAACCCGGCTGCCTGGGCAGCTGCTGGTGGTGGTGCCAAAACACCAACCCGCTAGGCCCCTGGGGCTGTGAGAGCTAGAGGGGCACTTGAAGCTCTAAGAGCAGAGAGGCCCGCCTGGCCTCAGCCACCCTCTGCCCTGGGTGGAAACCTGAGATTACTGCCCCAGGGTACTGGGTATCTGGGATGCCATAGTCCAGGAGACAGGGAGGTAGCAGCTCTGTCTCCATCAGGAGCCTGGCAGAAACCACATTCAAGTTCATTTCAAGGCCAATATTATATGGTCTGCTACAAAGACGAAAGTATCTGAGATGCACCACACATCATAAGTGCTCATGAAATGCTTATTATGTGACGAGAGGAGGTGTAGACTAATGATTAAGAGTAAAGGTGGGCTGAAGAGATGGCTTAGTGGTTAAGTGCTTGCCTGTGAAGCCTAAGGACCCTGGTTCGAGGCTGAATTCCCCAGGTCCCACGTTAGCCAGATGCACAAGGGGGCGCACGCGTCTGGAGTTCGTTTGCAGAGGCTGGAAGCCCTGGCGCGCCCATTCTCTCTCTCTCCCTCTATCTGCCTTTCTCTCTGTGTCTGACGCTCTCAAATAAATAAATAAATAATGAACAAAAAATATTTTAAAAAAATTAAAAAAAAAAAGAGTAAAGGTGAGGCTGGGCATGGTGGCGCACCCGGGAGGCCAAGGTAGGATGATCACTATGAGTTCAAGGCCATCCTGAGACTACAGAGTGAATTCCTGATCAGTCTGGGCTAGAGCAAGAGCCTACCTTGAAAAACAACAACAACAATAGGCTGAAGAGATGGATTAGCACTTAAGGTGCTTGCCTGCAAAGCTAAAGGACCTCTGTTCAATTCCCCAGGACCCACATAAGCCAGATGCACAAGGTGGCGCATGTGTCTGGAGTTCGTTTGCAGTGTGGCTGGGAGCCCTGGCATGCCCATTCACTCTCTCTCTCTTTTTCTCTCTCCCTCTCTCTCACTCTGACTCCCTCTCTCAAATAAATAATAAAAATGAAATATTTTTAAAAGAATAACAAAACAACAACAAAAAGAGCATCAGTTGTGGCTGGGGCATGCTTATAATCCCAGCATAGGGGAGTAGAGGCAGGAGGATTGTGAGTTCAAGGCCAGCCTGGGCTAACTCGTGAGTTAGAGCCAGCCTGGGCTTCGTGAGCCTCCTTCTCAACAATGAATGAATGAAGGGAAAACAGATGAAAAGTACAGGTGGGGTCTGGTCGCCTCAGCTCATCAATGAGCATTTCAGAGCCTCGGTTCCCCCCGTGGGCCATACTGTGGATGTACCGGGCAGCACACACACTTATGCCCATACAGTGGGAGCTGGCTGATGCTGTTCTGTTCGTTGCCACCAATGCCATGTGAGTGTGTGCTCTGGGCTGCCAGTGACACAGTGACAGCTGCCTTTCACTCCATGTGGCTCATCCTGAGTACCTGGCCTGAGGGCAGGTATGCCAACTCTGCAGTCTGTGTGGGACTAGAACGATTGAGCGGCCCCGGAGCAGCTCGGGCGGGTCAGGCAGTGAAGGCTAACGCAGAGACCCGGGAAGAGCATTGCAGGGTCAAGATAGTGGGTTCTTCCAGGTTTCTTTTTTATTTTTATTTTTATTTTTAAATTTCATTTATTTATTTGAGAGAGGGAAAGAAAAAGGGGAGGGGGAGAGAATGGGTGTGCCAGGGTCTTCAGCTGCTACAAACTCCAGACACATGCGCCACCTTGTGCATCTGGCTCATGTGGGTCCTGGGGAATCAAACCTGGCTCCTTTGGCTTTGCAGGCAAATGCCTTAATCACTAAGCCATCTATCCAGATTAAAAAAAAAATTGTTAAGTAATTTTTTTGTTGTTCAGTTTTTATTTATTTATTTGAGAGCAACAGACACACAGAGAAAGGCAGATAGAGCCAGGGCTTCCAGCCACTGCAAACAAACTCCAGATGTGTGTGCCCCCTTGTGCATCTGGCTAACGTAGGTCCTGGGAAATTAAGCCTCAAACCGGGGTCCTTAGGCTTCACAGGCAAGTGCTTAACCCCACTAAGCCATCTCCCCGGCCCTTAAAAAAAGTTATTTATTTATTTGAGAGAGAGATAGAAAGAGGCAGAGAGGGAGCAGAGAAAGAGAGAGACAGAGTGAGAGAGAGAGTGACAGAGAGAGAGAGAATAGGTGCACCAGGGCCTCCAGCCACTGCAAATGAAGTTGAGTTGCACATGCTACCTTGTGCATGGGTCCTGGGGAATTGAACCTTGGTCCTCTGGCTTTGCAGGCAAGCGCCCTAATGGCTAAGCCAGCTTTCCAGCCCCCTCTGCTTTCTTAAACATCAAGGGAGGCAGCATGGTGGGGCTGCCCTGAGCAGAGTTGGGCAGGCCTTAGTCCAGCGTGTAGAGCCTGGTATGAAGGGCTCTCGGGACAGGGCCGAGGCGGGGCATGGTGTTACTCATGGCGACGCTGCCACTGGCTTGGCGGCTAGGGTTGGGGTGGCACTTGCTGCTCCCGGTGAGGGTGGTGGTGGTGTTTCGGTGATGTGTTGGGGGAAGTGGTGCAGGGGGTGGTGAGGAAGGACGATGGCATTGGTAAGGTCCTTGGTCCTGGTGTCTGGTTGCTGGTGGTGATGGTGTCAGGAAGGACAGCGCTGTGGGAGGACAGGGGCCGGGTGATGGAGCAGCGTTCATATCAGTGGAGAGGCGTCAAACATTACATGTGCTGACATTATTGTCACTGGTGTTGGTCTGATGGCTCTGCGGGTGGAGCTGGTGGGGGTCCTCATGTTACCATTGTTGGGGGTGCTGGGAGATGCTCACATCACTGATGGAAATGGTTCTAACATAACTTCCAGTGTTGGCAGCATTAGTGCCACCATTATTGCTGTCCTTGCTGATGGCTTGGTGCATGGCCAGCTGGGCTGAGACAACATTATGGCCAATGACAAGAGATGCTTCAATGGACCTGGTCCCACTTTCTTAGGAGTCTGTCCCCTACTGAATGAGTGCATGAATGGATGAACAAATGAATGAATGAATGAGTGAGTGAGTAAGGTAGAGGAAGCGCTGTCACTGTCTTGCTGAGGGAGCTCACAAGCCAGGACCCTGGGCATGTGAAGAAAGGTGTGACCATCTATTAGGGAGTCTGGGAAGAGTTATCCAAAGAGGTGACAGTCCTGGGTGGTAGGATGATCTGGAGGGGACATGTGGGAACCTCGGGTAGCTGGAGGAATAGCCTGTGTGGTCTTGTGACCTACCCTCCGCTCTGCCTCTGTAACAGCATTATGCTGCCTCTTGGAGATGTGTGGGGTATGCATGAGGGAGCTAGTGTGGCCTATGGAGCAGTTCTAGAATGTTCTAGGATCTTGGTGGAACCTACAAGGGTCCTTGGAGGGCATCCTGTCAGGTGGTGAGTTCTCAAACTGGCTTCTTTAGGACCTCAGGGCTCCACTGGGGCTTCTAGAAAGGGGGTACAGGACAGAAAAGCCCCAGCCAGAGAGTGCACCCTCATGGTGTGCCTGCTCCAGCCAACAGGGGTTGTCGCGCTTCCTACTGCAACTCATCCTCCTCCTCACTGGCCTCTGTGCCCAAACACCCTTTCACTAGGGCTCAAGGGACAATCTGGCCCCCTCCTGTCACCCTGAGTCTTGTGACTCTCAGCCTGTGCCAATTCCCCTGCTTTGCGTGACTGTTCATTGAATCTGGGACTTCCAGTGGTTTCCTCTATAGCTTGTCTCTGCTTTCTCCAGGGGCTTCCTGGCCTCTGTGGAGGTCCTGCCCTGCCACTGAGCTCTCCACCCAGTCCTGACATTGTCCTGGGGACCCTCACAGTGCAGCCTCACGTCCCTTATTTCAGCCATTTGTTGGCCGTCCCCCACAAAGTCAGCCCCAGGGGTAACAGAAAGATCTGGGTACTGTGGGAAACTTTCAGGCATGTGGCAGCCTATAGAGGGAGGAGCTGAGGCCCAGAGAGGGAAGTGACTGTCCCAGGGTCACACAGTTGGTCAGCCATGGAGGCCGCCTGCGTGACCCCCTGCCCCTTAGACTATTTTCCTTACAACCTCTTCCATCATCCTGGGACACATTTCTGCCTGTTCTGCCCCCTGCCCGCTCTCTGCCTTGGTCAGTACAACCTGGGACATCCCAGGGCCAGCTGCAATGGGATGGTGTGGGAAACTGGCAGCAGCCTCAGCCCTCAGGGGGCAGGAAGTCGCCCCAGCTCTAACCACTTGGCCAGGGCCCTTCTCCTCTAAGCCTCAGCCTGGGAAAATCTCCCTTGGCCCCAGCGTGGCATTCCCCTGTCTCAGTTCTGCCAAAGGCCTCAGTTGGCAATACCAAGAACATCGAGGTAGGGATGTTGTGTCCACACCCTCAGGTTGGGTGGTGTTGATGAGCTGCCCCACCCCAGCTGTCCCCTTAACATCCCCTCCCCGTCGTGGTGAGGTCCCAGCTGCAAGAGATGGGGAACTTGGCAAAGAGGTGGCTGGCAGCCAGGATGGGATGAATCACACAGTTTGCTTCTGGGAGGCACCTTTGAAAATCGATTCTCTGTGTGGAAAAGCAGCGGGCGAGATGGGGTCTTTCGGGGTCTTTTGAGCTTGTGGGCTGTGGCGTGTTCCTGTGGCTCCCCTGAGGCTTCCATTCCCATGGAGGCATGGTTCAGGTTCCGCCGGGGTCTGCCAGGTTCCCAAGGATCCACTGCCCAGCCTGTCTGCTTGAACAGGACTGTGGCTATTAACAGCTGGATGTGGCTCACTCAGCTCCTGCCACCCACTGGGCTCCAGGTTGGATCCAAGGTGGCCTGCTGCCCTGACCCCCATTTTGCTCATGATCATGGGTGGCATTCCTACATCAAAGCTCCCCATAGACATGGCGAAGGGTGCTCTTTGGTTCCTTCCTAGCAACCCTAGGGAGTTTTCTCATTCCTGTTTTTGTAGATGGGGAAACTGATCCTCCCAGGGGCTTCTCTCTGGGGCTTTGGCCTCACCATCTAGAGTGGAAGTCAGAGGACTTGGGACAAAGAACCTTGGAGTGAGTCCCTGGTCCTCCAGCCAGAACAGTGTGTTGCAGAGGCAGGAATTGGAGACTTGAGTACCACAGGTTCCAGAACAAACAGAAAACCCACAAGGAAACCCTAGTTCTCGCCTGCTTCCAACTCCGACTGTTATAGTAAGGTACACTCATTAGTAATTCATAGAGGAATATCGGAAAGAAAATAGAGGGGCAAAGTGGTTGTCTCACAGGCATGAGGACCTGAGTTCAGAACCCCAGCACCTATGTAAAATGCCAGGATTTGTGCCTCACACCTGTAATCCTAGTGCTGGGAGGGTGGAAACTAACATATCACTGGGGCTTGCTGGCTGACTAGCCTAGTCCATTCAGTGAGCTCTGGGCTTGCTGGCTGACTAGCCTAGTCCATTCAGTGAGCTCTGGGTTTCCTGGCTGACTAGCCTAGTCCATTCAGTGAGCTCTGGGCTTGCTGGCTGACTAGCCTAGTCCATTCAGTGAGCTCTGGGCTTGCTGGCTGACTAGCCTAGTCCATTCAGTGAGCTCTGGGTTTCCTGGCTGACTAGCCTAGTCCATTCAGTGAGCTCTGGGTTTCCTGGCTGACTAGCCTAGTCCATTCAGTGAGCTCTGGGTTTCCTGGCTGACTAGCCTAGTCCATTCAGTGAGCTCTGGGCTTGCTGGCTGACTAGCCTAGTCCATTCAGTGAGCTCTGGGGCTTGCTGGCTGACTAGCCTAGTCCATTCAGAAGAAGCAGAGAGAAAGAGAGAGTGGGCATGTCAAGGCCTCCAGCCACTGCAAACAAACTCCAGACATGTGTGCCCCCTTGTGCATCTGGCTTATGTGGGTCCTGGGCAATTAAACCGGGGTCCTTAGGCTTCAGAGGCACATGCCTTAATTGCTAAACCATTTTCCAAGCCCCCAACCTTATTTATTTTGGGACAGGTCTTTCACTGATCCTAAAGCCCACCAATTAGGCAATATTAGCTAGCCAGCAAGCCTTAGGGATTCGCCTGTCTCTGCTTCCCCATGCTGGGATTACTGTGTGCTACCACACCTGGCATTTTTACATGGACTCTGGGGACCCAAACTCAGGTCCGTATGTTTGCTTGGTGAGCATTTTAGTCACCAAGTCCTCTCTCCAGACCATATGTTTCAGTTTTTCAAAAGATGCCAAGAAGTTGGTCATGCTGGGGCTCACCTGTAATCCCAGCATTTGGAAGGTAGAAACAGGAGGATCAGGAGTTCAGGTCAAAGTCGGATGTGTTACCTCATGACTTTAATCCCAGCACTTAGGAAGCTGAGTTAGGAGGGTCACTGTGAGTTTCAGGCTAGCCTGGACTACAGGTAGAGTTCCAGGTTAACTTAGGCTAGAGTGAGACCTTGACTCAAAATGTCAAAAAAAAAAAAAAGAGTTCAAGGTCATCCTTGGTTATGCAGAAGTTAGAGGCTAGCCTGGGCTACATGAGACCCTAAGAGGCTGCTTAGCTCTGGAGTAGATCCACCACAGCAGCGTCTCATTGTGATCGATGAACTTGCCCGTGGATGGTGATGGTGAAGGCCTGTTCATCTGCTTCCTTGCCATCCTGGGTCCCACTTTTGCAACCCTGGACTTCAGCACTCACTGCTGACCCACTGCAAATACCCCAGAAGCATTGTCTGTGCTTCCTGCCACCGCCAGTACGTTCACTCTGTCCCCACTTCTGTTATAGGTGATGCTGTGCTTGCGTCCCACCCCTTGAATCACGTGACTCCTTAGAACAGATTCCTAGAAGCAGAATTCCTGCATGTAGGGGGACCAGTTTCCATTCTGTGGGAACTCTCATCATACCAGTGCTTTTCCTGTTTTTCTGTAACTTGTTCGGTGACAGCCCACTCTTCTGAAGTACACGGAATCCTGTGGCGTTAGTGAAAATGTACTTACTGTAGGTCTGGGCTTTTAGAAGTCAAAGCCTAGTCCTGTTATCCACTTGCTACGTGATCTCGAGGAAGTTACTTAACTTCTCTGAGCCCCACTTGTATCCTCATATGTGTGTGAGTGCGTGTGTGTGTGCAAGTGTGCATGGAGGCCAGAAGTTGACATTGGGTGTTTTCCTCCATCACTGTCCTCTATATTCACTGAGGTAGAGACTCTCACTTGAACCCAGCTAGCAAAGAATTGGCTAGTCTAGCTAGCCACTTGTTAAATGCTGGGATTACTGGTGGCTGCCATGCCCTTATGGCATTTTGGTGGGTGTCTTTCCCCTGGAGACCACTCACAGTCATTTGTCACATTGTTTCTGACTGAGTCACCTAAGCATCTATGATCCCCAGAGAGACCGTGAGCATACTTCCATCATAGTCAGTCACCTCTGGGCCCCTGGGGCCTGACAAATTGTGTTAATGATAGTGACGATGGGACTCGAGAGATGGCTTAATGGTTAAGGTGCTTGCCTGCAAAGCTTAATGACCTGAGCTGAATTTCCCACATAAAGCCAGATGCACAAAATGGTACATGCATCTGGAATTAGTTTACAGCACCTGGAGGCCCTGGTGCATCCATTCTCTTTTATCTCTCTCTGCTTGCAAATAAATAGAAATACAAATATTTTTCAAAAAGATAGTGATGTGATGGGGCTGGAGAGATGGCTTAGTGTCTAAGCACTTACCTGTGAAGCCTAAGGACCTCAGTTCAAGGCTCGATTCCCCAGGACCCATGTAAGCCAGATACACAAGGCAGCACATGCATCTGGAGTTTGTTTGTAGTGGCTAGAGGCCCTGGCGCGCCCATTCTCTCTCTCTAGCTGCCTCTTTGTCTGTTGTTCTCATATAAATAAATAAATAAAATAAACAAATTAAAAAAAGATACTGATGATGGTGGTGGTAATGATGGTGCTGATGGTGATGATGCTGGTGGTAGTGATGATGATGGTGGTGATGATGGTGGTAATAGTGAAGATAATGGTGGTAGTGGTGATTATGATGGTCATGGTGATGATGATGATGGTGGTGATGATGACAGTGGAGATGATGATACTAGCAATAGTGATGATGATGGTGGTGGTGATGGGGATGATGGTAATAGTGATGATGTTGGTGATGGTGATGATGATGGTTGTAGTGAAGATGATGGTGGTGATTATGGTGGTGGTGATGATGATGGTAATAGTGATGAGGATGGTGGTTGTGATGAGGATGATGGTAATAGTGATGGTGGTGGTGGTGATGATGATGGTGGTGGTGATGAATATGATGGTAATAGTGATGATGATGGTGGTGATGATGATGATGGTGGTAGTGATGATGATGATGGTAATAGTGATGATGTTGGTGGTGGTGATGATGATGGTGGTAGTGACGATGATGCTGGTAATAGTGATGATGATGGTGATGGTGGTGATGATGGTGATGGTAATAGTGCTGCTGATGGTGGTGGTGATGATGATGGTGGTGGTGGTGATAATGGTGGTAGTGATGATGACGGTGGTAATAGTGATGATGATGGTGATGATGGTGATGGTGGTGATGATGGTAATAGTGCTGCTGATGGTGGTGGTGATGAGGATGATGGTAATAGTGATGATGTTGGTGGTGGTGATGATGATGGTGGTGGTGGTGATAATGGTGGTAGTGATGATGACGGTGGTAATAGTGATGATGATGGTGGTGATGATGGTTGTGGTGATGATGGTGGTGGTGATCTTGATGGTAATAGTGATGATGATGCTGGTAGTGATGATGATGGTGATGGTGATGATGGTGATGATGATGGATGTGGTGATGGTAATAGTGATGATGATGGTGGTGATGATGATTCTGGTAATACTGAGGATGATGCTGGTAATGATGATGATGGTGATGGTGGTGGTGGTGATGATGATGATGATGGTGGTGGTGGTGATGATGCTGCTGGTGGTTTTGAAAATAATGAGTAAGCATTTATTTACTGAACTTCTACCATGTCATTATACATGCAAATATGCCATCCAACCCTCACAGCAACCTTGTAAAGAAAAATGCTTTGATTATCCTCAGGGTATAAGAAGTAAGGTGGGGAGGGCCTGGAAAGATGACACAGGCAGGAAAGTGTTTGACATGAAAGTATGAGGTATTGAGTTCAGATCCTCACCACGTATGGGTGATGGTATATGCCTGTAATCCTAGAACTTGGGGGGGGGGTGGAGACTGGAAATCCCAGAGGTTTCTGGCCAGTTAGTGTAGCTGCATTGGTCAGCTCTAGGTTCTGTGAGAGACCCTGCCACAAAGACTAAGGTGGAGAGTAACTGAAGAAGACCCCAACATGGACCTTTGGCCTCTACATACAAGTGAACCCCTCCACATATGAATTGTGCTTATATACACTTGTGTGTGCACACCACACATACGCAAAAATTTCATTATATTCACAATGGGCCAAAAGGGTTGTGGCAGAGGCAGGGAGCGAGCACAGTCTCCAGCTCTCTGCATCATGTAGGCCCTCAGTACCCCCAAGCTGGGAGAACCCCTTGACTATCCCAGCCCCTTCCTTTGCAGTCACAGAAGGGAGAACATTCCGTGGGAAGGCAAGTGACTAGCCCAGTGCTGCACAGATGGAGGTGGTGGGTGAAGAAGGGGAGACAGATGGAAGAGTCTGCCCAGTGCCCAGCCTCTGCTAGTCTTCCTGACAGAGCTGGGAGAGTTACCTTTTGGACTGCTTCTGGGCCCCATCCCAGCCTCCTGCCTGCCAGCCTCTCTGGTGATGTCTTTTCTGGCCCTCCGCCAGCTTTCGCATGAAAATCTGATGCCACTAATGGAACCCGATGGCTGCAAGGTCTCTGTGAGCTGGGTCTTAATCAGAGGCGGCTGCAGCCACAGCTGCTGTGAGCCTGCGTGGCTCTCGGGACCGGTCCAGCCTCCCTTCTGCTCTGCCTCAGGAGAAGTGTGAGCTCCAGGCTGTGGGGACTTCAGGGACCTTCATTCACTCATCTACCAAAGGCCTACTGAGGTGACAAGTTGACATCAAGCCAGGTGCTGATGGTAAAGCTCTGATCCAGATCGATGCAGATCATGGTTGTGCCTTCTTGGCTTGCTGGGCTAAAAGCAGGGTCTGTTGGCAGGCAGGTGGCGGGGGGCGGGGGGTGTTGCAGTGTCTCATTGCAGTGTCTCATTCTAGCCCAGGCTGACCTGAAATTCACTATGTAGTCTCAGGCTGGTCTTGAACTTATGGCAATCCTCCTACTTCTGCTTCCCGAGTGCTGGGATTAAAGGCGTGAGCCACCATGCCTGGCTTGTATGGGAGCTTTTCAGAGAGGGGTTGACCTGTGCTAGAAATGATATGATGAAGGCAGGGCGGGAAAGAAGGAGTCACACAAAGTCCTACGGGAGAACATTCCAGGAGGAGAGATGAACAAATGGGAAAAAAAAGCTGAACTTGGAGCCAGGAGACAGAAGCCACAGTTGCTGTGTGGCCTTGGGTAAGGGCCTCTTCTGAGTCCTCATGGGTGATGCCACAGGGCTGGACTTATAGCTGTGCCCACACCCCTCAGCTTTGGGGGGGTGGGGGACGAAAGTAGGCTGAGATTCATCAGGCAGCTCTGATGGGATGTTCTGCAGCTAGCTGAGCCAACGCAGCCCAACCAGGTTAGGAAAGGCATCTACTATTGCAAGTGGTGCCCAGGAGGCAGACCACGCATCTAGGAAGGGCAGCTGGGAATTGGTGAGATTAGAACAGGCGGGTGCAAAGCAGTAGGGAACCCCAGTGCTCAACCCTGGGGGACCTTGTGCTACTGGGGCTTGGGAGTACCAGTCCTTGCTTTGTAGAGCTGACTGTGAAGACAGAACAATGAGCCCATTGTGTTTGCTAAACCAAACCAGCAAACATTACATAGCAAGCTGACCCATGGCTCACAGCTGCCATCCCAGTACTCAGGATGCTGAGGCAGGGGGATCATGAGCTCAAAGCCAGCCTGGACTGCATAGGGAGATCCTGATTCAAAAATCTAAAACACGGGCTGGAGAGATGGCTTAGCAGTTAAGCGCTTGTCTGTGAAGCCTAAGGATCCCAGTTGGAGGCTCGATTCCTCAGGACCCACGTTAGCCAGATGCACAAGGGGGCGAACGTGTCTGGAGTTCATTTGCAGTGGCTGGAGGCCCTGGTGTGCTCATTTTCTCTCCCTCTCTCTCTCTCTGCCTCTTTCTCTGTCCATCTCTCTCAAATAAATAAATAAACAAACAAAAAAAAAAAAACTGAAACAGGTCTGGAGAGATGGCTTAGTGGTTAAGGAGTTTACTTATGAAGCCTAAGGACCCATGTTTAACTCTCCAGGTCCCAAGTAAACCAGACACACAGCGACTCAAGAGTGCAAGGTTGTACATGTGCACAAGGGGTGCATGCAAGGGGGTGCAGGGGCTGGAGTCCCTGGCATGCTGATTCTCTCCCTCTCTCTCTCTCATTGTTGCGTAAATAAAGTCTGTTGGGCTGGCCTCAAACAACAACAAGAACAAAACTAAAACACGGTTGGGCGTGGTGGCGCACACCTTTAATCCCAGCATTTGGGAGGCAGGCATAGGAAGATCGCCATGAGTTCGAGGCCACACTTGAGGCTGCCTGGTGAATTCCAGGTCAGACTGAGCTAGAGCTAGACCTTATCTTGAGAAACCGAAAACAACAACAATAGCTAAACCATGGATTGGGGGTGTGGCTCATCAGAGGGCACTGCCTGGCATGCCCAAAGCCCTGGGTACCATGCCCAGCATTATGCAGACGAACAGAAACAACCTCCTGCGCTTCCATACAACCAACTGCTAAAAAGCCAAACAGAAAACACAGACCCACGTAAGACAGATGCACAAGGTGGCGCTTGCATCTAGAATTTGTTTGCAGTGGCTGGAGCCCCTACCCATTCTCTTTCTCAAATAAATAAATACATATAAATAATAAAACATTAAAAAAAACCCACATACCAAGAAATTTGTCAATGCACCAAGACCAATGGCTGAGGCCCTGGGTCACCACAGAAGACCTTGCTCAGCATGAGCTTTGTGGCAGGTGCAGAGACACCAGCCCACTGGGGCCAACAGGCTGGTGGCCCAGAAGCTTCTGCCTGACCTCATGCTCGGTCACAGCACCTGCTTCTATGCGACCTTGGAGCTGTTCTCCCTTCTCTGCAGTCTCTGTTAACCCGAACCCTGGCCTCTGGCCATTGTCAGTGGTGAACAAATGCTATGATTCAACCCTTCTCATTCTGTGGCTCAGGGAGGGCCCCTCAGCTGGCTGGTGGCAGCACCAGAACGTGAACCCAGAACCCCTAACTCCCTGATTCTGTTCCCTGGTGTGGCCCTATAAACAACCTTCTGGGGTCTGGACACTCTCCCAGTGAAGCTGACCATGGAGGGGTTGGTGCTCCACCCCAAAGATGGGTAAACTGAGGCCCAGCAAACTTTGATTAAAGGTAGGAGCTGCATCTATTGGCCATAGCATCCCTGGTCCCGGGCACGTAGTATATGATCAGACAACACTTGTGTTGAAGATGTGAAGAGGAAGGTGAGCCGGGAGCCGGGGGCATTTGAATGACCCCCACCATCTGGGCTGCGGTGGAGATTCATCCAGATCTCTGCTCCCAGGCTGGTGTCTGCCTCCCTCTGTCACACTGCCTGTCTCAGACTTACAAGTCCGAATGGGGTCCTCCTGCTCTGGTGCCTCCACTGTCTTAGGATGCCTTCGGTGCAGCCTGAGCCCCACATTGGGACAGTGATGAGTGAGCACTGGGGTATTGCATCCAGAGCCCAGGGAAACCTCACACCTGGCCAGGAAAATGACAACTAGCAGAACAGTGGCTATGACATTGTATGGATTAATCTGAGCATCCCAGGCTCTGGGCAGTATGGGGGGTGGGCAGCAGGGGACACTACCTCATTGTTGATGGAATCAGGACACTCAGCTAGTCCATGCCCATTAGCATAGGTGATATGATGATGTGGCTGACATGGAGGGAAGAGGGGTGCCAGGGTGAGGGTGCATGGCTACGCTCTCAGGGGCTCTGGGCAGCTCAGACAGGGCCAGGGCGTGAGAGCAGCTTTTGGCTTAGGCAGTGGGACTGCTTACCCCAGTCCACCCTTACGTGGCAGGCAAGCCCCTTGCGGTGCTCCAGATGAGCCATGGCCTAGCAGCTCCACCGAGTCTCTTCAGACCCAGAAAGCTGCTGAGAATGACAACAAATTAATTCAGCACCGTTTGTGGATGGTCCAAGCGTTCTTCCAACTCACTCAAGCGTCCACTCATTCACTGACTCAACGAGCATTCATTGAAGATCTACTTGGTCACACCATAGTGCTGAGGCAGTAAGACCAAGTTCTACCTTCTAGAAGGCTGGTGCATTGCCGGGAGAGTGTTGTTTGGGGAACTGTCTAAATTACTAGAATAAATCCATCCGACCATTCGGTGGTTTGCACAATTCAGAAGGGTTCTGTTTATTTGTTTGTTTGCTTTTACCCCGAGGAACACTCCAGTGGTAAAACTGGCCCAGACTTGCTGGGGCAACTGTGTCCTGTTCAGCACGTGGCATCTGCCACCAGATCTAGCACGGATCTGACTCCTCCCACCTGACCTTCAACCCAGCAAACAGATAGTGGAAATGGGCCACTTTCTTTTAAGCCATGACCCACACAGGCCTGATGCACATTTATGTATATTCCACCATTAGAACTTAGACATGTGACTGCAGCTAGCCTCAAGAATACCTGAGGAAGGGCTGAAGAGATGGCTTAGCGGTTAAGGCGCTTCCTGCAAAGCCAAGGGGCCTTGGTTCGGTTCTCCAAGACCCACATAAGCCAGACGCACAAGGTGGCGCATGTATCTGGAGTTCATTTACAGTGGCTAGAGGCTCTGGAGCACTCCTTCTCACGCTCTCTTTTCCTCTGTCTCGTTCTTTCTCTCAAATAAACAATAAAGTATATATAAAAAAAGAATACCCGAGGAAGAGAATTTCTAGCTGAAGTTTTTTTTTTTTTTTTCAAGGTAGGGTTTCACTCTAGCTCAGGCTGACCCAGAATTCACTATGTAGTCTCAGGGAGGCCTCGAACTCATGGTGTTCCTCCTATCTCTGCCTCCCGAGTGCTGGGATAAAGGTGTGCACCACCACACCTGGCTAGCTGAAGTTTTTAAATGCATGATAGCCTAGTGGACTGAGGCCCATTGGACCCTTATCTTGATAAGCCAGGTCCACTGTGGAATTTCTTAGATTGTCATACATCTCAGGCTAATTTCTCATTTAAAAAAAAAAAAAAACAACCCTGGTTAATTTGAATTTGAGATGTACGATGACATTGGGGACATACTTGTGCTGAAAAGTTACTCATTGAAATGTGATAACGTATCAGTCATTCTTCCCCAGAGCTCTTGGGGAGAGCCCCAGCCAGTCTTCCCCGTGTCTCCCCTCTTGCAGCTCTGCCTCTCGGGCCACAGGGAGCACGCTTACATCTGGCAGGGTAGAACAACATGTTCTGGGGTGCCCTGGGGTGTGGCAGTTCCGACAGGCAAGCAGGGACACCCAAAGGAGCCCAGGGCTTTTCCCTGGGACGGCTGGACCCAGGAGAGCCCTAACCTGCCCACTGCAGGGGCTGTCCCCAAAAGGCCACGTAGCAGGCCTGAACCCCGTGCCTGGGAGTTTCTGTGCTGTGTCCTGTGAAGCCAGTTTCCTGTCACTGCAGCCCAAGGACACATCCCAGCTCTGCAGTGTGACCTTGAGCATGTTGGTCCCTTGCCTCTGCGAGCCTGGGTCTTCCTCTCGGTGCGCCAGCCTTAGCGTGGTGACATCCGCAGAGACCACGTTGCGGCACAAGATGAAGCTGTTTTTTGCTGCTCGTATTCCCCTAAGCTTTGAAGAGAACAAAGGGCCCACATTGTCATGCAGAGGGCAGGACTCTTGAAGCAGGAAGGGGTGACAGGGGGCCTAGATGGAGGGTGAGGGCTTGAGGGCCACAGAGCTGAGCTGGACTTGGTGTGAGAGATGATTAGGCTGGGGACAGATAGGGACCAGCATCAGCGTCCTTCCTCTGATCCCCTTGCCTAGCCCCTCAGCACCCTCACTTGGACCAGTGTACCTCCAGGTTCCCGCACCCCGCTGTGTCCCGGCCCTCCACGGCCACAGCCACGCTGTGGAATTTCCAATTTTCAGCTAATGTGCAGGTCGTGACAGAGGCTCAGAGGCCCTGGTCGGACATAATGGCAGAAGAATTGTAAATGTCGCCCGAGTGAATGGCAATGAGTTGGGGCAGGGAGGGGATGCTCTCGGCCGGCCACGGCAACGGGCAGGAATGCATTTTCTCTCGGAGTGTGTCGCATTGGATTTCCAGAGGTGCGCGGGCTCCAGGTACATGTCATTAGTAACAGTTTGGGTGATAATGAATCCTTTTATTTCTTTTCCTCACAGCTCATGAATACATAACAAGTCCCTGCTCAGGCGCATCTGGCCTGGGCTCAGCCTCCTCCACCTAATCTCGTCCTGCTCCAATATCCAGGCCGCCCAGCTGGGGCCTGCCTTAAAGGAGCCGTTGCCCTTTCCTGCCCAGGGGATGCCTGGTTGGCCAACAGCTGGCATTTCTGATGCCCAGGATGAAAAGGGAGTTTGGAGTGTCCAAGCTTATACCCACAGTGTATCCAGCAGACACTCAGCTGTGAACATAGAAGGCACTCAGTAGTGTATCCAATAGGCATCAGTACTGTAACCAGCAGGTACTCAACAGTGCATGCAGCAAGCACTCAGCTGTGTATCCAGTAGACACTCAGCAATGCTGGTTAGTTACAGAGACTGCACGGCCAGGCAGGGTCATGCAAGGGGACTTAGACGTGTCCTTGAATCTGATCAGGCACTTTACATGTGGAGCTTGGGACTCATTTTATAGCTGGAGAAATAGGCTTAGCAGGGCAGGGGCTGTGTTCCACCTGGCTCATCCCACCTGGCGTCATCTGAGGGAAGTCCTAGGAAAAGCCAAGTTACTTAAGTGCTTAAGTTACTCTTGGTTCAACCAAATGTTTCCCTCACTGGAATTCCTTGTCTAACTTCATTTTTTTCTTTGTGTGTGTGTGAGAGAGAGAGAGAAAGAAAGAGAGAATCGGTGCACCAGGGCCTCAGCCACTGCAATCGAACCCAGATACTTTTACCACCTAGTGGGCATGTGTGACCTTGCACTAGCCTTACCTTTGTGTGTCTGGCTAACGTGGGATGTGGAGAGAGATTGAACATGAGTCTTTAGCTTCTCAGGCAGGTGCCTTAACCACTAAGGCATTTCTCCAGCTCTTTTCTAGCTTTTGTAAAAAAAAAAAGATAATTTTTATTTATCCATGAGAGAGAGAGAGAATGGGCATGCCAGGGCCTTCAGCCACTGTAAACAAACTCCAGACACATGCGCCACCATGTGCATCGGGGCTTACGTGGGTCTTTGGGAATTGAACCTGATTCCTTAGGCTTTGCAGGCAAGTGCCTTAACTGCTAAGCCATCTTTCCAGCCCTTTAGCTTTTTTGTTTGTTTGCTTGCAAATCCTTTCAGCTCTGTTATACTCAATGAGCATGTGCTTAGTGGAAAGCCGTGAGCGTTTTTCCTTTTGAAAAATTATTTCCTGAACATGTACCATCTTTCAGACTTATCATCTTTCAGAAACCTTTGCCACTGCCTGGCCACTTCAGGTCTCTTAGCTGGGCCTCTGCCATACTTGGCTGTCCCACACCACACCACACTCCACCCACCCCGTTCATGAGTGCTATGGACAGGATTGTAGATATGCCTTGTACACAGTAGGCTCTCAGCAATCACCTGCAGAATGCCAACCAGGCTGTGCCAGTCATGGGCACCTCAAATGTGCTGCCTCACTGCCTGGCCCAAGGGGGGAAGGCGCCCTCCCCGCAGGCTAGGTCAGCATCTGGGCCTGGGAGGGAGACTGAGGTCTAGCCTCTGGACTCTCTGGACTCCTCACACTTTCATCTCCTTGCTGGTCTCCTGGCCTAGGGTGGAACAGCTGGAGGAGGGAGCATGACAGGGTGGGACACAGAGGTCACAAGCCCTTGTTCACAGCCTGCTCACTGGACTTGGCTGGTGCTGCTGCGGCTGGGGGCCTCCGACTTCCCGGATGGCTCAGTCCTCAGCTGGGGAGCACACGGACTCGGCTCCCTGACTGACTGCTTGCCGTCCACCAGGCTGCATTGGACGCTCATGGAAAACACTAAACAACATCAAAAACCGGGACGCAGACCTCCCTAAGAGGTAGCCCAACGTCCAAGGTCAAAAACCAGAGGTGGGGCTGGGGCGATGGCTCAGTGGATAAGGTGCTTGTTGCACAGCCTGAGGACCTGACTTTGGATTCCCCAGCAGTGGGGCACGTCTGTAATCCCGGCAATGGGGAGGTGGAGACAGGAGGATCCCTAGGTTTCACTAGTCTAGTGGAATCAGTGCACTCTGGGTTCAGTGAGAGTCCTTGGAGAGTGGCTGACACTGCTCTCTGGCCTCTACACACATGCACATGTGTGCATGCACACACATAAACAGGTCTTTACGCACATGAGCCAGGGCCTCAGAGGAACTGTGCCACCTTCCTGGGGACACACAGCAGGAAGTGACTGACAGAGGTTTGGAACCCAAACCATTAGACTTCAGAGGCAATGCTCTCAGAGCTCAGACTACCCTGTCCTTCTGCTGGGCTCTCCAGAGGCAAACGAGGCGCAGGGTGACCTCCATGTCACACCTGTGTAGCAGTTACCTTCTCCCTGGGACAAAACACCTGACCGGAAGCAGCTTTTAGGAAGAAACAGTTGAGGCTTAGAGTTTGGAGAAGTTTTATCATGGAGGCGAAATCGCGGTCACAGCGGCCACCAGGGCATCAGGGCTTCTCCTCACCGGGGAGGAGCCCACGAGTGAGCCAGCTCTGATCACCCTGTGCGCTGGGCTAACACGCTGAAGGTCGGCCTCCAGAAACACCCCGCTGCGGCCAGCCTCTGCCTCAACTGGCTGTGGGGGACGCTTCGCTTTCAAACCATCATAACCCACCAGCCCATCGTTCTGGAATTCCATAGAACATGGGAAACTCTGCACAATCCACACCAGCCCTAGCAGGGTGGCTGGGCACCATTAAACCACATAGAGGTCTAGTGATTTTGAGACATGAGAGGGTGACCTGGAGCCAGGCAGATTTGACTGGACTCTGGCATGTATAGCTTTATAAGCCATGACCTGTTGGGCAAGCCACTGGGCCTCTCTGTGCCTTGGTGTCCTAATTTGTCAGATAAGAAATAGGCTGATACAGCTGTACCCCCAGGGACACAGCACAAGGAGCAGGTAGATAGACGCTGGTGAGGTTTAGAACAGTTCCCAGTGGGGCTTGAGAAATGCTGAGCGGTTTACAGAAGGTATGGGGAACAGAGTGGGGGGACTCAGGTGACCAGCTCTAGTAGAATTTTATCATGGTCTTCACCTCTTTACTTCTCTCTTTTTTTTTTTTAAATTTTTATTTATTATTTGAGAGTGACAGACACAGAGAGAAAGACAGATAGAGGGAGAGAGAGAGAATGGGCAAGCCAGGGCTTCCAGCCTCTGCAAACGAACTCCAGACGCGCGCGCCCCCTTGTGCATCTGGCTAACGTGGGACCTGGGGAACCGAGCCTCGAACCATGGTCCTTAGGCTTCACAGGCAAGCGCTTAACCACTAAGCCATCTCTCCAGCCCTTTACTTCTCTTTTTTATGATAGAGAGAGAGAGAGAGCTGGCACATCAGAGCCTCCAGCTGCTGCAATCGAATTCCAGCTGTGTGTGCCACCTTGTGTGCTTACGTGACCTTGTGTGTCTAGCTTATGTGGGTTCTGAGTAGTCAAGCCTGGGCCCTTAGGCTTGCAGACAAGCATCTTAACTGCTAAGCCATATTTCCACCTCGCTTTTGTTTTTTTGAGGTAGGGTCTCACTCTGTTCTAGGCTGACCTGCAATTCACTACGGAGTCTCAGGCTGGCCTTGAATTCACAGTGATCCTCCTACCTCTGCCTCCCGAGTGCTGGGATTAAAGGCATGCGCCACCATGCCTGGCTTTTTTTCTTTTTTTTTAAGACAGGGTTTCATGTAGTCAGGCTGGCCTTGAATTCCTTATGTAGCTGAGGATGAATTTGAACTTCTGCTCTTCCTGCCTCTACCTTCCAAGTGCTGAGATTATAGGTGTTTGCTACCACACCTGGCCCACTTGGTCTATTTGTCCTTAGCTTTTGACTTTCCACCTCTCCAGCCTTCTGGTCGACGTTCCCAACACCACTATTGTCGTTTTAACCCTCATCCCAACCCTGGAAAAGAGCTGAGTTGAGAGCCAGGCCCAGAGCCGTGAGGTTACTGCAGTCTACCGGGCCTCAAGAGCATGTGCCAATACCACCCCATGCCACACAGAACTCCCAGAGAGCCAGATCTGACTGGGTGTCATATGGTCACTTGGTCAATTCCCAGGCTCTGACCTGATAATTTCATATTGAAGACCTACTACGTGCCAGTCTAAGAGCTGGGTACACTTCCTTTTATCATTTCATGTCATATTTGTAAAATCATTTCTCTTTAATAGACAAGGAAACTGGGGCTCAGGAAAGTTATGTGCCCAAGGTCACACAGCAAGTACAAGGAAGAGCTGGATGTAAGCCTGAGTCTCCGGCTCCATCTTTTTTTCCCCCTTTGGCATGTATGTGTATAGTATGTATGCTGTGGTGTGTGTATGTATAGTATATGTACACGTGTGTGCAGATGTGAATGTCCCATGTGTGTACATGAAGAGGCCAGAGGAGAATGGGGGTGTCCTCCTTCCTCTATCATTGCTCTTTTATATTGTGTCCTTGGGGCAGTCTCTCACTGATTATGGAGTGTTTGGTCAGACTGGCTGACCAGTGAGCCCTGGCGATTCTCCTGTCTTTGCTTCGCACAGGACTGGGGTTACCAGTGTGCGTGGCCCTGCCCCATTTTTAAAAAAATGCTTTATTGTTATGTGGTTAGTTGAGAGACAGGGAGAGAGAGAGAGGCAAATAGAGAGAGAGAGAGAATGGGCACTCCAGGGCCTCCAGCCACCACAAACGAACTCCAGATGCATGAGCCACTTTGTACATATGGCTTACGTGGGTACTGGGGAATCGAACCTGGGTCCTTAAGCTTCACGGGCATGCACCTTAACCACTAAGCCATCTCTCCAGCCCCATGCCCAATTTTATATGTGGATGCCTGACAGTGAACTCTGGCCCTCTCAGGCTGTCATATTTGCACAGCATGCACTCTTTCCCATTAAGCCATCTCTCCATGCTACCCCAATCTTTCTTCTTTTTTTTTTTTTTTTTAATTTTTATTTATTTATTTGAGAGCGACAGACACAGAGAGAAAGACAGATAGAGGGAGAGAGAGAGAATGGGCGCGCCAGGGCCTCCAGCCTCTGCAAACGAACTCCAGACGCGTGCGCCCCCTTCGCCCCCTTGTGCATCTGGCTAACGTGGGACCTGGGGAACCGAGCCTCGAACCAGGGTCCTTAGGCTTCACAGGCAAGCGCTTAACCGCTAAGCCATCTCTCCAGCCCCCCAATCTTTCTTCTTAATGTCATTAATTTATTTATGGACACATATAGCTATGTTATTAGGAGTTCAGAGTGATCCATTTTTTCAGAGATGATCTCTTATAAATTATTTATTTGTAAGGAGAGGGAAGAGAGGGAAAGAGAACAGACATCACGGGGCCTCCTGCCACTGCATGCAAACTCCAGATGCAAGCGCTCCTTTGCGCATTGAGCTTTATGTGGCTACTGGAGAACTCAAATCCAGGCTGTCAGCCTTTGAAAACAAGCACTCTAACCACTGAGCAATCTCAAGCCCCAGAGATGATATTTTAAAACATCTTTCTCACTAGGCATGGTGGCTCATGCCTGTAATCCCAATACTCAGTAGGCTGAGGCAGGAGGATCACCATGAGTTTGAGACTAGCTTGGGCTACAATAGCGAATTCCATGCCAGTCCTGGCTAAACATGAGACCCTGTCTTAAACAAACAAAAACAGAAAACACAGCTGGGGAGATGGCCCAGTGGATAAAACGCTCACTTCTCACACCTAAAGACCCGAGTTTAATCCCTAGATGCCACGTAAAAAGCTAGGAGCTGTGGTGGGGTTTAGTAACCCAAACATGCTGAGGGTGAGATGGGAGGTGGAGACAGGAGAATCTCCTAGAAGATCAAGGTAAACACAGCAAATAACACAGAGAGAATCCAAGGATAGAGACCCTACCTCGGATGAGAGGGACTAGCAAGGACTGGCCGGAAAGCTGTTCTCAGACATTCACATGTGTGCCTTGGCATGTGTGATACACACACACACACACACACACACACACACACATACACACCACCACCACCACCACCGCCGCCAACACAACAAAAATAAAAGACTTAAAAACCAAATAAATTCTACAAGTTCATTCTTCTTTAAAAACTTTATTTGAGAGAGAGAGAGAAAGAGGCAGACACAGAGAGAGTGAATATGAGTGTGCCAGGGCCTTTAGCCCCTGCAATTGAACTCCAGTTGTTTGTACCACTTAGTGCATCTGACTTTATGTGACTGCTGAAGAATCAAACCCAGGTCCTTAGGCTTCGCAGGCAAGTGCTTTAACCACTGAGCCACCTCTCCAGCCCCCTACAAGCTCATTCTGTCTCCCTGTTAAATGAATTGATTCCTTAAGCAGCGGTCGTCTCTCTAGAAAGGTGCAATATATATATATAAAGATGTGAAGTTCAAGGTCATAGTGCCGAGTAACTGTCATCATACCTCCACTTGCATCCACTTGTCCCTCAGCCAGGGCCTCTCAGGTGTGTGGGCTTCAGCGTCCAGCATGGAGAGGACAGGTGTGACCAGCGAGGCTCGTGAAGCAGGGGCTGCGCGTGTCAAGGCCTCATGTCTGGCTGAGCCTGTTGGTCTTCACTGCATTGGGGGGCAGCTCCACGCCTGGGAAGCTCCCCACATGGCCAGTGAAAGCTGGACCCTGGACCTTTCATCTAATGGCTCCTCTGACTCTCCGTCTCTGTTTATTACACAGGGATGATAATGCCGTTTTCTATGTCATACTGCACCTTGGAAGCTTCTGGTAAGTGTTGTCTGTACTATGATGAGACTGGTACCCTGTTTCTTTCCCTCCAAGACAGGCCCACCCTGCCTGTGCCTGTTCATTCAGGGCTCAGCCCTAGAGCCCTGACCTGCTGCCTACATTGCTGGACTTACTCTTTCTCCTCTGGGGTACAGTTCTCCTTATCCTTCTCCTTATTTCTTTTTAAAAATATTTTTTGGGCTGAAGGGATGGCTTAGCGGTTAAGGCATTTGCCAGCAAAGCTGAAAGACCCAGGTTCGATTTCTCCAGGACCCATGTTAGCCAGATGCTCAAAGGGGTGCATGCATCTGGAGTTCGTTTACAGTGGCTGGAGGCCCTGGCACACCCATTCTCTCTCTTTCTCTGTCAAATAAATAAATAAATAAATAAATAATATTTTTAAAATATTTATTTATTTATGAGAGAGAGACAGGGAGGGAGAGAGAGAGAGAGAATGGGTGCACCAGGGTCTGTAGCCACTGCAACAGAACCCCAGATGCATGGGCTACCTTGTGCATCTGGCTTTACGTGTGAACTGGGGATTTGAACCTGGGTCATTTGGATTTGCAGGCCAGCACCTTAACCACTAAGCCATCTCTCCAACTCCCTCTTCTTTCTTTTTTTTTTTTTTTTTTTTTTTTGAGGTAGAGTCTCAGTCTGGTCCAGGCTGACCTGGAATTCACTATGGAGTCTCAGGGTGGCCTTGAACTCATAGCAATCCTCCTACCTCTGCCTCCCAAGTGCTGGGATTAAAGGCGTGCGCAACCACGCCCGGCTCCCTCTTATTTCTTTAAACATTATTTATTTATTCATTTGTTTGCACACGTGTGTGTGTGTATGCTCATGTGCATGTGTGTGTATGTATGCTGGGGCCTCTAACCACTGCAAACAAACACCAAATTCTTGCACCACATTTTGCATCTGGCTTACATAGGTGGCTTGGGGATTGGCAAGCCTTTGCAAACAAATGCTTTTAGCTGCTGAGCCATCTTCCCAGGCTCCTCCTCCTACTTGGCATGTTGTGCATGTTGTTTGTGTACTTTTGTGCACATGCATGTAGAGGCCAGAGGTCAATGTCTTCCTGAGTCGTTCTCCATACACAAGATCTCTCACTGAACCCAGAGCTCCCCAGTCTGGCTGGATGAACTAGCAGCAAGCCCGGGGAATCCTCCTGTCTCCTGCACCCCGTGCCTGCACAACCTGACTTTTACCTGGGAGCTGGACGTCCACGCGCAGCGTCTCATGCTTGCGTGACTAGCGCTTTACCAACTAAGCCATCTCCTCAGCCTCACCTAGTTTGTGACGGTCACCCTGATCACCTTCTGACAACCTGATCATCTCAATGCTGTCCCCAGGAGCCTTCAATGGCCCCCCAAAGCCACTCACCCTAACATTCATAGCCCCTTACAGTCTCCAACCTTCCTCCCTTCTGAACTCAGACATGCCCCGTACCAACCCTCTGCTCCACTACTGGCATCCACCAAACACACAAGCCATCTTGGTGCTGCTGCCGGGGTGCTCTGCCCCAGCCTGCCCTCCCTCTCCTCTCTCCAGCTTGCCTGCCAGCCCCCAGCATTCCTCTCCTCAGCCTGCGTCTCCTTTTCAGATACTTGCTTCCCCCACTGTGTGCAGTGCGTGTGACAGCCAGGTCTCCTCAGAGCGCAGGAAGCTCATGCCCAGTGTTTGAGGCTTGGCTGAGGCCTAGGGGGCTTTCTCCACTGATCCAGCCCCCAGTCCCCAGCAGGACATGCTAGGTAGCAACCCAAACACTGAAAAGACCTCAGATGTCCCCTTGGTGAAGAGCCCCTTGCCCGACACAGGCCCCACTTCCCTGTGGACTCTGGTCCTTGGCCCTCACCTGGTTGGCGTGACTGGCCTGGAATGTCTAGCTGAATTTGATTTGTCCTGCACAGGGTCAGTTCTTAAACCAAACCATATTCCTGTTAATCCCCAGTGCCCAGTGTCCCCAGGGAGGTGAAGACCAAGTCTGCCTGGGCCATGGCCTGAGGCCATCTTCACCAGTCCCTGCCCAGAGCGACCTCCTGAACTCCTTCCCTAATCCCACTCTGGCCTGGCCCAGAGGCTCAGGAAGGCTCCGTGGCCACCCTGATCCACCTTCCTGCCTGCCCGGATCCATGGCCCTCAGCCCTGGCCCCTCACCCGCCCGCACCGGGGCACAACGGCCAAGCTTCTGAAACCTATTTAGGCCCCCTGTTCTGTAGGCTTAGCGTCCCCACCCCCCGACCCCCAGCTAGGCCCCATAACAGGATCCAGATGTTCCCTTCCCTGTCCCCAGGGTCCCTGGAATAATCCGTGACCGTCGGGGGGGAGGGCAAAGGGGGCAGTGGAGCTGCAGGGATAGCTGGGATGGGGAATGGATGCGGGTGAAGGCCCTGTGTCGGGGTCACTGGGGGAAAGACAGACACCTTTCCTCAGGCAGCCTCTGTCAGATCTGCTACCTCACCTCCACACGTGGGACTGAGTGCCAGGTGTCCTGGCTCGGTGACCTGGGGGTGAGTGGTGGTCTTCCTCATTGGTCCAGCCAGCCAAGACCTCACAGGGCTATAGTCTGAGATCAAAGACATCTCCTTTGGCTTGGGAGCCAGTGCATAGTAGGTCTTCAACAGATAGCTTAGGCTGGCCACCTCAGTATCCTTGTCTTTAGAATTGGGGTGCTAGGGCCTATCCTCAGGGTTTGTGGACAATTGGCATCCAAGTTGTCACTGGATGAGTGGCAGGTGCTTCCCTCTTGTCTCTCGGTGGTGTCCCTGGTCAGAGCCCTGCAGCAGCAGCAGGTGACCCCTCCTGGAGCCCGGGAGGCCTACGCTTCCTCGAAGTCACTGCAGAGGGCCCAGACCCAGGTTGAGCTCAGTCTGCTTTTCTCCTGTCTGGGCCTTTAAGGTCTTTGAATCCCAAGTTCTTGGAGCACAGACTGAATAGTGTTTAGAAGAGTCCCTCCTTCCCATTCCTACCAACCTCTACCTTCCCCCTCCCTCCTTTCCTCTTTTCCCTTCTTCCCCTGCAGCCTCCAAGTGGCTACAACACTCCTAAGCTTGATAATTTTCCCTATGAGCCCACTCCAGCGTATAGCTGCCACCAAGCTGGGGCCCATGCTCGGCACACATGATGGAAGCCAGGGGCCGGACAGGAGGGCTCTGTAGATGCCTCTGCCGACAGCTCACAGCTGAGGATGAACCACTCAGCACATCCTGTGGGCAGTCGTTCCAACGCGACAAGGTAACAAAGCCCTTCACCTCCTTCAGGGGTGTGTCTCTGTGCCCAAGGCCAGCAGGCCACCCTTCGGTGACTTTCTATGTACTTGGCACATAAGTGCACGTGCAGAAATATAATGTGGGAGATGGACAGTCCCTAGGATTAAACTGGATGTAGTTTTATTTGAGGGGGCGCATATGTGGTGTGTATGCATGTGTGTGCACATGTTCCTATGCATGTGGGTACATGTGTGCATGGGTACACGTGCGTATGTGCATGTGGAAGCCAGGGTCAATGTTGGGTATCTTCCTTGATTGCATTCCACCTTCGTTTCTGAGACAGGGTCTCTCACTGAGACTGGAGCTCAACCGACTGGGCTAGACTAACTAGTTAGCGAGCTTAGGGGGTCCCTGTCTCCATCTCCCCAGTGCTGGGATTACAGGCATGTGCCAGCATGACTGCTTTTGCTTGCCTGCCTCTCTTTCTTCCTTTCTTCCTTTCTTTCTTCTTGAAGGTAGGATCTCGTTCTAACCCAGGCTGACCCTCTGTAGTCCCAGGCTATCCTCGAACTCATGGTGATCCTCCTACCTCTGCCTCTCAAGTGCTGGGATTAAAGGCATGTGTCATCATGCCCATCTTATGACTTTTTTTTACATATTGAGAGAGAGAGAGAGAGAGGCCAGGGCCCCTAGCCACTACAAATGAACTCCAGATATATGTGCCACCCTCTGCATCTGGCTTATGTGCGTTCTGAGGAGTTGAGACTGGGTCCTTAGGCTTCACAGACAAGTACCTTAATTGTTGACCCATCTCTCCAGCCCATGAATGCTTTTTTCTTCTTTTTAACATATTTTTATTTACTTGAGAGAGAGAGAGAGAGAGAGAGAGAGAGAGACAGAGTGAGTGAGTATGGGTGTGCCAAGGCCTCCTGCCACTGCAGATGAATGCCAGATGCATGTGCCACTTTGTGTATCTGGCTTTACGTGGCTACCAGGGAATTGAACCTGGGCTGTCAGTGTTTGTAAGCAAAGGCCTTTACCTGCTGAGCCATCTGTCTGGCCCATGCCTGCTTGTACACGGGTGCTGGGCATCTGAACTCTGGTCCTCATGCCTGCGTGGCAGGGGCATCTCCCCAGCCCCTTACATGCATATAGTTCTCTGCTGGTATGTCACTCATTAAGTCTTTTTTTTAAAGTATATGTTTTATTTATTTATTTGAGAGAGAGAGAATGGGCAGATCGGCATGCCAGGGCCTCCAGCCATTGTAAATGATGCATGTGCCCCCTTGTGCATCTGGCTTATGTGGATCCTGGAGAGTCAAACCGGGATCCTTTGGCTTTGCAGGCAAACATCTTAACCGTGAAGCCACCTCTCCAGCCCCCTCAATCATTAAGTCTTGAAGACCTCTATTTGAAGGCCCTGGCACTCTGATTCATTTTATTTATTTTTACTTTTGCAGTATTGGAAATTGAACCAAGGGCCATTCACATACTAGACTAGCATTCCACCACTGAGCTGCATCCTCAGCCCTCTTTGATGCCCTCTTTGTTATTTTAATTTGAAACAGGATCTCACTAAATTGCACAGGCTCTTCCCCTGCCTCAGCCTCCCCAGTGGCAGGGATTATAGGCTTGTACGTACCATCAGGACCACTTCTGATTCATTTTGAGAAACTTACTCCTAATTTTTGCTCCATAAACATTTATGAAACTCTCTAAGAACCAGACACAGATATGGAGATAAGACAGGCACCACTGCGCCAATGTAGGAGGTAGGAGCCTAGGGGAGGGGCTAAGTCAGCCTAGCTGGGGACAGAGCTGAGAGAGGGTGGGATGGAGGAGAAGGGTGAACAAGCAGGAGTTTCCAGGCAAGAGAAAAAAGCATTCTAGCAAGCTGGTACGCCTTTAATCCCAGTACTTGGGAGGCAGGGGTAGGAGGAGCTTTATGAGTTCAAGCTACCCTGAGACTACATAGTGAATTCCAGGTCAGCCTGGGCTAGAGTGAGACCCTACCCTGAAAAACAAAAACAAACAAATATACAAAGCATTTGAGACAGCTCAGCACGGACACAAAGAAGGAAGCTTGTGACAGAATGACAGGTTCGTACCTTCATAAGACCCTCATAATAGGAGGAAAAGATGATGATCTCAAAATAAAAGAGAGGCTAACAGAGAGAGGAGGGATATGATGGTTTGTGGATTTGTGAAGGAGAAGGTGGGGGAGGGGAGGGGATTATCATGGTTTATTGTCTGTACGTATAGAAGCTGTCGATAAAAATATTTAAGAAAAAGAATGATAGGTTCAGGGCCTCAAGCCTGGGTGTATGGAGGGAGGGAAAAACAGTCAAGATGGGGCCACGGGAGGAAAGGGCCCAGAGAGCCATCAATCCTAGCACATGTCGGGTGCCTGTTACCTGGCGTGTTGGTTTATATTGGTTGACAACTTGACAGGAACTGGAATCATCTAGGAACTGGGCTGCTGAGGGATAGTCTTGATAGGTTAACTGAGTGGGAAGCCCACCTTAACTGTGGGCAGCACCACTCCCTGGGCTGGGGTCCCGGACTGCCTCAGAAGGAGAGGCTGGCTGAGCAGCCGCCCTTGACACTCTGTTTCCTCGCTGTGCACTGAATGTGACCAGTGGCCTCCAGCTCCTGCCGCCAAGCCTTGCCCACCCTGACGAGCCTTAACTTCAAGCCCAAGTCAATCCTTCCTTCCTTAAGTTGCTTCTGCTATGATATTTTGTCCCAGCAACGAGAAACTAATCAATACACCTGGCAACCGTCCTAACAGTTGGGATTATTATCTTTTAAAGATGAAAAACTGAGATGCAGAGAAACTGAGAACTTACCTGAGGGCACACAGTAAGTGGAGGGGCTGGGATTCAAACCCACCTCATTGTGCTTTGAGTCACTTTGTCTTTCTGGATTCCCAGAGGGGGGTGTTCTCCTCTTATAGAGGAGGTGGGCTGCAACTGAACAGCACAGCCATGGTTCTGAGACCCCTGGGTGCGTGTGCAGTTGGGCATATGGGGGACGGGCTGGGCCTCTTCCTGCAGGGACCTCGCAGGTATGTGGCAAGAGTTTCAGACTATGGACCCTGGGGGCTGGAGGTGTTGGGACATGGGAATCTTCCACTTCAGGCAGCAGCGGACAAGAAGGACCCGTGGTCAGGAGGAGCAAGAAATGACTAGGACATAAATTGTGGTTCTTGTCCTTGAGTTTGTGACAAGCGTCTTAAGGAGGGCTTACAAGAGAGTCAGCTTCACTGGGCGTGGTGGCGCACGCCTTTAATCCCAGCACTCGGGAGGCAGAGGTAGGAGGATCGCCGTGAGTTTGAGGCCACCCTGAGACTCCAATAGTGAATTCCAGGTCAGCCTGGGCGAGGGTGAGACCCTACCTCAAAAAAACAAACAAAAAAGAGTCGGCTTGGGACCTCTCGGTGAAGGGCACACTCAGTGAATCTGGGGAGGAACTGGGCGATGTGCATTTCTAAGGGGTAGTGCGGCAGCTGCCACCTGTGGGCATCACTTTGAGAACTGCTGCTGGGCTAGATAGACTCTTAAGGACTCAGCGTGGTGCCCTCAGGACTTGGCAGCTGCCATCATTCTGTTTCCAGGAAGAAATTTAAGGTACTGAGACCCGCATCCCCCCCTCCCCCGCCCATGGCAGTCAGTCATGCCGAAACTCCCGCTCTGGGAGATCCCATTCCAGGGCCTTCGCACTTGCTGTTACTTCTGCCTGGAAGGCCTTTCTGGAGCCCCCGGGGTCTGCTTCCTCTGCATGAACCTGGTGTGTAAGCGCCCTCTCCTACGGTGGCCCTGCTGTCCCTTCCCCACATCCTCTGCCTCTTCACTCACCTGAGTACCAGCTGTAAGCACTATCGTCAATGTTTATTTGTTCAGTTGTTTGCTCTCTGTCTCCACCCCGAACATGGCCTCTGAACTTCCCAGCACTCTGCCATTCATAGGGGCTGGAATTTATCTATGAATGAATGAAATCCCCCTCAACTCTCCCTCTCTCTCTCCTTAGCTTCACAGATCAAAACTCAACCCTTCAAACCTTGAATACCTTCCTAGTCTTTGACTTAACTCCAGGGCTCTCACTAACTTGGGCTGCCCTAGAGCAGAAGCCTGGGTCTAAGGCTATAAGGCCCAAGGGCTGCTGGGGGTAGCTCGTACATTTTCTTTTTCCTCTTACAATTACACACACACATACTTCACACCTCGCCATGGTTTAACCTAATTAGCTGGTTTCATGCGTGCACACTGGTGACTTAGTACTGAAAGGTACCTTAAATTGCACTGTGTTCTTTGCTGTCTTTAAATTTTTTAAGTTTGTCTGCTTTAATGTATGCTCACATAATTCAAAATTCAAAAGGCCAGGGGCATCTCTCCTTGTTTCCTCCCTAAAGGTAGTCTACACACCCAGCTACTGACGTCATTTCCAGGGATGTCACTTTATTTCTTTTTCTTTCTTTCTTTTTTTTTTGGGGGGGGGTTTCAAGGTAGGGTCTCACTCTGGCCCAGGCTGACCTGAAATTCACTATCACTTTCTTTCTTTCTTTTTCTTTTTCTTTTTTTTTTTGGTTTTTCAGGGTAGGGTCTCACTCTGGTCCAGGCTGACCTGGAATTAACTCTGTAGCCTCAGGGTGGACTTGAACTCACAGTGATCCTCCTACCTTTGCCTCCCGAGTGCTGGGATTAAAGGCGTGCGCCACCATGCCCGGCTTTCACTTTATTTCTTAAATATATTTTATATATTTATTTATTTGAGAGAGAGAAAGAAGGAGAGAGAGAGAGAGACAGAGAATGGGCGTGCCAAGGCCTCCAGCCACTGCAAATGAACTCCAGAAGCATGTGCCCCCTTGTACATCTGGGTTACGTGGGTCCTGGGGAATCGAACCAAGGTCCTTTGGCTTTGCAGGCAAACGCCTTAACCGCTAAGCCATCTCTCCAGCCCACTTTATTTTGATTTATTTGTTTAGTTATTTAGAGACAGAGTCTCATTATGTAGCTTAGGGATCATAGGTGTGCAATGCCACACCCAGTTTAGAGAAAAAAAAATAGAGAGAGAGAAGAGAGAGAATGGATGTGTCAGCACCTCCTGCTGCTACAAATGAACTCTAGATGCATGAAACACTTTGGGCTTCTGGCTTTCCATGGGTACTGGGAAATCGAACCTGTGTGGGCTTTGCAAGCTAGTGCTTTAAACCATTGAACCAGCTCGCCAGCCCAGAGATGTCTTTTTAACACACACACACTTCACACCTCACCTGGTTTAACCTAATTAGCTGGCTTAGAGATTGGCCAATTACTGATAATGGAAGAGCCTCTGCTCTCCTGGTGTGATAAGGGCAGAGCCACACCCTCCTGAGTAACATTTCTGGCCACACAGCTGAGGCACATCCCTGTCTTCCCATGACAGCCATGCCTGGTTGGAAGTGAAGGTCAGAGAAGCTAGGGTTTGAACACAGCTCTGCTGCTGGCTCAGGAGTGAGTCACTAAACCAGAGACCCCTCAGAGGTCACATTTCCAAGGGGCCAATCCCAGCACCTTGGGAGCTGTCTGTCCCCAGGATAAGGTGAGGTCTTAGCTCTGTGCCTGGCCTGCAGGTGGGAGCCACAAAACAAGGATGAAGGGTCAAAAAACCCTTAACCCTTAATCTACTTCCTGCTGAAAAAAAAAAAAAGTGTGTTTTTACCAGCTCTGTCATGAGGTAGCAGATTGGGCCAAAGGCAGGAAGGAGGTTTACACACATGGAGTCCCTGATCCTTGACAAAGCTAAAAAAATAAGGGTTTGGGGGCTGGTCGTAGCAGGCTGAAACAGACCAGCATGCTTGGCATCCCTGTCTCCATGTTATGTCTGTCTCCTCGGCCACCTCAGGTCCCAACTTGGAAGCCAGCAGCGCAGCGTGCAAACAGGTAGGTACTGGGGAAGTGTGTCCAGGACTCACAGAAGGCAAACCTGGCTGGTGCCTGTTGGAGCGCGTGTTTCTCAAGTCACCTGCCCTTGTGCTTTCTTTGTGGCTCAGGAGTTACAGTCCCTCACCTTGTCATAAGGCCCAGTCAAACCTCAATGCCAGGACATTTATGTGAGTCAAGGACACCAGCGGTGACTGGGCAGTTCCTGAGCATGTGAACCTGGTTCGCGTATTTCTTTTGAAATATTATCCATGACTGATAGACAGACACCAAGCTTCAGCCAATGCCTGAAACTCAAGAAAAGCCTCTAGTTTCCGTTGCTAAGCGGGCAGCCTGGTCACCCCTGGCCAGTGGGACAACCGAAGGATCCTGACCTGTCTTGTCATCTGTATGTTGATGGTGTCCCTTGTACTATTAATGTACCACAAGATACTGCCATCCAGCACTGGTGTTGGTTATACAAATAAGTATTATTGCTCAGTCCTGTGCCAGGCCTGAGGACTGCCAGATGTGGGGCACATGGGCACTGTTCAACTTTGAATGTCCTATGTGGAAACAGCCACACTGAGGGCCCGTGAAGGAGGCCTTGGGAGGACACCCACCTATCTTGTCATGTGAGGATGGGAGAGGTGCAGGGTGTCTCCCACAGGCTCCCGAGCTGTCTCTTGCGGCCTCGGAGCGCTGCGGATTTTGTTCCATTCCTCTTCAGCGTTTTGTCGCCAGGAACGGCAACTTCTGCTGCTCCTGGGGAATTGTCATCAACACGTGGTGATGACAACAGGCTGTTTTTCTTCCAGTCTCTTCTTTATTCCTGTCTGCCTCTTTTTGTTTAGTGGATTTCTAGTGGACAAAGTCACAGAGCCTCCACTGGGAGAGGGAACAGAAAACCCCTGATTCCATGCTCCATGGTGACAGCCGGCAGCCCAGTCTTTCCTTCCCTCTGCTTCCCCTCCTTTTTTTGGCCTGGTTTTGTTTGTTTCTTTTCCTGCAGTGCTGAGTCTGAACCAAGGGCCTCACGCATGCCTCTGAGCCGTGCCCTGACCCTTCCAGTCCCGCTTCCCTGACTCCGAGTCTGCTGCGACCGCATCCCAGAGCGCGTTTCTGGCCTCACTTACTTGGTGCGGTGCTGGAGGTTGGCACACGTGTCCATTTTAATGGCTGCAGAGGAGCTGAGTAAAACACCACGTTTTCTAATCAGATTTTTTTGAGCATTTGTGTGCACACGCATGTGTGCAAAGAGTATGTGTGTGTGTGTGATGTGTGGAGTGTGGTGCATGCACATGTGTGTGCAGAGGCCTGAGAGGAATGTCAGGTGTCCTTCTCACTCCTCTGCACAGAAAGACCGGATCTTCCCCTCAGCCTGGAGCTGCTGTCCCCAAGCCCCAGAGACCCTCTGGTCTCTGCCCACCCACCACGTGGTAACAGATCTGTGTAGCCATAGCCAGTGGGTTTTTTGTTTTGTTTTGTTTTTTTTGAGGCAAATCTAATAGACTGGCTTTTTTTTTTTAATTTTGTTTATTTATTTATTTATTTATTTATTTGAGAGCGACAGACACAGAGAGAAAGACAGATAGAGGGAGAGAGAGAATGGGCGCGCCAGGGCCTCCAGCCTCTGCAAACGAACTCCAGACACGTGCGCCCCCTTGTGCATCTGGCTAACGTGGGACCTGGGGAACCGAGCCTCGAACCGGGGTCCTTAGGCTTCACAGGCAAGCGCTTAACCGCTAAGCCATCTCTCCAGCCCCCCTTTTTTTTAATGCAAGAGAGAGAGAAAGAGAGAGAGAATTGGAGCGTCAAGGCCTCCAGCCACTGCAATCAAACTGCAGACCCGTGCCCCCTTGTGCGCATGTGCCCCCTTGTGTGCTTCTGTCACCTTGTGCGTCTGGCTTATGTGGGACATGGAGAACCGAACATGAATCTTTAGGCTTCACAGGCAGGCAGTTTCACTGCTAAGTCATCTCCAGCCCCAACCCCACCCCTAGCTTTTTTTTTTTTTTAACATGGGTTCTGGGAAACTGAACTTTGTGGTCTCTTGCTGGCCCATGGATTTCCTGGGGATTCTCCCGTCCCTACCTCCCTTTTCACTGTAGGCACGCTGGGATTTCAGGTGCATGCCACAGGGTACAGCTGGAGATCTGAACTCAGGTCCTCACGCATGGGCAGCAGGTGTTTTATCCACTGAGCCACCTCCCTAATCCAGTCACCCTCCTCTAGTTGAACTTTTGGGTTATCCCCAGTTTTGTTTCACTGCCCTACACATCCCTGTGGGGCATTGCCTGCCGAGTTTTCTCAAGGCGTGGATTCCTTGGAGTGCAATCTCTGGGTCAGTGACTAGGAAGATAGTTTAGCACAGTGCTATTTCCATCCCCAGCTAACCCCCATCACCTGCAATCCACTCTGTTTTATTCTTTTAAATATTGTTTTTATTTATTTGAGATATATAGAGAGAAGTAGATGGAGAGACGGGAGGTGGGGGAGGAGGGGAGAATGGGTGTGTCAGGTCTTCCAGCTGCTGCAAACGAACTCCACGTTCGTGAGCCAACTTGGGCACCTGGCTTATGTGGGTCCTGGGGAATTCAATCTGGGTCCTTTGGCTTTGCAGGCAAGTGCCTTAACCACTAAGCCATCTCTCCAGCCCCCTTTTGTTTTTATATGAAGCTTAGCAAAAGCTTGACATCGTGACAGACACGGCTCTCAGCCGGAGACCCCTGTCTCTCGTTTGTGTCTCTCAAAGCCCTACATCTGCTGCCGCCAGAGCGGTGCAAGCGACTTTCCAAGATGTTCACGATGCCTGCGAGGCTGGGATGCCGCAGAGCGGACAGAAAACTACCACACTCAACAGATCTGGGTTCCAGCCACGCCCATGTGCCACCCCACCCCCTCCACCCTGTAGCTGTCTGGGTTGGGGAAATATCTCAGCCACTCTGAGCACCAAATATCTTTAAAATAGGGCCAGCTTTTCTCCCCCAAGATGGTGGTTTCTGGTGACTCCCTCAATCCTCCTTAGCAAAGGTTCTGGAGTCAGTATCTTTTTTTTTTTTTTTTCTGTCTTTATTTCTTTACTTTCTTTTTTTCCCCAAGGTATGGTCTCACTCTAGCACAGGCTGACCTGGAATTCACTCTGTATTCTCAGGGTGGCCTCAAATTCATGGCGATCCTACCACCTCTGCCTCTCAAGTGCTGGGGTTAAAGACATGAGCCACCACACCCAGCTTGGAGTCAGTTTTTTGATCCCCCAGCCCCATCTGGAGTAAGGTTTTTGACTTCAGCCCCATTTATACTCAAAGGCTCAACAGGTCACTGAGCTGGGACCCATAGCCATGGGGTTAAAATCCAGTCTCTCGATGATTAGCTGGGGGAGTCAGGCAAGTCATTAGACCTCCCTGAGGCTCAGTTCTCCTGTCTATACTTTGAGAGCCATGATAGTAACCTGTAAGGAGGTTGCAAGGAGTCTTCCCAGCTACAACACGTCAGCTACCATGTTTACTAAATTGTGATGCTTTGCCTAAGAGGATCTCTAGCTTCTATAGTGGTCATTTTGTCCCATTTTCAGGATGAAAAAATGTCATAACAACGTTCAAGTCACTCAATAATGGAGACAGGAGAGAGGTTGGTGAGGGGGCAGCAGGACCTGAGCAACTTCTTGACCATGATCTTTTGTTGTTGTTGTTGTTTATTTTTCAAGGTAGAGTCTCACTCTAGCCCAGGCTGACCTGGAATTCACTACCAAGTCTCAGGGTCGTCTCAAATTCAGTGATCCTCCTACCTCTGCCTCCTGAGTGCTGGGATTAAAGGTGTGTACCACCACACCTGGCTCGATTTTTTTTTTTTTTTTTTGTCCGAGGTAGGGTCTCACTCTGGCCCAGGCTGACCTGGAATTGACTATGTAGCCTCAGGGTGGCCTTGAACTCACAGCATCCTTCTACTTCTGCCTCACAAATGTGTGCACCACCACGCCGGCCTGATCATGATTTTGTTGCAGACACAAAACACAGGTGAACTAAGGACAGGAGGGCTTTAGTGAGAACCACACAGGTGGAATATGGGAACAAGTCTTGAGTGTTAGAGTGATGTCATCACATAAGGTACTGATGCTATCATGTGAGGATGCTAAAAACTCCATGTTAGAAGGCATGGATGTTACAATGATGGCTAAGATGTCACAGTAGAATTCTGGCCTTGTAAGGGCTATGAGAGAATCTGGCCTGTTGCTGAATTTGTAGATAGAAAAAGCCATAGATAAAAATACTGGCAGTGAATTCCAGCGCTCAGGAGGCAGAGGTAGGAGGATCGCTGTGAGTTCGAGGCCATCCTGAGACTTCATAGTGAATTCCAGGTCAGCCTGGGCTAGAGTGAGACCCTACCTCAATAAACAAAACAAAACCAAACAACAATAACAACAGAATACTGGCAGTGGTTTTAGATGGACTCATCCAGGTCTGAGCTGGCACTTAGCATGCATAAGGCCCTGGTTTCCAATCGGAGGTCCTGGGTGTGAATATTCCCAGTACCTCCACCCCATCCTTGGAAGGTTTGCAAAACCAGTGTTGGCCATTAATTTCCATGATTCCACTGAATGGGTCCATTCTTCCTGCGGGTGAGGGCACTGGGACCCATGGCACTAAATGACAGGGCCATGCCATGTGGGCGGCACTCGAGTAAGGAGGAGCGGTATTGTTGTCAGCTCCATCTTGCTGGGACAAACTTCCAAGCAGACTCACTTTATGGGAGAAAGGGATTTATCTCAAGCTTACAGATAGAGGGGAAGTTCCATCAATGGTGGAAGAGGCTGCTTCCATATGTGCAGAGGAGAGAAGACAGCTACCCCAGCAGACAGCACCACAAGCAAGCGCGGCAGACCTCAGACTACTTTCCACACCTTTGGGCGGGAATTAGATTTGCCCCAGCAACCTGCTCCATCCCGGCAGGCTGCTGAAGACTTAAGCAGGAAGCTTAGATACCTGAGGCTGTGGGGACATACATTCACATTCAAACCTCCACAAGTGGCATCTGGCTTTCTGATCAATCTACTCTCTCCCCACTCCTACCTCCATGGTTTAGCTGCACCGGGTCCTGATCCGGTCAGAACACCATGGCCACAGTACTTGGCTCCCTGGTCTTTGTTGGTGTCAGTGAGTTCTGCTTTGGAATGAAGCTTCTACACGTGTATGTCGCCCACTCTATCTGCCTGTTGTCCACACGACTTTGGCTCCCAGGCTGTTTTTTTTTTTTTTTTGTTTTGTTTTAAATGCAAGAGAGCAAGAGTGAGAGTGAGAGCAAGAGTGAGCGAGTGAGAGAGAGAGAGAATTGATGTTCTAGGGCCTCCAGCCTCTGCAATCAAACTCCAGGTATGTGCACCACCTTGTGTGCCCATGTGACCTTGCATGCTGTGCGTCTGGCTTACGTGGGACCTGGAGAGTCAAACCTGGGTCCTTAAGCTTTGCAGGCAAGCACCTTAATGGCTAAACTACCTCTCCAGCCCCCAGGCTGTGTTTTATAGTCAGGGAAACACAGCTATCTGGTCTACCCAGAACACTTGAAGACAGCCAGGATTCAAATCCCAGTGGGTTCAAATCCCAGCTCTGCTACTTCCTGGCTGTGTGACCATGGACAAATGACATAATCTCTCTGTGACTCTATTTTTCCATGTATTAAACAAAGCTGATATTAACCTCTGAATATCCTGAGGGTTAAATGAGACAAAGACACTTACTGGCTGTGGCAAACAGTAGAGGTCTAACTTACACTATAATGGCCATCTTCTCTCTTTCCTACTTCCCCTACATCCTTTCCTCCCCATCAAAACTCTCACATTCATCTTTCAAAAGTCTGTATCCATTTCAGGCACAAAAGTTCGATTCACTCCAGAGACCAGCCAGTATCTAAGGAATGGATGTTTGGGTGCTTGAGTTTTTGTTAACGATCTAGAAGGAGTCTTTAAAAATTTATATGTGGGGGCTGGGGAAATGGCTTGGTGGTTGGGGCACTTGATGGCAAAGCCAAAGGACCCAGGTTCAATGCTCTAGTACCCATGCAAAGCCAGATGTACAAGGTGGCACATGTGTCTGGAGTTTGTTTGCTGTGGCTAGAGGTCCTGGTGTACCCATTCTCTCCCCCTCCTCTCTCTCTCAAATAAATAAATAAATAAACATGCAATATTTTAAAGTGTTTATCTGGGCGTGTTTGTTTGTGTAGTTGTGTATGTGTGTAAGTGAGTGCAGGAGCGTGTGACATGGTGCACTGGTGGAGATCAGAGGATAACTTCCAGCTTGGCCTTCAACTTCCTACCTCATTTGAGGTGATGTTTCTCACTCTGCTGTTTTTTCCTGGCAGTGCTCTCCATGAGCTTCTGGAAAATTCTCCTGCCCCTGCCTCCCATTTCCTCACCTCCCTCCCATCTTGCCCTGAGCATCACTGTGCTGGGATTACTGAAGGCCACCACAGCTTCTGGCTTTCAACATGGGGATTGGAGATCAAACTTTTTTTAATTAATTTTTTTTTTTATTTATTTGAAAGATAGAGACAGAAAGAGAGAGGGAGAGAGAATGGGCATGCCAGGGCCTCCAACTGCTGCAAATGAACTCCAAATGCATGTGCCACCTTGTACATGTGGCTTTCGTGGGTCCTGGGGAATCGAACCTGGGTCCTTGGGCTTGTAAGCAAGTGCCTTAACTGCTAAGCTATCTCTCCAACCTTTGGATTTTTGTTTTTAAATTTAATTTATTTATTTGAAAGAGAAAGAGAGAGAAGATAGAGAGAAAACAGGTGGGGATCAAACTTAGGCACTATAGCTCAGTGGCAAGCATTTTCTTCATTGAGTGTCTCTCCAACTCCAGGTTTTGTTTTTTTTTTAAAGGTTCTGCAAATTCTTTAGTGCTTCGAGCCTGAGCTCAAGGAGAGAAGTGTGGGCTGCTCACGATCTGCCTGGCTTTGCTTAAGTTTATTCTCCATCTTCCATGGAACAAGAATCTATTACCCCAACTTACAGGTGACAAAACTGGGCCATGGAGGAGGGTGATTTGACTGTGATCACAGAATGAGGGTGAGATGGAGGCTTGACTGAAACTCTGGATGTGTGTTCCTAAAACTGGTTCTCTTTCTACTGGGGTGGACTGGTTTCCTTTCTGAGCATCCCTGGGTGTCCCCCAGGGACAGCAGAGTGTAGGGCAGGATGGGTCAGAGGGAGAGGGGACGTTTAAGTTGATGAGTCTTCACAAAGTATCCCAGCCACGCTGTTGGAAGACACGGCCATGTGTGGGATTGCTTTGGCAAATTGGGACTGTGGCCTGGAATGCCCGCTTGTTCTCCCTACGCAAGGCCGGGTGTGCCCTGGGCCTTCAGTCCTTCCTTGAAGGACACTTGTAGGAAGGAGCCATGGTGACGCAGGTGGCATGAGAACAAGGCACATGTGCGAAGCTATGCAGGGGGGGCTCTGGTGAAGCCAGGTTTCTATCTCCCAGAGAGCACCCGGAGAGAGCAGAGAAGGATAGAAGAGCAAGTACAGCTGGGAGCCAAGTCCTGAGGACAGCTGCTGGGGAGCTGGGGGTGGCAAATCCTGTCCAGCCAAAGATGAGCTGGTCCAGGAAACTCAGAACCAGGAGCAAGAAGCCAGGGAGGAGTCTAAGGTTGGTCCTGGGGTCTACTGGCCCAAGAAATCCACCCCCAGGTTCAGACCAAAAGGGGTGGGCTATGCTAGATGGTGGCCCTACAGCCATAAGGAGAATGGGAGTCTGGTAGGAATGACCTTCCTCAATGTCAGTCGGCTTGCTCGTGGACTGAGAACCTCACCCCGTGAGCCAAGGCTACTGACTGCCTCCAGCCATTTACGTTTCTGGGCCAAAAGTTCCATGGGACCCGATCAAGCGCCATGCAGCAAGCGTTCATCCTTTGCTCTCTGGCCACAAAGAGACAACAGAATGGGGAAATAATTAGAAAATAAGAGTGGAGGTTGGGAGGGGGGAGAGCGATTTCCAGAGGGGGTGGGAAGCGGGTTGGAGAGCTTGGCTGGAGATAACCAACAGATGCGATTCTGCAGATAAGCGTAGCAACTTAGATAAATCTCAGGCTTTGGAGCTGGTCGCCTGCGTCCCCTCTCCTCCTCCGTCTGCCTTTTTTCAATTTTATCTCTGAGCCAAGGGAGGGGGGAGGGGAGGAGGGCCAGGAACTCTGAGGGGTGAGGAGGTGGGAGGAGGGGAAGCCAGGGAGGGGGCCAACTTCATCTTCAGGGAGCTTGGCTTTTCTTTTTAATGTGTTTTTCCCAGAAGGTGGGAAATGCCAACACACACCCGGAGACCTAGAAGGCGGCCTATGTTTTTTAAAAAGCGGCGGACAAAAAAATCAAAATATTTGAAAATGTATTTCATGGTAATTATGTCATATTTCATGGGCTGGTGCCACTACTGAAAGAGAGGCTGAATGCCTTAATTTGTATAGAAATTGTAATCATTTGTTCATTTCAAGGTGAAAATTGCATTTTTTAATTTAAATTGTATCCTGCATGATAGTCTATTATCTAGTAAAATTGTCTCCATGTCTGAATGCCTCATATGCAGCTGCAGTGCTTGTTACGGATCCACTTATATTCATAAAAGCAGGTGGACATCTCAGGAAATGGAAGCCCTGTGTGTGTGCGTGCATGTGGGTGTGTGGGGAAGCGCACGCGCGCGCCAGGGCCCCCCTCGCCCATCTCCCGCTCCTCCGCCTCACCCCCACCTCTGCTGGTGCCTCTGCATTTCCAGATGTGCTCAGCACATGACAACGAGTTGGGATACACGAGGAAGTCCCAGGAGAGCTAAGAATAAGTCCTGGGCTGAGTGGGGGCCTGGCAAAGCTCTGAGTCTAACTCTTTAACTGCCCCAGCTCTGGTCCCCTCTCTGGGCCTCAGTTTCTATTTTGTGCCTACAGTAGTCAAGGGACTGGCTCCAGAAGCCCACCACTACAATTTGACTCCTGTGTTTTGTGTGATCCGACCTACATTCTTTAACCTCTTTAAATCTCCTTTTCCTCCTCCTTAAATATTTTAGTTTATCTATTTATTTAGCAGAGGTAGAGAATAAGCATATCAGGGCCTCTAGCCACTGCAAATGAATGCCAGACACACGCACCACCTTGTGCATCTGGCTTACAAGGGTGCTGGGCAATCAAACCTAGGTCCTTAGGCTTTGCAGGCAAGTGCCTTAACCACTGAGCCATCTCTCCAGGCCTCATCTTTAAAAAATGGGGTGACAGGGATGGAGAGATGGCTCATTGGTTGTGTGCTTCCTGAGCAAGCATGAAGGTCTGAGGGGGCCTGAAACTGCCTGAGTTCTGGTCTCCAGAACCCATGTAAACAGCGAGGTGTGGCCACACATGCCCCCAATCCCAGTCCCACAAAGGGAAGCAGAGTCTGGGCTCACAAAAAATAGCAAGCTCTCAGGCTGGAGAGATTGCTCAGTGGCTAAGGTGCTTGCTTGTGAAGCCTGACCACCTGGGTTAAGACTCCCCAGTGCCCATGTTAAGTCCGATGTACCGAGTGGCAACATGCAGCTGGAGTTTGTTTGCAGTGGCAAGAGGCCCTGCTGCACTCATTCTCTCTCTCTCTCTCCTTGCAAATAAATAAATAACTTTTTTTTTTTTTAACCCAGAAAGCTCTGGTATCCGTAAGACAGTGGTTCAAATAAGAATGGGTGGAAGAGTGATGGAGCAGAATATTCAGTGTTCTGCTCTGACCATTGCAAGCGAGCACCCCTCACCACAGGCAAGCACATGAGATGCCACAAGGGCACACACGTGTGAATATACCATGCACAGCACACACACATCATTATATATACACACATAACACAAGCAAAAATATACAAGTAAATAATTAGGGGCTGGAGAGATGGCTTGGTGACTAAGGCGCTTGCTTGTTTGTGAACCTAAGGACCCAGGCTCAACTCCCCAGTACCCACATAAGCCAGATGCACAAGGTAGTGAATGCGTCTGGAGTTCCTTTGCAATGGCTGAAAATAAATAAATTAATTTTAAAAAATTAAATTAAAGAAAAAAATGAAGCCAGGCGTGGTGGCGCACACCTTTAATCCCAGCACTCGGGAGGCAGAGGTAGGAAGATCGCCAAGAGTTCGAGGCCACCCTGAGACTACAGAGTGAATTCCAGGTCAGTCTGGGCTAGAGGGGGACCCTACCTCAAGAAACCAAAATAAAAAAATAAAATAAAATGGGACAACCACAATAGTCTGTCATATGTATGTTTATTTTAGGTCCCACCCTCCTGTGACTTCCATACAGCCTGGCTAAGAGTTGTTTTTGCTTTTTTTTGTTTTTGTTTTTGTTTTTCGAGGTAGAGTCTCACTGTAGATCAGGCTGACCTGTAATTCACTATATAGTCTCAGGGTGTCCTCGATCTCACAGCTATCCTCCTACCTCTGATTCCCTAGTGCTAGGATTAAAAGTGTATGCCACCATGCCTGGCTCATGTTTTTGGGTTTAAAAAATTTTATTTTATTTATTTTTGAGAAAGAGAGAGAAATCGGCAGAGAGTGAGAGAGAGAGAGAGAGAGAGAGAGAGAATGGGTATGGTATAGTGGCCCTCAGCCACTATAAATAAACTCCAGATGCATGTGCCACCTTTGTGCATCTGGCTTACATAGGTCCTAGAAAATGAACATGGTTCTTGGCTTTGCAGGCCTTAACTGCTAAGCTATTTCCAACCCTGTTTTTGCTGCGCATCTCCTTCTTCTTTTTCTTTTTTCGAGGTAGGGTTTTACTCTAGCTCAGGCTGACCTGGAATTCACTCTGTAGTCTCAGGGTGGCCTTGAACTCATGGCAACCCTCCTACCTCTGCCTCCTGAGTGTTGGGATTAAAGGCATGTGCCACCATGCCAGGCCCGTTTTTGCATTTTTTTAATAGTAAAAAATAAGCTAGGGCTAGAGACATGGCTTAGCGGCTAAGCACTTGCCTGTGAAGCCTAAGGACCCCGGATCAAGGCTCAATTCCCCAGGACCCATGTTAGCCAGATGCACAAAGGGGTGCACGCATCTGGAGTTCATTTGCAGTGGCTGGAGGCCGTGGCGTGCCCATTCTCTCTCTCTCTCTCTGCCTGTTTCTCTGTCTGTCTGTTGCTCTCAAATAAATAATGTAAAAAAAAATAAGCTAAAAGAAGAACGCATTTCCTGGGGTTCGTGAATGAAATTCAAGTTCAAGTACCAATGAGGAAAGTTCTGCTTGCACACAGGTACACTCCTTGGCTGGCGGGTGGCTTCTGTCTCCATAGAGATCGAGTTGGATAGTGGCAACGAGACTGGTCCACAAAACCTGCCATATTTGTGATCAGACTCCTTATGGAAGAAGTTTGTCAGTCCTTGAAATAACACAAGTGCTAAACCTAGTGTCAGCCCAGGAGGTAAAGCAGTTCAGGGACCAGGAAGAAAATTAGCCACCCAGGGTTATGCGGCCGATGCCACATGTCCAGCACATAGCTGGTCAAAAGGACAGAATGGTTCTTGTGGGGAAAACCCAAGTTGAGGTTTTGTTTCCCCAAAGGAACTTGACTTGCAATTTTATTGAAAATTTTCTGAGTTTTGTCTCATCTAGGATGTCAGAAAGGATTCTGGACAAGGAGGTACACCCACTGACTCTGTGCCTCAGTTCCCTTCTGTAACATGGACCCCTTCCAGCAAAAGCGACCTATACCGTCCCAATGCCATGTGTGAATAACTAGCACATTCTTTGTATGTAGCATTGTCTTGAATGGTTCATTTCTTCTTGTCCTTTCACTGAGTAGAGTGGCTGTCATTGTATGTCCCTGTTTAGAGGCATCTACTAACCATTTTTTTACCTTGTTCAGTCATCCAACAATTTCCAGCATCTCCCACATCCCAGGCTCTGTCTTTGGGTACACTTCATCCTGTGTGGAGGGGGTGGATTGTGTGAGAGAACTCAAAGAGAGTGTGCCAGAATGCCTCATTACCAGGGAAAAAAAAAAAAAGATGCAATTAATATTTCTATTTCCCAGGCATCAGGTGAGGGACAACTTGCCCCAGGTCACACAACTAAAAAGTTACTGGAGACCAATGATAATGATGATGGTCATAGTGATGGTGGTGGAAATGATGATGGTGATGATGAGATGATGGTGGTGGTGGAGATGATGATGGTGGTGGTGGAGATGATGATGGTGGTGGTGGAGATGATTGATGGTGGTGGTAGAGATGATGGTGGTGGTGGAGATGATGGTGGTAGAGATGATGATGGTGGTGGAGATGATGGTGGTGGTGGGTGGTGATGATGATGGTAGTGGTGGAGATGATGGTGGTGGTGGTGGAGATGATGATAGTGGTGGAGATGATGATGGAGGTGGTGGTGGTGGTGAAATGGTGTTAGGAGTTCAGGAAAGTGCTTAATCTCCAATCCTTGTGTTCACATTTGCACTTAACCAAAGAATTGAGCAAACCAAACTGAGAAGGTAATTTTTATTTTTATTTATTTATTTGAGAAAGAGAAAGGGGGAGGGGAAGAAAGAGAGAGGGGGAAGAAAATGGTCTCACCAGAGCCTCCAGCCACCACAAACAAATTCCAGATGCATATGCCACATTGTGCATCTGGCTTATGTGAGTCCTGGGGAATCAACCTGAGGTCCTTAGGCTTAGCAGGCAAGCACCTTAACTGCTAAGCCATCTCTCCAGCTCTAAGGTTTATTTTATTTTATTTTTATTTGTTTGTTTGGGAGAGAGAAGGGGTGGGGAGAAAGAGTGATAATACTTAAATTATTGTATTTATTTACAGAACCAAGGGTAGGAAAATCAGTACACTCTCGTGGCCTGAGAACCCATGTGGTAGGCCTGGAAAAGATATAGACAGGACAGAAAGTACAAAGAGCTCTTGCCTTGTGGAAGGCAGGAGGGGGTAAAGAGCCATGTAGAAAGTGGGGTTCTCCCTTCCTCTTGGCACAGCTGGGCTGAGATGAGGGGAATCTCACCAGAACTTGGAAGTTCACGAGTATTCAGGCAGCACAGAGAGCTTGCCCTCCCCTTGCACACATATTTATAAACTTATGATGGTGGGCCCTACCTTCCAGCTCAGGTGAGCCAGAATGACAGCTGATTGGTCTGGGCTAGGGGCTGTCTCAGGAAGAGGCTAGCCATGGCATCAAGTTCTGGGGGCTGAACTTGACCAGTCACAATGTTAGGATTAGGTTTAAATCCTAGGAAAGACCTCCCTCCCAGGAGAGGCCCAGGTTGTTTGTGGAAAAACAGATTTACTTTAGCCAAGAGCTAAGAAATCAGATGATCTTTTGATCTCTAGCAAGGGCAGACTGCAAGGATAGTACCAAAGACATTCCCAGCTTCTTACTTTCAGGGGCCCTGTCACCCTGACCGCCTAACAAACACTGACTCCTTCTCAGTGGTGGTGGTGATGCTGAATGGTGTTGGGCTCCATTCCCATAGGTTCTCAATGAGTAAGGCAGTGTTCTAACTCCTCTCTGCTCCACTCTGATCCTAACATTAGCAGCCTGGGCTGAGAACCCTGAACTCAATGCACTTAAAGCTTGGGTGACAAAAGACATCACGCACAGGACATGGCCTGGACTTAGCAGCCCACCAAGCCATCTCCTGCTTTGGGAAATGGCAGCAAACTGTGTTACAAGACCAAGGACCCTGGGAAGCACAGACAACTCTCACTCTCAACTCCTTGTGCTCCAGGTGAGGAGATGCTGGTCCTGAGAGGATCTGAAACTGGTAGGGTTGGTCACACCGCTGGGCTGGGCTAAGCTGAGGGTGGACCGTAGGCCATGAGAGCCGGAGCACGCATCATCCAGGTGGGAGGGTCTGGCTCATGAGGAGGGGCAGGTCCCAGCTAACATGACTGATGTGTAGCAATGAGCCATTGGCAGACGGAAACTTTCTTGGCCATCCTCCAAGCGTATTGGAGCTATAATGACATTTTCCCATAGCTGTGGTCCTTCTGTGTTCCAGAGTCTTTGCTTAGGACATTTCACAGAGGGACTGCTAAGTGCTGGGCATGCTGTCTTAGCCAAGGGAAGCCATTCTCCCAGGCTTGTTCTTGAGTCACCACTGTGACTCTGCAGGCTTCTTTGCTTTTGAGTGCTAAAGGGCCTAGGCACTGGCTCTCTTTCCTGCTTCCCTCACTCCTTGAATGTTCTCAAGCAAACTTGAAATATCAGCCAAATTCCCAGAGCCCAGAGCCACCCATCCTCCTCCTCCTCCTCGAAGACTTTTTTTTTCCCCCTGGGATGACCTGTCAATTGATGAGAGTGGGGTGTTAAAGTCACCCACCACCACTGTGTTTGGTGTTATCTGTGACCTTAGTTCTAATAGTGTTTGTTTGACGAATTTGGGAGCCCCCATGTTAGGTGCATATATGTTTAGGATTGTAATGTCCTCCTGTTGGAGTGTGCCCTTAATCAATATAAAGTGACCTTCCTTATCTTTCTTGACTAACGTCGGACTAAAGTCTACCCTGTCTGATATTAGGATAGCAACCCCTGCTTGTTTTCTAGGCCCATTTGCTTGAAACACCGTCTTCCAACCTTTCACCCTAAGATAATGTCTATCCTTTGTAGAAAGGTGAGTTTCTTGGAGACAACGAATTGTAGGATCCTGCTTTTTAACCCAGTCTTCAAACCTATGTCTTTTCATCGGGGCATTGAGGCCATTGATATTAAGAGATATTATTGAAAGGTGTGTATTTATGTTTGCCATTTTTTTTGTGTGTGGATCTGGTTCTACCTTTGCTCTCTTGTGTGAACTAGTATTTGAGTATTGCTTGCTTTTTCTAGGTTCCTTATATGTGTGCTTTTCCTTTTCTTCAGCATGGAGGATTTTTTCATGTATTTTCTATAGAGCTGGTTTTGTCTTCAAATACTCCTTTAACCTGCTTTTGTCATGGAATGTCCTTATTTCTCTGTCTATTTGAATGGATAGCTTTACAGAATAAAGTAACCTTGGTTGACAGTTGTTATCTTTCAGAACTTGGAATATATCACTCCAAGCCCTTCTAGCTTTAAAAGTTTGTGTTGAATAATCTGCTGTAATCCTGATGGGCTAGCCTTTGTAGGTAACTAGATTTTTCTCTCTAACTGCTTTCAATATTTTTTCCTTGGTTTGTGTGTTTGGTAGTTTGATTATAATATGACGAGGAGAGGTTCTTTCCAGGTTTTGTCTGGCTGGGGTTCTAAAGGCTTCCTATATCTGCATTGGCACTTCTTTCCCAATTTGGGGGAAGTTTTCTTCTATGATTTTGTTGAAGACACCTACTATGCCTTTGGAGTGGAATTCTTCTCCTTCCACTATGCCCTGAATTCTTATATTTGATCTTTTCATAGTGTCCCAAATATCTTGAAATTCCCACTCATACTTTTCTATAAGTTTGTCTTTCTCTTTGTTGGCCTGTATTAGATCTGTCACCTTGTCTTCTAGCTTAGATAGTCTGTCCTCTCCTTCATCCATTCTACTGGTGAGATTTTCTACAGAGTTTTTTATTTCATTAACTGTGTTCTTCATTGCTAGTAATTCTGACTGGTTTTTCTTTATTATTTCTATTTCCTTATTTATGTCTTGTATTGCCTTCTTTATTTCATGAAATTGGTGTCCTGTGTCTTCTTTGATTCCTTTGATTTCCTCTTTGACTTCCTTGATTTGTTCTTTGACTTCTTTGAACATATTTACAATCATTCTTTTGAAATCTTTCTCAGGCATTTCCTCTAACTCATTCTCACTGGAGGTCATTTCTGATGCATTAATACTTTTAGGTGGATTTATATTGTCTTGCCTTTTAGTGTTTCTTGTGTTATAATGTATATATTTTTGCATCTTGGATTAAGTTAATGCTTGGATTTTCTAGCTAGCTGGGTATTCTTAGCTGTATCAATTGATCTGATGTTATATATCTTCAGGGTAGGAGCTTAAGGTGTTAGGTGTAGCTGTTAAGACTCTCAGAGTATCTACAAAGGTGTTCCTAGGGGTTGAGTTTGCTTGCTATGGGAGTATTCAAGTAGGCTGAGTGGAATAAAATATAGGTAGATTCTAAAATTTAACTAAACACTGTACACATTAAATCAAAAACAGCACTGAGTATTTATGTAAGAGTAGGTATTATAACAACCAGATCCTCTGTCAACAAAGAGGTTAAGATTTCTGGTCTGTTGAGGGATCCAAGTCAGCTTGTGACCAAGTGAGACCCTTCCCTGGTTCAATCCCAGTTACCTTTTTGGATGAGTTTGGTCTCAGTCAAGTTGCTGGCTGGGTCATTGGGCTGCTGTTCTGATTTCTGGAGCTGAGCACTGGCTTTTCCTGCGGGGCAAACAGAGCCTGGCCCCTGTGGCCCTGCAGATCAGCACCTCTGCTGCTGGAACCACTGCTGCTGGTGCTGAAGCTGCTGTTGCTGGATCTGTCGCTGTTGCTGCTAAAGCTGCCGCTGCTGGATCCGCCACTGCTGCTATTGAAGCTGTTGCTGCTGAAGCTGCTGCTGCTGGAACTGCCACTGCTGGATCCACTGCTGCTGCCTCTGAAGCTGCCACTGCTGGATCTGCTGCCGCTGGGGCCGCTGTTGCTGGTGCTGGAGCCGCGGATGTTGCTGCTGGGATCTGCTCCTGCTTGGGTCCTGCTGCCGCCCAAGTTGGCATGGCCGGTCCCTGGACCACTGCTCTGTTTGCTGGAGCTGGGCTCAGGCGGTGGGGGAGGGGAGGGAGCCGCAGCTGCTCTGGTTTTCTCGCTGCTCCCCGTGTTCTTCTACCTCGCGGTCTGCTCCTCTGTTGCTCACTGCCACTCTCCCTTCACATTTCCTGAGTTACGGAGAGCGCGGTGTGAGGGGAAGCTCCTGCACCTGGCTTTTCCTGCGGCTGGAGCCGAGCGTGGCAGCTTTCTGGTGCGCTGCCGCTGGGGTGGTTGGCGGAGCTGCCGGGGCCGCTTTTGCTGGCTTGTGTGGGCTCTGGACGCTCTGGATCTCTCCTACTTCTCTGCTGCCATTTCAATTTCCTATACACCTTGCTTTTTAGTAAAAGTGTGTATTTTTTGGTCTTTTTCCCCCCTAGGCTGCTTTGGTGTGGTACCTACGCCGTCATCTTAACCAGAAGTCCCCTCCTCAAAGACTTAAAAAGTTGTTAGGAGCACCACAGTCCCCGTCATCTCAGCAGCTCTGGCTCTATCGACTGGGCAGGTTGGTTAGATCTCCTTCAGCTCCTGGTCCCCAACTCACACCTCCCCACATGTTACAGGCTCAGGAAAGGGTCTCATATTTATCCACCTCTCTAAGCAAAACCCAAGCTTCCCCTCTCCAGCTGTTCCTTTCCCTGACCTACTGCAACCCAGTTCCTGGCTCCTCCTTCACCTGTAGCCTGAGCCCATCTTCTCCCCACCCCCCGCCTCCTGAGCCACCATCAATGGTTCTGGACTCCCTCAGTCCCATCCTGTCTGCTCACAGGCTTGTTTCTATGCAACAGTCACCGGTTTTCTATGTAAATAAGGATTGCTCCCCTAAAGACTCTCAGTGCTTTCACAAAATCTTAGCATAAAATCCAAGCCCCTTGTAGATATCCCCGGACCCTGCCTATTTCACCTTTCCAATCTCTTATTACAAATGAGTGACTGGTAGAGTGAATGAGTGTGTGGTCAAAGGTCTAGATTGATAGTCATGAAGGATAGGCCTCAGCCCTGGGCCACTCTGGGCCTCTAGACAAGCTCCTAGTCCTATCTTGACCTTTGTCCTTGAAATCTGCTGGATAGACCTCACAGTGTTGCGTGATGTCTGTCATGGCACACCTGTTGTATGTATGAGCAGACAGAGTCTGGGCAGGGTAAGTTTCAGGCCAGGGTCAACCAGTGGCAACAGAGACAAACAGGGCGGAACAGCAGAACATCCGGTTCTACCACCCAGGGACTTAGCCTGTGTTTTTATGCTGCACATGTTCCCATTGCAGACCCCTCCTTTGTCCCCAGATTGGGACCAGACATGTATCCACTATGACACACCCCACCTTGTCCCACATTCCTGATGGACACTGGGGCCCCTCATTCATCAGACCCCTCCCCCTCCCCCATTCCCAAGACAGGCTGGGCGAGGACATGGTGGGAGACACAGTGTACCCAGTTGAAAGTGGGCATCTGGCCATATCCAGCTGTTTTCCAGAAAGAACCAGACCAACCGCAGTTCTGGTCAAGTGGAAAAATTCTATGAATTTGGTGGGTCTTTGCACAACCTTGGATGACAAGGTCTAGGGCTCACAATATCCATGTGAGAGAGCCAACCCCTTCCTGACTCCTCTCACGTTCAGGCTCTTGGGGGGCTGCACACACTCAAGCATACCCCACATACATCCACATGCAAAAAAAAAAACAAAAAAAAAACCCAAAAACAGAAAAATTAAAAGTCCAGAATCTTGGAACTGGAGAAACTGCTCAGTGGTTAAAGGCATTTGCTTGAAAAACCTGCCAACCCCGGTTCAATTCCTCAGTACCCATTTGAAGCAAATGCACAAAAAGTGGCACACGTGGGTGTAGTTTATTTGTAGTGGCAGGAGGCATGGTACACCCATTCTCTCCCTCCTTTCCTCTCATAAATAAATAAATGAAACGTTTTTTATATATCCAGCTGCTCTCACTCTTGGTGCTAACATTTTGGCTTAGGTAGGTAATTCCGTCCTTCTTCCATCCTGGGCTTCTCCTCATTGGATGCCAGAAGCAGCCCACCTGTCCAGTTACCCCAACCTAGTGAGTCTCTGGCCATGGCCAAGCATGCCCTCAGGGCCCATTCGCCCTTGGTGGAGAGCTTTGGTAGACTGTTGCTGTGGAAAACACTGGAGAGAAGCAACTTCAAGGAAAGAGCATTTATTTTGTCGTCCTGTTTTCTGAGGTTTCAGCCCATGCTTGGCTGGCTCCATTACCATGGAGATGGTGAGTCAGAACATCACAGTGGAAGGACACGGCTTTGAAAAACTAGTCACCTAGGGCTGGAGGGGTGGCTCAGCAGTTAAGACATCTGTCTATAAAACCTAAGAACCCCAGTACCCATGTAAAGATGCCAGGGTGGAGCATGTGTCTGGAGTTCGTTTGCAGTGACTAGAGGCCCTGGCATACCCATTCTCTCTCTCTCTATCTGCCTCTTTCTCTGTCGCTGTCAACCAAATAAATAAAAATGAACAAAAAAAATTTTTAAGCTCATTAAGCAAAAACAAACAAGAATAACAACAACTAGTCACCTCGTGGTAGCCAGGAAATAGAGGGACACACACAGGGACAAGACACACCCTTCACAGAGCCAGTGGCTGTTCTGCTCTGCAGGATGGATACCTTACCCTGGATGGCACTTTTCTATGCCGCTGGCTTCCAGTGATCAGCAACTCATCAGAAATTGAGCAGCACTGAACTTCACACGTCTAACACAGACAAACTCACTCCGTCTCACAGCCAGCCTTTGGGGTAGGCACTGTGATTTCTCCATGTTACAGATGAGGAGACGGAGGGCCGGATTGACTAGGTGAGTCTCCCATGGTCATCCACATGGCGGCCTCTTGCATCCTATGGCCTCATTCAGCCTGGACAGCTTTGCAAGACACAGTGTTGTGATGCTCAGACGCCAGAGGTGGAACCTGAGTGTCTTGTGGTCCCCTCTGAGGTCACCCAATGTCTCATGGCCATAGCAAGGGGCAGGATCAAGGTTTGAACCCAGAGGTGTGATGAAGCCTGCTGACTTTCTACCTCAGCTGCCCACCTTCTAGACACTCACAGGTGGTAGATTTTCACCTTGGCTGGTGGATAGAGACCATTCACTTATTCTGCTCAGCATACGTGCCAGGCTCCAAGGTGAAGCACATGGCTCTTTCTCTTTTTTAAAAAATATTTATTTATTTAATTTATTTATTTATCAGTCATCACCACAAGAACCTCACTGCTCTCAAGGAAAAAGAGAAGTTTAGTTTGGTCCTGCTCCCTGATTTTAGCACTATCTTGTTCACCTCCATGTAGAGGGTCAGGGAAGTCGGAGCCTCTGCTGGTCCTGGAGAGACTCTAACTCAGAGTTATCCACAAAGCAGAATAAAGATGAACCTCTTTTTCTTTTTTAAAGCTTTCTAAAAATGTTTACTTATTATTTGCAAGTCATGAAAGAGAGAGAGAGAGAAAGAGAATGGGCATGCCAAGGGCCTCTTGCTGCTGCTAACAAATTCCAGGTGCATGTGCCACTTTGTGCATCTGGCTTCATGTGGGTACTGGGGAAATCCAGCCTGGGCTGTCAGGCTTTGCAAGAAAGTGTCTTAGGGCTGAAGAGATGGTTGGCTGGCGAGATGGCTCAGCCATTAAGGCCTTTGCCTACAAAGCCAAAGGATCCTGGTTCGATTCTCCAGGACCCACTTAAGCCAGATGCACAAGGGATTGCATCTTGAGTTTGTTTGCAGTGGCTGGAGGCCCTGGTGTGCCCATTCTCTCTGCCTCTTTCTTGCTCTCAAATAAATAAATAAAATATTTTTTAAAAACTTAAAAAAAAAGAAAGTGTATTAATTGCTGAGCAATCTCTCTAGCTCCGAAGAAATACCTTAGTCCCCATGAAGGACCCTCAGTCCATGCTAGTTCTGCGCCCCTCAGCCCCAGCTGTGACAGAGCCTTATCTGCCAATGAAGTTTTTGCCTCCTTCCAGTGAGATTCCTTCCACCACTTGTCCTCTTCCCTTCCCTCCCTGGCACTTTCCGGGGACTGGCCCCTGCCCCTCACCCCCCGTCTGGACTGGGCGAGCTGCATCAGTGTGAGTTGGCATGGAGTATTGGCAGGTCTTCAGCAATCCCAGCTGGGCTCAGGGATGGAGGCTTGGCAGGTGAATTTCTCTCTTCTCAGTAGCCTGTCCTCTTTTCTGGGCTGGCAGGAAAGGTGAGGATTGTCCCATGCCCAGACAGCGACTCCTTGTACCCTCTACCTGACAAATACTGCACATGTTGCCCTGTAGCTCCCAGGGTACCTAGATGTAAGTCAGAGTCATGTGACCAACTCAAGTCAATGAGCTGTGAGAGGAAATGACACCTGTTAATTTTCAAGCTAAGAATGTCTTACCTTCATTCTCTTCCCTAAATGCTCTCTTCCCTCAAGCATACCAAATGATGTGAGAATACCATGGAGAAAGCCACCTTTACTGTGTGGGGCCACTAAGATTTGGGATAACCTGGCCTGGCAAATACAATAAGACCTGTCTCAAATATCAACTCCACCCCTAGAGAGCCTGGGGTTGAAGACCAGCGCACAGGTCAGTGACCCTGGCTTCCCTCAAGGCTCTAGTGGATGTTCATCACTGACAGGACTCCATGAAATGTCACATGTCATCCCCAGAAGAGCCACCACTGGCAGGGGAATGCTGGTAACACTGCTTCAGGTCCCCTCCTGGGTTTGGCCAACCTCTCTCTGGTCACCATGGAAACTGCTGTGAGCCCTCCAGGCCTCTGTAGTTAGCTAGAAGTGAAGACAATCTTGGGGTGGCCTGGCTAACTCCCAGCACCGTAGCTCTCACCTATTTTCATGCTGTTCCTTCTGTGCCTTGGGCTCCCCTGACTTCCAGGAAGGCTCTCTGCACCCCGTGAGCCCAGAGACTCTCCATCTGTACACGCTGCTTCCTGGGTGGCTGGGTGTCTCCATCCTGACTAGAGCCAGTTGAAAGTTTACCCCACCCTAAAGATGCTGTTCCAACTGGCTGGGTGGATGGCAGTAGGGTGCCCTATAGACATCCCACCTGGGGACATGGAGCCCCTCGGGTGAGGGTCCCTACCCAGTCAGCCCCTCTACCGTGCTACCCAGGTTTTCTATAAGTCCTTCTCAAACTAAGCTGCTTCTCACATACAGTGGACAGGACCTGGCCCAGGCCAGGTCTCAGGGAAAGGCCTGTCTCGAAACAGTTCAGAGTGGCGGGATGTATGACCTCACTGCTCAGTGCAGCCTCACACAACAGTCCCTTTCTAGCCCTTCATGGGATTCAGCTCCCGAGCTCCACCCAGGTTCTAGGCTTCATCCCTGCAGAGGGGAAAGGCATGGTTTAACATCTCAAAGCTTTTCTCTTGCATGTGCGTTGTATTTGTGTACATGGATAGCGTGTGCACATGTGTGTGGAGACCAGAGGTTGGTGTTTGTCTTCTTGATGACTCCGTGGTGTCTTCTCCTCCCAGAACTCTGCTTGGGACAGGGCCTCTTTTGTTGGCATTTTGTTTTTGCTATCTTATGTAATTTCTGGGCCAAGAATGCCTCACCTTCGTTCTCTTCCCCAGTTGGCGACCTCAGGGATGTACTAAATGGTGTGGAAACACCATGGAAAAAGCAACCTTTTTGTGTGGGTTGGGGTGTGTGTGTGTGGAGTGGGGGCTGAGGCTTGAGCTAGCTTGGTCTGGCTAATACTACAAGGTCTGCCTCAAAAATTATGTGTTCCAGTCTAGCTAGATGAAGAGCTTCCAAATTCTTCTGGCTCTGCCTTCCATTGCTATAAGCATATTGGGATCACAGATGCATGCACCACTTTGTGATCAGCCTTACATGGATTCTAGGAATCCAGAGTCAGGCCAGCAAGCACCTTGAGCCCCTGACTCATCTCCCCAGCCCTCCACCACCTTACTTTTTAAAGACAGGGTCTGTCATTGAAGCCAGACCTCCCTGACTGCCTTGATCTAGCTGAGCCACGTGGATCATCATCCTGTCAAGCTTCCCCAGTACTGGGGTTACAGACGCGCATTGCCATGACCAGCTCCTTTATGTCAGTGCTAGGAGTCAGATCCAGGTCCTCATGCTTGGGAGGCCAAGGCCAAGGCCAAGCCCTTGACCCATGGAGCTGTTTCCCCAGTCCTGTTTAAAGCTTTAAATAGCTGCAGCCCAGGCCCTGCTTTGTAAGCTCACTGCTCCCTCAGGAGCCATTGGGTCTGGGGCGGTTCAGGTTCCTGCAAGTGGCTGAGATCAGGTTTCGAGGTCCCTGGGTCTGGGCATGGTCCTCATTGCAACATTGCCCAGCTGGGAGGCAGTGGGTGGGCAGGTGGCACTCCACTTCTCAGAGGATGTGCCGCCAGCACTGAGAAGGCAGAAGTGCAGACGGAAGGAGGGGCTCCTTACAGAGCACCCAGGACACGCCGAGCACCCAGGAAGTGGAGGCAGGAGGGTCAGAAGTTTAAGGTCACTCTGGGCTACATGAGATTCTGTCTACACACACACACACACACACACACACACACACACACACACACACACACACAGAGTTATTGTTTTCTCAGGCAAGTCTGGCTATAATCCCAGTACTTGGGAAGCTGGATCAAGAGGACTATCAGTTTGAAGCCAGTCTGGGCTACAAAATGAGACTCTATCTCAAAAACAACAAAATCAAATCTAGTATAAGTTCTTCTAGCTTAAGGAACCTGATATCAGAGAAGACTTTGGGACTTCAAGGGAAACAAAAAGAAAGATAAATAGAAATGTTGGGCATGTGGGAAAATGGTAGACTATTTTTTTTCCTCTTAAGTTGTTTATTACTATTATTATTGTTATTTATTTGGAGATAAGGTCTCACTCTAGCCCAGGCTGACTTGGAATTCACTATGTAGTCTCAGGGTGTTTTTTTTTTAATTTATTTTTATTTCAGAGAGAGAGGAAGAGAAAAACAGGAAGAGAGAGAGAGAGTGTGCGAGCACATGCCAGGGTCTTTAGCTGCTGCAAATGAACTCCAGAATCATGTACCACCTTGTGCATCAGGCTTACGTGGGTCCTGGGGAATCAAACCTGGGTCCTTTGGCTTTGCAGACAAATGCCTTAACCACTAAGCCATCTCTCCAGCCCATCTTAAGTTCTTTAAAATATATGATTGTTAAGTATAAAATTGTATGGGAGAGACAAATAAATGTGCACTAATACCTATGGGAATTAATACATGAAGTGTTTTAAAGCATCCTTGTTTCATTAAAAAAAATATTTTAACAGGTAAAACGTTAACTCTAAGTAGACTGTTAAAAAATAGATATTTGTATATAATAATTCCTACATCCATCATTAAAAATAACTGAAAAGATCAATACATGGATACATGGATATGAGCAAAACACAATGAAATACATGTGTGATGGTTTGAGTTGGGTGTCCCCCATAAACTTAGGTGTGCTGAATGCCATGTCCCCAGATGATGGCAATTTGGGAATTAAACCCTCCTGGAGGTAGTGTATTGTTGGGGGTGGGCTTATGGGTGTTATAACCACCTTCCTCTTGCCAGTGTTTGACACTCTCCTCTTGCTGTTGTCCACCTGATGCTGGCCAGGAAGTGATGTCCACCTTCTGCTCATGCCATCATTCCCCCCTACCATCATGGAGCTTCCCCTGAAGTCTGTAAGCCAAAATAAAACTTTTCTTTTCCCCATAAGCTCTTCTTGGTCAGGTATTTTCTGCCAGCAATGCGAACCTGACTGCAACAGTAATGGGAATGAATGGTACTGCTTACCATCATCCCAAGTGACCCATTAGTCAAATTTTTGCTTCTTGTTTCCACAACCTTATGCTCTGCTGGCCTAGAGGTCTTGGTTCCAGAGAGGCACAAAAAAATTCTATTGAATAGGAAGCTAGGACTACCCCTGGCCACTTTGGGCTCCTGATGCCCTTGAGTGAACAGGCTGAGAAAGGAGTTATAGTGGTAGCAGGGGTGATTGATCCAGACTACCAGGGGGAAATTGGACTGCTCCTCCACAATGGAGGTAAGGAAGAGTGTGTCTGGAGTGCAGGAGATCCTTTAGGGCATCTCTTAGTGTTGACATGCCCTGTTATCAAAGTCAATGGACAATTACAACAACCCAATAGAAGTAGTGTGATAAATGGCCCAGAGCCTTCAGGAATGAAGGTATGGGTCACCCCTCTGTGTAAAGAACTAAGACCTGCTGAGGTGCTTGCTGAAGGTGGAGGAAATATAGAATGGGTGGTAGAAGAAGGCAGTTACAAATACCAGCTAAGGCCACATGACCAGTTACAGAAATGAGTACTGAAATCGCCATGAGTGTTTCTGTTCTACCTTGATAAGGAGTGCTTGTACATATCTACACCAATATTAAAATTATATCACTAGTTAACTGTTGTTGAATTTATATTTGACCTATTATGTTAGAGACTAAGCATTCCTCAAGGAACTTTGCTTTGTGTTGGGGAGAAGATTGTGCATTTTCAGGTATATGCGGGATATTTATGCCATGTTAAGCAGAATTATGACCTTGTTACTATTTTCACTTGGAAATTAATATGATTTAAGGAGATATGGTTTGAGGTCAAGTTGACTTGTGATGATTAAGGTGTTGTCAACTTGACCTGTTTAGTAATCCATAGGCATTCCTTTGTGTGGGTCTCTGAGGTTGCTTCCAGGAAAGATTAACTGAAGGAGAAAGTTCTTCCCCCTGGGTGAGCCTTTCCCCTGGAGTGAGTGGCCCCTTTCAGAGGAGGGTTTTATATAAGGAAGCCCTGGGAGAAAAAAATCCTCTTCCTCCCACCTAGCTTCCAAAGCTGCTTGCTGCCTTCCAGCATGGACTGAAGACAGCGGCTCCCCAGGAAGCCTACAGGTCTTCAGTGCTGGACTGGGACTGCTGAGGCATCCAGCCTCATGGACTGAGTAGCTACCAGGTTCCTTGAATCTCAGGCCTATAACCTGCTATTGTTGGACTGCTGTAAACTAATGCAATAAATTCCCTTCTAATACAATTCATTCCATCAGTTCTGTTCTTCTAGAGAACCCTGATTAATATAACATATAAGAAAACATCATAATAAAGTCCATTATTTTGTATATTAACTTTTAAAAAGATTCTAAAAGGTTTAAAAGCCACAAATAAGCTAAAATGGAACACTAAAAATATATTGAAATAACCTGACAGCTGGAAGTGTAGATTGGTGGTAAATCCCAGCGGTAAAATCATACATGCAGCCCTGTATGTGATTTCTAGCACCTCAGGGTAAGAAAAAAAAAAACACCAAAACTCAAAAAATAAATAACCCAAAAGAAGGGAGCAATGAAACCAAAGGAAGTTATGACCAGAAAAATGACAAAGTGAATTGCTTGTTTTATTATTTTTTTAATTTATTTTTTTAATATTTTTCTTGTTAATTTTTTATTTATTTATTTGAAAGTGACAGAGAGAGAGAGAGAGAGAAAGAGACAGATAGAAAGGGACTGTGTGCGCCAGGGCTTCCAGCCACTGCAAACAAACTCCTGACACGTGCGCCCCTTTGTGCATCTGGCTAACGTGGGTCCTGGGGAAATGAGCCTCGAACCGGGGTCCTTAGGCTTCACAGGCAAGCGCTTAACCGCTAAGCCATCTCTCCAGCCCTGCTTGTTTTATTAAACATAGAAGGCCTAAACATAGAACCTTAAAAGACAGAGATTGTCAGATCCTGATGATGTTGCCTGTAAGAAACCCACCAAGCAGCTTTTTAATTATAGTCCAGTTTGCCACAGACTATTCATGAAAAGCCCAGTTCTTAAGAAGTTGTGCTCATTGCTCTTTCTTGATGGTGTTACCATCTGCCTCTTGATATTCCTTAATGATCCTTGAAGCAAGTGACGGTCTCGGGAGCTGTGTCCAGATCTTCTCTTGTTCTGTCTTCTCTTACCTGCCACCTGGAGACCTTCATGAGAAACAGTCCCTCACTTCAAAAGTTTTTTCTTGAAATGTCAGTGATTACCACAGTATCTTCTTTTAGAAGATGCCAGATGAAATTACTTTGAATCCTGGGACCTTTCTGTAGCAAGGATCTTATTTTCTCCTTGACACCTATGCTTCTGTGACTCATTAGGCTCACCATTTCTTACTGGCTACCAGGAAGCTATGGCTATCTCCCAGGAGCATTAATGAGCATTCCTGCAATAAATGATGAAGTAAGTTGGTGAAACACAGGGAAAAAGAAACTCCATGGCCTCAGTGAATCCTGCCAGCCAGTCACCTTGCAGGTTAGTGCCATAATTAAGCCAGCTGTTCAGTGGCAAGGAACTCAGGCCCTCAGCAAAGAATGGAGCATTTACACAGTGTTGGGCTGGGTCAGGTGACTTCAGAGCCATTCTCTTTAAACTGTCCTCGTGGTTTGGGCATCCTTGGCCTGGCTTCCCAAAGGAGGGAGAGATCTGTAAGGTCATGAGAATGTAACCCAACATCTCAAGAAAGCAAGTCTCTTCTACGCCAGTCCTTTCCTTACCGAAGCCTTGTGCCTGGGCATACTTTTGGTGACACGCTCATGTCCCAACTTGTCCTGGTGACCTCCTAACCTTTCCTTGAACTCCATCCTGTTTTCTGACTCGCACCCTCACCCCTCCATGGTTTCATTTCCCTGTCTGAGAAGCCTGTCCTCCATGGGTCAAAGTGACAGAGCTGGGGAAAGAGACTATAAGGTCTTCAACCTCCATGAGGCTAACAGCTGATTGGTCAGTTGTGTGTCCATGGGACTGGAGGAGGTAGAGCAAGGTAGAGGTGAATATTTTTCTTTTTATTATTTAAAAAATTTTTACTTAATTAATTTATTTATTTGAGAGAGAGGGAGAGAGACAGAGAGAGAGAAAGGGGCAAATAGAGAGAAAGAATGGGTGTGCCAGGGCCTCCAGCCACTGCAAATGAACTCCAGACACATGTACCACTTTGTGTATCTTGCTTACGTGGGTCCTGGGGGATCAAATCTGGGTCCTTAGGCTTTTCAGACAAGTGTCTTAGCTGCTAAGCCATCTCTCCAGCCTGAGGTGCATTTTTTTCTATATTTTCTAAAGAGAGGGTCTCACTTCAGTCTCAGATGAAATGAGGCACCTGTCCTTCTTCATGCCTCAAGATGGATGGGAAGTGGTTCCCTGTCCCTTGACTTTGAACTTAACCATGAGACTTGCCTTGGTCATGAGATATCAGGAGACCTGTAACAGAGGTGGAAATAAAATGGACCCACAGTGCTCGTGTGTGTGTGTGTGTGTGTGTGTGTGTGTGTGTGTGCACATGAATGTGTAGAGCCCAATCTTGGGGGTTTCCTCTCAGGAACTCTATCTACCTTTTTTTTTCTCCTTTTTTAAAATTTCTGTTTTATTTATTTATTTGAGAGCGACAGACAGAGAGAGAATGAGGCTGAGAGAGAGAGAGAGAGAGAGAGAGAGAGAGAGAGAGAATGGGAGCACCAGGGCCTCCAGCCACTGCAAACGAACTCCAGACATATGCGTCCCCTTGTGCATCTGGCTAACGTGGATCCTGGGGAATCAAGCCTCGAACCAGGGTCCTTAGGCTTCACAGGCAAGTGCTTAACCGCTAAGCCATCTCTTTTTTTCTTCCTTTTTGAAGCACATCTCACTCTAGCCCAGGACTCTGTAGCTCAGGCAGACCTTGAACTCATGATGTTCCTCTTGAGTGTGAATGCTGGATTAAAGGCATATACTACACCTGGGCTCCATCCACTTTTTTTGAGCAGTGTTTTTTGTTGACCTGGAGCTTATCAGTTAGGCTCTACTAGCTGGTCAGTGAGTGCCAGGGATCCACCTGTCTCCACCTCCCTACTGCTAGGATTGCAAACTCAGGCTAGCATACATGGCATTTTTACATGTGTGCTGGGGATTGAACTCAGAACCTCGTGCTTGGGAGCCAAGTACTTTACCCACTGAGCCATCTCCACCATAATGTTCTTTGACCTTGTGATTTGTAATCATGGCTCTGTAGCTTCCTTCTTCAGAGGCCCTAGAGCAAATGCTGACAGATCTGTAAATGGTGTCTGCCCACAGTTTTCATTGCTCGCTGGGGAGATGGTTCAGTGGTTAAAGGTGCCTGCTTGCAAAGCCTACAGGCCTGGGTTTGATTGACCAGTACCCACAAAAAAACAGACACAAAAAAGCAGTTTCCATTGCTGTATAACAAAGCACCCCAAACTCAAGGGATTAAAACAGCACCCACTGAGCATTTCACTGGGTCTGAACCTGGCAGAGCCAGGGTCTCTGCTGAGGACTTGGCCTGATGGAAGTCAAGCATGGGTGGGAGAGCAACCCATTTGCAAGCTCACTGAGGTGTTTGGCGGGGTTCAGATCCTCGTGGCTGTGGGAGAGAGATCCCCACTTTCTTGCTGGCTGTTGGACAAGTTCCCTCTCATTTTATAGAGATGAACTCTTCTAAGCATGCAGTCTCTCAACAGCCCCACTCTGTAGCCATCAGGGAACTCTCTCTCCTGCCCTCCATGATGGAGCCTTCTGCAACATAACAGTCATGAGAGTGACTGTCCCTTTTCTTTTGCCATGGCACAACCAGAGCAAGGTCATCATTATTCCCTGAGAGTCACCGCTCCTGCTTACACTCAAGGGTACGAACCCCAGGACACAGTTCAGAGTTCTATCTACCAAAACACCATCTGAACCCAGAACAGCCAGGCCTTGGCAAGTGCCAATCCATGCATATAAGGGCCAGAGTTGGTTGTGAGCCACAGAAGTCTGTCGTAATGAGCTGTATGGTGGCGTGATTGTCACAGTTCATGAGCCTTGTTTCTTTTCAGGAAACACTGTCCTTCTAGCTCACTCTGCCTCATCTCCCCATAGGAGAGGCAGCCTAGTATGGTGGCTGAATGTGGATCCAGATTTTAATCTCTGGTCTCCCAGCTTCTATGTGGAGGCCTGGCCACCATTACATCACTCTGCATTCATCCCCTCATGTATGCCACATGACCCACATTGCCACCTCATTAGGATGTTGGGGGCAGTAACAAAACTATGGATTCAGAGCCCCTGGCTCTTAGATGTTAGCATCTGCTCTCTCTTGGACTCTTATTTCAATCTAGCATTTCATCTTTTCAGAGGATGTCTACAGGGTGGGCTTTGGGAGGCCCCATACTGTGGGTACCTGGCTAGAGTGTCATCAAAAGATATAAGGGTGACCTGGAAGCTCTCTGACCATGGGTAGGCTCGGAGGCCAACCTGGAGGCTTTCTGACCATGGGTAGACTCTGAGGGTGGGCCAGAAGCTCTCTGACTCTGGAGTGAGCCAGACATCAGAGGACAGCATGCCTGGTTTCCATAGGTCAGCCACACCGGGCATCCACTTTTCCACACTACCTTCTTCCATCTTTCCAGTATGCTACTATTTAAAGGTGACATGTCTGCCTTCTTTTGGGAGCTCAGGCTCCAACGTTGACTAGTTGTGTGAACTTGAGCAAGTATCTTTAATTTTTTGACTGTTTTATTGTATAGTCGGGGTAAAAATTATACCTCACACAGTTGTCATAGCACTGATATGATATGGTTCCACCATAGGCCTTTACTACACAGTAAATAAGCATTCCCATCTTTTTTTTTTTTTTCACTTTTGGGCATGAAACCCAGTACCTGGCACATGCTAAGCAAAAGTACTTTGCCACTGAGTGACATACTCAGTCCATTTATCTTTTGGAGATGGTCTTGCTATGTAGTCCAGGCTGGCCTTGAACTCATGATGCTCCTGTCTCAGTCTACTGAGTTCTGGGATTCTAGGTATGCATTACCTGGTTTGTCGTATGTCTTGTCTTTTCTTCCTTCCTTCCTCCCTCCCTTTCTTCCTGTCTTTCTTTTTTTCTTTTCTGGTGCTAGGGACTGGGCCCTGGACCTTGAACTTGAAACTTGCTACATGTACTGTCTACCACTAGGCTAAAGCCCAAACCTGTGTCTGTTTGTTTTAACATTTTCTCTTCCTTACCTTGCCTCCAATACCCATCAGGGAGAGGGGCCCAGAGTAGGCATGTCTCCACTTGCATCCAGAGCCTCATATGATCCTCAGGAAAGCTCGCTGTAGAGAAGGGGTCCTGAGCTGAACCCTAAGCCCCCTCTCAGGCATGTGGTAGCTTACACTTCCCTGCTCCTTTGGAAGGCTGCTATGGCCATGTGATCTGCTTCAGCCAGTGAACTATGTGATAATCTTGGTTGTCAACTAGATTTGATCTAGAATCACCTAGAAGACAAATACCTGGGCATGTCTGATGTATGAGGGAGTTTCTAGGTGAGGTTATTGAAGAGGGAAGACCTACTCTAACAGTGGGAGCTGCTAGCTCATGGGTTGCAATCTTGGGCTAAAAAAAAAAAAGGAAAAAGAGAGCTGGGCATGGTGGGGCACACCTTTAATCCCAGCACACAGAGGTAGGAGGATCACTGTGAGTTTGAGGCCACCCTGAGACTACATAGTGAATTCCATGTCAGTCTGGCCTAGAGTGAGACCCTACCTCATAAAACAACAACAACAAAAAAAAACCTAAAGGCAAAAGAATAAAGGGGTATTCATTGCTCTTTGCTTCCTGACTGTGGATTGGATGTGAGCAGTGGCCTCATGCTCCTGCCATTTTACCTTCTCTGCCATGACAGGCCCTGACCCCTGGAATAACAAGCTGAGATAAATCCTTCCCCCTTAAGTTGCTTCTGGTCAGTTGTTTTGCTGAAGCAATGAAGGAAGTTACTAAGACACAGTATAAACCCAGTGTGTGTGGGTAAACTGTGTATATAAGCTGAATGTCTCTGTAAACAGAGTGTCTCTGTAAACAGAATGTTTGTATAAGCTGTCTGTGTAAGCAGAGTGTGTAAGTAGTGTCTATATAAGCTGAGTGTTATATAAGCCGAGTGTGTGTGTAAGGTGTAAGCAGTGTGTGTAAGGAGTATATGTGTATTCTGAGTGTCTGTGTAAACTGAGTGTCTGTAAGTAGAATGTGTGTGTCTGTTTAAACAGAGTGTGTATGTAAGACGAATGTCTATAAACTGTGTAAGCAGACTGTGCGTGTAAGATGATTGTGTAAGATGTGTGTAAGCTTCAGGGGAGGATGCAGAGGTGGTTGGCTCCCTGAACCAGCTCCCAGCAGCCCCTGGGAAATGAGCCCTTCTCCGAGCAGCTGGTCACATGGTGGGGAGCGGGAAAGTGACTTTCCATCCAGAGCAAGTCATGGCAGCCTGGGAAAGGAAGAGGGTAGTGTTCTGGAAGCTCTTGGGAGGACTGGATACTCAAGACTCAACCATACAACAGGAGAGATTGTGCTAGTGTCTGGGTGTTTGTCCTGCCTCAAGGTCTCCCTTGGTCTGCTGTGTAAGGAACCTCTTCCTCCTTGAACAACTCCATCATGGGGCTCCACTCTAGTGACCTCATCCAATCCTAACGTCTGTATAAGGTTCTACCACTTCTGTTCAGATCATCCAAGGCAACCAGTACCCTGCATAGGTGGCATGGGGTTCCCTACCGTTAGGCCAGGGAACATGGGTGTAATGGACATTGTTGATCTCTGTCCAGGTCCCCTTGAGAGGGCCAGTGCAGTCGTCCCCAAACTGAAGTGCAGGTTGTTGTTAAGGGCTCATAGCTATGTCTTCTGCCCACAAGGGCCCCTTCAATGACAGCTGCTGGCCAGATAAGTCCTCTAGCTCCCCCCCCACGGAAGCCAATGACTGTCTGATGACGGAGCCCGACAGGCCAGCCTGAGGCTAAAGATGGGTCTAACCCTGCTGCTCCCATCCACACTATGGAAATGAGCCTTGAATATCTGCTCCTCTGCCTCAAGTTGAATCTGGGCCCTTTCAGCTTTTTCCCTTACTGTGACTCCTTCACTCCCTTCAAGATTTCTTAGTGTTCTCTGTCAACGACTCGCCTGCTCAAGCATCCCACATCAGGCTCTGCTATTAAGGCAACAGGTACGCATCTGAGCTCCTTCCCACCTTCCCCATCCGAGGTCATGTGAAAGCCAAAGAAGCTTCTTAGCATGGCGGCTGGGAAAGTTTACTTGGAGAAGGTTACTCTCTCTCCCCTGGCTGCTCCCATGTGCTCACACCTGCAGTCACACCAGTGTGTTGTACATTGTACATGATGTGTATCAGTGAGGCACCCATAGTACAGCCACAACTTCTGGGCCCTGGGGAACACACATGGAGGGGCTCCAGAGAAGGAGCTCCTACCGTGATCCACCATGAGGTTCCCCAACATCCGTCCCCAGCCCCACAACAGTGATCGATGGAGGACCCAGAACCTTCATAGTGCTTTTAATTTCTTTTAATGTATAACAGTTACGCCTGAGTTACAGAGGCAGCGCTTACAAGCAGCAGGTAGTTAAAGCAAATACCAGTTTGTGTTTCTAGTCTACTACTCCATATAGCTGAATAAATTATGGTGTGATTATATTTAGACACACGCCCACACACATACGCGCACACCTCACTCACACCCTCACGCAACACACTCACTCATTCCAGCATGGGGGGAAATGGCTGAGTCAAACACGGAAGCGACGACGTTGCGGTGACTAGGAAGGAGGAATGTTCTGGGTCAATATACGGGTACTTCCCACGAGGGGGCTGGCCACGTCAGAGTGCACGGAAGAAACATCAGATGCATGAGTAGTATCTTGGGGCTTTTCAAGATGGTGGCCTGAGTAACCCCCATTTGGTCGTGGCTTGGTGCTTCTAATAGCAGGGGAGAAGACTTATGCACCCCCAAAAACATCCAGCAGGGAAAGACGCAGTCTGGAGTCTGGCTGGCAAGCACATCGGCCTCGTGGAGGGTCCACACGTGGTCTTTGGAGTTGGCAAGGCTCAGCTCCACCTCTCTGGATGGTTCACCATGTCGGTCCAAAGCGATGGATGACTTTGGTGGAGCCTCAAGTCCAGGACCTGTCCTGCTGCAGCCATGGTCACCCTGCAAACCGACTCTCTTGTCTTTCTCCTGAGCCAGTGTCTCCCTCCTCCGGCTCTCATGCTCTCTCACTGGCTCTCCACCTGCTTTCCCCCCGGTCCTCTGGCAAAAGCAGGGCAAAGGTGAATCAAGTACAAAACAAGAGTATAAAAGCATTGCTTGGTTCTTACGCATCATTTCTTTTGTCTTCATAGCAAGAGGGAAATACCAAACGAGAAAGAAAAGCAACAGAAATGAAATTACCCAAGAGAGCCTGGAATGTATAATCCGAAACACACGATATGCAGATATAACCCTACAGAGGGTCCTGGGTACTAGCATGACACACACTGTGGGGGGGGGTTCTTTCCATTTTTAGTATATATATTTATATATATAAAAAGTCAACTTCCTATAAACAAACAACACATCACCACGTTTCCAACTAATGTACAATGAGCTCAGAGGAGTGGGCCCCAGGGGGTACGACCAGTAGCTACTTGGGATGAGGTGGAGGACATACCTCTTATCTCGCTATAGACTCTATTTACAGGGATGGGGTAGGGGACTCTTTGTCTGGGCTGGGCTGGCCTGGCCACTGGAAGTCAGACTTTCTTCTAGGCGATGCTTAATGCCAAAGAGATGGATGCCTCTGGTACCTCTAACCCTATCCACATCATCTCTCTGGTGATGTTGTGAGCTGCCAACACAAGGCCAAATTTTATAAGCCTAGTTGGACAGACATGAATTCAGGGATGTTGGGGGGGAGAATCTATTGGGGTAAAGGGCCCCTCAGAAAATAAGTCCCACTGTGTATCAGCGTGGCAGCATGGGGGAACTTTAGAAGAGCTGCGTGTGGTGAGAAATCATTTGGTTTATTTCCAAGGAAGTCTTGGCCCCACCTCACCCGAGGGGGTGGAGCACTGGGGTTGGTCCTAGTGGTGGAATGCTGCCTCCTGGGACAAGGCTGGACAGTCCTGATGTCCCCTGCTTGAGATCCCTGCTCCAGAGTCCCATAGGGATATTAGGAGACTTGGACAGGACCTGAGCCAGGCCTCCAGGGGGAAGGAATGTAGATGAAGATGTAGTTGGCTTTCTGAAACAGCTGTTTCCAGCTGTGATAACCACAAAAGTTAAGGCCAGGTGACCTTCCCTTTTGTCCAATGCTTGAAGCTTCACTCAACGTCTCAACAGTGGATGCTCCGTTCAAACCTGAGCTGAACTTGAAGAGCCGCATGTGCCTAATGCTCGCTGCTGCCAAGAAGCCCAGTGATGAACAGGCCCCTTTAAACCCCGGATGTGAGTCCTGCCAGCCACAGTTCACGACTGGCTTCATTCAGGCGACTGCGTCTGGAGATGAGAGGCAGGTGAGCATTGGCTGACAAGTGCCCTGGCGCCGTTGCTAGCCACCCCGCTCCCCAGATGGGAGGAAGCCCTGGGGGCTTCCAAAGCAGCAGCCCTCCCCGCCCCCAGGAAATGTCTTGTTGACTGAGGGAAGGAGGCATGGATAAGCCACAGGTGGCCTTATAGAAGTGTCCACGTGGGGGCAAGCAACTGGGCCCTAAGCATGTGGTTCGGGTTTCCAAACACAAGTGTCCTGCACCTGGCAGCAGTTGTCAGGGTGATCCAAGTGGAGGTTGTAGTGAGAGGGATGGTGAAGATGGATAGAATTCTGATAGACGGGGAACAATGGCGAAGGGCTCTAGGGAGGAGAATTGGGGGCCTGAGCCATCCCCTAAGGGCCTCAGCTCTTAAAGGGAGTGGTGCATTGAGAAACCCCGACAAGAAAGGGGTCTTTTCCTCTTCTCTCCTCTGGGGCCCTTGGCATCTTCCTCTGCCCAAGGATGGACTCTTGAACACTGTGCCAAGCCTGATCAGGAGACAGAAGTTGGCTGACAGTTGCCAACACAGAAAGTGCCACTCCAGATCGGGCAAAGCCATGTCGCCCACGGGATGTCAAGGCGATTAGGAGTCTTCACTGTGAGCCCAGCAATCCCTCCTGGTCCAAGGGCTCACCTCCAAAGCTCTAAAGACTGCACTTGGCACCCCAGCAGTATCCAGAGCCTCACATACTGGAAAAAAAGGAGGCCCCTTAGTGACCTGCATGTGCAGGGTGGACTCCGGGCTCCAGGGAAACAGTGTGAAGAATCCAGGTCTCTAGGCTTCAGGGGAGTGAACAAGGCTGAGAGCTGGAGCCTGGGGTCTCAACGGCTGGCAGCCCTTAGCCCATGCAAGCCTACCTTGTGACTCTTCTCTTATATGGCCTCAGGACTTTCCCCTCCCCGCCCTGCTGTGGATTCTGCACACTTCCCAGGAGTTGATGCGGTGGGTAAGCATGGAATCAGGCTGCAGCCTAGCAGCCTTTGGCCTCCTTCGCTGACACCGCGTCCTGGTGCCCTGGGACAGCCCATGGCTGATAAGCCTGCTTCTATGCCCCCCACCCAAGCCCCCTGGTTGAATTTCTTCCTAGTCTCTCTTATTTCCCACCTGGACCAAGTTTCCTGACACACAGCAGGAGTAGGTGAAGAGGGTCTTGAAGTCTTCCATTTTCCTAGGTAGAGGTGAGATGTCACCCTGCCCACTCTGGGGGAAGAACCCCAGGGCCTGTCTCTGCGAGAGTCCCGGTGTCAGGAGGAGTCAGGGACTGTGGTTCTGATGCTAGACCAGAGACCCAACTCACAAGCTTCCAGCACTGCTGCTGAGAATGCCCTTGGGGGTTCACCTGCCCTTCAGATCAGAGCACCCACGACTCTAGGACCTGGCCTCAGGCACCATCTTCATGTGGGTGCTCAAGGGCTCCATTCCCATAAGCCTCAGTCTCCGCACTGAGACAGTGCTGAGGCTGCAGCACTTCAGGCTGGCCAGGGAGCCTCCTGGGGACAGAGGACAGAGCAGACTCCCAGGGGCCCCTCTGGGACCCTAACCATACTACTTGTCCATTTCCAGAGGGCCTCCTTCCCTGGCCTGCTGTGACTCCAGGAGGATGAGAGGGCTGAGGAGGGGAGGCTCAGGAGTTAGGAAGGGGTGGATTGGGGTATGGGCTGGGGCAAGTCGCCCCCGAGGCCTTAGTAGGCCTGGCCTGTTTCCACAGGCAGGAGTCCCAGCACGGCAGAATGCTCCCCAAGCTTCATGCGGCGCTGTGTGGACAGACTCACGTTCTTGGCCAGGTAGTCAACAGCAGCTGGAAAAGAGCCAGAGAGAAAGTCCTAGCACCTAAGGTTGTCTTTGAATATTTCATATACATATACATGAATATGTCTCCAGCTGTTCTCCCATTCCGCATGACATGAATGTCATCCACAAGCAATACTTACACCTGCTCATGTGTACATGCGTGAGTCATGTGCCCCTCACAAGCAGATGCAGAGTGGGAGTGCCCATGCGTGCACAGGGCCTATGAACAGGGCTGAGTTGGGCACACGTGTCTGTGTGTGTGCCGCCATGATCGCTGGCTTGCGGGCACGTGGCCCTCAGATCCCAGCCAGGCTGCAACAGAGACCCGCTCTGACCAAGAGACTTCACCAGCACTTGACGAGGCCTCCAAAGTCACCTTCATGGCTGTGGCCAATCTACCCCCCAGCATCTCCTAGAAGCAGAGGAGCTGGGGAAGACGTTAGGACCCCTAACAGGAAGTCACGGGGCAGGCCAGCAACCCCTCTGTCACCTGCCGACCTCTAAACCCTCAATGCTTCAAGCTCGGTGGCTCTTGTCTAAGGCAGGTAGGTGGAGCCAAGGAGGGGATGGACAGGGCCACAGGGGCCAGGGGGACAGTATCAGTAGTCAAGGCATATCACATGGGGGTTCCAGTGACCTAGACTCAAACCCCACGCCCACTGACTCAGAGCGTGTGATCTGAGGCACAGCGCCCCAGCCTCAGCTTCCTCGTCTGTAACATGGGGACGGCAGCTCCAGGGCTGAAGAGCAGCTACTGTGAAAGTTAAATGAAAAAAAATTCCCATTAATGGTTTGTTAGAGCAGAGTGTGGCCCTTGGGCACTAGGCCCAGTGGGACCTCTGTTAACCAGTGTGACCTCTGATGGAGACAAGATGTTAAAGACAACCAAGTAGGTGTCTGCCTCCTGCTCACAAGACTTTGAGCAGACCGCTCTTTCTTTTGATGCCTAGTGTCCCATCTGCAAAGTGGACAGATAAAATTCCAGCGTGCTCGAGGGCTCTGGGATGAGGGTCGCAGGAGATAATGTTACATGTCACAGAGGGCATGGGACAACGTCCCCCTAGATTCCATAAGGATATGCAAATGCCCTGGGGTCTCTGGAGAATCTGGACCCGTCAGTTTGCCAGACTTCTAGGTGGGTGATGAGAGTCAAGGTCAGAGGTGAGCTCCCAGGCTTCCAGGGTCCCTCTGAAGGCACTCAGCTCCCAGGCTCTCAGGGACTAGAGCAGGGTGACAGTCCCCAGCCTTGCTCTGTTCTCTCTCTCTCTCCTTTGGGTGAGGGGGAAGATTCCCAGCTCTGGCCTTGGGAAGACCTCTGTAGCTCTGGACACACCATTCGCTCTCCTCTTTGGGAGCCGCCGTCTCAGAGAAGCGACAGGCCCAGAAAGGACACGAGTTGGCAGCCACCGACAGCTGGCTCTGCGCCGCTCTACTTCAGCCTTACATTCATTATGCATTTAGGTCATACCCCAGCTCCATGAAGCAGGTAATATGAATGTCCCCTATCCTTGCTTGACAGAAGGAGTTATGGTCCGAGAGATTGCATAACTCGAGTTCACCCTGCTTCTAACGTGCTTTTCAAACCCAGGCGGCCTGGAGACAGGCAGCACCTCAAATGCAGCAGCTCCTGCAAATGAGCCCTGGTACATGAGGGCATCCCTTACCTCCCGTTTCTACTTCGGGCAATGTCAGGAACTTCCCAAGGGCACACACCTCAGGTGACCTTTCAGGAGTCACAGAAAACTGCAGCCTGCTCTGTCCTAGTCCATACCACGGCAGCCTCTGGCGATTTCTGCATTGGGCTGTGAGGTCTGGATCTCAGGAACGGGAACTACAAAGCGAGAGCCTGCACTTGACACTGTGTGCTGGGGGACATGGGTCCTTTACCTTGGGTGGGACTGGTCCTACTTGATCAATGTGGAAACTGAGGCACAGCACAATTGTCAGCTCAGAGTCACACAGTATACCAACCAGAGGAGCATGAATAGGCACCCTGACGCCTCTACCCGTTCTGTACCCCCTCCCTGGTTACCAGCTACTGTGTACCACACAGGAGAAACGTGCCCGGCCCCTCCTTGGCGAGGCTGAGGAAGTCAAACTTCACTGCCAGCTCCACAACTTCCAAGGCACCCAAAAGGCTGGGCTGTAGAGCCTGCCGCTCCCCGGAGAAGAGTCTCTATCAACTGTCCCTCTGTTCCTCCGTGTCTCCCCTCCCCTGCCTGGTGCCCCGCCTGGGCTCTAAATGTCTCCAATTAGATTAATCAAGAGTTGGCAGGAGATGGGCCGGCAATGCCAACCAGTAAACAAACCTCCGTCGTCAGCGCCTCGTCAGCCTGCGGCCCCAGAGGAGGACCCTTCTAGACACAAATTCTTATTAGACTTGTCAGATCTATTAAAATTCTTTTCACACTTCTGCGTTCTATCAGCCCCATCATTAGTATGGCCCTGGCCTCTGGGAACACCGGGGCCCATATTAATCTGCTGTGTGCCCTGTCCCTGGGCCCCCTGCCCCCATTCCCTCCAGGGACAGGGAGAGATGGGCACATAGGTGGACAATGGCCAGAGCTGAAAAAGAAGGGGTGAAGGTGTCTCTGGGAAAGTGAGAGGTCCCAGGAGAGGAGGAGGGCTCTGCTGCCGAGGAGTTTGGCTCACGTATATGTTCCACGCATACCTGAAAGTGGCCCTTGGGGAATGGGTACATAACATAGAGACCTCCTGCTGGGTGATCTCAAGCAAGTGCCCTCTCTGGATGCTCTTTCCATAGTGTGTGATGAAAACGACCTCACATACACAGCTCAGGGTGGCCCTGTGGACTTAAGACGAAGCCCATACATGTTCAGTAAGTGGTCATGCCTCCTCCTACTATGCTGCATTTGGCAGGGTCACTGTGTCCACACTCAGTGCCACTCACATACTAATCCATATCTGAGGGTGCAGCTGTCCACACGGGACCACAGATCTGTGCACGGGAGAGTCTGTGAGCGCACCGGGACCAGGCATCTCACACTTCCTGGGTCCATCTGTGGTTGAAGTTGGGAGGCTGAAAGTCCATCATTTCCCTGCCATAGGGCCTTGGGGAAAGCTACCCTGATTCTCTCAGCCTAGGTTCGGCACCTGTAAGTGAGGGGCAAATAACTTTGAGAGCTGCATGAATGTGGAATGCCCAGTGCCTAGCTGGATGGGACAGGTGGACTGGACAAATACTGGGGAAGTTCAGTACTCTCCATGCATTAGGGACCCCAGCGACAGGTGTACTCAGTGGCTAAGGGACAGGGGCAGGTGGTCAGTAAGAACAGGATGGATCTCTGAATATCAAAGGTGAGGGAGGTATTATGGTGCAAACTTGTGTGATGAGGGTCTAACCCCCAACCTACTGAGGCTCAGAGGGGCTAGCGTGGGACTTTTTGCCCTGGGACAAATGGTGGCCAAGGAGCCTAGGCATGTGGGTTCTGCTGGCACGATGGGCCCAGAGGATCTCTGAGGTCTTCCTGTAGTAGGCAGGGAAAGGGGGGGGGGTGAAGAAAGAAAAGAGGGTAAACTGCCCAGGGGCCAGGCCCCTCCTTTCTCGCCTCCTGGACCCCTTCCCTTTTGATCCCCCTCCCCCACTGCCCCACGCTGACTTTGGGGTTAATTTTATTTCCGAATTGGGCAGGCGCCCCCGGAGCAGGGCGCGGGCTCCGGGTGTGACTAACGCCCGCCCCGGGCCGGCGCGCTGCCGCCGCCGCTCTCGAATATCAAGAGCATGTGTTGTCGCGCTGGGCTGAGGCTGTGCGCTGGGTCAGGGGGTCGCCAGCCGGCCGCAGATGCTTCCGAGCACAGCGCAGCCTGCTCACAGACTTACGTGCCGAGGTGTGCTCTCCATGTGCATCTTCACGGGCACAAGCATGCACAGATGCTCACACGCACGCATTCACATGCCTTCCTATTCAGCCACGCACACATATCCACATGCAGTTTCATAATTCACACGCACAGTCACATACATATTCACACGCACATTTACACAGTCATGCACATATGCACTGAAAGCCATGCACGCATTTACACACAGTCATACGCACATCTGTACCCACTGTCACATGTATATTCACACACACAGCCACACACACATTCACATCCAGAATCACACACCACCATGTACACATTCACACAGTCATGCGCAAACACACCACCGAGTACACCAGCTGCACACACCATGCCTATGCAAACTCCCATACACACCCGAGCACACGTCTATATACACAGCATGCAGCCACGCCATCAGCACATCATGCACATCTGTGTCCATGCACAGTGTTTACTGTATACGTCTAAGTGACATGCACACATATGTCAAATGCACATGCACATACACAGATATACCAGCCCATATACACTTTTCAATACTTGTGCACGTTACCACCTCTCTCTCTCTCTCTCTCTCTCTATATATATATATATAAATATATATACATATGTGTATATATATATATTCACATATATATGCATGCATATGTGTGATCACACACAAACTCATGTGCATACTATGTGTACACAGCTGGTCATTTATATACACATGTATGTAGAATTAACATACATATATGTAACTCACTTATCTGTAAAGAATTGTACACAGCAATGCTACCAAAATACACAGACATATCTCTTATACACAGCATATATACAGATACACCAGTTGTAACACCTCGGTGACTCGTACACACATACAAGTACACTCGGGGTCTCAGAGCACATGAGAGGCACAGGCCCACACAGCTGTCCCTCATTTAGCCATGGAGGCCAAGGCCATGTGGCTGAAATGGGCCAGGGCCGCAGGAAGCAGAGGTCATGCGCTGGGTAGAGGAGTGGAGCCCTGGGGGCTCCATGGCCTCACTCTCCCCCACACCCTACTGATTAGTCTGACACCAGCAGGTGAGGCCTTTGTGGGGAGGGGGAGGGCTGCCTGGTGGCCTCTGGCCCCAGTCCAGTCTGCGCTGCCCTGCTGTTGGCCTCATCAGGTGTCTAGAGGCTGAGGTCAGGCCTGTCTCTCCCAGCTGTGGGTGTGAGGGTCTGCTGGCCCCGCTCAAGGCAAGGGGCTTACAGGAAAGCAGCATGTGAGACCTTGGACATTTGGGGAGACCAAGGCTGAGGGGCCGGGACAGATGACCGAGCCAGATAACTGCCTTCCCTCTGGCTCAGGGACCAGAGAGGCTGTCCATCTTTGGAACACTGTGCTGTCTCTCCTGATTGCCACCAACTACAAGCAGCTGTAGGGAACTGTGCCCAGCGGAACAGGGGAGCTGGAGCTCAGATGTTTACATAGTTTTGTCTAATTTAATTTTTTTTTTAAAAAATAGTTGTTTCATAGTTGGAAAACTGAGACATCTAGTTGGAGCAACTTGGGTAGTCACTACATCCTCTACTGTTAACCTTACAGACTTTAAGTACAGATCAAGTATTTTTGATAAAAAATTTTGTGACTGCATTTAAATGTGTCTTAAGAATAAAACACACGCTGAGCTAGGCCTCGTGGTGCAGGCCTGTCATCCCAGCTACTTGGGAGGCTGAGGCAGGAGAATTGCAAACTCAAGGCCTGCCTGGTATACAGAGTAAGTTCATTACAGAGTAAATTCAAAGTCAGCCCGGGCAACTTAGTGAGACCCTGCTCCAAAATAAACAGTAAAGTGAGGGCTGAGGACGTAGCTCGGCGGTAGAGTGATCATCTAACACGTGTAAGATCATTACTGCCAAAACCCTCAGTGCATGTCAAAGGCAGAGGCTCTAAAAAACTACCTAAATAATTGTATTGGAGTGATCACCTTTTAACTATATTGTGTTAAATAAAATGTTGGAAAAATTAATATTATGCTTATCTCTTCTTAAGTTCTAAAATGTGGGGATTAAAAGATACTAAATGACATTCATGTCTTGTTTTACATCTTTTACTTTCTTCCAAGGTAGGTTCTCACTCTAGCCCAGGCTGACCTGGAATTTACTAGGTAGTCTCAGGCTGTCTTCAAACTCACAGCACGCCTCCTCCCTCTGCCTCCCAAGCGCTGGGATTTAAGGTGTGAGCCACCACGCCCAGCCTTGTATTACATCTTCATTGGCGCTCAAGAACACAAGCAGGGAACTGGCCGGGAGGTGACCTGGGCTTGATGCCCAGCTTGAAACCATCTTAGGTCAATTCTGTCTCCTTACTGGACCTTGATTTCTTCCATCTGTGAATCCCCCAGCCTTAGGAATAAGCGGGGTCCCTTGGAGAGTAGGCAGGGAGGGGTCACTTACTCTGACCGTATTGGCCGTACTGGTAGCCAGCAACGGGGTCCACACTGTAGCCGCTGGTGCTGTAGGTGGGTGGGCAGTAGGACTGGGAGGTGGGCAGGCTCTCCCCGGGCTTGATGGAGTCAGCCCGCTGGCTGCAGCTGGCTGAGATGGAGGAGGCAGAGTCGAGGCCGCTGTGCAGCGGGGAGATGGAGAAGTCGGCCTGCGGCTGCGGAGGTACCGCGCTGGGGTTACCCAGGATGCTCATCACCTGTGGGAGAGACTGTCAGTGGCCGGCCTGGCTCACAGGGCCGACACCAGGATGCACACACACGGACCGGGCCAGCCAGTTCAGAGCAGCTCTTTGCAGCATCAGGTCCTAGGTTTACCTAGTTTTCATGGCCTTGTACATGAGATGGTCAGTGGTCTTTACTGGTTTCTCTGCCCGTGATAGCCTTAGGCAGCTGGGGAGTGCCTCATTTAATTCTCTGTCCTCAGGGCCTGGCTTGAGGGGCCACCTTGAGCCAATGAGTTGATGAATGAATGGAGACATGAACAGATGTATGTATGCAAGCATGCATGAATGAAGTGATAAGGATGTCTTTCCCATCATTCAAAGGTCTCTCCATTAGGGAACTGTGCTTCGGCCGTTAGACTGGGATGTACCACACGTACACTAAATAAGACTCCTCTTGGCTTCTCCCACATTGGCTGTGCTGGGCTTGAGCCATTCCTGACCTCTCTAAACTTTGAGTTCCTGCCCTTACTATGCCAAAGGACAAGGCCTCTACTTTTAAAAATATTTAATTAATTTATTTATTTGAGAGGGAGAAAGGGGCAGATATGTGCATGCCACTGCAAACCAACTCCAGATGTATGCGCCACTTGGTGCACCTGGCTTATGTGAGCACTAATCAAGCCTGGGTCCTTATACTTAGCAGGCAAGCGCCTTAACCACTAAGCCATCTCTTCAGCCCAGGCCTCTGGCTTTTAAGCAGCTCTCCAGACACCTTCCATGCTTTGCCAGCCCCTGCTGTCCACATTCTTCATCTGCCCCCATCTACATTCCTACTTGGCCTGGCTCAGCTGGACCTCCCATCAATTCTGGCTGACACCTAGGCTGACACACGGCCAGCTGGTCTCTAGCGATTCAGCCTAAAGGATATGTGTTAGGGCACTGGGGTAGGCAGCCAGTCATTCCACAGCTATTGGCGGAAAACTTCAGCCTCAGGTCTCAAACTGAAGGCTCTAGGATTTCCTGGTTCCTGCTCTCAGTAGGGGGATGGGGCCCGGGTCTGGTGGGGGAGACAAGTGATGATAAAGTGACAGAGCAATGAGGGGCTGGATATAAATATCTCAGGGTGTGGGGACCAAGGAGGGCACCCAGCCTGCTGGGAGATCCAGGGGAGCTGCTGAGGAGGTGGCATCTGCCACAGGATGCTCTGGGAGGGACAGTAGGGACAGGCAGAGGCCCCCAGAGAGTGAGAGGGCATAGTGACCCTGCCAAGTCCGGGGAGGAGGGCGAGGGTAGAATACGGGGTGATCCTCATAAATCTGCCCGGTAGGCCCAGGCCTCTGGCGACATCCCCAGGATGGAGGTGAGGGAGAGGTCCTAGGCTAGGTGAGCAGCAGCTATGCTCATTACTTTCCCAGCTCTGACACTAGCAAGCCCTGCTGGGCATGTGCCCTGCTCTGAAGTCTGCCTCTGGGGAGAGGGAAGGCTGCTGGCACCCGAGAAGGTACTGGCCAGACCCCTTTGGAAGGTGGGAGACATACGTCTCTCCATTGAGTCGTCTCTGCCACAGGGGGCAGAGATGTGGCTTCCTTGGGTCAGGGACAGAGGCAAAGCTTCTGCACTTACTAGCTGTGTGACCTAGGGGACCATGGGTGTCCCTCAACCTCTGTGCTTGCCTGGAGTCCTAGGGAAAGGGAGATGAGGATTATGAACTCAGGGTGGCTAGGAAGGGAGCCTGCCTAGGGTGTGCTTTGTCTGAGCCTGGGTTAGAACTGGGGAGACAGCATCCTGTTCATTCCCACAGACCTTCACAGTCCCTTCCTCATGCTCCTCCTCTTAGCCATTGACTCCCATAACTTGCCTAACCTAGTGCACTATAGAGATGTGTGGGCCAGAGGTAGGGTGCCCACTTCTCAAATGAAAACACTGAGGCCCACATAGGGGTGATACCTCCACCAGAATTCATAACCAGTCTGACAGCCAGGGTTTGGGACCATCATGGATGGACTATCAAGGACTAAGTGGGCACATCTAAGCCCTTTGAAAGTCACATTCCAGAGACAGACTGTGGTGTTTCTTGGGAAGCTGGTGGGTAAAGGGTGGAGGACCCACCTGGGGCCTGGGCCTGGGAATTCAGCACCCTGAGCAGAGCCCATCAGGATTCCCTAGGTGTTCCCAGCACCCTTCCTCATCCTGGGGAGTCTGTCTTTACCCTTTTATTCTGCCAGAGCTCTGCTCAGAGCTAGAGCTAAGGGCAGGGGCCTGATGGGTTGCCCCCAGGCCATACAAGTGGGATTTAGGTAGGTGGGAGCCCCGGTGGACCCCTCCAAGCTGGCAAAGACACACAGAGTGTCTGGATTTCCACAGGGAGGCAGGCGTGCACTTGCAAACTTGCCCTGAGCTTCCAGGATCTTTAGTACTGTAGGCTTGGGCAAGGCGTTGGGCTGCTGGGTTGTGAGGACTGCTGAGCATAGGGTGGTGTCTGTGACTTTCCGACCTTCAAGATGGGTGACCCCAGCCAGGGAAGCCTACTGTTGGGCATGAGGGAAGGTGTGGTGGTTTGATTCAGGTGTCCCCCATAAACTTACTGTTCTGAATGCTAGGTTCCCAGCTAATGGATATTTGAGAATTAATGCCTCCTGGAGGCAACGTATTTTGGGGGGCATGTTTATGGGTATTATAGCCAGTGTCCCTTTGCCAGTGTTTGGCACACTCTCCTATTCCTGTTGTCCATCTGTTGTTGGCCTAGGGGTGATGTCCACCCTCTGCTCATGCCATTTGTTTCCCCTGCCATCATGGAGCTTCCCCTTGAGTCTGTAAACCAAAATAAACCTTTTTTCCCACAAGCTGCTTTTGGTCAGGTGACTTCTGCCAGCAATGAGAACCTGACTGCAACAGTAATGTTAATACCGAAAATGGAGTTGCTGCTAGACACACATGACTGTGTGGCTTTGGCCTTTTGGAGCTGATGTTCAAGAGGAATGTGGAAGGATTTGAAACCTTGGCCTAAGAGTGTCCTTGCAGTGCTGTAAGTACAGTTTGGTGGACTCTTCTGGTCAGAGTTGAAAGACCTGAATGCAGTAAGAACTAGGGACTCTGAGGTTTGTCTTGTGAGGGTGAGAAAGAGCTTTACCTAGACTGAGCTAGAAGCAGTTTGTGTGAGAGGCTTGCTGTTATGGCCGTGTCCTGAGAACATGTGCAGAGTTGCTTTGTGTAGAAATGGACTGGTGTGAGTAGAGGGATATGGCACAGAAATTAAATCTTTGTGCTGAAACTTCTGCCTGTTCAGATGCAATTATGTGAGATTACAACCTTTGAGACTGGGCCAGCTGACCTGCACTGAGGCAACAGGAAGCATGTAGACTCTTTTGAAGGGGCCTGAGTGCTCATGAAGTGTCCTGTTCTTCAAAGTCTGCTTTATGGCCCCCTGAATTAACAATTTGGCACTCTACCTGGTATTATGGAGAAAAAGAAATGCAGGAAAGAGAGGGTCACTGAGTTTGCAACATGGTCTTATGTTTTGGAAACAGCCATAGGCAGTGTGTAGCAGGTTTGCTGGATGTCTGCATGGAGACCCGATGGAGCCATGAGGATGAACCATGGGTTGCAGTGGAGACCTCATGGTGATGCCAGGACCATGAGATGGCTGCTACGGAAAGCTGCTGGCCACAGATGAAGTTTTCCAGGACTGTGAGTCGCCTAGCTGGAGGGGCGGAATTGCAACTCGAGACGTTCAGTGGTTAGAATTATCGGACTTGGAGACTTGTCATTGACTAGGGTTGCTGGACTTGGAGCTACAGAGTTTGCTGTTTGCCCTGGTTGTTTTAAATCCTGGATTGTTTGAATACTTCTTTGCTATGCCCAATGCCATCTTTTGCAGTGTGAATGTTTATTTTGTGACATTATGGGATTTTTTTTTTTTTTTTTGGTATTATGGTTTAGTTAAAAGACCTTGGACTATGGGAATGTTTGAACATCATCAGGATTGATAAGTTATGGGGACTTTTAAAGTTGGACTGAATGCATTGTATTTTACATCATGTATGGTTATCAGTTTATGGGGGTCAGGGGCAAAATGTGGTGGTTTGATTCAGGTGTCCCCCATAAGCTTAGGTATTCTGAATAGTAGGTGCCCAGCTGATGGATATCTGGGAATTAACGCCTCATGGAGGGAGTGTATTGTTGAGGGCGGGCTTATGGGTATTATAGCCAGTGTCCCCATGCCAGTGTTTGGCACACTTTCCTGTTCCTATTGTCTATCTGATGTTGGCCAGGGGATGATGTCCACCCTCTGCTCATGTCATCATTTTCCCTTGCCTTCATGGGCCTCCCCTCGAGTCTGTAAGCCAAAATAAACCTTTTTTTCCCATAAGCTGCTCTTGGTCAGGTGATTTCTGCCAGCAATGCAAACCTGACTTCAAAAGAAGGGAAGAAAGGACTCCAGGGTTTACTCTGGATACCAGAGCTGGGAGATCCCCCTCTTTTCCCAATTGCCTGTTTGATTGCCAACTTCTACCTAAATTAAGAAACGGCAGGGCTGTAGAGATGGTTCAGCGGGTAGGAGCACTTTCTAAGCAAGCATAAAGGCTTAAGGATGCCTGAGAGACATACTGGAGTTCAATCCCATGTGAATGGCTGGGCATGGCCATACACACCTATAACCTCAGTGCTGTAGTGGCTGGAGATTAGGAACAGCAAGCTCCAGGTTCATTAAGCAACTGTGGCTCAAACAAGAATGGAAGAAGAGCCTGGTGTGGTGGTACCTTTAATCCCAGCACTAGGGAGGAAGAGGTAGGAGGATCATCGTGAGTTTGAGGCCAACCTGAGACTCCATAGTGAATTCCAGGTCAGCCTGGCCAGAGTGAGACCCTACCTTGAAAAAAAAAATTTTTTTAAGAATGGCAGAAGAGTGATGGAGGAACACACTTGACATTCAGCTGTTAAGTTTTGGCCACTGTGTGCAAAGGTGTCCCACTGCAGGAGAGTACAAAAGGCATCGCATGGGCACGCACACACGTCACACACACACACATACACACACACACACTGAAGTAAATAAAAAAAGACATCGTCACTTGTCCCTTCTGCATGCCACACACACAGGCTCTGCTCGCTGTCACAGGAAGCTTTAGTCTTAAGAGTGGACTTCGAGGTCCCTCCCTTTTAGAAGATGGGAGACTTCTGGAGGTTGGCAGCCTCAGCTTGACTCTGATTCTGCTCTTTGCTGATATGCCCAGCCCAGAAGAGGTGACTGGAGGAAGGGGCAGGGCAGGTAGGGAGACGTGGAGGAATGTCACACATACCCCATGCTATTTCTGTGCGACAGACGCTCACATGGGCCACATCTGACCACCTCACCCAAGGGCCATCACGACTCCTCAGTCCCTCCGAGCAGAGGCTTGTCATCGGACCTTTTCCTGCCTGTCCCAGCTCTTCCTGACCCTTGCTGCTTTATGCACGACACCCCAGCCTTACCATTGTGTTGTTTCTCAAAGGTAACATTCATGCATTCATTGATTCTGTCAACAAACTTGTGGAGTACTGCCATGGGCCCCTCTAGATGTGCTGGTCAGTGAGCCCTCACCCGCCTCGGCAGCTCTGTCTACACTATGTCTGTTGCCTGCCTTGAGCTCAGAGAAGCTCTGCTGAATCCAGGCATAGGAATCTATAGAACCAGACCCCCAAACCAGTCACAAGAGACACATCATTGAACCACCCACCCTGGAGCTGTCAGCCCTAATGAAGGAAACAAAATAACAAACAAGCACATAGAGAACCTAATTTCTATTATTGAAAACCACTGTGGAAGAAAAACCGAAGGATAACGTTGAAGGGACAGGTCTGGGGAAGACCTCCCTAGAGAAGCAATGTGCAGAGTCTTGCAAACGGGAGGGGAGGGGGAGGAGTTGCAAGTGCAAAGGCCCTGGGGTGGGAAGACACCCTGCTGTTTAAGTAGCAGAAAGGTCAGCGTGGAGAAGTATTGGGAGCCAGGAGGCCTCCTGAGGTCCCTTGTCAGAAGGGGTTTGTGTGCCACCCTTGGCTCGTGGCTCGCGGTGGCCTTGGACCTTGACTGTTAACAGCTCAGAAACGGTTCTGCCCAGGGAGCTTTTCCGGTAATGGGATTTGCTCAGTGGGATTTGGCCTAGAACACCAAATCAAATCCACATCTGGGCTAGGTGTGAATGGGGGATATGTGCCACAGGCACCCCAATCTCTCCCTCTCCCCGAGGTCCTTGAGGCCTGTGGATCAAAGGGTTTCCATTTCATCAGACCCTGGGTCTCCAGGCAGAGCAGCTTCCAGGCGAGAATTGGGTGGGGCCCGCTGTGGGGAGGAGACCATGGCTGGGTTGTACGGGGGGGGGGGGGGGGAGGGGGGATGGCGGGGGGGGGGTCACTACTCCTCAAGTAAAATGGGTTGTTTACTCCCATTCTGCAGATGGGGAAAGTGAGGTGTGGGGATGTGAAAAATGATAGGGAGCACACAGCCCATCCATGGATGTGCTGGGATCTATCTGCCCCTGGGTATCCTCCCCTGGGTGTGCTCCTGCTGGGTTTTCCCGTGTAGGCAGGGCAGAGCCCTCCCCATGTCCCTCTTCCAGCCGTTGGCTAGCCGGGGGACTTCTGAAAGTCCTTCTGTACCCACAAAAGCAGGAAGCATGTTGCCCACAGAGAGGGGCCCTGGCTGAGGTCTGGGTATGCAAACTTTTGAACTTGAGGAACTCCTGGCCTGGTGCAGCAATGCACGCCCCTCAGGAATGTCGAGGCCTCTCCCCGGGTGGGGTTTACTTTTTCCCAGTGACCTTGCTTTTGCTAATGTATTACTTCTTGGTAGTTACCGTTACTAACTCAAAATCAATACCGACCTCCACATCTGTAAGGTTTTATCTGAAGGCAAATCTTAGGGCTGTCCGTCAGCCTGACTGACAGCCCTACTTTCCTCTCCCTCTCTACCCTCCCCCTCCTCCCCGTCCAGTCCTCCCCTTCCATTTTCCAAATCAGTCCCAGCCTGGTCCAGACTAAATCAATAAGGGGCCAGCCTCACCCCCCTTCCGCCCCTGGGGAGAGGCCTGCTGCTTTCAGGGGTGGGCCCCCCCTTCCCACAGCCTCTGCTCACTACCTCCTCCCGGGGGGGACGTGCTGGCGAGCTCCCCTACTTTAAAAGAAGGGGATGGGAGAATGTAATTAATTCCCTCCGTTCCTGAGCTGGCCCGAGGGCCTGGGACCGAGGAGGCTGAGCTGTGAGCTCTGCACCCTCTGTGATAAACTAACACGGCTTGGGGAGCGCAGCTGCAATTAGACAAGCCGTGGCTACAGTCGGCCTGTGCGGTAGGCTTGAAGTGGTGGGAAAGGGAGGTGCAGGGGGCATGGAATGGGGGAGGTCAGGACTGTGTGAGCCGGAGAAGGCATAGGGGTCTACCATCAGGTCAGAGAACCTTGGGACCAGCTTGGAGGAACAGTGCCTTCCCTGAGTCATCTGGGCTAGCTGGTAATGGGGACAGAGATGGAGCGACGGTCCTGCGGCCTGGAAGCCAGAATATCTTCTTTTTGGTTTCAGTGTTTTTTTTTTTTCCCATTTTATGAGACAGGGTTTCATGTAGCCCAGGTTAGCCTCACACTTGCTAGGGGGTGAAGGATGTCCTTGAACTCCTGATCCTCCTGCCTCCATCTCCCCAGGGCAGACATTACAGGCATGGGCCACCACACCTGCCTCCGAACTCCTTCTTCAGCATGGGTGTTCAAGGCCGACTCCTTACCCTGCGGCCTCCATCTTCTCATCTCTATAATGGGAATGGCAGTATCAGCAGTCACCCAGAGGGCTACTGTGAGGATGAAATGAGGAAATACCTGGTACCCCATCCATCTTATTCCAGCAAAGGCTAGCCAGCTCTCCCTTCCTGCTGGTGTCTGCTGCCACCTGGATTGGGGACAGGAGGAAAGGGAAGACTCGGGGACCCCCTCCACCCCAGATGGAAGTGTGACCTGAAGACCAGGCACTGGGAACTCGTCCTTCTTCATCATCTGGGGAGGAGATCTCTTTCTCTGCACCACCTACCACTGCAGCCTGTGCCCTGGCACAGCTCAGCTCCACAGAGCAGCTGTTGTCAAACTCCAAGGGGAGCAGATGTGGGTCACTTTAGCAAGCCACATTCCCCCTGGCCTGAAGGTGCTCAGAGATAGAGAGGGTGGCCCAAGAAGGCTCAGAGCAAACCTGTGAGGTCTGCCAGCATCACCGCAAGATACCCGGAACCCACACACCCCAGCAGGGTGCAGCACACAGGGCATACCAACACACAGGATGTCCGTGACTGAAAGCCCTCGTGTTGATCTGCCAAGTCACTTTTCCTCAAAGCCCCCATCATCCATCAGGACAACCCTTTTCTTCTGTAACCCATCTTTGGTAAGTGACTCTCTGCCACTCTCTCTTGTGCCCAAACTATGTTTGACTCCTAAAGGACCTTTGACTGGACACAGAGGACACTATTCCCTCCAAATCTCAGAGCCAGTGCCAGGCCTGACTTTGCTAATTCATTCATTTGACTTCTGTGAGCATCCAGAGGGGGTATGGACATAGGGGAGACATGGAATGAATGCAGTTTTTCTCAGAATCCTGTGAGAATATCTTTAGAGATCAAGACGTATCTCTGGGGTGGGGCTGTGTTGGGGTAGACCTGAGTCCTAAGGGTGGGTGTGTGGGCAGACGTATCAGGACAGGTGAACATGGTTGGGGGTGGAGAGGGACAAGACTGCCAGCCAAACCCTGGTCCTCCATCAGGGCTGTCCCTTGGAGTCACCTCCACCTGGGGGTCAGGCTCTTAAAGCTGCCCAGGTAATGCTAGTGGGCAATCAAGCTGAAAAGCACTACCCCAAACCGTCACTGCGCACACGTGAGCCTGTGACACAGGCTCACCCACCCGGGCAAAGGCGTGGCTGCACGCAAAACACATGGATACACAGACGTCACACGGGACTACACGCACATTGCGTCCAGCTGCCGACACACAGAGACTGCGGTAGGTGACACGCAGCACACGTGTGGCTGCAGGCCACGCACACATCCATGGAAGCAGACAACCGACAGTTCACACACACCCCAGCCTCACAAGTCCAACTTAGCCAGCTCCCTGTGCACAACTATGTGCCTATAAGTCCCTCCTCCTGATCCCCAATGGACACCCCAAGACACACACATGCACGCGTGCACACACACACACACACACACACACACACACACACGCCTCGTTGGTCCCCTGCCCATCCCCAGCTCCATGCTGGGATTAGTGCGGGCAAGAAATCACCCACCCAGGCAGCCAGCCACCACTGCTCCCCCTCTCTCCTGCCTCTCAATTCTCTGCTAAGAGGATCTGCCTCCCCCTCCCCTGCCCCCTGTGGACAGCAGTAATGGGCTTCGGGTGCTGACTTGGAGCTTCCAAATAAGATTTCCTGCAGGTCTCCCTGGCCTCCGCCCCTTCGCCAGCCTCTCGGTTTATGGCCTATACCCCATCCCCCACCTCGCATGGTGGCCCCCACCAACCCTCCTCTTCCCCCGCCACCCCAGGCTCCCATGGACACTTTGCTTACCCTGGCCACCTTCTTCTCTTACAAAACACACCACCTACTTGAGGAAGTAGTTGATCCAGCCTACAGATGAGGAAACTGAGGCTGAAGGGCTTGAGTGGAGTCATCCAAGGGACAAGAGACAGGCTGCAATGGCAGCCTTGGAGTCCTGACTTCCAGCTCCGCGTACTGGCCTCACACCAGACAGCCCAGCCTCACGGTGTATGTGTGCACACGGGCATGCATGTGAGTGTCACGGATGTGAGGACTGAGCATGTGCGCACATGTATGCACGGGGATACTGTGTACATGTCTGCTATATGCATATGCCTACATGTGCCCATGGAATTTTAATTTTGAGACAGGATCTCATGTAGCCCAGGTTAGTGTCACACTTGCTACATAGCTGAGGATGACCTTGAACTCATGTCTCCTGCTTCCATCTCCCAAGTGCTGGGATTACATGGGTGTCGCCACGTTTGGTTTTATGAGGGGCTGGAGATCAAACCAGGGCTTTGTGCATGTTAAGCAAGCATTCTACCAGCTGAACCACGTCTCCAGCCCCACATGTGACTACTGCATTGAGGATTTTAGACATGCATAGGAGTGTCGTGTGTGTGACATGCATGTGTGCATGAGAGACCTGAGTGCATGCATGCACAGCTATTGCGTGTGTGCCTGTGTGAGCACTGGGTGTGCACATGTGTACACATGGGACTATTGTGTCAAAGATTTCATGGATACAGGGGAGGATTACACATGCCCGTGAGAGTCTTTGTGAGCGCTTTTGTGCATGTGGTCTTGTAGATCTGCGTGTTTCGCGAGCACGTGAGAATATTGTATGTATACGTATGGGCACTGCATGTGCGTGCCCACGCATGTGTGAGTTGTGTGTGTGCTCGTGGGTCTGTGTGCTTTATAAGGGTTGTGTGTGAGCACTGCACACGCGAAGGTACACGTGCTGTTTGTCTTCACAGGAACAACCTCACCGAACACAGGCTAAGCCTGGGCCCTCAGCAGCTGGGAGTCCCTGAGCCCTGCCTGCCATCTCGGGCGGGACAGAAGAGGCTCAGCTCTGGCAAGATTCTGGGCAGGTAATTCAGCCACAGAGACTGGGGAAGACTCTGATGTTGTCAGGCTGAGTTGGAATGAAGAGGAAGGGGGAGGACCATTTGTGAACTGGCAACCAGGAAGATCCCAGTAAGACTTTGGTAGACCCTTCCGGTGTTAGGAAGAGACAGGGGTGCAGGGAAGCTTGGCTAGTGGAGGCTGTGGTTTTACTGGGTGGAGCATCCCACAGAGGCCGCATTCACCCCTCCTGCAGCCTGACCCAGACACAGGCTCCCCGGGGCCCTTCCCTCAACTGCACATGTGCTGAGCTCACACGTGCCCCCACGACCCTCCCACACGTTAGCATTCCCAGGTTCTCTTGTGGCCACAACAGTCCTGGATTTGGCGGAAAGTGCTTGGGAATACGCTGGGGGGGTCTCATTCCCAGAGTGGGGCACATAGTAAGTGCCCCACGAGCATTTATTTCCTAAGTGAGTAGGTAAGTTCTGGAAGGAAGCAATGGCTTGATCGTCCCCCGTCCCCAGCCCAGGCCTGGCAGGCTTGCTTAAATGAAAAGAATAAAGGAGGAAAGGGGCCCAGCGGCATGTGCACACATCTACACCACAGATGATCTCAAAAAGCCCCTTCACAACCCGCACAGCCAGGGAAGAGGGGGTGAACGCTACAGACTTCGTGCTGGAAGAAGTCAGCACATACACACACAGAGCATTTGGTCAACAAGATGCCATCTTTTAAATATCTGGAAACACCATTGAGATTTGGGCAGCCTCTCCTTGGCTATATATCCTTAGGCTGGCCAAGACTGGAGGTGTCCACGTGAGATGGGCCCAGAAGGCTGCAGCCCCGGGAAGGGGGGGGTCTGGGTGGGGTGGGGGTGCGGTGGGATTGAGAAAGCCAGCGCTTCTGATAGCTCGATAAACACAGCCAGGGGATTAGAGCGACTGCTGGAAGCTGCAGAGGGGTTGGGAAGGAAGGGACCAAGCCGATCGCCGGGAAAGATATGACTATTTAAAGATAATGATTGCATAAATTTAATTAACACAGTTTCACGCGGCAAATGGCCGTTTTGTAATTAATGTATCTGGCCTTACTAAGCATGAAAGATCCCATCTCCCTCCCCTCCCTTTCCCCAGCTCCCCCTCCTCTGCGGCCCTAATGGAAGACAGAGAACAAGTGACAGAAACAGTTTGTCAGTGCTCCAGGTGTCAGGGGCCTAATTGGCCAAGCTGAGGGGAGGGAGGAAGCAGGGGATGAAGGGGAGGAAGGAGGAGGGGGGGTCTTAGACCCCCTGGCGTTCGGGGTGGGGGGAGGCTCCCGTCCATAATTGCCAGAGATGAGGATGCAGATTGGCAGTGGCAGGGACTGAATGGTGGCAGTGAGGCCTCGTTAGTACCTGGGCAGACAAGCTGGCACATATCATAATGTGTTAGGGCCTTGCGGCCATGATGGCTCAGGCTAGCTGCCTGTGCTGAGGGGCAACTCTCTTCTGCAAGATGAACACAGAGATGATCCCCCCACTCCCTCTTCCAAAAAAAAGGGACCCCTGGAACTGAGAGGCTCCCAGAGAAACAGAAGTGCAGCCTCCAGAGTTAAGCACCTGCCGCTTGAGGGGAACTACTCCTTCCCACCAGTCAGACACGTCCAGGTTCAGATATGAGCATTATAAAAATATGTATTTATTTTATTCATTTACTTATTTTGAGAGACCGTGAGGGAGACAGGCAGATCTATATAGAGAGAATGGGTGCACAGGGCATCCAGACTCTGCAAACAAATTCCAGATGCATGTGCCACCTTGTGCATCTGGCTTACGTGCGTACTGAAGAATCTAACCTGGGTCCTTAGTCTTCACAGGCAAGCACCTTAACTGCTACGTCACCTCTCCAGTCCCAAGATGGACATTTTAATCTTTCTTAAATGGAAATGTCTGGGCTGGGGAGATGGCTAGGTGGGTAAAATGACAATATCCCTTCTACTCATCAAGTGCCTTGAAATGGACAGGTGGCTGGGGAGCTGCAAAATTTTCTCTGGACATTTCATAATCCCATTAAGAAACAGCCAGATCCAGTCATATTGGACTCAGTGAATAAAGACACTTGGTTGGAAAGTCTGTTGACCTGGGTTCAACTCCCTAGTACCCATGGAAGCCAGATGCTCAAAGTGGTATATGTATCTGCAATTTGTTTGCAATGACAGGGGAGGCCTTGGTGTGCCCATTTTCTCTCTCTCTCTCTCCTCACAAATTAAAATAGATAAATAATGAATTCAAGACCAGGAAGCTGAGGTCCCAGGAAGAGAAAGAATTTTCCCAAATCAACAGTTCCGTGGTGAGACAGCGATTTGAACACAGAAGGCATGAACTGAAAGTGGATTCTCAGCTAGCTCCTGTTCAGCCCTACAGTGTAAGTAAGATGCCTAACTGGCTGCCCAAGAAATTGCCCCTGTAAAGCAGGTCCAGTCACTCATGAAAATACTGACCCTCAAAGTTAGGATCACCTAGTATTCTCATGGGGTGACCGGATGAGGGGGTGAAGAGTGGCCACACCTGTGTTGTCTCTGAGGAGGTGTGCACCCGCCCGCCTCTCTGACAATTACTCTGTCTTCTTTGCCAGTGGCCCAGCAAGCTCAGGCACCGTTTTCTCTGAGGAATGCAGGACAGGGAGGTTCTGAGCCAGCCTTGCTGGTAGAGCGGGGGCCCTTCCACCCTCTCCCAGACCAAATTCAATTTCAAAGCTTAATGAGCTTGCAGAGCAGCCCGGTGAGCTCTCTGACGCTGCTCCTTGCCGGCTGGGTGGTTCCCAGCCTGGCCACCACCGAGCACGCAGTAGCCGAGCCTGGGAGAGCCCTGGGCCCATCAAGAGTGGCGGGGGGCATGGAGCGAGTGAAAAATGTCAGAGCAAATTGCTCTTGACAGCGTTAATATCTGCACCTCATAGCAATAATTACATGTAAATAAATAGCAAAATCACACTCAGCTGGAGGCGGCTCAGGAAGACCAGCTGAGGGCCCGCCGCGTTCTGCTCCAGCTCCAGCCCTGAGCTACGTGCTTCCCTCCCGGAGCCTGGGCTCCTCACACCTCTCAGCCTGACTCACACCAGACATCCCAGCCAGGCGCACTACGAAGGGAAGAGGAGAAAGGAGCCACCGGGGGTTCCTCATCCCACTTTCTCAACCAGCCTTGGGGGAGCATCTGGACAGAGAATCCTTCCAGACTCTTTCTCCTCCATTTCTCCAGCCCTCAGCAGGGGCCTGACTGTGCAAGCCACACTGCTGCCTGACCTCTGGCCTGTGTACCCCGGGGTTGCCTCCCGGCTTTTGCTTCCAGAGAGCTTTCCCCTGGTCCATGTCACTATTTGAATCTAAGACTATCTTGGTCACCCAGATGGCCTCTCACTTCCTCTCTCAGTTCCAACATCTGGTTGACCATCATCATGCAAAGTCACCAGCAAAACATGGCACAACTCCCTGGAGACAGAGGGCCAACTTGACTGGATGCTGCTATATTAAACTGTTACCTAATGCATATGGCTCCACAGTGGTAGGGAACACCGAACTTACATGCGTTTTAAAGGTCATATACAACTCAGGAAGAGAATGCTCAACCATTATTGGAGTGACGGGAAGAGCAGTCGGAGATACCCTATGGGTCCCAATGGCCATTCCTCAAATATCATCAAAATTAAGGAAGCATGCTAGGCACAGTGGAGCACTTAGAAGGAGGAGACAGGAGGATCACTGTGAGTTAGAGGCCAGCCAGAGACTACATAGCGAACTCCAGGTCAGCCAGGGGGGTAGAGTGAGACCCCACCTTGAAAGGCCAAAGAAACAAATCAAACAAACGAAAACCTAAGAAAGCACCAGGGAACATCCTAAAGCCTCTGAGCAGAAGCTCCTCTGGACGCCACATTCAGGGCTTGTGAATTCACAGGTTTCGTTTCGTTCAATTGGGCCGCGAAGTCTGCTAGAGCCGAGACCATATCTCATCACAAGAGGCTCTTGGGGGCCTGAAAGAGGAAGGAAGTGGAGGATGGGGAAAAGAAAAGGTGGGGGGATAGGTACAAGAAGCCTCTGTGGCCCAGGCAGGTGCCACAGCACACAGGCAGCTACGATGCCTGGATGGGATCCAGGGGTCCCCTAGTCCCAGGCCCAGGCTGCCTTGGCTCTCCGCTAGATCAGCAGCAAGTTCTGAAGTTACAGCTCCTGGGGCCCTGGGACAAGGCACGCAGATGGCCCTTCCAGCGACTTAAGACACCTTGCACAAGCAGGGAACGCAGGCTCCATTCTTTGAGAAACAAATATCTTCTCTAGAGCGGGCCCCCACGCCTGGCACCTTCTTGTTTAGCTCAGAGACTAATCCACTTATCAAGGATAAAATGCCTGCGAATCCCTATTTGATAAAGGCAGCTACAAAATTAGCCAAAACAGGCCCACGGCAGGGCAGGGACGACTAAGCACACGCACAAACAAACAAGAGACTGGGAAAGGCGGGTGCTGGGAGATGTTGTCTGTTGTGGTCCCCAGGCGGGGGAGATGCAAGGGGTAGATACGGGGCAAGCTGGCTGGGAAGGAGATGCTGACGGCAGGAGTTCCGCTGGGGTTGGGCAGGGGAGGGGAAGGAACCAGATCGGATCCTCATTCCATCTTATACAGAGGCTCCCTGTCCCCAGCCAACTCCACCCTGAGCTCCCAGCCCCAGAGACAACCCTGTTCGTTCCATGACCCTGGAACTGGCTATCCTTCGAATACAGCCACTCAGGATGCAAGCTAATATTTTCTGAATGCTAATTCAGACCAAGTAGTGTTCTAAACACGTAGGTGTGTTCACCTATGTAATCCTCAGAGCAGCCTGAGATGTAGTCAGAGGCACAGAGAGCTCAAGTCAGTTACTCTAGACCACACAGCAGGTAAACCATCCTCGTCATTTAAAATACTTCCGCCTGTGATGGTGCCTTTAATCTCAGCACTTGGTAAGCAGGGTAGGAAGATCGCTGTGAGTTTAAGGTCAGTCCAGGACTACAGAGTGAGTTCCAGGTCAACCTGGGCTAGTGTGAGACCCTACCTCAAAAAAAAAAACAAAAAAAAAAAACAAAAAAAAAAAACACCCAGAAAAAATCTCTCCCATTGGACATGACCAATTCTCACTCTAGCCACGGTCGTCCTTTGTTAGCAGTCCCCAAAGCCAGTCAGGGCTGCAGTCCCGGGCTATCCGGGGTCCCCTTTATTGCCATTCTGTATAGAGCATTCAGCTTGTCAAAAACTTTCTCCATATGTGGGGCTGGAGAGATGGTTTAGCAGTTCAGGTGCTTGCCTAAGAGGCCAAAGGACCCAGGTTTGATTCCCCAGAACCCATGTAAGCCAGATGCACATGGTGGTGCATGGCACACCCATTTCTCTCTCTCTCATAAATAAAAATAAAATATATTTTAAAAAACTTTCTATATGTGGTCTGATAACTGTCAGGTGCTCTCTCTGTATCATCAGCAGGACCAAAGTGGTGCTCTGCCCCATAGCCATTGGCAGCTCCGTTCTCAGGACTGTGTAGCCCTGCAGATGGCCCCAGCAGCCACTCTGTCTCAAGGGGCTTGGGGCACTTGGCAAGCACAGCCTCCTGACCACAGCAGCAGGACTGTTAGCACCATTACCCAGCTAGGGAGATGGGAATTTCAAGAACCTAGCAGACCTGGACGTGGTGGCGGACGCCTTTAATCCCAGCATTTGGGAGGCAGAGGTAGGAGGACCAATGAGAGTTCAAGGCCACTCTGAGACTACATAGTGAATTCCAGGTCAGCCTTAGCCAGAGTGAAACCGTACCTCAAGAAAACAAAACAAAACAAAACCAAAAAAAAGAACCTAACAGAGTTAGGCCCGCCACCCCCCCTACACCGGCTGTGGCTGGGGGAGGAAGGACTGGGGGCGGAGACATTAACCACGGGAAAGACCTGTCAGGGTAGCATCTGTAACTAAAGAAAGCACTTGGGAAAGGGCAGGGCTTCTCACCTCAAGCTCCAGGGACTCAGGGACTTGCTACCAGCTATGCTGGGAGATTGGCATCTGGGGTCCAGGCAGCTCGGGAAAAGGTCTCTGCCATGGATGGACACTGGGCTGTGGGATAGGAGACCAAGGAGTGGGGCAGGTCACCCTGTTAGGGGACAAAGGAAGCTTTGCCACTGCTGATCCAGCAGCTTGGGTGCTGGCGGGGGCTGGAGCTTCTCCTTGGGTTTACGAGGCTGCAGAGTCGAGCTGTGCATGTCTCTCCTAAGAGCCCTTCGGCCCCCTGAGCATCGGCCCTCTCTGCTCTGGGCCCTCTGCAAGCTCTGTCTCCTCACCGCCACTGCTGGCCTCCTCCTCAATCAAGCCTTGCTGGAATTTCGGCTTCCTGTGTCCCAAGTTGCTCTCTGCCTGCCTCTCTGCCACCGCCACCACACCTCTCTCACTCTGCGTCCCTTTGTCCTCAGTCTCTTCTCTCCTCCCACTTCTATCTCTGGCTCTCTCTTTCCATGACCCTTCTGTGAATCCCCCTGGACCCATGTTCCTTCTCTGGCCAACATCACAACCTGTCCTCTCCTTAGTGGTCCTCTGTTCCACCTCCCCCAACATACATGCTGCCTGTAGAGGGTATTACCAAGTCAGCCCAAAGTTGAACCAGTGCCATCTGGAGGTCAGCACAGTCCAGTTCTGGATGCCAAGGCCAGAGAAGTCCTAGGTCCATCTCCTGTTGGTCCCTGGGGACTGTGGGCTCCCTCCCAGGCTCCTTTCTCTATCTTCTACTTCCCAAGGCAGTTCACTGAGTCCCTTCAGGGAACTGGGAAGGGAGGGCAGGAAAAGCTACCTGCCCAGCGCTTCTCACACTCGGGGTTTGGAGTCACCATCCCTGGAGGGTCTTATAAGGAGCGTTCCCAGGCCAGAGCAACAAGGCTGCCGCCTGGTCTCTCCTTTTAAATTTGACCCTGTCCCTCCATGCTAATACTGGGATTCACCATTTAGTGTGCAAGATGACTCAGGCCCTCAGAGCCAAGCTGGGATGGGATAGTCGATGGGAGCAAAAGTGCTCTGTCAAGCTGCCTGTGGAGTCCTACATCTGTCATCCCAGTGCTTGAGAGGCAGAGGCAGGAGGATTGCCTCTAGTTTGGGGCTAGCCTGAGCGACATAGTGAGTTCCAGGCCTATGCAGTGAAACTTTGTCTAACAAAGGCGAGGGGGCTGGGGATGGAGCTCAGAGGTAAAGTGCTTGCCTCGCATGTGCAAGGCCCTGGGTTTTATCGTCATCACTGTAAAAACGAAATGGAAAGATGACTTTGTTCGGAGGTGGAAGCACACAGCCTTAATCCCAGCACTCCGGAGGCAGAGGTAGGAGGATCTTTGTGAGTTATAGGCCATAGTGAATTCTAGGTCAGCCTGGGCTAGAGTGAGACCCTACCTAAAAAAAAAAAAAAAAAAAAGATCACCTTGTCAGCCACCAGGTTCTGAGAAAACAGCTCTCACTATGCATATGCATTGTAGGGATGTTTCTTGTTTCTTTGGGGGTTGTTGAAGGAAGCTAAATAGAACCCCAGTGGAGACAGCTGCTCACTCCAAGGATTCATAATGTGAATGGAGCTGGCTGGTGGCGGGGTGGGCCTTCTGGAGGCTCAGGGAAGAACGCTGGAGAGTTCAAGGCAGAACAGCATTGTCTGTGGCTGGGAAGAGATGGGAGCCCCTTGGCAGGGGAGGGGAGGGAACTTCTGCCCCCGGGCATCACGTCTCAATTTCAGCCTGGACATGTCCTCTTTGTGATAAGGGCCCCGTCATGGGACCTTAATCCTCCAGTGCTGCTGGTCAGAGACCCCTGGTCTAAAGAGAGTGCCACATTCATCTGGCCTGAGGCCAGCTTCACCCAGAGTGGCGGTGGTGGGAGTGGGTAGGGGGCTGGGAAGCTGAGGGCTGAGCCCCAGCAGGACGCGTGGAAAGGTGCCGCACGGAGTGGGTCTCCCGTCCTCTAAGCTGGTGCTGGCTCATCCACACATGGCTGCCTGTTTCGGGTGTGTGACTTCCAAGGCTCTGTGTCGTGGTGGAGACTTCCCTGGCCATGGGAGTGGAGGCAGAAATGGCCATTTAGGCCACTGACACTCCATCCTGCCCTCCCAGAGGCCTGATAATCCAAGTTGTTCTGGGCAGCAAGGGTGTGTGGTATTGGTGGGTGATTTCAGGGTATCTTCCTGCCCTGAGATCGCTGGGACAGCCTCAGTGCAGGGCTCCCTCCATAGAGTCATTTTCTTTCTTCTTTTCGGCGGGGAAGGGGACGGGGCTTGAGTTTTGCTGTGTAGCCCAGGCTGGTCTCAAGCTCATAGTCATCCTCCCACCTCTGTCCCTCAAGTGCTGGCATTACAAGCCTGTGGCATCGAGTCCAGCCTCAGTCACTTTCTAAAGAAAAGGGGATCCACATACTGATGCTATTAGGGTACATAGGGGTTCCCAGGCCAGGGAGGCTTTAGACAGGGCCTCTAGCTAGTAGGATGAGATGACCAAGGCCATCCCTTACTAATCCAGTGATCTGGAGATGCCAGACCTCCACTTGCCTGTCTGGGACAATGCCTTCTTTAAAACCCAGTTCCTGTGCCTAGTAAAGGCCTCCTATTATAAAATAAATAAATAAATAAATGAAAATGGGTTATGGGTACACCTGGGATTTGGGTCTTCATTGGGCTTCCCTTCCAGAGAAGCCTGGCTTCGGGAAGCCCTGGCACTGATCTAATCTTCCTAGGCTGTGAAGGATCCATCCTCCGGTGGTTGGTGTGGTCCATATCCTGCTGGTACTGCACCCAGTCCCCATGAGCACTCGCTGACCCTCAGGCTTGTCCCTTTCAGCCCCCGATCTCAGAATGCCTGAGCCAAGTCCATCTCTTATGACCTCCTTTCTGTCGCCACCCAAACACAAATGTTCTCTCTGCTCATCAGTGTGGGGTGGAAAGGGAGGAAGGGCGCCTGCTCGACTTCACTTTTCCTAACCTCATCTCCAGAGCCTCCTGATTTCCACACAGAACCTCACTTGCCCAGGATAGAGGCCAGTCTAACCTTGTTAGGCTAACGGCCCTGGGGAAGCTTGGTGGTGCTGAATGGTGCCCATGACCACTCGATTTAGCCAGGCACTGCACCAAAAAATGGAGAAGGCAGAGTGTGGGGAAGGAATAGGTAGGGGAAGCTGGGCTTTGCTAAAGGAAGAGAGAGGACCTTGAGAATGATCTGGGGGATCTACAGACCCACTGAATGGATGGAAAGCAGGGAACCCGATCTGCCAAGAAAGCTAAGCTGCCCAGGTCCCTGGATGAGGCATGCCTGGTTCTCTGGCTGCAGGCTCTTTCCTGGATCCCACAACTGACGCCAGGTCTCCCACCGCCAGATTGATACTGGGTCCCCGGATAGCGGAAGACAGGTCCCTTGAGTGTGGTGGCAGCGGCCTGGTGGCCTGCTCACTGCGGCTCGGGATCCCAGACCGGGCAGCGGGAATTAAGCAGGCCGCCAAGCGGAGCTCGTCCTTATCTCGGGGAGACAGTTGTTGGGAATCACTTTGACTGAGTGGTTTTGTCTCCCCGCATTTTCCACTGTCAGGCGGCCTCGGGCCATGGATCAAAGGCGGCGGCTGCGGTGGTGGCAGAGCGGGAGGGGCGTCTGCCCGCCCCACCTCCGTCCCCCATCCCCATCGTTCCCATCCTTTCCCCTGCTCACCGATGCCCCCACACCTGGCCCAGCCTCAGCCCGCCACCGCCAGGGAGCTATGGGTGCAAGGACTGGAGTGGAGATTGGGGTATACGGGAAGGGTGGGGGAGGGGCTGAAGGTGGAGGATGAAGGGGTGTTGAGGAGCCAGGAAATGGGAGCCATGGAGAAGAATGAAAGCAGTTAGGGAAGGAGAATGGGGGGCTGGAACTGCCAAGAGACAGGGAAGGGGCATGGAAGAGGGTCTGAACCAAGGGGTGGGAGAGGGCCAGGCAGAAAAGGTCACCCCACCCACACCTATGTGCAGGTGTTAGATACAGGCTGGAGATGGGGGAAGCCAATGTGCTGAGGGAAAATGGGGCTGGAGATAATGGGAGGATTGGAAGAGAAGAGGAATAAACGAAAATCAGAGGCATGCTCCCCACCAGGTGCACCCAAGAAAAATGGCCTGGGGCCTCAGGTGAGGAGAAAGAAGCGGGACATCCAGTCAGGGGGGCCTGCAGTGCTGCGCTATGGCTTGGATGGACAGGAGGCTCCGAGCAGGATAACTCACTTGCTAAGCCGCAGAGGAGTGAGGGGGTTTCCAACCACACTCTGGGGGCCCAGCCAGACCTAGCTGTTTCCAAAACCCCTCTCTTCTCCCCCCCAAAAAACAACAACTCCGGGCTGGAGAGATGGCTTAGCGGTTAAGCACTTGCCTGTGAAGCCTAAGGACCCCGGTTCGAGGCTTGGTTCCCCAGGTCCCACGTTAGCCAGATGCACAAGGGGGCGCACGCGTCTGGAGTTCGTTTGCAAAGGCTGGAAGCCCTGGCACGCACATTCTCTCTCTCTCTCCCTCTGTCTTTCTCTCTGTGTCTGTCGCTCTCAAATAAATAAATAAATAAATAATTAAAAAAAAAAACCAACTCCTATACCTCTTGCCTCCCATCAGCAGAGCTCCCTAGGTGGTCCCCCACCTGTCCCAACTGGGGGAGGTGTCGCATAAGTGTTCCCAGCTGGGGAAAGGGCTGGGGCAGGGAGGAACCTAGAAGAGGATGGGCGGGGGAGGTACGGGGAAGAGAATATGAGGATGGGATCTGCAAGAGGTGGATGTTTCAGGGGAAAAAAAAAAATTGGAAAGCAATTTGAAATAGGAGGTCGACGTCGACTCCCTATGAAGCCCTGCGGTCCCTGCCAGAGCCTCACAGCCCCCTAAGGCAGACAGCCACCTTGCCTGTCTGTGCCCGGCACAGTTCAGACACACACATCTCACGTTCTGCAGTCCCGCTTTATAAACAGAGAAATAGACGCAGGGAGGAGCCAGTCTGGAGTCAACACAGCTAGCTGCCGCTTCCTGAACTCTGCTCTCCTGCCTCTGGAGGGCACTGGTCTCGGACAAGATCAAAGTGTCCATCCACTTGGGACTTTATAAGACGCCATCATAGTGTTACACCCATCATCTTCATGATGTAGCCTGAGGAAAAGCATAGTCTCTGGGGCCAAGCACGCTGGGTTCAAGACCCTGGCCCCTGCTAATGGCTTTCCCTAGACCAAATGTTCAACTGTGGATTGCTTCTATCCACCGCCATTCTGTAGGGCAGAAACGATTCCAGACCCTCATCCAAGGGGGTGTTAGGGAGACAGAATGAAATAAAGCCACACATTGGGCTCAGCACCTATCTGGCCTGGGCTAGGCACTTGAAAAAAGTAACCATCATCATTATTATTTAATAACACTTGCCTAATAATAAACACACCTTTCCATACACTGATAAAATGTGATAAAAGCCATAGGAAGTAGAGCTAGCCCACCAAGAGGGGACTGGGTGGCAGGAGGACAGAGTGGTGAGGAAGGTATCCCAGGCCAGACAGCAGGTACAGAGGCTGGGAGTAAAGAAGCGTGTGGGCCTTTGGGGACTCTCAAAGTCACCCCCGCCTCTCCTCCCTGGGGTCTTGCGTGGCCTCCCAGCAGCCTCCCTCCTGCCAGGGACGCCCGGGATGGCCCCTGTGAGGCTCTGAGTCTGCCCACAGTATTAATTGCTAATCTCCCTCATTTTCTTTCCCCCTATCTGCCTGGACTGTCTTATCCTGAGCCCCCGTGCTAATCAAAAAGAAGGACAAATCCTCTATTTGCATTCTTTCCCACCAAGCTAGGCAGCTCTGGAAGGCTAAACCTCAGGCCTGTTGGGAAGGGCAGAAGCCCAGGCTGGGGACCCAAGCAGGGCAGGGAGAAGGCACGGGCATAGAACTGCGAGGACCCACAGGGGCTGGGAGTCCTCTGTGTGCCCAGGACTCACAGAATCACCCACTCTGATCAGAGGGGCACTCTGCCAGCAGCTGGCCCACCTCCTTTATGGCACAGATGGGGAAACTGACATACAGCATGGGGAAACCTCTCCTAAGATGATACAAATACATCCAAGGCTATGTTGGGAGAGAATTCACACCTTCCTTGTTTCCCAACCAGTGTGGCCTGTCCTGGCTGTGCTGGGCTGGACCTAGCAAGACCTCTACAGCACAACGCCTGCTCAGGACAGGAGAAGCTGAGAGTGGGGACGTCACTTACTAACCTCATAGGCTGCTTTCCCGAGAATATACTCATCTAATGCTGAGGCTACAGCTCAGTTCGTGGGTGAGGAGAGGGAAGCCTAAAGAGGTTGCGTGGCTCACCTGTGGTCACACAGCAAGGAGGCAGGGGAGTCAGAATGGGAACCCCAGTTTGCAAACCATCCCTAGAGCCCACCCTGCAACCCAGTTAACGACCATCGCAGGGTTTACCATGTCCAGGCTGTAGCAAGCCTCTACCCTTTCTTTATGTATTGACCCCTGAGCAAATCCCATCTCCTCTTTGGGGCTCAGAAAATGACGCTGAGCTCCTCTTCCATCCTCCACACTGCCTCTTTTCTTCCTATCAGACTAGATAATCACACCAAACTATCTCCAGAACAGAAACTCCACTGGCTTCTCTTTCGGGGTTGGGGGAAGTATTGTCTCCCCTAAAATACACCTTGTCGGAGCAGAGACTTCTTTTCCCAGCCTCTCTGTGTGTTTCGTTCAGTGGTCTTGGTGGGAATCATGTGATGATATTCAAAAACAAAACAAATGGGGAGCCAGCCGGGAGACTGCAGCTATGTGTCACCAGGCCTGGACTTGCGAGTGGCCTACTGCTTTGCCAAAGCAAGCAGCACGCTGAGCTGAGCTGCCCGGGGCCTTCCCAAAGCCTGGGGGCCCCTGGAGACGTGGATCTCCACACAGATACCTTCCTTTCCTGTTCACACAGGCCGCACTGTGCGTGGGGGCAGAGGGGAGCTCCTGCCACACCTTCCCAGGGACTTCGGATGGCTGTTCAGGTGACGGCCACCCCCAATGCCTGGCCATTCAGGGAGGCAGGCTCAGCTACAGTTCCCTAGACTCTTCCCACTCACCTCTGAGAAAAGAGAAAAGGCCATCTGGACACTGCTACTGCCCTCTCATGATTAAAAAAAAGTGCCACCCTGCAAGCAAGCCTTGAGTGCCCACCAGGCCAGCGGCCACAAGCGCGATCCCCTCTCCCCAAGGCTAAGAGTAATCCTGCTTGGGGAGACAGTCCCCTTCTTTGGCCCCTCTCACTCCCTCCACCCAGGAAAAAGGGCAAAAACAGAGACATAAACACTGCTCTGTTTTCACAGGAGGCGGCAGCCTGGTCTCTCCCATGGGCCGGGAGCCAGGCTTCTGATGGACGCCAGCAGGTGGCTGTGCTTGGAGCAGCCGCCAGCAAGAAATAACTCAGCTTTTCCAAGGAGGTCAATGACTCAGGACAAAAGCAGAGGTGGCCAGAGGTCGGGCACTAACAGGGCCTGTCCCCTGCAGGCCAGAGAGGCTCAGGAGGGCCAGGACCAAAGCCAGCCATGGGCTCATACGCCCCAGTGGCCAGGTCCCTCTAAAGGCCAGCCTGGTCAAGAGTGCTCAGGAAGGCCTGGAGCATGGCAGACAGGTAAGGCAGTGCCATGCCCTCCAGCTGCTACAGTCCTAGCCCGCTTGGCTAAGACAGGGACAAAGCAGTGTGGTCTGGGGTGTGGTGAGCTCTGGGAGCTGTGTTATTATTGGGTACAATGAAAATCAACTGGGATGGATAAACACTGGAAAAATGCCACTGGGTTTCAGGTCCAAGGAAATCTAGCCACAGATTCCTGGACATGTCCACAGACTGACCTCGGACCCCTATGCCAATACCACTGGTCATGATAAGAAGTGGGGGCAGGATGGAGGGGTGATTCAGTTGACTTTCCTTGATTCTGGGAAAGAACATGCATGCCTTCTGTCTTTCCTCTGAGTCATCCACGCCTCCTACCCCTTCCTCTGGGGAGCGAGGGGTACCTGGGTGTGTCCTGTAATTTCTTCAGAGAGGAGTGCTGCCTGTACCCCAGAACCTCTCTTCTCAGGCTGAGTGACCAGTACACTCTACACTGTTCTAGAAGGAAAAATCAATGCAGCCATTTTCCAGCCAACTGAGAGGAGTAAAGGAGAGAGAAGCAGTGAGAGAAAAGGAGTGAAGGACACAGATGGGAGGTGACTTGGAGGAGGTGCATTGATTAAGCACCTACTGTATACCAGGCTTTTACTCAAATTTCTCCTTAGTCTGTATAATAACCCCGAGAGGTAGAGGTAGGGATTACATTTTTTAAAATTATTTACTTATTTATTTACTCATTTGACAGAGTAAGAGGGAGAGAGAGAGAATGGGTGTGCCAGGGCCTCCGGCCAGTGAAAAGGAACTCCAGATGCGTGTGTCACCTTGTGCATCTGGCTAACATGGGTGTTGGGGAATCCAACAGGATTACATTCTTATATTCTTTTCTTTAGGGTTTCACTCTAGCGCAGGCTGCCCTGGAATTCACTATATAGTACTATGTAGTCTCAGGGTAGTCTTGAGCTCCTGGCAATCCTCCTACCTCTGCCTCTAAAGTGTTAAGATTAAAGGCATATGCCACCACACATGGCTTAAGTTCTTATTTTCCTTTTATTATTATTATTATTATTATTATTTATTAGAGAGAGAGAATGGGCACACCAGGGCCTCCAGCCACTGAAAACAAACTCCAGATGCATGTGCCCCCTTGTGCATCTGGCTAACGTGGGTTCTGGGGAATTGAACCTGGGTCCTTTAGCTTTGAAGCCCTAAGTTCTTATTTTCAAGTGAGGAAAATGAAACCCAGAGAGGTCAAGCCAACTGCTCCAGGGTCACACAACAATTTAATAAGTGGCAGAACCAGAACCCTAACTCTGGGGTGCTTGTTGGAAAAGACCCTGAAGTTTCTCTTAGCTTGGGCTTCCTTCCACGTGTGGGGCATGAGAGAGAGAGGCCACCTGAGAAAAGGAACACCCTCAAAAGACCCGTAGAAGGACGCTCGAGGCAGAAGAGTTGCCCAGGAAGGAAAGCGAAGGAAATGCTGGGCGGGGCTCAGAGGAGCTTGTGTCTGGGGTTAAGGTCCCATGCTCTGACAACTCACTAAGCTGGAGAAATGAATTCTGATCCTTCCAAAACCCAACCTTGGAAAATGTTCGAGAGAAGGGTCTCCTTTCAGGGGGGCAGAAATCCTCCGTACCTCCTTGGATGGCCCGGTAATGCCAGGATGTCCCCAATCTGCTTTGAGGAATGGAGGGATTAAGAATAATAAAAAAATTGCAATAAAATATGTGTGAAGGAGGGGGTAATTGTGGACAAACGCGGCATTCAAATTCATTTTTCAGCTCTTTTACACACCATTTCAATCTTATTTTCTGCTTGTTAATGAGATCTTGTTGCCTGGGCTAGGCAAAACCTTCCAATATCAGGACGTAATTGCACATAATTTTCTCTCCTACCAGTGATTTGCATCAGTTTTTTAAAAATTCTGGGCTATTTAACACCCCATGGTCCCCCCTCCCTGTCTTCCTGCCTACAAGTCCTTCACTCCCTCCTCCTTCCTCGTCCCTAGTCCAGCAAGACTCATTTTTAATGCTTATTAGAAAAGCAATGTCGCCAATAAAAGGGTGGGGACAAAGAAGAAGTGAGAGGAGAAAGAGGCTAGTGTCTCCTAGATCTACGCTGTGTGAGCATGGCTCAGCTCCTTAGAGTCATTGATTGTCTTGCTCTGGTCTTGCCGAGGATCAGGGGTGGTGGGGCTCAGGAATCAAGCAGATCTCAGAACCCTACCTCCACCATTCACTAGCTCTGGGGCCTTCAGTGAGGTACTTAACCTCTGCGATTGTGTCCAGGGAGGCTACGAGGCTTGATGACCACAAACAGGCCAGGTGCTTACAGGGTTCTGACACCAGGTATGTGCCTGTCCCTGATGACCTGGCTTCCATAGCAGCATTGGATAAAGCATTGGGTACCTGCCATTGAGAAACAGATACTCACTGTCAATGAGCGCACATACCTTGACCTCTGCTTTCACCTGTGTCTGCGGGAAGAGGCATCTTGCCATTTGTGGATGGAGACAATGAACCTAGGTCTGCCATCCACTGTCCCTGTGGCCTTGGACCTGATCTTCCTTGCACGGACCAACAGGCCAACCTCACAGGGCAGACACAGCACAACAGCATGGTGGGCTCTGGAGATAGACTGGTCAAATCCTAGCTCTGCCACTTTTTAGAACCTGCCACAGAGCATGGCTTGGCTATTGCTCAATGAATACTCACTGGACAGATGGATGGATAGGTAAATGTGGAGATGGATGGATCGTGGGTGGATTGTGAGTCGACAGGTAGGGAAATGGATGGATGAATAGGTGGGTGGCTGAGTGGATGTGTGGATAGATGGGTAGGGAGACGGGTGGGTAGATTGGTGATGTGTGGATAGGCGGGTGGGGAGATGGACAGATAGATGTGTGGGTGGGTAGATGGGTGGACAGATAGGTATGGAGATGTATGGATGGGAGGATGTGTGAATTGGATATGAAGATGGATGGATGGATAGATGAATGGGAAGGTGAATGGATGGGCGGATGGATGAATGTGTGCATTAATGGGCGGGTGGGTAGATCAATGGATGGATGGATGATGGGTGGGTGGGTCGATGGATGAGTAGATGGATGGATGCATGGTGATAGGTGGATGGGTGGTAGATTGCTGGATGGACAGGTGGATGGTGGCAAGTAGATGAATGGATGGATGGGAGGTGAGTGGGTGGGTGGATAAATAAGTGGCCCTCGATCAGGCAGTTGCTGCATCTGCAAAATGAGGGTCACAAGATAACTGGCAGAATTCTGTGAATGAAAGCAGGTACTGTATGTTGCCCCATCTGTGCTGGCCTGTGATAACCCACTCTACTTTGATGGTTACCATAATTGTTATTGATCTATTTATTGATTTATTTTGTGCTACTGGGGATCAAACCCGGGACCTAGCACATTCTAAACAATACTCTACCCCTGCCCAGCTCCTGTCACCATAACACAGGAGGCGAAAGAAGAAAGAACTCCAGGAAGCCAGAAAGGACACAAAGGCTTGGTGTACTGAGTTCCTGGTCATGTGATTAACGGCCCACCTGTGGTATATTTTTCATTCTTTTAGTGTGGTAAGGGGATTGTAAATATGAGAATCCTTTTAAAAGTTCCTTCCTGTCAGCTCCAAAGAGGGACAAATGAGATGATGAGTGGGGACATGATGAGCATCCGGGCAACGGTGACGATAATGGTGCACCCCCTTCTGGGACACAGTGTCTAGAGCTCAGCAGTGTGACTTTTGGCAAATGGTGAGACACTAGCTCTCCCCAGGTCTCAGTTTCCATATTTCCCACTCTGTTTTATTTGGTTTGTTTTTTCAAGGTAGGGTCTCACTCTAGCCCAGGCTGACTTGGAATTCACTATGTCATCTCAGGGTAGCCTCGAAGTTACAGTGATTCTACTATTATCAGCCTCCTGAGTGCTGGGATTAAAGGCATGTGCCACCATGCCGGCCCTTCCCAACTCTTACTCAGAGTCAGCAGCTACCAAAGGAAATGGCAGGGCATGCCTCGGCCCTGGGTCCTGAAGAGTCCCCAACATCCTGTCTGCAGCCTCCATTCCCGGGCCCTGCAAATGGCCCGACGCTGCTCCCGACCCTCCACCAGGGCTCTGGGATGGTTAAGCTTTTAATGGCTTGTTGGCCTCTGCCTCCCCAGACCACTGGGATCTCAGCAGAGGGTTGTGCTCCCACAATCACATTGGTGGGACTTGAGGACAAAGGGTGTGTCCCTGCCCATCTACTCATGAGTCTCATCTCGCTGGCAGACTTGGAATCTCCCATTAGACTGGCGCCTTCATGCTGCAAGGCCATCATTCCTTTGCAGGAGTCTCCAGGACTTACAGAGTTCACCTAGCGGCCGGGCGTGGTGGCGTACGCCTTTAATCCCAGCACTTGGGAGGCAGAGGTAGGAGGATCACCGTGAGTTGAAGGCCACCCTGAGACTCCATAGTGAATTCCAGGTCAGCCTGGGCTAGAATGAGACCCTACCTCAAAAGCAAAACAAAACAATACAACAACAACAACAACAAAAAGAGTTCACCTTGTAAAGGGCTATTTTTGTCCCAAACTCTCCCAACTTATTTTTTCTTCTCTTCTCTTCTTTTTTTCTTTTCTTTTTTTTTTTTTTGTGTGTGTGGTGGACTTGCATGTGTGTATGTGTGTTTGTATGCACGTGGGTGCATGTGTATGTATGCACGTGGAAGCCATAAATTGACATGAGATGTGTTCCCTGATTGCTTTCTATGTTATTTACTAAGACAGGGTTCGCAGAGCTCACAGAATAAGCTCGCCTGCTTAGCCAGCTTGTCTCGGAGGACCCTGTCTTTGCCACCCAAGTGCTGGGATTATGGGGGGCTCCACACCTGCTGGGTATGTATATGGGTGAGGGGGTCTGGTACTCATGCTTGAGCTGGGATTATGGGGGGCTCCACACCTGCTCAGCGTGTATATGGGTGCAGGGGTCTGGGCCTCACGCTTGCATGGCAAGCACTTTATCCTCTGAGCCATCTTGCCAATTTCATCTCCTGAGCTGTTTTCTAAAGAATCATCTTCCAAGTAACTGACTACCGCCAGGAGCAAAGGACCCAGGTTTGACTCCCCAGAACCCACATAAGCCAGATGTACAAGGTGGTGCATGTGTTTGAAGTTCATTTGCAGTGGCTAGAGCCCTGACCCACCCATTCTCCCTCTCTTTCAATCTTTATTTCTCCCTCCCTCCTTCTCTCCTGTCTCTAAAAAATAAATAAAAATACAAAACTTAAAAAAAAAAAAAAGAAGAAGTGAGGTCCCTGAGGGACATAATTTACACTGAGCACAACTGTCCTCTGTGTTCCTCCTCCAAGGCTCCTCACAGAGCTAAGAGGCCTGTGGGGGGGGGGGGGAGGCTCTCCATGGAATTCTGCTGGGCCTCTCCAGGGAGTCCCCAGGCTTGGAGGCACCCACTTCCCAGGTCAATGCATGGGAAGATGTCTATCTTTCCCACAGGCAGCTGCAGCTACCAGTAAGATGAGCCCCTGTCCAAGGTCTGAGCAGTGATTCCAAAAGCCCCAGCCTGCCCCCAGCCATGCCTCGCCCAGCTTGGAATCTCCTTTGACCTCAGGGAGAACAAAACACCTTCTAGGTTCACCAAAACTATCTAGGTGATAAGAGCCAGAACCTGCAATCCCAGGCAACCAATAATGTATTCACCTACTGACAGGGGGGTACAGTTAGGGTGACTGGACCCCTGAAGGTAAAAGACAGAAAAGTCTGCACTTGGTAGAAATCAAAGCTGATCTGACTTCTTATCTCTGGCCTAGTTCTCCAGACCTGTTTCTCTGCAAACAACCAGGACCCCTCCTGGGAGGGAGGTCTTTCACAAAATTTAAACATTGTGGTTGGTCAAGTTCATTCCCCAGAACTTGGTGTCAGGGCTAACCTCTGCCTGAGACAGGCCCTAGCCTTAACCAATCAGCTGGCCCTCTGGTTTGCCTGAGCCAGAAGATAGCCCACCACAATAAGGTTATAAATACCTTAGCAAGGGGAGGGCAGGCCCTCTGGCCACTTGGAAACTTCCAGCTGTGGGGGAGGGGGGTTCTCCTGACTGGGCCTGGACTGGCTTAGCCTAGCTCTTACTCTCCACATAGGTTCTTTTCTCCTCCAGCTCCCCACATGGCAGGAGCTCCTTGAACTTTCTTTTCTCTCTTCTCTTTCCACGGTTTTCCCAGGCCCTCCACATGGGATCTCTAGCCATGTGGGTGCCTTTCCTTAGCTTTGTACTTCCCTCAATAAATATAATAACTTAATAATTATCCTTAGTCTTTCACTTAAATTCTGCTCTTTGATCAAAATTAGAAATGAGCAGAGCATGGTGGCATACACCTGTAATCCAAGCACTTGGGAGGCAGAGGTAGAAAGATCCCTGTGAGTTCGAGGCCATCCTGAGACTACATAGTGAATTCCAGGTCAGCCTGGGCTAGTGCAAGACCCTGTCACAAAACAAACAAACAGACAAAAAATCAGAAACGAGGGCTGGAGAGACATCCTAGCTGTTAAGGCATTTTACTCTGAAGCCTAAGGACCCTGATTCAATTTCCCAGCACCCATATAAGCCATCAGATGCACAAGGTAATGGATTTGTCTGGAGTTTGTTTGCAGTGGCTAGAGTCCCTGGCATGCCCATTCTCTCTCTCTCTCTCTCTGTCTCTAATAAATAAAATAAAATATTAAAAAATAGAAACAAACCTAGGGTTTGGGGTTCAAGGACTTCCCTGGGCCCTAATATCCCGTTACACTACCTCCAGCCCAGTGGCAAGCCACCCCCTAACCCCAGGCCCAGGTGAAACGCAGAGAAGTTTCTTGTTCGGCAGAAGAGACACCGGAGGCCAACTTGTCCCTAGAGATTGTTTCCCCACATAAATCTCTCCCAAGCCCCCAGAGTCATGCAGATTAGAGTAACTGCCTGCTCAGAGGAGGGAATGAACCCCAAGTCCGGGCTTTGGAATACTGGGACTTCTGTATGGGACCCGGCTTACTCCTCGCTGTCTGTTCAGGAAATGCACGAGACAAGCCCAACCCCGCCGTCACTTCCATACACACCCTTGAACACACACACATGACCACCACCTGCCCACTGCCCCTGCCTCTGCCCCAGGGCAGCCCCTCCCCTGCAGCTGTTCACCTCCAGGTCCCCTCTGCCCCCGTCAGACCCTCCATCTGTCTTCACACCTTTGGTGGGAACCTGTGGGCAGGCCTCAGAGGTGGCCAATCCATCATGGCCTCCAAGCCTCCCAGCTGGAGGAAGAGGATGAATGGACAGTCAGGGTGGAAGCTGCCCTCTGTTTTGTTTTTTTTTTTTCTTTTTTTCTCTCTCTCTCTCCTCTTTTTTCATTTGTTCCTTACTTAGCTGAATCAAGAACGTCCAGGCAGGCATGGAAAACGTGGCCCTTCCACTCCCAATCCTTCAAGCCAGCCACCAGGAGACACCTCCTCACACGGAGGTTGGTGCTTCCCTCTCTGGCCTTCCATCCTCACCTCTAACCCCATCCCTGAGCCCCTCTTCTTTGTTCTCCTTCTGCTTCTGGAAGGTCAGCCTGGCCAGTCAGATCCGGGCATTAATGCAACAATGGCGATGATCTTGGACCCCCAAGAGGCCCGACTCCAACTGGTGCCACTGGGAAATGTTCGGACTCACGCTCATGTGTGGGCGGGGTGTGTTCACCTGGGGTGGCAGTAAAAACAGCGGGGCGGGGTGGGACCTGCGAGGGTCAGCGCGGGGGATGACAAGTCCTTCACCTTGATGGCATCAGCCCTGTCATGGGCCCTCAAGAAACCTGCGCAGCTCTGCCTCACTCAACCTACACCGGTCCCAGGAGATGGGAACCAGCACTGTCCCCATTTCTTGGGTGAGCAAATCAAGGCATGGAGGGCTGGGGAGAAGAGATGGCTCAGTATCTAAAGATTGTCAGTATGGGTTCAATTCCCCCAGTCACTCATGTCAAGCTGAATGTAAAAAGTGGCACAAGTAACTGATGCTTGTTTTCAGTGGCAAGAGACCCTATCATGGGCCCCCCATGCACACACACACATACACACACACACACATGCATGCAATAAAGAAAAAAATAGGGCTGGAGAGTTGGCTTAGCAGTTAAGGCACATGCCTGCGAAGCCTATGGACCCAAGTTTGATTCTCCAGGTCCCATGTAAGCCAAAATGCACATGGTGGTGCATGCATCTGGAGTTTGCAGTGGTTAGAGGCCCTGGAGCACCCATTCATTCTTTTTCTCTCTCTCTCTTTCTCTCCCTCTGTCTCTAATAATAAATAAATAAAAATAAATTTGAAACCTTAAAAAAAAATAAGGCATAGAGAAAGGGAAAGACCTGCTTGAAGTTTTCCCACCAGAAAAGGATGGAGCTGAGCTGTGACCACCCCCCCCATCTATGCAAATAAGCAGAAGCACAGAAGGAAGGAACCCAGACACGCACAGCGAAGTGTGGGCGCCTCCCATGTTTTAGTCCCGGGCTAGGAGGCTAGAACAGACACTGTGAAGGGGGATAAACCGATGCTCCCAAGATGCACTCTGGTCTCCAGAACGGCTTTCAGCCTCGCGATGTCGGCACCTTCTCCCCCACACCACAGCTGTTCAGATCAGTTTACAGCTGCCGGGCAGGCCTCTCTCCCAGCTCCAGACCAGAGGAGAGGAGGGGTCTCAGCAGGCGGGAAGCAGAATAAAACGGGTCTCTAACTCCTCCCTAGGGTGTTTAGGAACCTGCGGGAGTTACAAAAACAAACCCTGGGCCGAGGAGGTGGCTCAGTTGGTAAAGTGCTTGCCACTCAAACATGCTGGGCCGGGCGTGGGGGCACATGATGACAATCCCAGCATTGGACAACCAAGGACAGGGGAGTCCCTGGGGCTTGCTGGCTAGCTGATCTAGCTGAGATGATGAGCCTCAGGTTCAGCAAGAAACTCTGTCTCAAAGATGTGTGCGCGGCAGACACCCACCATCAACCTCTGGCCTCCACACACATGTGCACGTGCAGACACAAGTGAGTCCACACCCGTGCAAACACCCACACCACACTCAACATGCACATGCAAAGAAACCCGAGGCTATCTGGTCCTCAAATGGACTCAGACTCCAAGCCTCACTGGGTCTGTGTACCAAACCCACTGACCACCACCACAAGCCCAGTAGTGTCTTCCCCACTTCCCCGTGTGAGATCTCTCACGGCACCATCAGGCAATGAGTGACTGAACCCGCAACCAATTACACGTGAGCAAACCGAGCAACTGGTCCACAAGCTCATGCAACTCTCTCCACCCGCGGGACAGAGTCCTGTCTCCCAGTCCTGTCTCTCCTGGTGAAAGGGAGGGAAACAGAACACAGCATGGATCTAGGACAGTCTCCTTGGGGTTTAGAACAAATCCCCAAGCAAGGCTGGGGCTCAGCAGCTAAAGGAGCTTGCTTGTAAAGCCTGCAGGCCCAGGTTTGATTCCCCCAGTGTCCACTTAAAGCCAGATGCATCTGGAGTTCATGTGCAGCAACAAGTAGCCCTGATACACCCATTCTCTCTCTCTCTCTCTCTTTCTCTAAAATAGGTAAATGAAAAAAACAAATGCATCCAGCCTCCTGTGGGGACTGTGCAAAGCTTCCTAGCCACTGTTGGAATAGCACGCTTAATGCTCCCTGTCTGGACACCGAGGCAGACGGGTCAGTTTATGAAGCCCTGAGCAGCTGTAGGCCAAGAGCGAGTCCTAATGCAATGTGATTCTTCAGGTGACAAGGGAGGGGGAAGGAGCAGTCATCTCCCACTCAAACTCTGTCACCGTCTCCAGCAACCAAAAGCTTCTGGCAACTAAGGCTCTGAGTGACACCACGCTGCCCACAGGAGAGCCGGCCTGGCCAAGGGCCCCACAGGAGGAGCGGGGAAGCTGCCTACCTGAGGAGACAGGCCGTTGCTGACGGGGTTCATGTGGTTGGAGGGGGCCCCCGGGTTCATGAAGCTGTCCGAGTAGCTGGAGAAACTGTGGCGGGCTCCGTAGGCAGAGCTGGTATCCGCGGCTGCCGCCGCTGCCGCCAGCCCGCCCTGGTGCATGGTAGATGGTGGCAGCGGCTGGGGCCGATGCACTGTGCCGCCCCCGTCTGAGGAGAGACCCAGACACGTCTCAGCAGGTGGCTCTGCCCCGCACACTGGGCTTCCCAGGATAGGACAGGAGCTGCAGGCTTTCTCCACCCTCTCTTATACCCTGGAGGGAGGGGACCAGCTTCTTGGGTGACCTGGGATGGGACAAGCTCTCAGGCAGCCTTAGGAACTGGACAGGTCTTAACTGACGCCCAGATGACCTCCAGGCAACCTGCACGTGGATCGCCATGCTTGCCTTTAGTACACAGTAGGTGTTCAATAAATGCTAATTGGACCGAAAATCATGCCTCATTCATTGGGAGCTTTAATCTACCCAGACTTGTCCTATTGCTATTTTGTGAGTATCGACCACTTGTCCAGGTACTTTGACAAAGGTTGAGGAAAGGAACGGAAGAACGGTTCCCCCATTTTGCAGTATATGTGGGCGGGGGGGGGGGGTGCGAGGGGACAGGCTCAGCAGGGTCAGGCCACTGTTGTAAGAGGCAAGGCCAACAAGTGAACCATGCTTGGGAAGACTGAACTGCAGCCATTTTTCTTCTGAGCCGCTGCGTTGCTCTGCCAAGAGGCCCCAGCACAGCCCTCCAGGGCTGGGGCCTGGCCGTCCTCAGCGTGGCCTCAACCTCTTACTGACACTCACAGGCAGGGGGTTCTGGCTCCTCTCTCGCCAAACGCTAGGCTACTGACCCTTTGAGGCAGCCTCACGAGGCAGATGTCGGGGAGTGGAGTTTACTGTTTACGATGCCGTTAAGGCAGGATGGGTGAGGGTCCAGGAGGCTGAGAAGAAACCCTTCTTCCTCCCTCAAGTCCCCTCTGGTCCTCCAGCATTTCCTACCAGCTACCTGCACCCATCCTCCCTCTGCCCTCTCCTTGCTGAGGCCACATGGGATCTTCTTAAGCTACCAGAAGAACCAGGCCCAAGAATCATCATTTCCTGCAGGGTCTCAGGGTGGCAGGAAGAAGGAGGTTGGCTCTTCAGGCCTGAGTGACCTGGAATTTGGGATGCGGAGCCACTGCACTGCACCTATCTAAGTACCACTGCCTGCAAGAGACGTCCACGCAGTCACGAGGAAGGGGAAGACAGATGGGCTGGGAACACTCACCTTGGGAGATGGTGGTGGTGGGGTAGGTGGAGTCCGGAAGCTGGTAGGGTGGCAGTGTAGGCATGCCAGTGGGTGGGAAGCCTCCGGGCAGAAGGTGGTTGAATGCCGCCAGCTGGTTGGCCCCTGCCTGCTTACGCCAGCGGGCGCGGCGGTTGCTGAACCAGACCTGGTTGAGTGGAGAGAAGGGAAGATGGTTGGCTTGACACCCAGGGGAGAAACCCTGCACTCTGTTTCTCGTGGGCGTGCAACAAATACTAACTGAGTGAATGAATGTGGAAAGAAGGAAGGAAGGAAGGGAGGGAGGGGAAAAGGAAGGAAAGAAGAAAGGGAGGGAGGGAGGGAGGGAGGAAGGAAGGAAGGAAGGAAGAGGAGGGAGGGGGGCTCGTATGTGTCAATGATGGAGCCACAAGGCCCAACTGGAGCCCATCCTCCCCTGCCCCTGGCACCAGGTCACCTAAGACCCCCATCCCCTCCAAATATCAGGACCACATCTGCCAAGATGGAAGGCTAGCAGCCGATGGAAGGCACCTGAGAGCCCCCAATGCCAACCAACAGATTTTCTTATCCTTCCTGGAGGCAGTGGGCACGAACAGAGCAAGCAGATGGAAACACCTAGAGGAAGGATGATGCCAACTGCCTTTCAAGTAAAATCAAAGTCGTGGCATCTTCCCACCTCTCTCTGCAGTGGTCCTAGACTGGGAGGGGCCCGCCCACCAGGCTGGGGTCTCTGTGAACCCTGCAAGGAACATGGGCCACGGCAGGCACCCACTTTTGGTTCCTATTATCGGGGGCCGAGATGAAGCCAGTGTTCCCTAGGCCCCATGTGGGAGGAGACGCCCCAGGTAGAGAACGACTGATGCAGGGGATGGGGAAGGGTCTTCACCCCAGTCTCGTCTTGCCTAGCTTCCCTGGATTGGGGGAGGGTGGCCTGGGCTTCGGGCTATTGAATCCTCAGTGCCTTTCCCTTTGGGACACAGAGAGGTGACTTTGCAGGTGATGTGTCCCTGCACGACTTTCAACACTCCATTCTGGTTCCCTTTGTGAACACGTTGCTTCTACAGCTGCCTGCCTGCCCTTTATGGAAGGGATGGATACACACTTTTCTTTAGAAGTGGACAGATTTTGTCGACAAGCTAACCCTGCAGCTCACTCGCAAGTCAGGCAGACATCTCGGGGCTGGTGGGGCACGCCTCCCGTTTGCTCTCCTTGTCTGTGCGGCTGCTGCCCTCTCCCTTGTCCTCCTTCTGCCTCACCGCAGACCTTGTGGGGACTCTGCTGGGGGCCAGCTGAGAAACTGAGGAGATGGGCGGGCAGGACCCACTTCCAGCCCTCGTAGTGCCCTGTGCCTGGCACGGAACAGACAACCCTGCACTGCTGCTTTGAGAGCATCTCTGAGGCTGAGGGGACCTGCGTGCTTACAGGCAGGCATCAGGGCTCCAGGAGGGACAGAGGTGGCCCCAGAGCCCCGCCCATGACCATGATCAGGGCTGGGTTGTGGGGTTTGTGTGTGTGTGTGTGTTTTCGAGGTAGGTCTCACTCTGGCTCAGGCTGACCTGGAATTCACTATGTAGTCTCAGGGTGGCCTCAAACTCATGGTGATCCTTTGCCTCCCGAGTGCTGGGATTTAGCATGCGCTACCATGACCAGCTTTTTCAGGGCTGGGTTTTTGTTTTTGCTTTATGAGAGAGACAGAGCAAGAGACAAAGAGAATGAGAGAGAGAGAAAGTGACAATTGGCATGCCAGGTTCTCTAGCCACTGCAGTCAAACTCCAGATGCATGTGCCACCTTATGCATCTGGCTTATGTGGGTTCTGGGGAGTCAAACCTGGGTCCTTAGGCTTTGCAGGAAAGCGCCTTAAACAACTATGCCATCTCTCCAGCTCCAGGGCTGGGTTTTTAAAAATGATTTTGTTTATGTATTTATTTGGTATATGTGTGTGCATATGCACATGTGCCATGGTGGGTTTGTGGGGAGGCCAGAGGACACGTTTTAGCTCCGTCCTTGCCTTCCACCTCACTGGACGCAGAGTCTCTCATTCACTGCTTCCTTTGTGCCCTTCTGTGAAATCCTCCTGTCTCTGCCTCCTTCTTTTAGTGTGTGCACTGGGATCACAGACACCCACCACAGCTTCCGATGTTGGCCTGCAGTCTGGGTAGCCAAACTCAGTGCTGTGCAATAAGCACTTCATTCCCTTAGCTATCTCTCCAGGGGCTGGGTTGTGCTATGCCTGACCGTGTGTAACACCAGTGACGGAGCGCAGGGCCTCACACACGCTAAGCACATGCTCTGCCTGAGCCACACCCCAGCTCTGATTATTCCTTCTCTTTCTTTCTTTCTTTTGTTCCTTTTTGTTAAAATTTTTTATTTATTTATTTGAGAGCGACAGACACAGAGAGAAAGACAGATAGAGGGAGAGAGAGAGAGAATGGGCGCGCCAGGGCTTCCAGCCTCTGCAAAAGAACTCCAGACGCGTGCGCCCCCTTGTGCATCTGGCTAACGTGGGACCTGGGGAACCGAGCCTCGAACCGGGGTCCTTAGGCTTCACAGGCAAGCGCTTAACTGCTAAGCCATCTCTCCAGCCCTCTTTTGTTCCTTTTTAAGGTAGGGTCTTACTCTAGCCCAGGCTGACCTGGAATTCATGGTGTAGTCTCGGGTGGCATCAAACTCACAGCCATCCTTCTACCTTTTCCTCCTGAGTGCTGGGATTAAAGGCGTGCGCCACCACACCCAGGTCACCATCTTTGATCCTTTTCCATCCCAGCACTGGGAGCTGTGCACAGCGGCGCTCTCTGTGTGCACTGCTAGATTCACCACCTCATCTATCTCCAAGCTTAGCTCAGGGAAAGAACAAGATCAACGTGGCACGAGTCCAGACACAATAGGGTTCCAACTATCTCTGGGAAGTTGCTTCCCATAGTCAACCTCAGTTTTCCCATCTGCAGTGTGGGGAGAAGAATCCACTTGTTTCCTAGGGTTGCAGCAAGAACAGGCGGTGACGTGGAGTCATGAGTAGTGTGTCTGGCATAACACGCATGTGCTGTAAATGCTAGCTGGAGTCATTAAAAGATCCACTGTATGGGCTGGAGAGATGGCTTAGTGGTTAAAGTGCTTGCCTGCAAAGCCAAAGAACCCAGGTTCAATTCCCCAGGACCCATGTAAGCCAGATGCACAAGGTGGTTCATGCGTCTAGAGTTCATTTACAGTGGCTGGAGGCCCTGACATGCCTATTCTCTCTCTCTCTCTCTCTCTTTCTCTCTCAAAATTAAATTTAAAAAAAAACGTTAAGTGGAGGACTAGGAGAGGGCTTAGCAATTAAAGGTGCATACTTGCCTGAGAGCCTGAGTTTGACTCCCCAGCACTCACATAAAGCCAGATGCACCAAGTGGCATATGCACTGGGGCTCGTTTGCAGCAGCAAGAGGCCTTGATGTACTCATAGTCTCTCTCTGTCTTGATAGATGATAGGTAAGTAGATAGATAGATAGATAGATGATAATTAAGTGTACAGTGACTGAGGAGATAGCTCAGAAGGTATGAGAATAAAGACCTGAGTTTGATTCCTAGTACCCACATAAAAAGCCAGGCAGGGCCACATATGCCTGCAGCCCCAGCACTGAGGGGAATGGAGACAGAAGGGCCAGTGGGGCTCTAACTGACTAACTATAGAAAAAACAAAAACAAAACCACACAAGGAGCTTCAGGTCCAGTGAGAGGTTCTGTTCAGGGAGACATGGCCAAAGAGAGCCACAGAGAACACCTGATGACTTCTTGTGCACACCTGCACACACGTGCACACACCACATGCACACACACCACATACCAGCGCACACTGCTCATTAGCAAGACCCTCTAATACCTACAAACTGGGGTGTCTCTTCGGAGAAACAAACCACAGCCAATCACAGGGTTCTGAAGTGACGGCTACGCAATGGCCAGAGGTCTCGGCTCTTGTCACTGAAGAATGGGGGAATGTTCTCACAGGCAGGCATAGGAAATGCCATCAGCTTACCTTGAGGCCTGTCAGTCCCACAGCCTCTATTCTTTTGAAAAAAACATTTTATTTAAATTTAGTTATTTATTTGACAGAGAAAGAAGGAGAGAGTAGGACAGAATGGGTGCACCAGGGCTCCAGCCACTGAAAACAAATTCCAGATGCATACACCTCCTTGTGCATCTGGCTAACATGGGTCCTGGGGATTCAAACCTGGGTCCTTTGGTTTTGCAGGCAAACATGTTAACTGCTAAGCCATTCCTCCAGCCTCTACTTTTGTTTTGTTTTTTGTTTTTTGAGGTAGTATCACACTCTAGCCCAGGCTGACCTGGAATTCACTATGGAGTTTCAGGGTGGCCTTGAACTCACAGCAATCCTCCTACCTCTGCCTCCCGAGTGCTGGGATTAAAGGCGTGCATCACCACACCCGGCACCAGCCTCTATTTCTAAAAGCAGGGTCCAGGCTCGGGATCATGGACTCTGTGCACAGTTAGACCTGTTCAACCCCACGGATGCTGCAGGCCAGGATGGGGCAGGACCACCAGCTATTTGCAGATTGGTCCAGAGCCGGGCCACTCTGCTGGTGGATGGGCACCCTGCCCTGCCTGTGACTGGGCTTTCTACTGGCTGTGCAGACTGCTGCCAGCACCATGTCATGGCTGCAGCCTTCAGAGGAGGGAGGCTCTAGGCCATCCTGAGAGCAGAGCTGTGGGAGCCCCGTGGTCTCCATGTCCATCTTCCAACATGTTTGGGGAACACCAGCTGTACAGGCACAGACGTGTTTACCCGCTGTCTCTCCAGAGTGCAGAGCACACCAGGCAAACAGCAAGTGCTCAGCGACTGAAACCAGAAGAGAGAGCGTGGGGCTGCAGGGGAGGTGAGCTTGTGGGCTTCCATAAGCGTGCTGATATTTTGGGTCAGTTTCTGTTTATTCTGTAAGAACTTGGGTTGAGGAGATGACTCCGTGGTTAAAGATGCTTGTTGGCAAACCCTGCCAGTCGGGTTCAATTGCCCAGCCACCCATGTAAATCTGGATGCACAGTGGTGCATGTATCTAGTGTCTGTTTGCAGCGGCAAGATCACACACACACACATGCGCACACACATCACACATTAATTACAGTTTTCAAAAAGAGCTTAATATCTTTGGTATTCTCCTCTGTTGGAAAAGCTGAAGTGGGGACACCCTGTCCTGACCCACTCCTGGAAGTGGAAGCTTGTCACAAGTGGCAAAGAGTCCTATGCCTGCCAGGGACCCGCACGTCCCGTTCACCTGGACTTGCCTCCTCCATTCCCAGCTCCCTCCTTCCTTTAGAACTTGAGTGACACCTGTTTCCCTGGTTCCCTGAGCCAATAAAAGCATTGCCCTGACAGCCAGGCACTTTTACAAGGAGCTGCCAGGCTTGGGGTGGTGAGAAGCGGCGAGGCTGCCAGACGTGGTGGTGATGAGAAAGCCGAGAGGAATGCTCCTTGCTCCGGAAGCAACAGCTGCAGGGATCAGGGGCAGAGGGCGGGTAGCTCGGGTGTCACCGGGGCCAGGGCGGGAAAGGATGAGATGAACTGGCTGCTGCTGCCTGCCCTTCCCCTTGGGGTTCCCCTCAGAGGCAGCCAAGAGGTTCTCCACTCCTGAGCAGAGGTGGGAGGCCAGAGGGAGGCACACTGGTTCCTGGAGGGTTTCAGGTCAGTTTCCTCTAAGACTTTCCCTATTGCTTTAAACTCCTGAGCCAGCTTCCTCCTTGTAGACATGGAAAGAAAGGAGCTCCGGCACTAGCCTGGCCGGGCCAGCTGTGGTCCCCAGAAGGTTGGGACTCTAAGCCCCAGTCTCTGCAACCTGTGACATGGGTTGGAGAAGTGGCCACCCTAACTTGACAATACAGGTTTCATCTCCACCACCTCAAATTGCAGCCAGTGGGTATCCGAGGAAGACTGGCACCCCTTGGGTGGCACATTTGGTCTGTGTGTCAGTGGGGATGTCCTGGTGTCCCCTCTGCAGACCCACTTCCACAGTCCATGGTGAAGACAGCTAAGGACCAGGTTTTCACACGAGCCATTCACCAGTACCGTCCTCTTCTTCCGAGCCCTTGCCTTGGCCCTTTGCGGCTGGGCTGTGAGATGTACCTACCATGTGCTCCAGGTTGTAGGAACTATCCCTAAGATCTCAGCCTGGGGATCTCAGCGGGCTCTGGCCCATCTCACTGTCGCCAGCCCCACTAGCGGGGAACCTTGACCCTGATGGTACTGGTGGAGGTATTCAAGGTCTTAGGTGTACCTACCTCACCTTGATGCTTTAAGCCAACCAGAATGCATCAGCCTCTAGCTGCTTCCCACAGTGGAGACCTCATTTCCCCCTGGAGGAAGCTAGGCCTGCTGGAAACTTTCCCTCCTGGTTACATCCGCCCTTCACAAGAGATTTGGAGATTGCACCTGCCCTGTCCCGTCTGACTAAACAGTGCCCTCTCTTTCTTCCTTCCTCCTCCCCTCTCTGCCACTTCTCTCCTGCTTCCCCTCTTCATTTTCTTCTTTCCTTCTCTCTCTCTCCCTACACTTGTGCGCTCCACCTCTCAGTGAGTCAGTAAGTCAGTCCACCAACACTTGCGGCTCTCTAATGTGTCAGGGCTGGGGCATTACTGCTTTGGCGATTCTAAGGCCACGTGGGATCACCCGTGGGTGATTCTGGAAGTCGGGACCCACCGACCTGGGTGTCCTCTCACCTGCACGCGTGCCTCTGTGAGCTTGGTCCTCTGCGCCAGCTCCTCGCGGGTGTAGATGTCCGGGTAGTGGGTGCGCTCGAAGGCCTTCTCCAGCTCCTCCAGCTGCTCAGCCGTGAACGTGGTCCGGCTGCGGCGCTGCTTGCGCTTCAGCGGGAGGTCGGGCTCCGACTCCACATCCGAGCCCTCGTCCAGCCGGTTCCCTGCAGCCGGGGGACACAGCGGGCTCAGTGAGACGAAGGGCACGGGTCACATTTGGGCCCACCTTTGAACATCTGGGCATCAGGTGCCTGCCAGGCCCCAGCAAGAAGGGTGCTCACCACAGCTTCCCTTGGTAGTGAAGGGCGAGAAGTCCATCCCTAGGGGTTCCGCTAAGCCCTTTCTGGGAAACTCCGTTGTTTGCAAAGTCAGTCCCCTCCCATTGGGTATTAGATTATTGGCAGCTACACAGAAGGGTACTCATCACTGGGGAGGTGGGGAATGTCTCTGTGGGTAAAGTGCTTGCCCCACAAACATGAGGACCTGAGTCCCATCTCCAGAACCCGCATGGACGCTGGGTATAGTGGCATGTACTGGTCCCCATAATGGGGCGGCAGGACAGGAGGACCCTGGGCGGGGGTGGGGTTGCTAGCTGGCTAGTCTAGCATCATTGGTGAGCTCCAGGCCAGTGAGAGACCCTGTCTCAGAGGAGGTGGATGGAATTTCTGAGGCTAACACTCTGAGCTCCACATACATATGTGCACATAATGCATGCAGCACTTGATTGCAATGAGCACACATACATACATGCACACCACGCATGTGGGACATATGCACACATGCATAAAGAATTCACATTCACAGGAAGACATGTTCTAAAGGAAGGAGAATGTGGTCACTTGAATCTGATGTTCTCCATAGACTCAGGATCGAGGCCCTTCCCACAAGGAAACCCACCCATAAACACCCCCATTCGGAACACGGTGGGAACAAAAACAAATATAGCATTTCAGGCCGGGCGTGGTGGCGCACACCTTTAATCCCAGCACTTGAAAGGCTGAGGTAAGTGAATCAACGTGAGTTCAAGGGCACCCTGAGACTACAGAGTGAATTCCAGGTCAGCCTGGGCTAGAGCGAGATACCTTGAAATCTTGCCCCCACCAAAAAATATATACATTTCAGAGATGGAGAGGCGGTGCTAGGAAAGGCCTATCAGGCTGAAGGAAGAGCATGTTGCGAAGACCTTGCAGGACGGTCGTTGCACAAGGGACTGAACCTGCCGCCAGGGGCCAGCGGCACGTGGGGAAGAGGGGTGTGCGTGCATGTGTGTGCATGCGTTTATATATGTGTGCGTGTCTTGCTTGGTAACTTTCCACCTTCCTTTCTTTTTTTTTTTTTTAATTTTTATTTATTTATTTGAGAGCAACAGACACAGAGAGAAAGAAAGATAGAGGGAGAGAGAGAATGGGCGCGCCAGGGCTTCCAGCCTCTGCAAACGAACTCCAGACACGTGTGCCCCCCTTGTGCATCTGGCTAACGTGGGACCTGGAGAACTGAACCTCGAACCGGGGTCCTTAGGCTTCACAGGCGAGCGCTTAACCACCAAGACATCTCTCCAGCCCTCCACCTTCCTTCCTTACACTGAACCTGCTCCTCCCTAGCTCCCCTTGCCTCCATTCCTTCATCACGTCCATTGGAGACCTGTCCCAGCATCTTACTGACTACGGCCAGGCCTTCACTGATCTTGACGTCACGCCCCACAGCCAGGAAACCCATGGCAAGGGTGTCCTCGCTGCATCCTGCCTGTCATCACTGAGGGAAGACACCTAAGGTCAGATCCCTTTCCAGCCAGCCTGGCAGTTGCCTAACCCCTGCAGTGCCAATAAGAGCAGACCAGGGTGGGCACAGCTACCATCCTGTGGCCCCTCCCTCTTCCAGTGCCCCTGGATCTCAGAGCCAAATGTACCAGAGCCCAAGAAGTTTGTTCCTGAAGCTGGCCACATGGCCTTGGCGTTCTGATGGGACACCACCAGGAGTGCAGGCTCTGGAGCCCCAGGACAGGGGAGTGGGCAGCGTAACAAGTGTTGGCCACAGGCTCCCTCCAGCTCAGGCCTGAGCTCTGTGGATGGGAATCAGGGCTACTGGATGCAAAGCCATGGGCAGAGAACCCCCCTCAGAGCCTCGAGGTCAGAGAGAGGAGCCTCCACAGCCTGACTAGGCATCTCCAGTCAGCACGGGACAGCGTTGTCTCACAGAACCTTCTCCGAAGACCAAGAGAGGTTCTATGTATGCTGTCCAGTGTGTCCAGCGGGACCACAGGGCTATTGCCCAGAGAAACTGAAGGCATGAGCTTTTTGTGTTATTTAGTTTTTTAGAACAGAGTCTCGGGTAGCACAGGCTGGCCTAGAACTTGCTATGTAGCTGACAAATGACCTAGAATGTCTGATCCTCCTGCACTCTCAAGTGCTAGGACTCCAGATGGGCACCACTATTCCTGGTTTATGTGGTGGGGATGGAAACCAGTACTTACTGCATACTAGGTAAGCCCTCTACCTGCTGAGCTACATCCCCAAGCCATGATATTTAACTTTGCTGAGCCATTAAGCGGCTGATGTCTCCCACACAGGACAATTAAACACAACTCTTCTCCTTCCTGACATCTCAGCCAGGCCTGGGCTCAGAGCTCCCCATGGGCCACAGTATCCAGGCAGAATTTAATAACAGTGCTGGTTTTTAGGCTACTGGTCTCTGTGGTCCCATCCGCTCACCAGAAATGATGTTTGTGCCATTGACAAGAGCATAGCTTCATTGAATTAGGTTAATTTCATTTCAGTTACTAATTTGCACATGTGTATGCCAGGGTCTTTTGCTACAGCAAATGAATGCCCATCCGGCTTTATGTAGGCTACTGGGGTCTTAAATGGACCTTGCAAGCAAGCACCTTGAACTGCTGAGCCAACTCCACAACCTTTTGAATTTTTTTTTTCAACTTACTCTAATCCAGGCTGAACTGGAATTCACTATGTAGTCTCAGGATGGCCTCGAACTCACAGTGATCCTCTTACCTCTGCCCAGCTTGAATTGGGTGTTTAAGGTATTTCTGCATACAATGAAGATACAGAAGGAAGGGGCCTGGGGAATGTGGCTCGGTAGGTAAAGTGCTTACTTAGCGTGCACAGAGCCCTAGGTTTGATGGCCACATAAAGCGGGTGTGGCGGCTTATGCCTCTAATGTCAGCGCCCGGGACGTGGAGGCAGGACTATCAGGAGTTTAGGCCATCTTTGGCTGCATAGTGGGTTTTAGGCTAGGCTGGGCTACACAGCAGCCAGTCTCAAGGATGAAGTAATAAAATAAAATCCTAAGGAGATAACAATGGACTCCAGGACTGTGACCAAAACTGACCACAGGTGGATGACCCGGGTTTGCTTTCTGCTGGCTGAGAGGTAAACCTCAAGGTGTCCTATCTCAGCCTGCTCTAGTTTCCCTCCAGTCCTACCCCATGCTCCTGTTCTCCAAACCCCAGCCAGATTTCCAGACTCATCCTCAAATTCTGATCCAAGTTCCTCCCACCTCTTAGCTGGCAAGGGTCTGGGGACCTCTGTGGATCTGAAGCCCAGACTAAGGAAAGCAAAGTGAGGCTCTCAAGTCTGGATGGGACCTCTGGGATGAGGTGTTGCCATGACAACCCTCTGGATGCTGAGGAGAGCAAGTCCACAGAGATCCAGAGAAAACCTGAGAGCTCACAATTGCAATCGTTTTGTGACTCTTCAGTCCCGACACAGGATCCCACCCACTCCCTAGCCCAGCCCAGGGGACAGGACTCCCATTCCAGCCAGCCTCATCTGACAGATCTGTGCAGCAGAGACTTCTGCCTTGTTTACCAATAGGGAAGACAAGACTCAGAGAGCTTCAGTCACTCGAAGGGGGCCCACAGCCTGGTAGACCATGGGAAGAGGGATAGAGCAGGGGGGGATGGGGGGAGTTTGAGAGCCCCTGGGACAGCTGCGGTCTAGTCAGCAGTCTTGGTCTCGTGGATCTGAGAGAGTGATCCTGGACTCTGTCTTTCCCTGGTACGGGGCCTTGATCATGTCACTTCCTCTCTCTAGACCTTGCCTTTCTCAACTGTAAAATGAAGACACCATGTGTTCTTGCCTGCCTTACTGGGTATCTTCAGGACTGGAACAAAATACATGGGAAGTCATTTGGGACAAAAAGGGTACATGCACATGGGGCCATTTTATTAATGACGATGGTGGTGATGACAGAAGGGGGAGAAGGAAGGAATGAAGGGGGCCAAAGAACCCCAAGCCCCCTTTGCCCCTGCACCCTTGATTCGGTTTCCCATGCCTCATCCCCTTGGAGCCTCTTCCTCCCCCCACAGAACCCTCCAGCCTCCAGTTAAATCAATCCATAGTACTACGCGTGCACTGGGCACAGACCGGCCCTGCAGGCTGCGGAGAGTCCTCCACCAGGGAGATCTGCTGCTGATCTTGATGGAGCCTGGGCAGCTGGCGTGGAAGGGGGCAGTGAGGAGAGCAGACATGGAGCCACGTCTATTGAAGGGACAGCAGGAGTCTGGGAGAAGGCTGAGTGGATAAAGGCATGGCCGTGCAAGTGTGGAGACCAGAGGGGTCCAGGGCTAGTCTAGGACAGCGAAGGGCCCCTCTGGGTTCTGCTTAGAGGACTAACAGAGCCCACAGCCAGCAAGGAAGAGGCGTCACTCTCCTCTGGGGCCCCCAATATTTTTTATTTTCTAAAGGCAAGGTCTGACTCTAGCCCAGGTTGACCTGGAACTCACTTTGAGCCCAGGCTGGCCTTGAGCTCATGCCAATCCTCCTACCTCAGCCTCTAGAGTCCTGGGATTAAAAGCAGGGTCGACCACATCTGTCGTTTTTGTTGTTATTTTGAGATAAGATCTTATATATCCCAGGCTGGCCTTGAATTCATGGAGATCCTCCTACCTCAGCCTCCCAAGTACTAGAATTAGAGTTGTGAGCCACCACACCGGGCTTTGGAGGACCTTAATCCTATGGGCAAGAAACTGTCTGTTTTAGGAAGCTCAGGGTCTGATGGAGGAGGCATCACTCCTATGCTGGGACTTTCCAGTCCAAAGGGGGAAGCATGGCACTCAAGTGGATGTGCAGGATGGAGAGATATCAGACATCAAGACTGCCCAGATGCTGGGTGTGGTGGCGCACGCCTTTAATCCTAATGCTGGGAAGGCAGGAGTAAGAGGATCGTTGTGAGTTCAAGGCCACCCTGACACTACATAGTGAATTCCAGGTCAGCCTGGGCTAGAGCGAAAGCCTACCTTGAGCAACAACAGCAACAAAAGACTGCCATGTAACTGGCAGAAGCCTCAGACCCACCTGGGGACACCTGAAGGACAGCATAGGATGGCTGAGTCCCTGGGTTGATCAAAGCCAAGAGACTTCAAACCAGAGGGAGTCGATGGTAGAAGACGGAAGGTTGCTGGAGACAGATGGTGCTGCCTCCCTCTCACCTTGTTTCTGCCCACCTTTGGGGGTCTCTTTCCATAGCCCACCTTCCTCCAGGAAGCCATAACCAACTGCACCCAATCCACGTGCCAAGAATCCACACGCTTAGCTTCTCCACATAGGATTCCCCATTCACCTCGCAGCTTCCTGTGTAAATCAGCGGGGTTTCTCTGGCCTCCACCTCAGCCCTGGCCCCTGCTGTGGGTTGGGACCCTGTTCATCCAACACGACTCCCCTATAGAGGGTATCCCCTTGGCAGAGCTTCCCAAGCCTGCCCAGATGGATCTCAGCACCAGGCTGGGGCTGCTCAACCTTCTCATCAACAAACAGGGATAAGTTGTGTTTTGCCCTCAGCAGTGACTGCCCATGTCTGCAGATGGCTCTGCTGGTCTGTCAGGCCAGCAGGTTTCAGAGCATTGTCTGGTCAGCACACCGCAGGTGGCTTAGGGCAGTTTGGCCAATGACTGCAGCCTGGAAAAGTGACCCCGAGTGCCTTCTGAACTGACACCCTGCAGTGGTCACTGCCATCACTTGTGCCCCACGAGCTACAGTTTGCACGCCCTTTGCATGGCCTTGCCCAGCACCGTGGAGGGCCAGCAGGGACTATCTGCCTGCTTCATAGGCAGGGAGGTGGGAACCTGGGGCTCCCAGCCCCATCACAGACAAACCCTGCTGCAGCTCCTCCGAATTATAGACACTTCCTATGGTCCTAAACGTGTCGTGGCTTCTTCACCGGCCCCAGTCCTCTCTCTTGCTAGAGGAAAAGCCTTGAATACTTGGTAGCCATTTCTGAAGCTGACCACCTTGCGAAAAGCAGGAGGAAGGTGCCCACTACCCAATGCCCCATCACTCTCAGCCATTGGAAACCAGCAGGGACGTTGGTGTCTCGGGTCTCTCTACCCCACACCCCATCACAGACACTCTCCCCTCTCCTGCCACCTCCCAGCCCAGTTGTGATTACAGTTTAACATAGGCCCCAGCACAGAGCTGTGATGGAGAAATGAATCACATAATAGTTGATATGCGTTTTAATCAAGTAACTCGGGCAGAGCCGAGAGCTGGTGAGTGTGGGCCTGGCGTCCCTGAATACCAAACAGGCCTGGGCGCAGGCTTCGGAAAATAGAAAAGTCATTTGCTGCTCAGCTGGGGGGCCAGTGGGCCTGGGCCCCTCTGCGGAAACTGCTCAGCTGTAACCCTTGCACCAGGAGTGCTCGGGCCAGGTGGGTTTGCGGGAGCTGCCCGCACAGGGCAGGGTGGGGTGATCCACGGAGAGGAGGAGCTGCTGCAAGTGAACCTCCCTGGGGACTGAAAAGGTGTACCCTCCTGTCCACCTCTTCCCCTTGCATTTCTCTTCAGTGCCCATCTCAGCACTGGTACTGCCACGCAGACATACCTCAAATGCCCCCAGCCAAATACTACGGCCTGGAAACTGGGAATGTAGCTCCCCGCCCCAGTCCTGCCCCTCCCCCCCCCCAGTATGTCTTCCCTGCCTCTCCCTGAACTCCCCTCTGTGAGTGCAGGTTCGTGCACGCCTGTGCCCCTGCCCATCCCAGATCCGAGCCCCCTCCACCGGAGTACCCTCCCTCTGGGAGCATGCCCTCTTGACCTGGCTGGTTCCTGGAGGACACACACTTCTGACACACGAGGACTCTGAGGACATCCCCCCGCCCAGTATGAAGTCTTATCATACTAGGGAGCCCCCCCACCTTCCACAGCATATATGCTCATTGAGAATCTGTTTTGTTGTCTGTCCCCAACACTCTCCCAATAGCTGATACCACCAGCCCTCTGAGGATGGCTGCTTTCATCTTATCTGGCAACTGTTTACTGATGAATCTTGTGACTGGGGCTGAGGGGGCGCCGGAGTGTGTGTGCCAGTGATGTATGGGGATGGGGTGGGTTAGGACCTCAAGGCACACAGTGGTGCTGGGGACACACTGCTCTTCTCAACAGTCCAGTCTGCATCTGGATCAGCGAGGGGGTGGGGGGGTTGTGTTTGCTTTACTGACGCAGAACAGAACTGTCCACCTGACTTGTTTCAGATGTGTCCTGGGTACCTGCACTGTGTCCAGTGGGGGCTCAACGGTGAAGGGCTCGGTGCTGCCTTGGGGTGGAGGAAAGCCGGGGGGCTGCTCAGAAGCTCTGACCTCATTTCCGTCCATACTTGACTACTCTCTCCTGTGCACGTACACACACACATGCACGCACACATGCACGCACGCACGCATGCACACCCCATACCCTGTCCTGGTGACAAGGTCCCAACCACACAGTGGTCTATTCAGGCTGCACAGCTCAGTAGTCATGGGGCGGGGGAGGAACTCAGGAGCAGCTGGAGGGTCTGCTTATGCCCCTGGAATCCCACCCTGAGCAGATGGGATCTCCATTAACCCCAGAACCTACTGCCCTCCCCCATCCCACTCCTTGCAAGACCTGGGGGAGCAGGAATGTCCTGAGGCCTCAGGGCATCTGGGGCCTCCATTATCTCCAGTACCTGGTCCAAGTTTACATCAGGGTGGAAAAGGGATGTTCAGTCTTGGGGACCTGCCACGACCACTGTCAGTCAGTGAGGTGATTGCTACCCAAACATGAGGGCCTGAGCTTGGATACTCAGCACCCATGTACGTGCTGGGCGTGGTGGCCTGTCTGCAATGCAATGTCAGTGCTGTGTGCGGTAGTGCACGCTTGTCACCCCAGCTTTCATGAGCCAGAGATAGGAGGGTCCCTGGGGCTTGTTGGATAGTGAGTCTAGCCCAACCTGTGAGCTCTAGATTCAGTGAGACACCCTGTCTCACAAAAATAAGGTGGAAAGGGGGCTGGAGAGATGGCTTAGTGGTTAAGGCACTTGCCTGTGAAGCCTAAGGACCCAGGTTTGATTCCACAGTACCCATGTAAGCCAGATGCACAAGATGGCGCATGCGTCTGGAGGAGTTTGTGTACAGTAGCTGGAGGCCCCATGCCCATTCTTTCTCTCTCTCTCCTGCCCCCATAAATAAAAATAAAATATTTTTAAAAAATAAGGTGGAAAGTGATTTCAGACACCCAAGGTCCACCTCTGGCCTCCACAGGCACACACACAGACACAAACATACAAAAACAGAGAAAGAAGGAAGGAGGGAGGAAGGACACAAGGAACAGAAGCCTCTGGGGGAGCTGGCGCACACCTTCAATCCCAGCACTTGGGAGGCTGAGATAGGAGAATCACCTTGCGTTCCAGGCCAGCCTGGGCTAGAGTGAGACCCGACCTCGGAGAAACAAACCAAACAAGAAGAAGGAGGAGGGCTGGAGAGATGGCTCAGCAGTTAAGGCGTTTGCCTGCAACACCTAAGGACCCTGGCTTGACTCCCCAGCACCCACTTAAAGCCAGACGCACAAGGTGGTGCATCTATCTGAAGTTCATTTGCAGTGGCTAGAGGCCCTGGTGCCCATTCTCTCTCTCTCTCTCCTCCCCCCATCCACTTCAGATGATCTGCCACACCCATCTCTTGGTCCAAGTGAGGGGTGACCTTCACCATCCAGCAGGGGGTGCTTCCTGCATCTTAAGGGGATTCTTGGCCGGCAGAGGCTGAGACCCTGCAGTGTCTGCAGACCCCAAGAACCCAGAGCCAGACACACACCATCAGAACCCTCGATTCCTGAGAGGCCTCCCTGGTGGTGGGGATACAAATATGTTCTCTGGGACCCCAACCCTTTCCTATTTCACTCTCTCCCGGGAGGGAGGTGGGGTGTGGAAGGACAAGGAAACATTTGGGGGAAGCTGGGACTAGAATCCTTGCTTGTTCACAACTAAAGCCTTCCTCCTCCAGGCGTCCCCCACCTAACGCCTTCAGGTTGCAGTTTGAATTCTGAGCCCTGCAGATAATTCGCACCACAAAATGTGGTGCTTCCTCTGACCATGGCCCTGTGCTAACAGGTCTTGGGCACTAGAGGGCGCTGCTTCTACATAGTCCTGCCTGGAAAGGGCAGACGAGGAAGAAGGAAGCAGTACTGATGGAAAGGGTACTGTGTGGTTGTGTGGTCAGACACATTTTAAGTGAGCACCTCGGAGATGCGAATGAGCCCACACTGGAAGAGGAGCCGGACTTCAAATTCCCCTTTACAACCTCCCTGTGGCTTTATGACCATGTTGAAAATAATCACCAGTTTTCATTTACCTTACTCATTGGGAATTTGTTTTTGTTTTTTAAATATATTTTATTTATTTATTTGAGAGAGCAAAAGAGGCAGAAGAAAGAGAGAGGGAGAGAACAGGTGTGTCAGGACTTCCAACCACTGCAAATGAACTCCAGATGCATGCGCCCCTTTGTGCATCTGACTTACATGGGTTGTGGAGAATCAAACCGGGATCCTTTGGCTCTGTAGGCAAACGCCTTAGCCGCTAAGCCATCTCTCCAGCCCTGCTTCTTTTCTTTCTTTCTTGTTTGTTTTGTTTTGTTTCCGGTTGTTGCTGTTATTTTGTTTTGTTTTTTGAGTAGGGTCTTGCTGTAGCCCAAGCTGACCTGGAATTCACTACATAGCCTCAGGTTGGCCTCAAACTCACAGTCATTCTCCTACCTCTGCCTCCCATGGTCCTGTCTGAAAGGGTGTGGCCAAGTGCAGTATCCAGACTGGGGGATGCTCAGATAAGGAGATCGGCCTCCCACAGGCCATGGGTGCTGAACAGGTCATGTCTAAAGCAGCAACAGTGATAGAAGTGAGAAGACAAAGAAAAGAAGATGCTGGGCTGGAGAGATGGTTCAGGAGTTAAGCCACTTGCCTGCAAAGCCTAACAACCTGGGTTAGATTCCCCACTACTAAGTAAAGCCAGATGCGCAAAGTGGTTCATGCATCTGGAGTTTGCAGTGGCAAGAGGCTCTGGTGCACCCATTCTATCTGTCTGTCTCTCTTCTTTCTCTCTCTCTCTCTCCTTGCAAATAAATAAATAAATATTTTTAAAAAAAAAAATGCTGTAAGCAGAGGCTGCACCCAGGGCCAGTCAGCTCAACCAGCCACTACCCCAGACCCTGTCTTTCCTCTCATCTATAAAAGAAACCTGACAGGTTTAGGTTCTGATGGGCTGTGGAGCCTCAGCATGTCACTTGTCCTCTTGGAATCCTCCCTCTCCAGGAATGACATCCATTGCTGGACCTCCTCTCCCGGATACCTATGTAGCTTCAGGGCAGTTCCTTTTTAAAAAAATATTTATTTATTTTTTTGTGTGAGAGAGGGAAAGAGGCAGAGAGAGAGAGAGAGAGAGAGAGAGAGAGAGAGAGAATGATCATGCCAGGGCCTCCAGCCACTGAAAACAAACTCCAGATGCCAGTTCCACCTTGTGCATCTGGCTTTCGTGGGTCCTGGGCAATCAAACTAAGGTCTTTTGGCTTTGCAGGCAAACACCTTAACCGCTAAGCCATCTCTCCAGCCTGAAGGCAGTTCCTTTGAAAAACAAGATGGTGCCCAGCCCCACACCAACGCAGGAGAGTGACTGCATTTCCTGGGCCACGACCCCTCATCTGTGAAATGAAGAAGATGATGGCCCCAGTCTCCTACAGCTGTTTTGCCAAAGATGGGAGAAAGACTGTAAGATAGGGACTCGGTCCAGTGCCTGCCACGCAGCAAGGGCTCACTCAATGCCAGCTGTCATTACGGTGGTTACTGTCACTGTCAGAACCTCTGGACAAACAGAAGTTAGTTTGGGGCTGGGGACATGGCTCAGCAGGTCAAGTGCTTGCCATGCAGCCTGAGGAACAGAATTCGACCTCCAGCACCCGCTGAGTGCCAGGTGGTCTTGGTAGCCTGCCTGTAATCTCAGAAGACAGACAGAGATAGGAGGATCCCCAGAACAGACTGGGTGGCTAGGCTGCCTGAATCTGCAAGTGCTGGGTTCAAGTGACAGACCATGACTCAGCAGATAAGGTGGCGTGCCATTGAGGAAGACACCTGATATCAACCGCCTCTACCCACACGCATGCTCACCCAGACACACATATGCTCACATACATGCACCACACATACAAACATGCATTCACATATCCCTCACCACAAACACATACGAAAGAAGGAAGTGGGGGGGGGGAGAGAACTTAAGTTTGCTTTATGTCCTCCATAGACAACACTCCCTGGCCACAAAACACAAAAGCAAGGAGTGAGTGAATAAATGAATGAATCATCATTTTCACAGGATGCAAATGGCACCTGCAGAGGAACAAGAAGGGACTTCGGGTCAGGGACACTTCAGGTTCACAAATGCTGCAGACATTAAGGGACCAAAGGAGGGGACCGGCCCTCACGAAGCTGGAGTGTGGACAGTCTGGAGAGATGTCTCCGTGGGGGAGGGGCAGATGAAGCTGCCCACTGTGGACAGAAAAGGCAGCCCCGACACAATGCCACTGAGAAAGGACCTCCTCAGCCCTCCCTCACCCTGTGCCCCCTGCTCCTCAGCTTGGGGGCAGAAGGTGGCAGCCACTTGGACCCATGCGTACTCTGTCCATCTGGCCCTGTCCACCTCAGCTCAGCCTGAGGCAGCTTGATGTTTCAATGTGGGTGCTGCACCTCGTAGACTGGACTGTGTGGTCACCACAGTGCCCTGCAGGTGTGTTCTGATCTTAACCCTGTGGCTCCTCCTTCAAGCAACTCATCTCAACTTCCTGCAGCAGCTGAGGAAGTCAGGACCACTGCTGGCCCCAGCTTACATGGAGACAATGGAGGCTCAAAGGGGTCAAGAGCTCCAGAACCATGACAGGGGAACCCAGGCGGCCAGCTTTAACCATCAAGGACAGTCCAGGTCCTCCTTGCAACAGCCCAATGACCCCAGGTCTATATTGTGGCGGAGATGATGGCATGCAGCCACCCCCTGCTGTCTAACACTGACAGTCCCCCAGGCTAACCGCTTCCTCCAGGAAGTCCTCCATAACCACCATGCCAGAAACGGGATTGAGGCCCTGCAGCATTTACCCTTCCTGCCACCCTCTGAAGTGGGAGATGAATGCTTAGTATTGGTGGATTGGTTGTTTTTTGTTTTTTTTTTTTAAATAAAAAGCACTTTTCTCTCTTTTTAAAAATTATTTATTAGGGCTGGAGAGATGGCTTAGCGGTTAAGCGCTTGCCTGTGAAGCCTAAGGACCCCGGTTCGAAGCTCAATTCCCCAGGACCCATGTTAGCCAGATGTAAGGGGGCACATGAATCTGGAGTTCGTTTGCAGTGGCTGGAGGCCCTGGCGTGCCCATTCTCTCTCTCTCTCTCTCTATCTGCCTCTTTTTCTCTCTGTCACTTTCAAATAAATAAAATAAAATAAAATTATTTATTAGACACAGAATGAGATACAGACAGAGAGAGAATAGGCATGCCAGGGCCTCCAGCCACTGCCAACGAACTTTAGATGCATGCCTCATCATGTGCATTTGGCCTATGTGGGATCTGGAGAATCAAACCTGAGTCCTTAGGTTTTGCACAAGCACATTAACCACTAAGTCATCTTTCCAGCCCTTGGTGGTTTCTTTGAGATAGAGTCTCACTATGTAGTCCAGGCTGGCCTGGAACTTACAACCCTCCTGTCTCAACCTCCTGAGTACTGGTACCATAGGAGTGTGTCGCCATGCCCATCAGCGCCTAGTTTTTATTTATTTATTTGCAAGCAGAGACAGGGGGATGGAGGGGTGGGCATGCCAGGTCCTCTAGCCAACAACCTCCAGATGCATGTGCCATTGCACCTGGCTTTAACGTGGGTACTGAGGAATCAAACCCAGGTGGTTAGGCTTTGTAGGCAAGAGCCTTAATTGTTAAGCCATAACTCCAGCCCAACACCTAGATTTTTAAAAATTGCTTTAACAACTTTATTTGCACATGTACGAGTGTGCGTGCGTGGGGGGGAGGGGTATGTCAGAATGTCGTCACTGCAAAGGCTCACCAGGCGCTTGCACCACTTTTGCATCTGGCTGTATGGGTGCCGAGTATGGAACTTGGGCCCTGAGGCTTTTGAAGCAAGGGCCTTTAACCACTAAGCCATCTCTCCAACCCCAACACTTAGCTTTTGAAAAATATACATATATATATTTTTTAGATTTATTTTTATTTATTTATTAGAGAGAGAAAGGGAGGTGGAGAGAGAGTGAGAATGGGCATGCCAGGACCTCTAGCCACTGAACATGAACTCCAGACACAAGTGCATCTGGCTTATGTGGGACCTAGAGAATAGAACTTGGGTCCTTTGGCTTTGTAGGTATGTGCCTTAACCGCAAAGCCATCTCTCCAGCCCCAACACTTAGCTTTTAATGGGTATGTTCTACTTGCCAAAAACACCTTACCATTCAACTATAAGAGGGTTATTTGAATTTCTCAAATGTGGGAATTGGTCTTCCCCTCAGGCTAGGGGCTTCCCCTAGTAGAAAATGGGTTTCTGGGAGGATGGGAACTGAATTTCTTATATTATCTGAGTGTTGTTAAAGGGTGGGGTCCTATCATTCTAGAATGTTCTTTCTAATGGTGTTAGGGATGGAACCCAGAGCCTTGCATGGGGCAGGCAAGTGCTCTACCACTGAGCCACACCTCTAATGCTTTAGAATGTTCTTACTAACAGCTTTTAGAAGACGATGCCGGGCCTGCTCACCACAGCTCAGCACTGACTCACACTCCCCCTTTCACAGCTCCTTCCCCACGACTCTGCCTCCTGCTCCCCTCTGAGGATTCACCTCTACCCATCTGGCTACCATCCATCCTCACTCTCCACTTTTGTCAAATAGGCATCACAGAAAATTCTGGAACTGGGCTGGAGAGATGGCTTAGCAGTTAAGGTGCTTGTCTGTAAAGCCAAAGGACCCAGGTTCAATTCCCCAGGACCCATGTATGCCAGCTGCTCAAGATGGTACATGCCTCTAGAGCTCATTTGCAGCAGCTGAAGGCCCTGGTGTGCCCATTTTCTCCTTCTCTCTACCTGCCTCTCTCTCTCTCTCTCTCAACTTAATTAATTAACTAATTAATTAATTTTTTAAAATTCTGGAACTGGGCTGAGGAAATGGCTTAGCAGTTTAGGTGTTTGCTTGCAAAGCCTAAGGACTCCCATTGGATTCCCCAGCGTCTACATAATCCAGATGCACAAGGGGGTGCACGCCTCTGGAGTTCATTTGCAGCAGCTGGAGGCCCTAGTGTGCCCATTCTCTTTCTCTCTTCCTCTTCCTTTGTCTCTCTCTCTCTCTCAAATAAATAAATAAAATATTTTAAAAACAACTTTAGCATTGCCAGGTGTGGTGGCACATACTTTTAAACCTAGCACTTGGGAGGCAGACGTAGGAGTATCACCATGAGTTCAAGACCACCCTGAGACTACCGAGTAAGTTCCAGGTCAGCCTGGGCTAGAGCGAGACCCTACCTGGAAAAACAAAAACAAACAACCAAAAAGAAAAATTTGGAGCTGACATTCAGTTGCCCAAGGAGGTGCCCGGAGATGCTCCTGCCTTCTTCCACTGATATCACCAAGCCCTCCTGGCAGGTGGCACAGATGCACGTGGACCAAGCCAAGTGCTGGCTGTCCTCGTAGCGTCTGCTTAGGCTTAGGGCTTAGCCCAGACTTGGGGGGAAGTACACAAGTACAAGTGTCACCGTCACCCCTAGAGCAGCTTCCTCCAGTGCAAGTGGGGCTCCCTTCCTAGAGACAGGACACCCTGGGACACACACATACGGGAAGTGACTTCACTCTCTGGACACAGCAATGCCAAAGTCACTGTCCCCGAATGCTGGCTCTCTGGGCTTCGGGGGGTAGGGGGGAGGCTGGAGAGAGATGGCTAAAGGGAGGATGGTGGCAGGGGAGGTAGCAGGAAATCACTCCAGATGTGGTGGTGGGTCACAGACTATGTCAAGATGGCCAGTTCAGAGGAGTTAGCATGTTCCCAGAATGTTACGTGTCTGCAGTGACAGATATAGGAATCAGGTGTCCTATGCCTGCACTGAAATGTTACCACACTCCATAAATATGTATAGTTAGTATGTGTCAATTAAAAATGAAAAGGTATGCCAGGCGTGGTGGCGCATGCCTTTAATCCCAGCACTCGGGAGGCAGAGGTAGGAGGATTTCTGCGAGTTCCAGGCCACCCTGAAACTACATAGTGAATTCCAGGTCAGCCTGGACTAGAGCGAGACCCTGCCTTGAAAAACAAAAACAAAAATAAAAGGTATGTTTTTAAGGGCTTATTTATTTGTCTATTTGAAACAGAGAAAGAGAGAGAGAAACAGGAAGTATGGGCACACCACAGCCTTCTACTAAGTAAATGAACTCCAGACACATGCACCACCTTGTACAACTGACTTCACATGGGCACTGGGGAATCAAACCGGGCCACCCGGCTTTGTAAGCAAGTGCCTTTAACCACTGAGTCATCTCTCCATCCCTAAAAAGTATTTTTAACAGTTTCAAATAGAGTCACTGCAGAAACCTCTCCAAACTGCACCCCACCTAGATAAGAAGAGGTTTCCCAGGGGGCCTCTGGGATATTGGGATTCCAGACTGGGACCCTGAAGTTCTACCAACTTGGTGTGTGACTTTTTTGAGTCTAAGACCCTCTCTGAGACCCATCCCTCCAAACGAAGGGGTCTCTCCTGGGTCTCAAAGATGGACCGTGGGCCTGGACTTCCACGCTCAGCATGGCGTCTGCTATGCAGGAAGGCAGACTTTCAAGACATGCCTACTGCCTTGCCTGAGAAAGAACTGTGAATTAGTGGGGGTTGAAGAGATTCCAGAAGGAACCCGGGATGCTAACTTGGAGGTGCAGAGCAAGTCACAGGGCACTGAGGTCATGTTTCCTACTGGGAGGTGAAGGACTTGGTCTGTCACATGCTGTTGGGGCCAGTGCTGACCCCTAAGCCCCTGCTTCCCCTGACCCCTAAGTCCTTCTTCCTCTCTTAAGAGGAGGGAGGGAGAATGCTCTCCTCTCCCCTCCTCTTCTCCTGGCCAGTCCTGGGCCCCTTGCATGTGGCTGGTCGCTGGTCAGCCAAGGCCTTTCATGGCGCATTCCCCACACTGTCCCCTCCCCTCCCCCCTCCCCCGGCAACCCTTCCCATCAGGGCTCCATCAATCCAGGCTGCCCAGCCCGCTCCAGCTGGCCTGGCCCGGCCGTTCCCAGGCCGTGCAGGTCCACAGTGGAAGGTGGTGGAAAAATGTGGACAAATTTCTGATTTGCAACACTCTGGGAAAGAGTTTATTGCCATTGTTTGAGGACGAATGTATAAATAAAGCGACCGACGACGGCAGGGGAGGCTGATGAGAGGCAGAAAACGAGAAATTTTATGGCCATAAGGAGCGTACTCTAATGGTGATTTCTGAGGCAGTGGACCATGCTAGTTACTTAGCCAAATGATTGCGGGAAGCTGGGTGAGGTGGCTTATTTCTTAATTACTGTTATGTCTTATGTCACATGGACGTCCCTGACCGCCCTGAAAGACATAGGCCTGAGCAGACATAGGGCAAGAACCAGGTCCTGATGCTAGATTGCTGGTATGGCAGTGGGGACAGCTGAATGAAAGCAATCATCTGCCCTTTCCAGAGCAGGAGACCTGGGTCAGCCATCTCAGACTATCCTGGTCCAGCTGCCTGCCCCCAGGGAAAACACTATGAGCATAGGAGAGATTTGAACTTGGGGCTGTGCCTTTAGTATGTTAACTCATACATTCCAGACTCTGATGGTGAACATGTGTGTAGGCTGGGATCCAAGCTCACTCTAAGAGAGGCATAGAGCACACGACTTGCTTATTTCTACCTCCGAAGCTACTGGCAAGAGGGAGCCAAGGGTTCCCTTGGAGCTGCCTGGCTGTGAGTTTGTTAAGGACCCAAAGGGCAGCAGCAGGGGAGATGGTCAGGATGGGAAGGGAAGGGAGTCACAGCCCTGGCACATTGTGTCACCTGGACAGGTGCATGGCTTCTATGAACCTGTCTATCAAAAAAGAGGTGGGCCTAGCATCGTGGTGAACGACTTCAATCCCAGCACTTGGCAGAGGTAGGAGGATCACTGTAAGTTCAAGGCTGAAAGGCTAACCTGAGACTACATAGTGAATTCCAGGTCAGTCTGGGCTACAGGGAGACCCTACCATGAAAAACCAAAAAGAAAGGTGGACTAGAGAGCCCCTCTGAGGAGATAACATCTTAGATTGTATAGTAAATCCTAAAATGCTCATGGAGGTGGTGGCTGGAAAGATGGTTTAGCAGTTAAGGCACTTGCCTGTGAAACCTAAAGACCCAGGTTTGATTCCCTAGTACCCATGTAAAGCCAGATGCACAAGGTTAGCATGTGCGTTTGGAGTTCATCTGCCGTGGCAGGAAGGCTGGCATGCCCATTCTCTCTATATATCTTCCCCTCTCTCTCTCTCTGATAAATAAATAAAATAAAGTATTTTTTAAATATTTAAAATGTTCACAGAGTGGGTGAGGTTGGACACTCGGTTGCTCTGTCTGTAAGGCAGTGACAGAGGGAAGAGGTGGGTGGCTGTTGACCGAGGGACTTCTCTGTGATGTGGTAGGAGCTGAACATGTATTTAGGATCTTCAGTCACCTTATCATGTTCAGGGCGGTGCTCATCAGTAAGTCCTGGGAGAGGTGTGGAGACAGGCCCAGACCACCATAACAGTCCAAACCAAGGGCGGGCCAGCAGATCTGGTTATGCTGTTAAGTATACCAAGTGTCTCCCAGCATCTCCTACCCCAGTGGCTCTCAAGCTTCCTGCATAGGGATGACCTGGTAGGTGTGTCAGAACACACAGACTGGGGAATTTCTAATGCTATGGGTGGAGCTCAAGGTGTATTTTAGGTAAGTTTCCAAGTGACACCTCTACTGCTGGTGGAGGCCACACTTTGGGAACTGCTGTTCTCTAGAGATTACCGAGGTATGAACCATGGCAACCACAAAGCCAGGCTGCTCTGTGGAGAAAGATCCATACCCAGGGCAGGACACAGAGCTGTCCTCCCCTACTGGAAGAGGAGAAACCCACTGGGCATGGTGGCGCATGCCTGTGATCCCAGCACATGAGAGGCAGAGGTAGGAGGATCTCTGTGAGCTGGAAGCCACCCTGAGACTACATAGTAAATTCCAGCCAGGTCAGCCTGGACTAGAGTGAGACCCTACCTCAAAAAACAAAGCACAGCCGGGCGTGGTGGCGCACGCCTTTAATCCCAGCACTCGGGAGGCAGAGGTAGGAGGATCGCCGTGAGTTCGAGGCCACCCTGAGACTACATAGTGAATTCCAGGTCAGTCTGAGCCAGAGTGAGACCCTGCCTCGAAAAACCAAAAAAAAAAAAAAAAAACAAAGCACAAAAAACAATAACAAAGCAAAAAAAAAAAAAAACCCACCAAAGCAAAACAAACAAACAGTAGAGGGCTAGAAAGATGGCTTAGTGGTTAAGGTACTTGCCTAACAATGGAGTCCAATGCCCCAGGGCCCACATAAAACCAGATACACAAGGTGAAGCATGCATCTGTAGTTTGTTTACAGTGCCTGGAGGCCCTGGTGCACCTATTCTGTTTGTCTCTCTTCTCTCTCTCTCTCTCTCTCTCTCTCTCTGCTTGCAAATTAATTTTTTTTTTAAGCTGGATGTGGTGGCGCACGCCTTGAATCCCAGCAGCACTAGGGAGGCAGAGGTAGGAGGATCGCTGTGAGTTGGAGGCAAGCCTGAGACTACAGAGTGAATTTCAGGTCAGCCTGGACTACAGCAAGACACCACCTTGAAAAAACAAAATAATTAAAAAATTAAAAAAGAATAGAGGTGGACGTGGTGGTGCACTTGGGAGGCAGAGGTAGGAGGATCTCCATGAGATCAAGGCTAGACTGAGAGCGACTACATAGTGAATTCCAGGTCAGTCTGAGCTAGAGTGAGACCCTACCTCAAAACAACAACAAACAAAAAGGCTGCATTCGAGACCACACTTGACACAGGCCAACTCTGTGAACAGTCCTGTCTCCAGCCCCTGGCTTGAATTATTTAGAAGGCCATGAGTCCACTCTGTAAGAACATGGAGTTTTGTTTTGTTCATTACTCTATTTCTGATGTCCAGAAGACAATCTGGCCTATGGTATTGAGTGAATAAATGATGGATCGCTTCCTCCTCGTGCCTATATCCTGGTCCCAACTTGCAGTGCCCCAGCAGATGCCTATGACAGTTTGCTCTTCAAACCAGCGTGACTGTAATTGTCAGTGGTTCTGTTGGGACCATCTTGCACAAGAATCTCATTAGCAATGTATATATGCAGCACCAGACACCGGGCATCCTGCTGAAAGCCCCAGCAAGCCAGCTTAACCGTGCCAAGAGGGCTAGAAGAGAGAAGCTTTGGATGCACGGACCCCACATCTGATCCCTCCTCTGCATCCCAATGTTTCATCCACTCACACTCCCCCGAAATGTAAACGCGGCGTCTTCACTGTGGCTGCAAACAGTCCTCTCTGCCCAGGACCCCTCATGCCCCCTGAACTCCAGACAGCTCACTGCAGTCAGACAGCTCTGGAAATGGGCTACTGGAGGGAGCCGCTTCTTCAAGGAGTTAAAATCCAATTTGCCCCTGCTGTTTACACCTTTTCTAGTTTGATGTATTTTTTGATAAAAAAATATATATTTTTTGATCAATAAAAATAAAAATTACTTGTACCCAACAGCAATTACAGCTCTGAGCCCAGTTTGCTGAATCTTGATAGAATAAATAATGTTATTTTCCCAAAATGTGGCCACCCATAGTAAAGTAGAGACATTCAGAAAGCTGAGGTAGTTGAGACTCTGAATGCACCCTGGTTCCCAGAGGGCAACAGTTGTGCTTCTAGGGCTGGAGAGATGGCTCCGAGGCTAAAAGCGCTTTCTTACAAAGCCTGATGGCCTATTGATTCCCCCAAAACTACGTAAAGCCAGATCAAGGTGACACATGTGTCTGGAGGCCCTAGCACGCCCATTCTCTCTGTGTGTGTGTGTGTGTGTGTGTGTGTGTTTCTCTCTCTCAAATAAATAAATAAATTTTTAAAAAGTATACCACGCTTCCAGGATTGGGGAGATGGTTCAACCATTAAAGATGTTTGCTTGCAAAGCTTGATGGCCCAGGTTCAACTCTCCTGTACCCATGTAAAGCCAGATGCACAAAGTGGTGCATGTTTCTGGAATTTATTTGCAGTACCAGGAGTCCCTGGTGCTCCCATACTCACTCTGTTACTCTCTGTTTCTCTCTGCTTATATATCAAGTAAATAAATGAAATACTTTTTTCAAAATCATGTTTCTCAGGGCTGGAGAGATGGCTCAGTGGTTAAGGTACATGCCTGCAAAGCCTAATAATCTGAGCCCGATTCTCAGTACCCACATAAAGGCAGATACACAAAGTGGCACATGCATCTGAAGTTCATTTGCAGTGGCTGGAGGCCATGGCATGCCCATTCTCTCTGTTTCTCTTCTCTTTCTGTTTGCAAATAAATAAATATATTTTTTTAAATCATGCTTCTTGGGGCTGAAGTGATGGCTCAATGTTTAAGGTGCTTGCCTGTAAAGTCTAACGACTGGGGTTCAGTTCCCCAGTACCCACATAAAGGCAGATGCACGAAGTAGCCACACACATTAGGAATTCATTTGTAATAGTTAGAGGCTCTGTCAAACCCATACTCATCTATCTGTGTGTGTGCCTTTGCTTGCAAATACATAAATAAATAAAAATTTATTTAAAAAATGCATGCTTCTTGAGGTATCATAGTGCTGGAAAGAAGTGACTGGAGTACTGAGTAACATCTCGATCACACTTTCCAAGGCTCAGGGTCTAATGTGTAAGAGGTGGCAGAAAGAATGTAAGAGCCAAAGGAAGGGTAGGACTCCTTACAATGTGCTCCCTCCAGACACAAAATGGCCCGCATATCCATGACCTCACAGTGCCTGATACTACCTACACAAGACCATCATAATAGGAGGAAAAGATCATGACATCAAAATAAAAGAGAGACTGATTGAGATGGGGAGGGGATATGATGGAGAATGGAATTTCAAAGAGGAAAGTGGGGGGGGGGAGGGTATTACCATGGGATACTTTTTATAATCATGGAAAATGTTAATAAAAATTGAGAAAAAAAGAAATAAAGTGGGGGAAAAAAAGCATGTTTCTTGGGACTGGAGATATGTCTTAGCAGTTTTAAGCATACACTTGCAAAGCGTGCTGGCCTATGTTTTTTTTTTTTTTTTTTTTTTTTTGGTTTTTCGAGGTAGGGTCTTACTCCAGCCCAGGCTGACCTGGAATTCACTATGGAGTCTCAGGGTGGCCTCGAACTCACGGCAATCCTCCTACCTCTGCCTCCCGAGTGCTGGGATTAAAGGCATGCGCCACCACGCCCGGCTGGCCTATGTTCAATTTCCCAGCACCCACATAAAGCCAGATGTTCATAGTGGAACATGCATCTAGAGTTCATTTGCAGCAGCTAGAGGCCCTGTTTTGTGCCCATTCTCTCTTGCCTCCTCCCTCTCTTCAGCAAATACATAAAATTTTTTTATTTTTTTTACAATACCATGCTTCTTCTAGGTAATGAGAGGGATCAGGTAGCTCTTTTAGGCAGTTAGGGTGACTTGGCCCCTGAAAGTAAAAAAAAAAAAAAAAAAAAAAAAAAAAAAGCAAGAATGTCTTTGGACCTATCTTTGTGGTCTCTACTTCTTTTAGAGATCAAAGCAGCATCTGACTTGTCTCTATTTTCTAGATCTGTTTTTTCCACAAACAACCTAGGCCCCTCCTGGGAGGGAGGTCTCCCCTAGGATTTAAATGTATTCGTGCCGGGTGTGGCGGCACAGGGAGGCAGAGGTAGGAGGATCGCCATGAGTTCAAGGCCACCCTGAGACTACATAGTGAATTCCAGGTCAGCCTGAGCCAGAGTGAGACATTACCTCGAAAAAACAAAATAACTAAATAAATAAATAAAAATTAAATGTATTCCTAACATTGTGGTTGATCAAAGTTCAGTCCCCGGAACTTGGCTAGCTTCTTCCTGAGACAGCCCCTAGCCCAAACCAATCAGCTGTCCCTCAGGTGAGATGAGCCGGAAGGTGGGGCCCACCACCATAAGGTTATAAGCGTGTTTGCGTCTGCAAGGGGAGAGCGAGGTCTCCCAGCTGCCTGATCTCTCCTGAACCTCCAGCTGCGGGCGAGTTTCCTGGGCTGAGCGGGCTGAGTGGATGGGAGAACCCTCTAACCGCTGCCTCCCACTTGGGCTCTTCACCCCCCTCCAGCTCTCCACATGGCAGGAGCTCTCTGAACTCTCTGTTCTGTCCTCCCCACGGTTTTTCCAGGGCCACCACGTGGGCTCTCAAGCCATGTGGGCATATTCATTCTCCTTTCCTTGGTTCTGTACTCCCCTCAATGAATATAATAATTTAACAGTTATCCCTCTCAGTCTTGTTTTATTCAATTCCTTGCTGGAAAATAAACATGAACCTATGGTTTAGGGTTCAAGGACTTTCCTGACCCCCTAGCACCCCATTACAATAATATGGGGGTGGACAAAACACTCTCACTGAAGAAGCTGGGGGCAAAGGGCTGGGCTGGAGAGCTGTGCGCCAGTGGACAGTGCCAACCCAGTTCTAAGTTTACCCCTCAGCTCATACAGCTATCTGTGGCGAAGTCAGGACTTGAACTCAGGGCCCCTTGCCACTTCACCTGCTTTTATGAAGTAAGAGCCACAGGGGCCTTGGAAAGGGAGGAACGCAAATGTGCTGTGGCCTCTGCGCTCCTTCTAGTGCCCTCTTCTCCCTAAAGCACCATACGGTGTTTGTCCTGTGGCCTCGGTGGGGACAGACGGTACCGAGGACAAGGGTGCATATGGTGGGAAGGCACTGTGCCCAGTAGTACTGACGGGCGTAGCCACGAGTCAGATATGAGTAGGGACCGTGTGTCATGGGGCTTTCTCTCTTTGGTTTGGAGACAGGGACTCATTCTGTAACCAATTTGGCTTGGGACTCACTACGTAGTCCAGTGTGGCCTTAAATCCTCCTGCCTCGGCTTCCCAGGTGTTGGAATTACAGATGTGAACCACCACACCCAATTACTTTTTTTTATGCTGTTTCCGGCAGAACCAACCTTCGAGATTCCCACCCAGAGCTTTCAGTCCTCGGTGGTGCTGGGAGGGAAAACGGACTCCCTCTGTCCGCACTGCCCTCCTCCCACTCAGGCCTCCAGGGCCTCCCGGCGGCCCAACCAGCGGCCAGGCTCCATCTCCTCCAGCGCGGCCCCTGTCGTCTAATTAGATTCCCCTGGAAGTAAGAGGCATTGTGCAGTCCTGCTAAAGGCAAAGTGATTTTACAATTGCTTTTCTTTCCCCCTCTTTAATAACTCACAATGTCTCAAGGAGGTTTTACTTATGGCCAGCACAGTGGAAAATTATTCTGTCTCTCATGAGGTCATTTTTCTCTTGAAGAAAATTGAAAACTGTATTTCTCCTCCATCCCCGGCCCCCTCTCTACCTACCTTATGCTCAAAATAGTCACATCCTTGCCCAGGTGGCCTCTGTGGACTTCCTCTGCCTCAGAAACAGGGTACTCTGCCTTCGGCCCCAGCATGGAATTGGGATGGGAAAAATGAGGGGTCCTTCAAAATTCCAGGGAGCCGTGGGGTGGCCTGGGGTAGAAGCAGAGCAGTCGGCTCCACTTTGAGATGCTTCTGCCTTCAGAGAACTGGACGGGCTCCAGCCCCTCGAGCCCCTCTGAGGCAGGAGCCTGTGCACTCACTCGGAGCCTTTATTGGTCCCATCGGGTTCCCGTTAAGTGTCAGGGAGTAAATCATAAACAAATGGGCCCCATTTCCATTTCTGAAGGCACCTCCAGCCGGATGGGCCCTTCACGTGAGGGGCACATCCCCTTAAGTGGTGCCTGATGGGCCTCAAAGCCAGGTGGACGGTGTCCCATGGACCTGATCTGCCGTCTGCACAGCCCAAGGCCCCCGCGGGTCAGCACCCCTCTCCAGTCCCCCAAGCCTGACCAGGAAGGCTTCCTGTGTGATGGGAGAAGAGACAAGACTGCCGGATGCCCTGGAGGGCTGAAGACCGGGACCCCAAGTCCACAGGCTTCCGGAATTACATGTGTAGAACCCTGACCCAAAGGGGCACAAGAGAGCACAGGGGCCACTTGCCAGTGAAGTAGGCTGAGCAGAGGAGGTGATATGCCCACAGCCATGGGCTAAAGGGTGGGTAGGGCAGAGCATTTGGAATGTGCGGACACCTGAGCAGGTCCACCGAAAGCCATGCCATTTCAGACCTCCCATTCTGGCTCCTGAGCTCTTTCTGCCTTCCTCCCAAGAAAAGACTTCCAAAGAAAGAGACTCAACCCACGCCCGCTGTCCATTCTACAGTGACTAGTACTGTTCACCAAGCATGGACCAAGCTACAGGCACCTCATATCCCATTCAATCCTTGCAAGAGCTCTGGGCAGGTAGGTACTATTCTGCCATCCCTCCAGTGACCCTAAGGGCAAGCTAAGGCCGACTCTTATGTCCTGGGTGTGGGTAGAGCTGGCTGCACTATTCACGCTAGGGACTGGCTTCTCTGGAGGAACCTAGCCTCCTTGTCTGAGACCTCCTTTCTTGTCATGAGTCAACACATTCAAGCCAGGAGCAAATGTAGTCCTAAGTCACTGTCTTACACCTGAGAATACTGAGCCCAGAGAGGAGATGGAACTTGCAGAAGGTCACACAGCAGGTCAGTGAGAGGAGTGATCCCTGGTCTTGAGTTCTACCACTTTTTTTTTTTTAATTTTTTTTTAAACTTTTTTATTTATTTATTTGAGAGCGACAGACACAGAGAGAAAGACAGGTAGAGGGAGAGAGAGAGAATGGGCGCGCCAGGGCTTCCAGCCACTGCAAACGAACTCCAGACGCGTGCGCCCCCTTGTGCATCTGGCTAACGTGGGACCTGGGGAACCGAGCCTCGAACCGGGGTCCTTAGGCTTCACAGGCAAGCGCATAACCGCTAAGCCATCTCTCCAGCCCGAGTTCTACCACTTTTTATTCCCAGAAGCCCCCAGACATGCTTGGGATAGATCACTGAAGTACAAGGCGGGTGTCAACTAGCCTCATCAGACAGTTACCTTACTGTGGAAATTTTTCTTCCTCCCTCCCTCCCTTCCTTCTTTCCTTCCTTCCTTCCTTTCTTTCTTTTTTTAAATTTTGTTTTGTTTTTCGAGACAGGATCTTGCTCTATCCCAGGCTGATCTGGAATTCAGTATGTAGTCTTATGGTAGCCTCGAACTCGCAGTGATCCTCCTCCCTCTGCCTCCTGAGGGCTGGGATTAAAGGTGTGCACCACCACGCCCAGTTTCTGTGGCTACTTTTCACCATGTCCTATGGCCACAGACTTGGGAGCAGTAAAGGTGCCTTGGGTCCCCCTTGATATTCCCCACAAGACTGGAAGCCTCATTTTCTCTCATCTGAAGGTACCCTAAATCTGGGAGCAAAGAAAAGGGTAAAATAGGGAGGTCAAATGCCAGGAGAAAGGTGTTGTCCAGCCAGGAAGCCATCCTCTGTTCCCTCAGGGACCCAAGGCTTCCAGAAGGACCTAGTATTTTTAAAATATTTCATTTTTATTTATTTATCTGAGATTGAGAGAGAGAGAGAGAGAGACAGAGAGAGAGAATGGGCACACCAGAGCCTCCAGCCACTGCAAATTAACTCCAGATGCGTGCACCCCCTTGTGCATCTGACTTACATGGGTATTGGGGAATTGAACCTGGGTCCTTTGGCTTTGTAGGCAAGTCCCTTAACTGCTAAGACATCTCTCCAGCCACATAAGTAACTAGCTTTGAGGACTGGCAGCCAGGTTCAAATCCTGGTGCCCTGAGCAAAACACTTAGCTTCTCTGAATCCAGCATCTAGGACACAGGTAGGTGCTGAGACAAAGAGGGTTATCCAAGAAAGCAGCAGGGTTAAGAAGAAATCCCTGTCTCTTAGCCCTGACTCCCTTCTCAGGGCCCCTGAGGAAAACTGACACAAGCCCTTGCCACATCCTTGTGGGCCCTGACATGTTGCAGGAAGAAACCTGAGGAAGCCGGGCCTGGCCTGGGAAGACACTCATCTATAGCCAAGAGGCTGAGTCACTGTTTGCCTAAGGGTCACCTAAGCTGCGTTTAAACAAGAGCCAGCCAGGGTCCTGCTCCAGGCTTCAGACACACCCAGGTGCCCCAAAGCAGGACAAAGGCGGCCCTCCTTCTGGGGGCAAGACGTGCCAGTCCCAGGAAAGATAGACTCATGTAAATGGGTGCAAAGTGCTTGCCACTGGATTGGTCCTCCAGGGAAGGGAGCCATTATCTTATTCAGCAAGCCTTTTATGAGTGCCTGTTAGGTGCTGGGGCCTTCTCTACCTGGTGTCTCTCCAATCTGCCTGCTGGCACTGAGTGACTGATGATGACCTGCTTTTGTTTTGTTTCGTTTTGTGTGTGTACATGCATGCGTGGGTGCACATGGAGGTCAGAGGACAATCTTAGAATTGTGGGTATCACTCCTCAGCAACACCATCTACCTTTTCAAAACATAGTCATTGCCAGGCATGGTGGTGCACGCCTTTAATCCCAGCACTCAGGATGCAGAGGTAGGAAGATCACCATGAGTTCGAAGCCACCCTGAGACTACATAGTTCAGGTCAGCCTGGGCTAGAGCAGAGACCCTATATGAGATAGTACGGGTGCGCCAGGGCCTCCTGCCACTGCAAACTCCAGACACATGGGTCACTTTGTGCATCTGGCTTTACGTAGGTATTGGGGAACTGAACCCAGGCTGTCAGGCTTTGCAAGGAAGTGCCTCTAACTGCTGAGCCATTTATCCAGTGTCAGAACCCCTCCCCACCACCTACCTTTTTTGAAACAGGGTCTCTTACTGGCCTGGAAATCACTAATTAAACTAGACTGGCTTGCCAGTGAGTCCCGAGGATCCTCCCGTCTCTGCCTCTCCAGCTCTGGGGTTACAATCATGTGCCACCATGCCTGGCACTTTTACATGGGTAATGGGGATTGAACTTAGGTGAACTTAAGTCCTCATGCTCGTGAGACAACACAGAAATGCAGGGCTCCTTTGGGCTGCACCCCACCATGACTTTGCAGCAACCCACGGCTGGAGCATCTGCACAAGGCTTCACTAGCTAGGTCCCGGGATGCAGGGGCGGTACCCTGCTTAAGAGTCTCCATGTGGTGGCATGAGATGGACGATTTGGAAAAACAAACAAGCAAAAAAAAACCCTCTGAGGACATGGTAGAGATAGGGAATAGTACAAATGATCTCCCCATGCATTCTGGTGCACTGTTCACTCAAGCTGGGACCCCTGTTCCAGAGTCAGAAAAGCAACCCCACGGCAGGCAGGACCCAGTCTTTGCTCTTTGCACCTCCCCCCCCCCCACATCTTCAGAGATTTGCACAAGAGAGCCTTCAGCAGTCCCCTCTCCCAGCTATCCTCAGACTCGTGAAACCAAACAACCCAGGTGTACATATATAGTGGGTGTTTGTTACAGCTCTCCCGGTGACCTCAGTAAGTGGCCCAGGTGAAAGTCAGAGCTGTGGCAGATGCTGGAGCCAGAACACATGCGCTCCAGCCTTTTGACCTGAAAAACAGGGACATCGGGGCCGGGGCGGCAGCTCTGTGGATAGACTAAGGTGAACCCAGCTATCCAATACCCTTCACCCCCGCCCTTCCCTTCCAATAAGATTTTACTCGTGACCAATACCACTCCTGAGGTGGGTAATACCAACTTCCTTCTACACCATAGATGAAGGGAGGAGACTTGCCTAATTAATTTGTTTTGTTTTGTTTTGTCAAGGTAGGGTCTCACCCTAGTCCAGGCTAACCTGGATCTCACTCTATAGTCCCAGGCTAGCCTCAAACTCACAGTGGTGGTTTTCTCCGAGCTCTGCCTCCCAAGTGCTGGGATTAAAGGCACCCTTTGCCCAATTAGTGCATGTGTGTGTGTGTGTCCAAGTATTTGAGTGTGGGTATGCCATGTCATACACGTGGAGGTCAGAGGACATCCCGCAGTGTTGGTCTTCACCTTCCACCTTGTTTGAGGTAGAATTTCTGTTTGTGGCAGTGTCCACCAGGCTAGCTGGTCAGCTCGCCTCTAGGAATTCTCCTGTCACCACCTCCCTTCTCCAGGCGGAAGCACTGGACTGACAGGCCCTGGTTTCTCTGTAGGTCCTGGGGACACAGGCAGACTCGGAGCCTCACCCTTTCACAGGGAGTGCCTTACCTGCGGAGCCATCTCCCAACCTGTCTTTTGGCTCTGCAGCAGGAGGGAATGAAGTCACATCAAAGGAAGAACCAGCCACCCAATCTTGCAAGTCCAAAGCCCTAGACCCAGCAGGAAACTGTAGACCTCTCAGGGGGCTTTCTCAATGACCCCAAAGAGCCCCCACCCTCTAAAAGCCAACCCTGAAGCCAAGTTCCCTAACACCCCCAACAGCGGGGCTGCATGAACTTTCCCCAGGTGAGTTGAGGGGGAAATTCAATCCTGTTTCCTTTTCTTTGCACTTGCCAAAAACATGTTTGCTCCCAGAAGGCTGAGAGGCCCACAAGGCCTTGGCTGCCTCGGTTTCACATAATTGACTTTCAAAGCCTGTCTCTGGGTGAGAGGTTAGAACCTGAGGACTTTGCCAGGGACAGGGGAGGTGCCCCGGCTCTGTGACAGGACAGGTGCCTTCCGCAGTGACTCCCGGGCTCCAGCAGCCCCTCCTCTGCCCCAAGCCTTTCCTCCAGCTGGCTGTTGTGGCCTTGACTCACAGTGGGGGTTGACCAGCAGTAAGTGGCGCCCGTGGCACTACAGGGCAGTGGCCCTCCCAGGCATGTCCACCCACGCTCTGGCCCTTCTGGGGCTGATAGGGATCATAGGTCACCCCTGTCCCAACAACTTTTCTGGGGAGCCCTTATGTTCCTGTGGGCTACAGAAAACTCAGGATCTCCCCTACACCACAGCTGAGCTGCCAGCACAGGTTTAGGAGGACACGACGGTGGACTTACCGCTTCATCCTGCATGCAGAATTTAAATTAATTAACTTTTTTTGATAGGATCTCACATAGTCTAGACTGACCTCGGACTTTCTATGTAGCTGAGGATGACCATAGACTTCTGATTCTCCTGCCTCCGCCTCCCTGAGTGCTATATTATAAGCATGGGTCACTATGTCTGGTTTGTGTGGTGCTGGGGCTCAAACCCACGGCTACAAGCATACTAGGCAAGAACTCTACCCACTGAGCCACACCGCCAGCCCGATTTGTTTTTGTTTTTGTGGTTGTCTGTTTCTGTTTTTAACAACAGGGCCTCAGTATATACCCCAGGCTGGCCTGCAACATGCCATTCTCTTGCCTCAGCCTCCCAAGTTCTGAATTGACAGTCAGGCCTTAGCTACCACACCGACTACAGAAGGATTGGAAATGAGTAACCACTGGCACGCCTGGGGGAGAGAAGCTACAGGTGAGTCATCTTCTGGATTTCGCTCAGGAAATCCACCAAGGCCACGCAGACACCAGCTCTCCAAGCCCAGGCACAAGCCCATCCTGACTTTCTACCACCTCCGAGGTGGCCAGAGACCTGTAAAGGACATGCGCCGTGGTTGTAACTGTGTTGTCAGGGACCCAAACCTGAGAGAAGGGCCACTGCTAATGGAGTCAGCACCCACCCAGCACCCACCGTGCTCAGGCTCTGCTAAACTGTGTGGTGGTATGATGTCCTCTACTTTCCCAACCAAGCCGTCGGGTGAACACACGCCGCACGCCAGGGGATGGAAACACAATGGGGAAGACAATGTCATCTTCCCAAGGATACACAACAGAGTCAGGCTCGGGATCTGGGCCTAGCTGATGCCAGGACCTGAAAGGACCAGCCCCGCACACTGTCACGCTTACAATCATCGGAGTCAAGAGATGGCGTTCCCTACTGGACCCTGTTCAAAGGCTCGCAAGTCCCCTGGAAAAGCTTAACACATTCTCCTCTTTCCCACTTGGGCTCTGGGCCTCACTGTCCTCTGTCTAGAAGGGGATCAAGGGACAGAAGGGAGGAAGGGAAGAAAGGCAGAAGGAAGGGTAGGAAGAGGAAAGAGATCAACCAGGTTTCTCAGTGTCCAGCTTAAATTCCAAGCTTCAGTTTCACATGATGAGGAAAGAATGATGAGGAATGAATGATGAATGAACGAATGGAGGTACTGAAGGAAAGCACAATTTCAAACTCCATCCCTTCGAACAGGTTTCTAATTAGGGCTGGAGAGATTGCTCAGTGGTTAAGGTACTTGTCTGCAAAGCCAAATGACCTGGGTTGGATTCCCCAGTACCCACGTAAGCCAGATGCATAAAGTGGTGCATGTTTGCTCGCAGTGGCTGAAGGCCCTGACGCACCTGTTCTCTGTCCCCCTTCACGTCTGTATATCTTTGCTTACCAATAAAAATAATTTTTAAAAACATTTTTTGGCTTTTTTTTCCAAGATAGGGTTTTACTCTAGCTCAGGTTGACCTGGAATTCACTATGTAGTCTCAGAATAGCCTTGAACTCATGGTGATCCTCCTACCTCTGCCTCCAGAGTGCTGGGATTAAAGGTGTGTGCCTCCATGCCTGGTATTTTATTATTTTTTTAATTTTTATTTTATTTATGAGAGGGAGAGAGGGAATGGGTGCACCAGGGCATTCAGTCACTGCTAATGAACTCCAGAAGCATGCGACACCTCATAAATCTGGTTTATGTGGGTCCTGAGGAATCGAATCTGGGTCCTTTGGCTTTGTAGGCAAGCACCTTATCTGCTAAACCATCCCTCCAGCCCCATTTTTTGCTTTTTAAAAAGTTTTATTACCGGGCATGGTGGCACACAACTTTAATCCCAGCACTTGGGAGGCAGAGATAGAAGGATCGCCTTGAATTCGAGGCCACCCTGAGACTACATAGTGGATACCAGGTCAGCCTGGGCTAGAGTGAGACCCTACCTCAAAAAAAAAAACAAAAAAAATAAAATAAAATAAAGAAAGAAAAAAGGAAAATATAGTTTTATTTATTTATTAGAGAGAGAGAGAATGGGCACACCAGGGCCTCTAGCCACTATAAACAAATTCCAGACACATGTGCCACCATGCGCATCTGGCTTACATAGGTACTGGGGAATCAAATCTGGGTCCTTGGGCTTTGCAGGCAGGCATCTTAATGGCTAAGCCATCTCTTCAGCCCAAATAAAATATTTTTTTAAAGGTTCCTAGCCCAGTGTGGTGGCATACTCCTTTAATCCTGACACTCAGGAGGCAGAGGTAGGTGAACCACTATGAATTTAAGGCCACTGTGAGACTGCACAGTCAATTCAAGGTCTGCCTGGATGAGAGTGAAGCCCTACTTTGAAAAAAAAAAACAAGATAAAAAATTAAATAATAATAATAAAGGTTCTTAATTGGATGCCCCCAGTGAGTGTTCCCTAGCACATCCTGGGGTCATCTTTGTACCCTTGTTGGAGACAAGGATGAGGTTCAGAGAGGATGAAGGACTGCCCAGCTCCTGTCCCACACTGTGGAAGTGCTTACCTTAAACCTGGGAGGAGGGCTGGAGAGATGGCTTAGCGGTTAAGCGCTTGCCTGCAAAGCCTAAGGACCCCGGTTCGGGGCTTAGTTCCCCAGGACCCACGTTAGCCAGATGCACAAGGGGGCGCACACGTCTGGAGTTCGTTTGCAGTGGCTGGAAGCCCCAGCGCGCCCATTCTCTCTCTCTCCCTCTCTCTCTTTCTCTCTCTCTCTCTCTCTCTCTCTCTCTGTCACTCTCAAATAAATAAAAATGAACAAAAAAAAATTTAGAAAAAAACCCGGGAGGACACTAGAGCTCCCTGTCCTCTCTAACCCACCCACACAGGTGGCTTCTCTGGTCCCCGAACACACACTCTGACATTTGGCAAGGCATCCACTGCTGTCATTTAGTCCCAGAGCAGCCCTCAAAGAACCTGGGCACAGGCTGAGACTATTTTGTGCTCAAGCTGGGGCTCAAAAATCACGCAAGGCAGGAGCTAGGGAGATGGCTCAGTGGTTAAAGGCACTCACATGTAAAGCACGTCAGCCCAGGTTTAATTCCCCAGCCACCCATGTGAAGGATGGACAGGCATTTTTTTTTTTTTGTAGTGTCAAAACCTGGCACACCCATACACACCACACACATACTCCACACACACACACGTGCAAATAAATGTTCTTAAAAATTAAGCAAGACGCCCTCCCAGCTCCAGGATAAGGGCTACTCCTCCCTTGAAAATGCACTTTGATTTCAACATGGGCCACAGTGTAAGCCAGTCAAGTGTCCCGTGTCCCTAAACAAACAGGAGGCCACTTAAGCCCCACTCCGATGCCCTCCACCCACTCCTGCTGCTTGAAGCCTGGGCAGAGGGCAGGGCCGTGTCTTTGTCCCTGGGTAATTAATCGTGGTAATAAGGGGCTGAGCTGAGCTTCAAAGACTCGCTGAGCTGGGAAAGCCCAGCTCCAGTGTGCAGTCAGGAAGCCTGTGCAGTCCACAGGGTTCCTTGGACAACAAGCACCCATGCTCAAAAGAGCCCGTGTGGACCAGCCAGACTCTCCGCGCACAGTTCCCCACCACCTGCAGTGTGCCCTGACTCTAGGGATGAGAAGATCTGCCCAGAGAGGTGGTTTCCTGCCCGAATTGGCAGAGCAAGGGCTGAGCTGGGACAGTGCCACGACCCACAGAGGCCTGGAGGGACAGTGGGGACAGCTCATTTACTTCAGCCTTCCCATAGGGGAGATGGGGTTGGAGCGACACCTGCTCCAACAGCCTTAGGCCCTGTGCTGCAAGGGCTGGGCCAGAGCAGATCAGAAAGTCTGTGAAAAGCAACAGGAAGTACAATTTGAAAAGATCAAGGCGAACTCAGGCCCAGCCTGGTGGCTCATGCCTCTCATCCCAACACGCTGAAGGCTGAAGCAAAAAGATGGTGAGTTCAAGGCCAGCCTGAGCTAGAGTGAGACTCTGTCTCAAAAAGCTTCCTCCCTAAATGGGCATGGTGGCTCAAGCCTTTAATCTCAGCACTTGGGAGGCAGAGGTAAGATTGCCGTGAGTATGAGGCCAACTTAAGACTACATAGTGAATTCCAGGTCAGCCTGGGCTACAGCAAGACCCTACCTCAAAAACCTTTAAAAAAAAAAGGGGGGGGGGCCGGGGCTGAGAAAATGGCTTAGTGTTTAAGGCATTTGCCTGCGAAGCCTAAGGACTCTGGTTCAATTCCCCAAGACCCACTTAAACCAGATGCACAAAGAGGCTCATGTGTCTGGAGTTCGTTTGCAGTGGCTGGAGGCTCTGGCATGCCCATTTTCTGTCTGTCTCTTCCTCTCTCTCTCTCTCTCAAATGAATAAGTAAAATATTGAAGAAAAAAAGGCCAGGCGTGGTGGTGCACGCCTTTAATCCCAGCACTCGGGAGGCAGAGGTAGGAGGATGGCCGTGAGTTCAAGGCTACCCTGAGACTCCATGTTGAATTCCAGGTCAGTCTGGGCCAGGTCAGTCTGGCCAGAGTGGAGACCCTACCTCGAAAAAAAAAAAAAAAAGAAAAGAAAAAAAGAAAAAAGAAAAAGAAAAGCTCCCTCCCTTAAAAAAAAATAAAAACTAAATCCGAAAGCCTGACTGTTCACAGCCTTGGCACAGCCTAACATGGTGATTCTTTCAAAAGAACTACTTGGAGCTGGGCGTGGTGGCGCACGCCTTTAATCCCAGCACTCAGGAGGCAGAGGTAGGAGGATTGCTGTGAGTTCGAGGCCACCATGAGACTCCATAGTAAATTCCAGGTCAGCCTGGGCTAGAGTGAGACCCTACCTCAAAAAAACCAAAGGGGGGAAAAAAAAGAACTACTTGGGCTGGGGAAATGGCTTAGTGGTTAAGGCATTTGCCTGCAAAGCCTAAGGATCCCAGTTTGATTCCCCAGGACCCACATAATACAGATGCACAAGGGGTAACAAGCATTTAGAGTTAGTTTGCAATGGCTAGAGGCCCTGGCATACCCACTCTCTTTCTCTATCTACCTCTTTCTCTGTGTCTGTCTCAAATAAATAAGTAAAATATTTTTAAAAAGAACTACTTATTTATTCATTCTTTTGCTTGTTTATTTATTATTTGAGAGAGGATATGGGCATGCCAGGGCCCCTGCTGCTGCAAACAAGCTCCAGAGGCATGTGCCATGCTGTGTAGCCGACTCTACTGGGGAACTGAACACTCGGCCTTTGCAAGCAAGCACCTTTAACCCCTGAGCCATCTCCCCAGCCCCTGAACATGATGACTCTTCCACTGAACCTTTGCCTGTCGGGCCCTTTCCAGAACAGAGGACCTCTGAGGTCAGGGCTATGCCCACACAATCCTCTGCTTTTACCCCTTGCTTGGCATTGCCCGTGTTAGGCTAAGATGTGTCGGTCAGCTCACAGTCTCTCATCAATGACTGTGATTTCCATCACCGCACCCCATGCCCCTTCTCTGTCTTGACCTAGGCACAGACCTTTCCATCTAACCACTGGCCATGCCCGGGGAAGCCACTGTCATTCTCGTGATTCATCAAATCCTTATGAAACCAGTGCTCTGTGTTAGAGGTGGCCAGCAGGGCCAGGGAAGGGAGACCACCTTCTCATTTAGGGGTTCGCTGTCCTAACTCTCTCTACCTCCTCTTCATCCTCTGTCTCTCTCTCTCTCTCTCTGACTCACAGGCTGCCTCCCAGCTCCCTTCTGTTTTTTCATTCAGGATTCCTGAGCTCCGGAGCTGGCTTGTTTATAGTCCTGCTGCCTTGTGTGCTTGGTCTTGTTCAGGTCAGCTCTCTGGGGCTGGGGGAGCTTTTGAAAGTGCTAAATACAGGTTACGGGGGTCAGGGGTCAAAGCCCTTCCTCAGGGGAAGTTTGGCTTGAATCATCCATGAAACAGCAGCTCTTCAGTGGGGGTGCTGAGGCGGGAAGCAGAGATTTCTTAAGTTACAGTGAGTCTACCACCACTTTCCCCCACCTGGTGCCTCCTCACCACACCGCCCCCACCACCTTGGTCTCTGGTGGCATCTGGATTTTCCGTTTTCTTTCGTCCCAATCTCATCTTTAAACCAGAAGACACGAGGGGGCTGGGGCAGAGCAGAGACAGGGCAGGCCTGGATACCCCACATTTGCTGGGGTCTGCTTTGTTCTGGGCCTGTGGCTTTGAGCCATGGCTCCTCCCCTCTGCTGGCTATGGGGACCTGGCCACAACCATCCAGCTCTCAATCAGCAGAGCTATGATTTGAACGCAGGCTGGCCTGTACCAAAAGGGCCAAAGATGGGGTGAGGTTGAGATTGCCTCACTGACTGAACCCCATGGGTCTAAGGGACTGATCCTCACACCCACAGCAGTGCAGCCATGGATCCAAGTGGCATGAGGCTCAGGACTTTTCATGGGCCAAATCAGGAGAAATAAGTACAAGGGGACAGTCCCCACAGGGTCCCCACCAGGAAAGGCTCCTGCCCAGGCTGCTGTCCCCATGGCCCTTTCTCTCCCATGCAACAGCCCTTTTCCCAAGGAGAGACCACAGCCCCGCAGATGAGTGCAAACAGCCTCCCTGGCATACCCAGGAGTGGGCTTTCTGGGGATGAAGGCTGTTGCTTCAGTGTGAGCGCTCTAGCCATGGTCACCAGGGACAGACACCCCCTTGAGGCTCCCTAAGCACTGGAATGAACACAGTTTGGGGTGGGATGGGGGTGCGGTATAGAGGAGAAGGGAGGTCTCAGAGAGGAGAGGGCTTCAACCCTCAGGAGAGATAGGCTGCTCCCTTCCCTTTCATTGCTCACGGGAGGTTCTAGATTCAGGGAGCATTTGCTGAGCACCTCCTCTCCATATCCTGTTCTGACCCTGAAGCTGGGGGATCGCTATTACCACTCTGTTAACGAAATGCACTTGTCCTTAAAGACCCTGGAGACTCAGAAGGAAATACACCCATATGCACACTCATGCACACACTGAATTGTGCACACACATGCACACAGGTGTGCGTGGCATCTATCCCACCTGGGCTTCTCCACCCAGCACTTTAGCCCACAATGGTGATGGCTCTCTAAAGTCCTTCTAGATCTCCCACAGCCTTGCCAACATGCATCATAGGATCAGGCTTCTGGCAGACCCCTCCCCCTTAGGCTAGCCCCCACCACCACCAGCTCCCACTGGCCCCATGAGAAGCCACCATACCCAGAGAGAGGGCTGAGAGGTGCCTTTGGGTCCACCCCATTCTGAGCATGGCAGGGTGAGGCCCCGGGCTATGTCTCAGGCTGCTGAGAAATGTGCATTCACTCTCCTGACTCCATTTCCATCCATGATGTGGGGACAGAGGATCCCTAGCCTGATGTCAAAGGCTGCAGGAGGGAAGACATATGTAAGTTCCCATTCCCACAACCACATCCATGCACTTGGACCAGAATAGACAGAGGCTCTGGAACTATCTCCTCAATACTCTCCAGAAATACCCACCCCACCCCACCCCACCAGAGTCCCCTCAAGACACAGGCAGCTGAGCAGCTTAACATATGGCTCCAGGACCTTTGTGGGGGGAAGGGAGGGTGGCGGGGGGGGGGTGCTGGAGGGGCAGGTGGGGGCAGGGAAGGGAGGAGGAGGAGGAGGGTGTATTTAAGAAAAAAAGACAACCCACACAAAACCAACAGAATCGCAGCCGATTATTCCTGTGGCTACAGATGCGCATTAATGCAGAAGTGGGGGGACGCAGTTCTGGGCCAAAGAGAAACGGCGCGCAGCTCCTTTTAACAAGCCGTCGTCTGGCTTGATCTTGTCACTCTGAAGAGGGCCATTGAGAGGTATTCATGCGTCGGCCCTGGGGGGACAAAAGGGCCCAGTATATATACTGACTGCTCAGTTGCCTGCGGCCCTGGGGCCTTTGTCTAACCTCTCCTTAATAAACTTTCGGGGAAGAGTTCATCAATCCTCTTCAATAGCTGATGTTCTCATTTTCTACGAGAGGAGAAAAATAGCAGAAGGCTGGCGTCTTTTTTTTTAAGGGAGCATTCTCAATAAGAGGGGGGAAGGGGAGAGAGAAAGAGCCAGAGCCTGTAGACACCCCACTTTAAAGGGAAAAAGAACACACTGCAAATCCTAAAAGGGAACCTAGACAAAACCGCTATTCATGGCAGCTGGATACTGTCTCCAGCCCTGGAGTGAGCAGGCACCTCAGGCAGCAGCTTAGGAGGGCAGGAAGGCCGCCTCCGGGCTCTGCAGACTTGAGGCTCCAGAGGAGATTCTCGGAGAAGAAAAGTGAGACTGGGAAAGCATCAGCCCTTCTTACAGCTGTTCTTTCAGACCCGGTGTCTATGAGCAATAAGCACTATTTAAAAGCTACAGAAGATGGGGCTGTGGAGATGGCTCAGTGGTTAAAGGCACTTGCTTGCAAAGCCTGCCAGACTGGGTTCAATTCCCCAGTACCCATGTAAAGCCAGATGCACTAAGTGGCACATAGATCTGAAATTCCTTTGCAGTAGCAAGAAGCCCTGGTGTATCCATCCTCCCTATCATCCTTCCTCCCTCTCTTTCTCTCTGCAATAAATAAATTTTTAAAATAATTTTAAAAAATTAAAAAATATTTTAAGCAGTAAGAGCTAAGGGTGGGACTGGTGGAGCACACCTTTAATCCTAGCACTAGGAGGATCGCCATAAGTTTGAGGCCAGCCTGCGGCTACAAAATGAGTTCCAGATCAGCCTGGGCTAGAGTGAGACCCTGCCTAAAAAAAAAAAAAAATCCGAAATAAATAAAAGCTAGAGATGTCTTGGGGGGACATTTTTTTTTCTCTAAATGGTTTTCCCTTTTTAACATTTTATTTTATTCTTTGATTTTTTTTCGAGTTAGGGTCTTGCTCTAGCCCAGGCTGACCTATTATAGTCTCTGGGTGGCCTTGAACTCATAGTGATCCTCCTACTTCTTCTTCCTGAGAGCTGGGATTAAATGTGGGCACCAGCCTGGCTTTATTTTTTATTTATTATTATTTTTGTTGTTGTTTTTCAAGGTAGGATCTTGCTCTAGCCCAGGCTGATCTGGAAGTCACTATGCAGTCTCAGGGTGGCCTTGAACTCATGCTGATTAAAGGTGTGCACCACCACACCTGGCATAATATTTTATTTTTATTTACTTACGAGAGAGAGGGAGAGAGAGAGAGAGAGAGAGAGGGAGAGAGAGAGAGAGAATAGGCACACCAGGACTTCCAGCCACTGCAAATGAACTCCAAACACATGAGCCATCATGTGCATCTGGCTTAGGTAAATTCTGGGGAATTGAACCTGGGTCCGTAGGCTTTGTAGGCAAGCACCTTAACTGCTAAGCCATCCCTCCAGCCCTGGTTTTCCCTTTTTATGAGAGCTTCCCTACTACTGCCAGGGCTCATTGGCCCAAGGCACCATGCGTGTGTTCATACCAGATAATGCTGAGCTATTTCAAACTGGCCTGGTGTTTCCTTTGCTAAAAACACTTCTGCTTCTAAAACCCCCTGGGGTCCTTCACTCTTGGGCCGAAGTGGGGCTCAAGACCTAGAACCACTCTTGGAAGACCCACTCTTTCTCTATCTCCAACCCATGCTTCTCATCAAAGGAATGGGATGTAGACAGGTCCTCTCCCAAATTTCATGCCATGAGGTGGGACGGGGGAGACCCTGAGAAGAAGCTCTTTCTAGTGTTTACTCCCTGTAGTAGCACAGGGACTGTGGGAGTAGGATGAGGAGAATGCCTCTCTGGTTTGGGTCTCACTCACTGCAGGTCTGCAGTTCACACAAGCACACTGCCACGGGGGGAAACTGAGCCTCAGAGAAACCTAAAACCTCACAGTAGGATGTTGAAGCTTAAGTTCCATTTTTATCACATCCAAACTTCAAAGTTCTAGGCCAAGCTGCCTCCTACACTTTAAAGTGACTCCTCACCACAGCAGTCACAGCAGCTGCCCCGTGGTACACTGGAAAGGCAGCGAGCCGGGGCTGGGATGCGCAGCTTAGTGACAGAACACTTGCCTCGCATCACTGAGACCCTGGGTTCGACACCCACTATGGCAAAATCTTTAAAAAGGCAGCCAGCTGTTGTCATAAATATTTTTAATATTCTGTCTTCCATCAACCCAGTGAGATGGGTCCCACTGTTACAGCACCTATATTACATATGGGGAAAGTGGAACCCAGAGAAGGAATGGGGCAGCGTCAAACATCCAAGAGGGCAAAACCAAAGCCAAACTCCAAGGTCTGACTCTGGAGCCCCCCAGAGCCTCATCCCTGCCTTGTCCTGCCTTTGGTAACCAACAGATGGGAGGAAGTAAGGAAATGGATGAACCAAATGGATGTGACTCCTGGCCCTGCCAAGCCTGGGCTGGGTCTCCCAGGGCCTGGCTCAGCTCTGCGGTGCACGCTCCCGGATGCGCGTGCACACACGCTGCACGCGCACACCCCTCTCTCCAAGTCTCCCCAGTGGCTCCAGTTCAATGCTTGACAGGCCTAATGAGTGTTGACAAGTTTAATGAGTTTGTTTTAAAGAGGGGAGGGGGAACCTGGTCAAGTTGAGATTTCCGAGTCAAATGAATTAGCAGAGGCCGCCAGACTTCAGCTGACAAGCCTGGAAACCCTCCCGGAACCTGCAGCCTGGAGCCACGGACCCTGACTCCTCTCAATGGGAGCCGGGCCCCAAGCCAGACCCGGGAGACTCTAGGGGTTTCTGAGCAGCCCTCGGGTGCCTGGGTCCCTCCGCTACCTGTCTCTCCTCAGCCAGCCCCCTCCCTGCAGCCCACCCCCGTGGGCCCCCCTTCTGCCCAGCTCTCCTCCCCCACTGAGTCCCCAATGAGAAATTTGATTCAAACCCGGTTTGGCACTTGTTTGCATACTGATTGCGTGGTAATTAAGTGGCTTCATCTGCGGAGGGGACTCGCCACCTGCATTTCTGAGCTCCATAGTCACGGGCTGGGACCCGCCACAGCCCTTGTTTCTGACCGTGGAAACTGGTATCCGGGGAGACCAGCATCTGGCTGCTAGAAGGGAGCTGCGCTGTCTTCTATTAACACAGCAGTCTTTATTTCTTTTCCAGTGAGTGGTGGGGTGGGCAGGGAAGGCGTCTGCAGGCATCTGAGACAACTCCAGATAAAACAGCAGAGTTAAAACTGCCAATAATTATGCCCCCAATTAAAGGAAGACTGATGAGACTCTGGACTCTGAGTTAATGTCAACACCAGCACTATAGGCACCCGTCAAGCAAGATTAGTTCTCTTGATCAGCCTCTCCCGAGCTAACCTGGGGTGACATCAGACACCTTCTTCACCTCTGGCCCTGAGAGTCTGGGCTGAGTCATTCTCATTCTCTGATCCTTGGCTGTGTTATCATCAAGTGGGGTCACTCAAACCTCACCTTCAAGGAGCTGTGAGGGATAGCAACCGTGCCTGGCACACAGAAATCCACCACTGTCCTAAGTTTCTGGCCAGAGCTGCATCCCGGTTGGGAGTGAGCATGCTCTGTTCATCTGTGGCTTTTTCCTCCTGCCCCTCGTCCACTTGGGTGCTGAGGATGGTAGCCAGAGGCAAGCCCTGCCGGCTCCTCCACCCCCACCAACCCCAGCTTTTCTTATTACTGCCTTGCAAATTAGTCCAGGTGACCTTCTAGAGCAGTCAGTCTATTCTATTCTTTCCTTCCACTAGCCCAGGTAGCCAATGACAATCTGACATTCGCAGGTGGCACCTGCCACCTTAGCTGTCACAGAGGGAGAGAGAAAGTAAAGATAAGGGGAGGAGAAAGCAGTTGGACCTGTCTGGGTTGATCCCCCACTTCCCGCCCAGCCCTGCCCCAGGATCCTGCCCAGGATCTCTGATAGGATCTTGCTAGCAGCCCAGAGTAACCTCAAACCACTCTGTCCATCGTCCAATCTCAGCCTGACTGCTGGGATTGGGTCAGGTTTTGTCATTTGATCAATGTTCTAGAGAATAGTTGGAGCTGGGTCATAGGACCCAGCTGAGACCCTGGCCCCAGCCACCTACCCGAGGTGTGACTATTTCCTGGTTCTTTTCCCTGGAGAGGTGTCTCTCCTCTTCCCTAAGTATTCCCTGTAATCTACGGTCTAGGGCCATACTTGTGTGAAGCAGTTTTTCTAGGGAGAATTTCTGTACAGACGCATTAACGCTCCCAGCTAGGAGCTCAGAGTCAGCATAAGGGGGAGGGCGAGGGGGCGAGGGGAGTCGGGGGTCACTTGGAGTCAAGTGGGCCAACTGTGACCCGCCTCGCTGGACAGAGCTCTGTGTTACCCTGGAGAATTCTTTACTTCCTAGGTCTCCATTGTTGAGACTGCAGCCAGCTGCAGGCGGGCGTTAATCTTTGGCGTGTTTGCAGTCCGCTGAAAGAAAGGCCCTCGTGTGATGGGGCTGGGCTAGAGGCCGGGAAGGAGCAGGGGCCCGAGAAGCAAGAATGAAGAAGGGACTCGCATGTGGTTGCACACACGTTCCCCAGGCCCTGCAGCATGGCAGTGGCACTCCACGCTGGCATTTAAGCTTGTTGTTGCCACTTAAATCTTCCTTGGGGAGCAGAGAGGCTGGACTCTGAAGGCAGCCTCAGTTTACCTTCTTGGCTAAGCCAGTTACAGCGAGGCAACCAACTCAGATGCTGCTGTGTCTCCGGTTCCCTATCTGTGAATGGGGGAGGGACTTTCAGGGCCGTCGCTAAACCCATAGACCGGCACCAGACAGGGCGGGATGCACAAGTCACCAGAGTACACATGTCTTTTGTTCAGCAGCTACACAACACATTCTCACTCAGCCAGCACACTTCCTAGCACAAGGACACGCCACGCACATCAACAACCAAAGACAGCTGCTGGCTCCAGCCTAACTGGAACCAACTGTGCTTGCTTCCTTCCTGATGCCTCAGATACAAGCCAGCGCAGACCAGGTGTGCACAGGACAACAAAACCCACGCGGCACCGAACTCTCCCTCCACGGGGACTGTGACATCTACCTTCCAGCTCTCCCAAAGCCACTCAAATGATTCCTCCAGTTACAATCCCAAATGCAAATCAGCCACGTGGGCTGTCCAGCACCCCATCAGACAGTCAGTCAATGCTCTAAAAGGTACAACCCCTTCCCCGGAGACCCCATGAGCTAGTAGATGATGTGGCAAAATCAAATGCCGACAGAAAAGGCAGCGTCATGAGGGAAAGTTACTGGCCCGGCCCTTTGCTGCAGGTGTGGTTCTAGGTAACTAAGAGAATCTCTGTGAGCTCTGGGAGTTTTGTTTTTTGTTTTGTTTTTCACTCTAGTCCAGGCTGACCTGAAATTCAGTATGTAGTCTCAGGCTGGTCTCAAATTCAAGAGAGAATGGGTGTGCCAGGGTCTCTAGCCACTGCAAACAAACTCCATATGCATGCACCACCTTGTGCCTCTGGCTTATGTGGGACCTAGAGAGCTGAACCCGGATCCTTAGGCTTTGCAGGCAAAGTGCCTTAATCACTAAGCCATCTCTTCAGCCCTATAAATTTTTGTTTGTTTGTTTGTTTGTTTTTGTTTTTCAAGGTAGTGTCTCTAGCCCAGGCTGACCTGGAATTGACTATGCAATCTCAGTCTTTACTTTTTTAATAATCCCCCTTCAAGGAAGACTTGGTGAATTCGTTCTTGTAAAGTACTGAACCTAGCGTTTCACATGCATCCTGTTCTCCACTGGCTCTTGTCTTAGGGTTTTATTTTTTTGTTTTGGGCTTGGGATGGTTTCTTGAGACAACCTCTTTCCATGTAGTCCAGGTTGTCTTGAACTCATGATCCCCCTACCTCAGTTTCTCCAGGGCTGAAACTGGGATTACAGGCATGTACCACCATACCCAGCTAGCAGATGCTGCCTCCTTCCTGCCTTCCAGGTCTGAGGTCGAAAGAGCACTTTCTCACATAAAGGGTAGAGAAAGGAAGGGAGGAGGATACTTAATAGGTTGATATTGTATATATGTAATTACAATGATTGTAATGGGGAGGTAATATGATGGAGAATGGAATTTCAAATGGGAAAGTGTGGGGGTGGGGAGGGAGGGAATTACCATGGGATATATTTTATAATCATGGAAAATGTTAATAAAAATTAAAAAAATTAAAAAAAAAGAAAGAGCACTTTCTCTGCATAGCCCTCCCTGATGCATTACTTCAGGGCTCCTCATCCATGGACCTGGTCTCACCATTCCTCAAGCCCTCATCTGCCTTCTCCTTTTTTTGTAAACTGGCTCACTGTCAGTCTTCCCAGTGGATAAGCCCATGCAGTCGGGGTCCTCTCTCTCTCTTCCCAACCGTGCCTCTACCCCTGATCAGCAACTCATACACAGTAGGTGCTCAATCTATCTGCTGTGGAAATAGTGACAGCCTGAACTCTATCTTCTGCAGGAGGAGTGGGGAAGACGAGGAGGAATAATTGGGTCACACGTGGAGGGGCACTGGTTCTCCTAGCACACCCCATGTGGTTCCAGGACTCCAGCCTTTTCACTGCTCTAGCTGCTTCCTACCAAGAGGCAGGTGAGCCTTGATGCCTTGATGGGTTTACCTGGGTGTTAATCCCCAACAATTCTTCCTGGCCTGACCACAGCACCAGCCTCCATTCTTGTCGTGCGGCTAATTAAGTGCCTAAAATGCCACTTCCCCTTTCAGACCAAGCTGCTTTTCTGCTAGTGGGCAGGTAAAGCCCAGCCTGGTACTTTGAAGCCAAGGAGGCCCGGAAGCCCAGGCAGGTGCACTAGGTGAGGAGGAGGGGAAGCTTGGGGGGGGGGGGGCTTCGAGGGGATAAACACCTGCAACTCTTCTGACCGGGAGGCTTAACTATTTAGGGACCTCAAGCTCTGGCAGTCTCAGTGAGAAGCAGGGGTATAGCTCTGTGGCAGAGCGCTTGCTGCATACAAGGCCCTGGAGTCTACAGGAAAAAAAACAAACAGCTAAGGAGCACAAAAATAAAAATAAAAAGCTAAACCAGGCGTGGTGGCACATGCCTTTAATCCCAGCACTCGGGAGGCACAGGTAGGAGGATCGCCGTGAGTTCGAGGCCACTCTGAGACTCCATAGTGAATTCCAGGTCAGCCTGGGCTAGAGTGAGACCCTACCTAGAAAAACCAAATTAAGTAAATAAATAAATAAATAAAGCACAGTATAACTGAAGACTCAACTCTGAGGTCCATGGCCACCCACCACCTGATAGCTCTGTGGTCACAGGGTAAGTCATGTGGTCCCCTTTCCATCCCCATGTAGATCTATAAGTGGCCTCAGACACACAGTGACGCTCCCTTAGACATAGAGAATCTGTACAGCTCAACCCTGAACCCAGCAAGGTTGCCGCGCAGGGTGGAGATAAATCCTTGTGTTTTAGTTACTACACTTTGTATTATTGAATTTTCACAAATTGTTGTCTTGGGCTCAATTCCCTAACCACCCATGTAAAGTCTGGCCCCAAAAGTAGCCCTAGTGTCTGGCATTCCATTTGCAGTGGCAAGAGACCTTGGCACACCCACACCCACACCCAAAAACAAACACAAATAAAAGCCAATCACAGGAGGGGAAAAAAATCTATTCATGTAGGAAGCCAAGTGTGGTATAGTAATTCCTATTATTCCAGTACTAGGAAGGCAGAGGTAGAAGAATTGCTGTGAGCTTGAGGCCAGCCTGGGCTACAGAGTGGGCTCCAGATCAGTCTGGGATAGAGTGAGACCCTGCCTCAAAAAAAATAAAATAAAATAAAAGAGCAAAAATCTGGGTGTGGTGGCACACGCCTTTAATCCCAGCACTGGAGTGGGGCAGAGGTAGGAGGATTGCCATGAGTTCAAGGCCACCCTGAGATTACATAGTAAATTCCAGGTCAGCCTGCGTTAGAGTGGAACCCTACCTTGAAAAAACAAACAAAAAAAAGAAAGAAAGAAAAACTAAACAGTCCATTTATATTTCAGAGCTCCTGGTGAAATGATGCACATCTGACTTGAGTTTTTTAAAGATTTATTTATTTGAGAGACAGAGAGAAAGCGGGAGAGAGACAGACTGGGTGTGCCAGGGCCTCCAGCCACTATGAACGAACTCCAGACACATGCACCACCTTGTGCATCTGGCTTATGTGGGGCCTGGGTAACTGAACCTGTATCTTGTGGCTTTGTGGACAAGCACATTAATCACTAAACCATTCCTCCAGCCCCAGACTTGAGAATTTATTTATTCATTTATTTATTTATTTGACAGAGAAAGAGGGTGTGTGTGTGTGTGTGTGTGTGTGTGTGTGTGTGTGTGTGAGAGAGAGAGAGAGAGAGAGAGAGAGAGAGAGAGAGAGAATGGGCATACCAGGGCCTCCAGCCCCTGCAGAGGAACTCCAGACACGTGTGCCCCCTTTTGTACCTGGATAACGTGGGTCCTGGTGAATTGAATCTGTGTCCTTTGGCTTTGCAGGCAAATGCCTTAACCACTAAGCTATCCCTCCAGCCCCAGACTTGAGAATTTTTGTCTTACAAGCCTCTGGGGGGGTCAGCCTCATCCATCCCACACAGAGCACTCTCCCTCTTGCCTCCTTTTAACCATGTACTGCCTAAGCAGCAAGTACCTCTTCAGTGTGTTAGCGTACTTGTGGTCAGATCATCCCCATGGCTGGATGGGAAAACCAAGGCACAGGGAAGGAAGGTGACTGCTTGGGGAGCTCCCTGAACCCCAGAATAGCTACAAGGCAGAAGGCTCAAAACTAAGAAGCAAGCTACCAGGCCTTTAATCCCAGCACTTGGGAGGCAGAGGTAGGAGGATCACCTTGAGTTCCAGGCTAGCCTGGGCTACTGTGAGACCCTACTTTGGAAAACAAAATAAAAACAAAACAAAAAACTAATAAGCAAGTGCCTGGAGACCATTTCACAGGGCAGCCAAGAGCCAGGGGACAGCAGGATAGGACGGAGGGCATGGTGCCCTGGCAGCTCGCACTTTCAATCCTGGCTAACAAAATGCAATGCACCCAGTGACTTGAGGAGACTGTTTCATTCAAATGTTTGGCTTGGGTGTTTATTTATTTATTTATTTATTTATTTATTTATTTATTTGAGAGCGACAGACACAGAGAGAAAGACAGATAGAGGGAGAGAGAGAGAATGGGCGCGCCAGGGCTTCCAGCCTCTGCAAACGAACTCCAGACGCGTGCGCCCCCTTGTGCATCTGGCTAACGTGGGACCTGGGGAACTGAGCCTTGAACCGGGGTCCTTAGGCTTCACAGGCAAGCGCTTAACCACTAAGCCATCTCTCCAGCCCGTGTTTTTGTTTTTTGACATAGGATCTTGCCCTAGCCCAGGCTGACCTGGAGTTCACTGTAGTCTCTGGCTGGCCTCGGATACACAGCAATCCTCCTAATTCTACCTCCAGAGTGCTGGGATTAAAGACATATACCATCATGCCAGGCTAAATGCTTGGCCTTTAGGTGGCTGTTTTTGAGACAGGGTCTTGCGCATCTCAGGCTGGCCTTGAACTCAATCTGCAGAGGACAAGGCCCTGAACTTTTCGCCTTCTAGCTTCTCCTTCTGAGTTCTGGGATTGCAGGTGTACACCACTGTGCCCTGTGTACGCAATGCTGGGGGATTGCACTTGAGGCTTACCTGCATGCCAGGAAGACACTCTACCCATTAAACCCCAGCCCTGGTCCCTGGCTTGATGGTCTGGAGTTTGGTGTCTCTATTTTAACTCTGCTCTTGACTTGCTGTGTGGCAAGCCCCTTCTCTCTGAGCCCCAATTTCTCTATCTGTAAACCAGGGTGTTATGGTAAACCAGTGGCTCTCAACTGGGGTGGCCATCAAATGATTCAGGCAGACTACCTCAGATGTTCCTGATCCAAAAAGGGGCAAGAGGATTGCATTTTTTGAAAGTTACTGGATGTCTGTCCAGTAGTCATTTGCCGCCCCTCATGCTCTGTTCTCAGTCTCCTTTCTAGCACTCCAAGTGGACACACTGCCAGTCCCACCCTTAGTTAAGCACAGAGAAGGGTGCCTGCCTTCCACAATCACAGGGAGGGGTCAGGAGGCCAGCACCAGTGTTTGGAGACTGGCTTTTCTTGCATGTTCTTCCAAGGAGATGGCCCAGCCAGGAAAGAAAGTTCCCTAATCTGAGGACTAGAAGGGGAGGGGAATCATTTGTTACTAGATAAGCACAATCACCTTATCTCTAAAGACCAATAACCACAGCCCCAGGGGCTCTGATTCCTGGAGTAAACAGAGCTTCCCTTCACTCCCTCCACAGAAGCCTTAGAGAGCAGCAGGCTCTGATCCTCCCTGGGACAAAGCCCAGCCTCACCAGAATGCCCTCTACCACAGAGGGCCAAGGCTGGCTTAGACTGCTTTCCTGTGCACACCTGCCCAGACTCAGAGCCACCAAGATCCAGGATCACATAGAAGCTTCTGCCCAAAGCTAACAGGTCTCCACCCAACACAGTTCTAAAACCACAGGGCTGAGCCCACCTGACCATTATTCAGACAAAGAGACCAAGGGCCGGAGACTTGAAGATGCTCACCTGAGTGTCCCAGCTGGCTGTGCCCTAGCCAAGGCATCTGCATGAGCCACTGAGGATCTGAATTCCAACTCAGACCAGCCTGGGGCTCTGCCTTCTTGGGTTAATTTATTTCCCTTCTGTCCAAGGGATTTTTCCCAGTGTGAGGAACTATTAAACTCAAGATCCAGTAAGGTATCTGAGGATGCTCAAAGTATGAATGTAGGGTTGCCATTTGGAGCTACAGTGTCTCCTGGGACTGAAGATACAGGATTCCTAGGGGGCTTGCTGGACACTGGGCCACAGCTGTCCAGCTGGAGAAAGCAGAAAAGCGGAGCTAGCTCCCTCCGGGCTTCTGAGGGTCAAGAGTCTCAGGGCTGGAGAGATGGCTTAGTGGTTAAGATGCTTGTCTATAAAGCCGAAAGATGCAGATTCAATTCCCCTGTACCCAAGTTAAGCCAGATGCACAAGGTGGCACATGTGTCTGGAGTTCCTTTGCAGTGGATAGAGGCCCTAGCACATCCATTCTCCCAATCTCTCTCTGTCTCTCTCAAATAAATAAATTAATTTTAAAAAAGAGTATCAGGTTTAAGCAAATCATTTCAGGAGAGGGTCCTCCAACTAGTTCCTTGGGCTAAATACCTCTCTGTGCCTTTGTTCCCCCTCTGTTTTATTTATTTGTTTATTTATGATTTTTTGGTTTTTCAAGGTAGGATCTCACTGTAGCCCAGGCTGACCTGGAATTCACTATGTAGTCTCAGGTGGCCTCGAACTCAAGGTGACCCTCCTACCTCTGCCTCCCGAGTGCTGGGATTAAAGGCGTGCGCCACCATGCCTGGCTCCCCTCTACTTTAAATGGAACGTTAAGGCATGTGCTACAGTAAAAACAAACTGCAGGTATGAGAAAGAGGCTTATTTCACCCCATGCTCTCTGAAAGCTGGACATCTGCAAGCTTGTTATACTCTTACCAAAGAGCCAGATGACCAGTCCCTCCTCTAGCTCACCCCTGCCACTTCCTCTAGACCTCAGCCTTTCCATCTGTGCAATAAGGACCCCAAAGCCCTGTTCACATGTGCCTGTATCTTCCCAGCTTGGAGAAGGATGCCAAGGTCACTGGCAGCCAGCTCCTTACCCTGAGCACCTAATGAAGAGAGAAACCAGAAAGGAACTGCCTCCCGTTTCTCCATCTGCAGCAGGGCAGCCCAGCCCACATTTCCACTGGTCTTCTGCTCTCCACCTCCAGCCCATCTGTACATCTCCCTGTTCCTGGCCACAGCATCAACTCTCTGCCCTCCAGAACATTCAGTGCACAGTCCATCATTCCCTGCTGAAATCCCTCCATGGCTCCCCACTGCCCTTGGAATAAGTCTTAAATCCTTACTTAGCTCAGCCTATAAGGAGTCTATAACCTGCTTTTTCCCCCACCCCCTCTGCCAGCATTGCCTACCATCAGGACCAGCTTAACCAACACAGGTCACCTGAATGGGTGCAGAGCCGTGTATCTGGGGAGCACACCTCAGCCACAAAGGACTCATATGTCTCAAAGGGGTGCTGGGGTGAGGGAGAGGATGCAGTGAGGGCAGTCAGGTGGTTTGGGGAGGGGATGGAATCTGTCTCATAGCTCTACCGCTTCCTCCATACTTACTGGGAGGACGTTTCCCACCATTTTTGGTCCCTAAACAGCATCCGGTTCCACCCTCCTCACCTTGCTTGGTTAAAGCTGCCCAGCCTCTATGTGGAGTGGGACAGAGCCACCAAGATAAGAAAATCACTGCGTTCATCTGACAGCGACTCTTGGATCCCAGAATTGGCTCTAAGTGCTACCTTGTTCTACTAGCCCTCTGAAGGGTGGGGCGCTCTCTCCAACCCATCAAGTCTCTGGTTTTAGGGTTTTACCTCAATCTGGCCCACCTCTGGTGATGGCTATGGAGTTAGAACCTGTGTATCAAAGTCTATACGATTTCCAAATTCAGTGCAAAGCTTCTGACTTGGAAGAGGCCTTGGAGGAAGAAAGGACGCTGGAGGCATCTGAAGGTAATATTTATCCAGCCAGCCAATCTGCCCTCGGCTTTGTGTGGAGTCACCCATCCTCCGCTCGCCTCAGCATCCTCTGAGACACAGAGACAGAGTTTCAGAAGACCTCACTCCAAGATACTGGAGTGTGAAAGACTCCAGCACCCTTTTTCTCCTTTCAGCCTCTTGTATCCTACACTCCTAATTTCAGTCACCTCCTCTCCAGCATCTCAGGGCAGTGGCCTCAGACAACCTGGACAGCCATGGCTTGGGTGACTTCTGGAAGCCCTCCTTAACCAGCTTCCAGCACTCACAAAGGGGAAGCGCGTGGGGACGTGCCAGAGCCGGGTGGCCCAGCTGTTGCCCACGATCCTTCCGCCCTCTGGCCCCTCCCTTGGTGACCAGCCTGGACAGCAGCCCTGCACGCAGCTCAACACAAAGATGTACCCTGCACTGGGGCTTGGCTGGAGAGGGTTTTGTTGGGGGTTTGTGGGCCCGTTTTGTCCTGGGCTCCCGCCCCCTCGAGGCCCTCCCTGGGCTGGCTCCTGACTTCATCCACTAAGTCAATAGCTGGCGCAGGCTGCAGCTTCCCTGCAAAGCCGCCGCCCCGCGCCGCCCCCTGGTTTTCTTCTCGGGATAATGGGGGCTCTTTGTGGCCTAATCAGCCTCCTGGAGGCCAGGAGGCCGGGAGTGCTTCCCCCTAGGCCGTCGGTGGAAATGAAAGCAGGATTAAGGATGGGGCTTGCTCCGCAGCATAGCAAAGAAGCCACCAGGCATTTGCCCCTTCAAAGCCCCTTTGGGGGTTTGGTTACTTTATTTCTAAAATTGTTTGTATTTCTAAAGTGGCCATTGAGGCGCGAGGGAGGACTGCAAGAAAGGGTGGGCGGTGAGGATGAGGAGCAGGGGCCTCGCTCCCGCCTGGGACGCCCGGGCCAGGCTCTAAGCAACTTCCCCTGCGCCTTCCCTCCGGTCACTGCCAACTTGGCTCTTAGGGGCACCAATTAGACAGGGAAACTGAGGCTTGGTCTGGGAAGACACTGTTGCAAGGCTCACTGACAGTAGGCTCTGGGATTCGAATCCATGCCCAGCAGGGAGGGAAAAGTAGAGCTCAGGGGAAGCCCAATGCAGTATTTGCACAGAGATGCTGTCACCCTCTGAGTGGGCCTAGCCACCCCTGATGGTCTCCTGAACTATTCTTGGAAGAGTAAAGCCTCAAAGGCGGTGAGAGCCCTCCAGGGAGGGCAGGTCCGCCCATTCTTCAGGGCTGCTCTTCATAGGTTCATTTGGAGCACCAGAACTGCACGGGCTCGCCTTTATTTAGATTTTTCCTTCCATCCACCAGAGAAGGACAGTCAGACATTGTGACTTTTGCACATTTGGGGGGGGTGCCAGAGGGAAGGCAGAAAAGAGGACACTGGCACGTAAGGTCCCACCCAAATCAGAAGCAAAGGTGTCCTCCAGTTGGTTCCCACCCTCCCCCATTAAAACTTTTCTCTAGCAGAGTTTTGGTGCTAGAAAGGCAAATCAGAATCCAGGAATTCCCACCAAGAAGGGGAGTTGCAATGATGGGAGCTGGGGAGTGCCCTGCCAAGAGAATTGGCTCTGTGGTCACAAGCGAAGTCCCAGAGCTGGAGGTGCTAAAGGTTTCCACTGGAAACAAGACCTTCTAGATGCTTCCTTAAGACTGTGCCCTCCCCACCCCTGTCAGCCCCAAAACTCCCCTGGGAAGCAAACTTGAACTTTGACTTTTGAGTCTATGGAGTGAACCCAGATAAACTCAGCATGGATTTTTAAGACAAGCTTCCTGGAGTCCAGGAGGCTAGACCTCAGACCCGTGGTCTTCACACCACACTCCCCATGGAGCATCTCCGTAAGGCTGCGCTCTCTCCACCTTCCCCAGTCACCCGAATCACTAAGTCCTAAATAAATTCAAACTTGCAGCTGGAGTTGTGGCTGCCCACCTGTCACACAGGCTGAGGCTTGGGACCTTGGAGAGTGACCCTCAGAAAGGCCACCGTCCGCTCCCCTGAGGTTCCACTGGGTTGGCTACCACAAAAAGAACCTCAGAAAAGTTCAGGGTAGAGTTTTTCTTTTTTTTTTCAAGCTTCATCTCTAGTCACCACCCCTTTTTCTGTCCAGCGGGCCTCTTTGATCTCTGGTCAGACAAAGAGTGAAGTCAAGAGGCTCCGGAGCCCCACGGCCCAGCCACTCCTCCCCTCCGCCTCTGCCTTGAACCCACAGTGCCAAGAGGCTGCAGCAGCGGATACCAACAACTCCAGAGGTCAGCTTGGGGGCTGCTCACCAAATTCTGTCTTAGCCCTCAACACACCCTGCTGTGTCTTCGAAAGCACACCATTCACAACCCCCCCCCCACACACACATACACATCCCTTGCACACGGAGATCCAGGTAAACACTAACACATACAATAGAGATAGGTCTGTTTGTTGTGATTGATTTTTCTGTCTCCATTGCATGACTTAGCACCTAGTATGTGCCCAATACATTTACAGAATGAAGGACGAGAGTCGGCTATGTTTACTCTCCAGGGATTTTCCCCCCCCTCTCTCCTTCCATTCTTCAAGCAGTTCAGACAAAATGGGGATGCAGCTCTGTGTAGATTGAGTCCATCCACACAAATGACCACAAAAGGATCCTCCCAACCTCTAAACTAGGGGACGACATCTATTTTGGAAAGAGAAAGCAAGGCCAGACAGCAAACTCTCAGGTCCCCCACGCGAATCTCTTCATCCTAGGCTCTCCTGGGAGAATCAGAAGCCTCCTGGAAGCTACTGGAACTTTCAAGCTCTGCAGATGTGGGGCCCTGAACAAGGTGTGGCCTCAAGAAACCAAATAAATAGCTATTTACAGTGCATTTCCAAATTCTGCCTGTAAGGACACAAGTGAAGGGCCAGGTTTCTGTTGTTTGGGTTTTGGTTTGTTTAAGTTTTACCTAATTCTCAAATGGGTCCAGAATCCCACCCAAAGGAAAGGAACTTTTATCTAAAAGTGTTCACCGGAGGAAACAGGCTCAGAGAGGCTGGCCCAGAAGTCATAATTTGCAGTGCTTGTGGGTTAGGGGTGGGTGTAATTCCTCCAGCCTGACAGATGGAGCAGTTGGGGCACAGGATCGTAGGTCAGTGGAAGGACTCGAACACCCAGATGCGGGGGAAATGATGGGTGGTACTGGACCCAGATCTGCACTCAGCCATCAGTTTGCACTAGAGTGTTGCCCTCCAGTGTTGGCTCTCCCTCCAAACGCGCCTCTCTGCCTGGGAGTGGGGCTGGTGGTCTGCCCACCCGCAGTCCCCACAGGGAGCCCACATCTTAAGAAGGGCAGCCGCTGAACTGGCAGGCGAGAGCCCGGCTCTCGGGGACTTGGAGCCGCTGCTGGCGGGCGGATGAGGCGACACACCGCGCCCTTGGCTGTGCGTCTGGACGCAGCCGCGTCCTGGCTGGCCACGGCCCAGCGCCTGGTGGCATCGCGAAGCCCAGGTCCCCGCCCCGAGTCGGCCTGGCGCGCTGGTCTCTAATTAAGCGGAGCGATTGCAGCGAGCCGCCGGGACCGCGAGGTAATGCGACGAGCCTCCTTTGTGCCACTGTCACCCAAAGCGCTTGTGATCAAAGGGGCGGCGGCAGGAGTCCGCCTCCCACCTTCCCCACGCCGCCCGGGCCTCGCGCGCTCGCGGGACCCAGCGGGCTCTGCTCGCGTCGCGGCATCGGTCCCCGGTCCAGCCCGTCGGCGGCTGTAGTCCCTTTGTCCCCTCGGCTGCTGCGCGCAGCGCCTCCCGCGCCCAGGGTGCACGCTGCTCCGCGTCCCCAAACTCTACGTCCGCTCCCGGCTCGCAATGCCCGCGCGCGCCTGGGCTGCGAACCCTTCCCTCCTTCCCTGATGCTTTCTGCTCCTGTCGCCCAGGCTCTCACCACCGCCCTCTGGCTTTCCCACCCGAACTCAAGGCCGCCCGCGCACTTTCAGGACCCCGCGTCTATGCCTAGGGACTGACCCTCCGCCCCTGGGACACCGGGCCAATTCATTGCAGTAACGGATCTGCCGAGCCCTGTGGGGGCCTCCCGGTCCCTAGGCCGTCCACCCCAGCTCAGATCAGCTGTGGCAGAGGGGACGGGGGCACAAGCACCCAGGACCCTGGAAGGCTCTAGGGAGCTTCCCAGCTGGGCCTGGGAGACGCTCACAACCTCCCCTCGGCCCTCCCGAGGCTGCGGGGGCTCTCAGACTCTTTTCCTCTCCCCAGGGGCTGAAGTTCCGTTGGCAGCCGACCCCGCCTTCGCATCCCTTTCCCCACTCCCCTTCCTTTGGCCCCCACCTCCCCTTTGCCCTCGACCCCTTCCCTTCCTCCTCTGGGCCCCTCCCCGTCTCAGGCTAGGAGTCCCCCCCCCTCTTCTGACTTCATCCCCTCCTAGCCTCTCCCCCACCCCACTTTTGTTTGAAGTTTTGGCAAGATCCATCTACTAATGGCGCAGTTTCCCCCCTTAGGTCACCGTTCTGCCTTGATTCGATTTGGAAGGCGAGTACCCTCTCTCCCCCCGCCTGACCCCAGTGGGGCCAATTCTTCCCCCAGCAGGTCAGAAAGTGCTGACCCAGTTTCCACCTTCCTCCCCACTCCCCTCCCCCACTAAGCAGAGTTTGAGGAGGGGAATAAAAAGGAAGGGCCCAGGAGAACAGAAACTTAGGGGGGCATCCTAGTCTTTCTATGGCCTCTGATGCCCAACTGGGTTTCCTAATTACGCCATTAGTGAAGTGGGAGGGGAAGAAGGAATTTCTGGAATGTGGTCCCCCTTAGTCAAGCCTTCAAGGTCCCAGAATCTCCAGAGAATCTTCCCTTTGGGGTCTCAGTGCAAGAACCCTTCTCAGAAGGCATTGTCTTTCCCGGAATCTTCCAGGACCTTGTACATTTCATGTTTCTGTCACCGTACATTTCATGTGTCTACCCTTAGGTGCCCTTAACCACCAGTCTCCAAAGTGAAGCTGCCTCAACTTTGTTATGGCATAGTGTATGGTAACCTGACAGGGAAGGGCCACCGGGCCCGCGCGCCCTATGTTTTATATAATATTGATATATAATGTAGAGTGGTTGTGTGTCCCGCGACAACTATCACTTTCAGATAGTTTCATTTCTTTAAAAAAAAAAAAAAGCCCAAATAATCACCTCACTACCTCGTGGCTACTGTTACTTATGATTTTAAATCCTTCCATGTAAATTCCACTGAAAATTTGGAAAGCTGTGAAAAGGGAGGGGCGGCGGGTGGGGGAGGTTAATCCGGGTTTAACGCTCGACGTCGTCCCTGGACCCGGGCTAGCCTGATTGCCTTATCGCCACACAACATTTGAGACGCCCATATATATATATATGTATATATATTTTTTAACCCAGCCAAATAGCTCGGAGAGCATCGCAGACGGCCGCGCCTCAGGAAAATGTGTTTGTTATTAATATCTAAATAACTTCCCAATACTGTCTGCTTAAATCTCCCCTCCACCATTGCAAATGATGATGAATTCGTTTGAAGTCTTCCTCCCGTCCGTTCCTCCCACCCCCAGCCTCATCTTTTCAATGTCTCTTCCCTCTCTTCTCTCTTCTTAGCCAGGCTTATTTCAAACTGGTAAATATCTAATTCCTTTAACCGCTGCGCAGCGCACACGAGTCTTTTAGGTACAAACGTCTCGCAACAGCCTGGTGCGCGGCGGGGCGCGCCCGGAGGTGAGCACCGGCCCCGCGCGCTCGCAGCGGGGGACCTCCCCCCACTCGCTGGCCCCGACGGCGCCCCAACCTTCCTCCGGGAGGGATCCGAGCTGCTTTCCCGGCGCGCCCCAGGGGACCGGCTCGGGCTGTCCCTCCCCGTGGAGTTCCCGAGGTCCCCGGGCACCGGCACCGGCCAGACGCGCTCCTGCGCCCGGAGGCCGCGCAGCCCTCGGCGGGCGCCCTGCGCTCTACGGGGCGGATCATTACGCTGTGATCGCCTGTTCTCCCTTGTTTAAAGTTTGTTTTCTGAACGTCTTCTATTAGATTATGCTCGTTCATTTCCCCCTCCAACCTTATCTCCTCGTGTCTCTTCTCTCCTGGCCCGTCACACTCGATTTAAGCGCCAGTTTATCTGGCAAACAGTTTGCGGACTTTGTTTATTTACCGCGGGTTCTGGGGCTGCGAGCGCCAGTGTTTGCCTCTGTCATAGTTATCTCCTCATTGTTGAACGCCCTGAGTCTCAGCTCCCTCCTCCTCCCTCTTCTCTTCAGTGGTGGGGTGGGGGACGGTGAAGGGGGAGGAAGAGAGGGGAGAGTCTTGTCAGCCCAGTGTGGGCTCGCCCCCTCGCCGGGAGCCCCCTCCCCGGGGACATTCCCGCCTCCGCTCAGCCCATCCCCCCACCGTGGCCGGCCAGGCCTCCTGGGCCCCCTCCTTCTCTCCCTCTGGACTCTCTCTCTCTCTCTCTCTCTCTTTCTCTCTCCCCACGTCCACCGCGCAGCGCTGCCTAAAGCCGGGGAATTGCCTGACACCCTCCCACCTTCCTCCGAGCCCCCCATTATGCGAAGCTGATCCCACTCTGAACAGCCTCAAATCCCGCCTGGACTGTGTTTGATTAGATTGCCAACCCGGGGTAATCCTTTGATTTGGTAGAGTGTCAATTACCTTTCTCTAAACACACATTTACCGAGGAGGGAACTTGTTGGTTTAAATCAATGCAGATCGTCTCCAGATAAATGGACTGTCCAGGTCCCCTCCCAGCCCCCTCTTCCACGGCCCCTCCCTTTCTCTGCCATCTCACCTATCCCATAAACAACAGTCTCTTTCAGGTGTGAAGGCAGGGGTGGGGGGGGGGAGAAAAAGTGTGGGCTGTGGGGAGCCCTGCCCCCCTTCCCCTATTCATTCGCTCCCCCGGAGCCTAATTAAATTTGGCAGGTCCTTGTACACACAATCAGAGAGCTTCCTCCGGTGTAGACCGAAAACCGCATTAGCAGCTATCGCTGCTGCCAAATTAAATTGTTTCCCACCTCCTTTACAAGTGTCTAAACCCACACTTCAGGCTCTCCCCTCCTTTCTGATCCCTCCTTGCGTCAGTCCCCACTCCACACCTGTGAGTTTACATTCTTCGAAATAAACTAAGAGAAAATGCCCAGCTATAACTCAGCCAGAGAGGGCCTGCCTGGCATGTGAGGTCCTGGGTGCCATCCTGTCTATGACAATTGACAATAAAACAAACTGAAATGAAATCTAGCTCTCATCACCCCTACCCATACCCTGCAATCTCAGATGTTTTTATTTTTAGATTCAGGCAATCTACAATTCTTCCACTAGACTCTGATACCAAGGGATTTTTCTGGCCACAACTCTTCCTGTTCATCTTCCTCTTCTTCCATCACGACATCTAGTTGTAACTTTGGTCAATATTTCATATTAATTGTAACCCCCACTGGTCTTTCTGTCCCAGAGGGCAAGCCCACATGTGCTCCCTCGGCAGCAGCTTCAACATGCCCTCTGTCAGGTGGCGTGGACGGCTCCTTGTTCACGACTGTTACTATGGCTTTTTACATCATTATCTATCTATTTCTCCACTTTCCCTCAATTCCTCCCGTGGAATGGTTGTACCCTCTGCAAACTGGCTCCTCCCTTCCCTCCTCAGACCCTTTCCCAGATTGGCTGTCTGACCCAATCCCCTGATCTTTGGAGAGAGTCGGGTGAAGAGGAAAGCATCTACCAGGACAGACAGAACTTCCACTCTCCTCTCCAGGTACGAGCCAAGCCGAGCCGGAGCCCAGTCGGCAGCAGTCAGAGACTTCTCAACAGCAACAATCCTAATAACTCAGTCTTAACAAGGATGAGAGAGAGAGAGAGAGAGGGAAAAAAAGCCAACGAGCAGGCTCATGAATATCAGCCCAAGGGGAGCAGGAGTGAGCTGTTCAGAGATGAAAGTGCGCAGAAATAAAAGCTCAATTTAATCTGCTTTAAAACCCTTCAACTTAACGTTTGTGCTTCAAACTCTGAGAGTGAAGACTGATTGTGGATAAATAGTTTCTTACCATGCCTGGAAGCTATTACACCCCTCTCCAACACAGTTTCCTATTCAGCAGTCCCAGTTTTCATTACCAGCTCTAATAAGTCTTAACATTATTAAATGCCAAGCGGACGATAGGAAGAAACGGACTCAGGGAGGGATCTCTCTTTAGCGCTTAAAGAGGAGAGCTCTTAAACCCCTTCTTTGGCGGCTCCCCACGACGAGAGGGGCAACCCCGGGAGAAAGCATATTTGTCAAGAGCAAGAAGCCCCAAACAAAGTTGTGGTTGAGCACCCCTCCCCATGCTCTGCCCACAGGGCATCTCGTGCCGCCCACCTGACCAACTCAGGTGCCGGGTGGATAGGCGTCTCACTTTTAACTAAGGCCATGAAACTCATGTCTACGGCCAGGGAGAGAGGTGAAGGGTTCATCCTTGCCTACCCACCAACATGTCAGCTCTTACGCTTAGAATTTATCCAAAGTGATGGCGCTTTACCGTCTCCGCCCGCACAGGGGCCTCTCACATCCATCTATCATCACTCTGCACAGGCATGCAAAATGGCCCGCATACAAGCAAGACCCATGGCATTCTGGTGCAAAGGCCCCTGGGAAGGCAATCAGCCACCTGAGAGATGCTGGTGCTTCTGCTCGGCCATGGGGCACATGAGGACAATGGGCTACTCACGCACCATGACTCAAAACCTGAGGGGTTATGAGGCCACTAGGCCTTTTCATGCCTTTTCATTTCAGTGGCCTGGCAGGCTCAGCACCTGCGCTCTCAGTGGTCCCATCTGCAACCTCCAGACTCCCTTTTAAAACCCTTGGAGATTCACTGCTTCCAGGGTCTCCTGTTGGGAAAAAAAGCCTCTCTCCCACGAAGAAGTCTTCTGTTCACTGATTTCATAAGTTCTGGTAGCCCTTGAATTCCCTGTCTCAGAGGAATTCCTCAGGACTCATAACCTTTCACTCTCTTCCTATACTTTCCTTTCCTCAGAGGCTTCATCGTTCACTGAACTGGACATACCCGAGGAAAACACACACACACACACACACACACACACACACCCTCTCCAAATGAACCCAAACATCCCACTGTTCCCTGGAGGTCGCTCTCTGAAGAAGCGTCTAGGGTGTAGCATTTATCTTGGGAAAGATTATTTAAGTTCAACGTCCTTCCCCCACCACTCATTAAAAAAAAGAACAAAAAACAAAACACCAAAACTCTTCCAACGTGTACCTACAATAAGAGCTGAAATTATCCCTGGATCCCCAGGCAAGGGTACCAGGCTTGTGAACTGACAGCCCAAGCCAGGGGCTACTTGGCAAAGTGGGGCTGCCTCCTCAGCTCCCGGCCCAGCACAGCAGGGTTCCCGGGCACTGCTCCCTCTCTTTCTTCCCTGGCCCTTTTGTCCCTAGCTGGGATTGCTACTCACTGGGGGCCCAGAATGTCAATAGCCAGCCCCTTCCCCTACACTAGGCTGCTCTGGCAAGGGGGCTGATCCCCCTCCCCCAGTCGTCGTCCCCCCCCTCCCCCCCCCCCCCCCGCTGCTTGGTGGGGACTGGGCCTCCTTTTCTGAGGGCTGGCTTTGGACGCTGGCTTTGTCTGTGAAGTTCATCTTCAAGGCTGGGAGGACCTACTGAGAACGGGAGAGAGACCTGAGTTGGGGGTACTAAGAGGTACCTGTAGAAACTTCTGGAAGGAGACAGGATACTATGGCTCCTTAGCAGGCGTGCCTCCACTTTTTCCAAAGTCACTGTCTTTCTGATTCTGTCTGCTGGCCTCTTTTCTGCGTGAGTGTTAAGAGGACGTTTCTTCCCTGCCTCGCCTCCTCTCCCGTCTTTGTGGCTCTGGGTCTTCCATTTCCACTCCCCGCACCCCCACACTTCACGTACACAAACGTCCCCCCATCAAAAAACAAAACGCGCAACCCGGTCCTCGGGCACACAGGCGTGCAAGCGCTTTCAAGCAAACGCTCTCACACACCAGCCTGCTGAAGGAAACTTGACTAAGGGTGGGTGTGGACAGGGGTGGTAGCACCCACTCTCTGCACCCCCTGCCGACTCCCCAGCATCTGGGCACTTGGCCTCCTCCAGCCCTTCGGCATAGCGCAAACGCCAAGAGCCCTGGCGCCCCCCGGTCCGCCCTCGCCCGGCGCGCGCGGGGCTGAGAGTCAGGCCGCGGCCCTGGCTAATTTTTTATTGATTGCAGCGGTCGGTCAGCTGTCAGGCGGGGTTCCAAGGGACCGTTTAGAGAGCGTGTGCGGGTCTGGTTAACAAATTCATTTAGGGAGCCGTTTGGACGGCTCCTCCTTCCTCGCATTCCCCGCATTCCCCCCCCCCCGCCCACTTACCCAAGTTTCCTATAAATAATTGATCGGCACTAGGATTTCCAGCCAAAATGCCAAGCTCCGGAGGATGCGCGCGTGGGTGGGGGGTGGCACGGTTAGAGAGCCCCAAGCGTCACCCCGCTGCCCGGCTGCAGCCCTGCGTCCCCAGTCAGTGGAGACTCGGGCTCTGCACCCCATCCTACCCAGGCTCCGAGGGGCTCCTAGAGCACCGCTTTCCATTTAGCCAGAGGAGATGTCCTGGCTGCCCGCAAGGAGCTGTGGCCGCGGGTCACCAGCCAGCCACCGACGAGAGTCACAGGCCCGTGCACGGGACCCTGGGGGAAACGCGGGCGCTGGCTGTTGCGGGTCCCTACCTTTGTCGCCCAAAATCCCATCGATGCTGTGTTTGGCCTTTTTCTCTCCATCATCCTCTTTCTTATCTCCTTCATCGTCCTCCTCTTTCTTCCCGAACTTGATTCTGAGCACGCGGCTAATCGAACTCACTAAACCTCAGAAATTAAAGGCAAAAGGAGGAGTATAAGTTGTTGGGGCCAAGGAAGTGGCCCAGGAAGCCCCCTCCTTGCTGGCCTCACTCACCCCTCTCCCTGAACACTGAAGACATTTAAGCCTTTGCCAGTCCCATCGGGCATATTGCACCCTACTGTAAGCCTGCTGAGGCACCCGTACAGTGCACCCCTGCACTCCTTCTTGCTCACACGTGTGTGCATGTGTGTGCCTTATATATATACTATCTCATACCTTAGGCACACATGTGCCATGGCCACTGCCCCATGGCCATCCCGAGCTCCCCAGCCCTTGCTTTAGGCATGGCCTCACACAAGTGCGTGTCCTGGCCCTGCGAGCCTGAACACACGTGCATAGACAGACACACACCAAACAGGATTCCAGCTCCGGAGCATCAGGGTTTGAGAGTGGCTATAGAACAGACACACTGACCTGGAGGAGAAGGGAGTCTAGGGACATCAACCCTCTTGGGGCAGGCTCCTCGTTGAGGCTATTTCTCCTGGAGGCCCACCTCACCATTCCTAGCGTCCTCTTTGCCAGCTCGCATCCCAGTCACCTTTCTTCTCTCCCTCCGCTCTTTCCCCCTCTCTCCTTCCCTAACTTTCCACTCCTTTCAGCCCATCCTCCTTTCTGTTTTGCCAAGGCTTCTGTGCTCGGTCACTGTTATCCTTCTAACTTTTCTTCCAGGTACCTCCCAGCCTTCTCCTCTCCTTCTCTCTCCAGCCTCCAGTCCTACAGATGAGAATCCCCAGCCAGACCCCACGGCTCAGCTGCCTTCTCACCTGAGGGCACTGTGCTGCGGTCACAGTGTCCGTCCTTCAGCAGCCGATCCCTAATCTCCCAGCTGAACATCCCTGGGTTTTCCCTCTTGTACTCCTCGATCTTTTTCTCTACGTCCGGAGTCGCCACCTGCTTCAGAGGTGGGAGAGCAGGAGTTTCGGAAAGATGCAGTAGGAGAAGGAAATACTTTTAATATCAACCTCCTTAGAGCCTCAGGCCAGGCTGATAGCTCTGGATGCCATCCCCTCCCTTCTTAGGTGGACTTTGTTCTTTCAAGAAACCCGTTCTCAGCTACCAGGATGGCAATGGAAAAGGAAGGTAGGGGCAGGTAGTAAAATAAATAAATCCCTATTAGGACCCTTGGGATTCCCCCTCTCCCATCATCTCTGGCAAGACTGAGGGGAGATATCTGCTTGTTGGAGTGGGGCAGATTTGAGGGCATTCAAGAGATAGCTTATTGGCTTCAGAGTCTTGGACAACCTAGAGTTCCCCATCCTTGACAGAAAACAAATATTGGGAAGATAATAGGGTATCCCTGGGAGTTGGGGATGCTCTCCCACTCTACTCTGTATAGGGAACATGTAGGCATTTCTGCCTTGCTAGTTGAGTAGCTATTGGTCTTGCTATATTGGAGTAGTGAGGGGGTGTTAGCCCAGGGCCCTGGACCAGGGACGGCCTACTGCCAGGCTCCATGGCAAAGACACTCACTCTGGGCTTGCTGCCTCCGATGGCCCCAGGCCGGATGGACCCAGTCTCCTGGTAGCGGCAGAGAATCTTGGAAACACAGCCGTGGGAGACACGCAGCTGACGGGAGATGACACAGGGTCGGATGCCGTGGTGGGCCATTTCCACTATCTTGTGGCGGATGTGGTTTGGTAAGGGTCGCCCATTGATGAAGACCCCACCAAGCTGATTGACCCGGCCTTGGCCAAGCGGGGTAGATACTGGTGGAGAGAGGTACAGAGTGAGGCTGGGTGATGGGGGGGGGGTGCTGCAACCCCTAACTTGGTGTTGTTTGGGCTTCAAGACCCCTGACAGCTGATTTCCAAGGTTCTCGCATTCAGAGGAGCTTAGGTAGTTCAGAGGCCCAGAAACAACTGTCACAAAACCTTAGGGAGTGTGCGTGTGTGGAGAGAGAGAGAACAGAGAACGCTCCTGGTTGCCAAAGTATCCCTCAACTTACACACCGTGGGAATGAGGAATCTCTTGAGGAGGGGTAGAGTGAGGGTCCTGGGGAAGGAATGAGGACTCTGGTGGAGGGAACAGAGAGCTTCAGTTGAGGGCAGTGGCTGGCAACGGCCTCTGTTTTCCAGCCTGAAGCCTGGGCCACAGTTCTGGGGTCTTTTGGAAGGCCAATAGCCAGTGAGATATGGCCCAAAGGGTCTGTTCCACACTCCCAGCACTCATGTCTGAACTACTTGATCTGTAGCTGAGAAAGCTGGGCATCCCCTAGCATGAGTGGTAGAACTGTCCCACCGACTCGTATCTGCACACAGCCCAAGGGACAGGTGATGCAGAACTGTTAGTACTACCTGAGCGGAGCACGGGCTATCCCCTAGAGGAATCCCTTTGCTTCCAGCCACTCTCCAAGTTTTGAATTCGTTTTGGGACAATTTGGGGACACAAACCAAAATACCACACTTGGTCTTGGCAATCTGAGAACTGTCTGGGCCAAAAAAAACAAAAAAAAAAAAGAAGATAAGCCAGACACACACACACACACACACACACAGAGAGAGAGAGAGAGAGAGAGAGAGAGAGAGAGAGAGAGAGAGAGAGACTGACTTTGGGAACCGGGAAGATAGAGACCCTGGTATGTGCTAGGGAGGGGGAAGAACTCAGGAAGCATTAATACAAAGTCTACACAATTTCCTCACAGAAGGTTGAGGGGACACCCGGTGCACTAATCCGGCCTCTATCCCCCCAATTTGGGGACTCGCGGCTGCAGAGATCTGGAAGATTACAACGATTTCACAGCAGCCGAAGTGGAAGGAGCTGACAGCGGAATTGGAAGGGAGGAGGCAAGGCGAGGCTGCGATTGCGGTGCTGTTCCTACCGCCCCCTCCCCGCTCTCCCAGTCCCCCCACCCACCTCTCTTTGTAAAAGTAGGTGTGTGAAGCCACCCTCGGATTTAATCAGAAATCGTGCATCGCCAAGCTAGAGTCACTCGGTCTCCGTGGCGGAATATGCCATTAGCGCTGGAGAGCTCTCGAGCGCCCAACTTTATATTCAAGAGCCTCTTTAGCGACCAGCTCTCGGCTCTCCTCAGTATTCTCCGTCATGTTGGGCAAATATTGTTCTAATCCGCCGCGCGTCCTCCGCGCCTGTTTTCCTTGCATTCGTTCCAGGAGAGGGCTCTGGCAAATCCCCGGGCCGCCGCCTCTCCCGCCTGCGCGCCGGCTCGCGCGCACTTGATCACGCAGCCCGCTCTCTTCGCCTCGGTTTCATTCGAGGGACCGGCGCCCGAGGGGAGGTCCCCTCCCCAGATCGCGGGCTGCCTGCCCACCCATCCCTCCTCGCCCGCTCTCCCCTTCCTCAAGCGCAGACAATGACAAAAAGCAAAAAGAGAAACTTAAAAAAAGCCAAAAAAACAAAAAAAAATCAAAGAGGCACACATTTCTAACTATGCGGTGACACCCCGGGGCGGCCAAACTTCCAGAAGTCAAATGGTCCCTCCCTGACCCATGGAAGGCCTTCCATCAGTTAAAAAAAAAAAAAAAAAAAAAGAGCAACAACAACAACGGGGGGGTGGTGGTAAACGAAAGCCCCCACAGCGAAAAGGCCTCCACCGTGCGCGCTCCGGGGCCTTTCTCCTCCCCGGAACCCAGCGCCGCCCGCCAGCGGGTCCTCTCCGCTCGGCTCCGGAGCTGGCGAGTTTGGCAGAATGCCTTATAAAACCGATCCTGTCCCCTGGGGTGGACATCGTTCTACCTCCTCGTTTCTGCAGGTTCTTCCTCGGGACATTTGCCGAGTTTGGAAGCGCGTGAAAAGTTTTTTTTTTTTTTAATTTTCAGCGCAAAAAAAAAAAATCGTTAGTATTTCAAATTAGATTGTTGCGGGGCAAAAAAGTAGGGAGTGTTTGCGAGTTGCTTTGGTAGACGGGAACAGTCTGCAGTTTAGGGAGACAAACTATCACACTAAAGGAATTTCGAAATAAAAGGGATGGGGTTGGAAGAACGGCACGGGCCACTGGCAATCGCCCAGAGCCGGGGAGTTAATGTTTTAAGAAGGGTCTGAATATAAAGGAAAGAGAGCTGAAATCCACCAGAACTTGAAACCTACGAGCAGCCGCAGTCTACCGGGAGTTCCTCCCCGCGGGTCAAGGCCAGCTTGCCCGTGACCTGTGAAGCGCAGGCCCGCGGGTCAGTGGAAACCCGCGCAGAAACCGACAAGTGTGGGCCCCAGAAACTTCCTGGGTCGCGCGCGGGGTCTTCCACCCCAGCGAGGGTGGGGTCCGTTGCTCCCGCCGGGCGTCTCCACCCTTACCGGGACAGTGCCACCTCCAAGGACCTGGAGTCCCGAGCTGGGGGAACCAGAGGACTCCAGCCGCAGCGGCGCTCTTACCTTCCAAAGGAAATCCCGTGCGCGGGTAGTTCTGCCCCGGAGCTGGCCGCACCATCCTGGGCACTGCGCCGGGCAGGGCCGCCATTCTTGCGCACGCTGGGGACGAATCCAGACTCGGCCACGATCGCTTAGCGTGCGCTCCCGCGTGCCCCGGCTGAGATCCTTCTTTCCTTCTCCACCTTCTTTTTTTTTTTTTCTCCCCACTTCTTCTCCCTCACTTCCACACACTCCCTACCCCACCCCCCACCCCGGCTGCAGTCCTAAGGTTTCCAGAAGCTGGGGAGGGGGGTGAGGTGGGGGCCCGAGGGTGCGGGGAGGGAAGGTGGCGACAAGGAAGTTCAAACAAACAAACACTCCAACCCCAAGTCCGCCTCCACCCTCCAGACTCGGCCCGAAGTTGTTCAGAATGACACGCCGGGGCAGGACCGGGGTGATCGGGCCCGAGTGGCGCAAGGATTTGGAGATGAGGCGGGATCCCGGCTGGCAAGCCGCTCTCTCGCGCGCTCCGGGGCCAAAGTCCCTGAGCAGAAAGGCTGCGGAGTGGATTTCTTTTGGTCTTTATTTATATATTTATTCGCTGGCTCTCGCCGTTTCCCTCCTCCTGCCCTCCCTCCTCTCCTCCACGCCTCTTTCTGCTTTCCTCTCTCCCTCACACCCGGTCCCCGGGAGGACCCGAGGAGGGACGCGCGTCTCCTCGGGTTTCGGGCTGCGAGGGGAGGCGACGGCAGTGACGGGCTAGGGTGGGGGAAGAGTAGAGGAAAAGCGAGGGGGCGCGAGCGATCAGCTGGGTAAGTTGTGCAAAAGTGCTCCGCTGGAGGGAGCGAGGGGGAGGGGAGGAGGCAGCAGCCGGCGAGATCTGATAGGTTCGGACTTTTCTTTTATTCATGAGGAGGGACTGGGGCCAGCGCGGACTAGAGAGGAGGACCAATAACGAAAAGAAATCACCAACGAATATTTTTTTCCCTCTTGTCTAATCCTCAGCTCGACCTCGTTTTTTTTTTTGTTTTTTTTTTTTTTTTTTTTTTTTTTTTTTTTTTTTTTTTTTTTTTTTTTTTTGTGGTGATGGGGCGGAGGGCTGGAGAATTTGAACTGCCCATGAAAACCGAAGAGCAGAGCTCGGGGATGGCGGGTGGTGGTGTTGGTTGGAGGACCAGGAAAACGGGAGTCAACTTTGCCCAAGTGTCTCCTTGGCTGAATGGGCGCTTCGGCGGGCCCAAGTCTGGGAGTGGCCTGCGCTGCTGTCCGCAGTCCCGGCAGTGCTGGCAAGCCTGCCCCGGCGGCTTAGGCGGGGATTGCCCGGCCGCGTCGTCTCCGGCCTCCCTCGGTAGAGCCAGCCGTGCGTTTCTTTCGGACTCCTGGGCCCTGAAATTTCCTGTAGTAGGACTCGCGGGGACACCTCGTGAGTGACATCAAGGGAGGGACTATGGCTCTGTCTGTGAAATGATGTCAGAGGCTTGGTTCCAGGTCTTCACTGACCTCCCGCAGCTCTAAGAAACTCAGCAGGACGGGTCTGGGTGTAATTTGGCAAAACTGAGTCTACCAAGGGTTCGGGGTACACTTCTTCCTCTCCTTCTCCCTGCCCCACTGCAGCCCACTTCCCAGGGAGGGGTGAGTTTCCTCCTCTTTCTCCTCCCTCAGGTCCCCAGGCCACCATTCAGGACCCCTTCACCCGAGGGCCACTGTACCTCAGGGATGAGGATCTCAGAGTCCAAAGAGGAAGGAAGGAAATGAGCGTAGAGAATGGGCCAGAACTTGGTACCAACTTTGAATTCTTGCAATGGTGGAGATGGTGGGAGTGCCCCCTTCAGATGGTTGGGAGTGTGGGAGTATGATCGTGGGTCCCAGGAGCCTTCAGTGCTTCGATCGGCAGGCCAAAGTGACCAGTGGTCTTTGCCTCAGGACATGGATTTCAAGGGGTGAACCGCCCTCCCAGCGGGGAAGGACGCCACCACTGCGGGGCCTTTTGTCTCCCCCAGGAAAAGGCGTCGCAGGCCCAGCGCTGGAGGCAAAATACAATAAAATAAATCCAGCCCTCCAACTCGCCCCCTGCCTGCCCTCTCCTGGTGAAGACAGCCAGCCAGGTCTTGGCCTAGGGGTGGGGGCTTTCTGTCAGCAGGACCCAGCATATCCTCTCCCTTCCCCTCCTCCTCACCTGTGAACTTTGCCCCTCTCTTCATGCCAGGGAGCTTCTCTCCTAGCTCCAAGGGGCTCATCAGACCTTTAGGGGGGCTTTCTGAGGACGGTGGCTGTGCCGAAATGCTTGTTATATTGAAGCTTGCAAAATTGAATGGGGAGAAGGAGAAGACCAAGCAGTTTTATAAAAATGTTTTTATTTATTTATTTGAGAGAGAGGGAGAGGGAGAGAATGGGTACACTAGGACCTCCACTCACTGCAAATGAATTCCAGGTAATGCTCCCCCTTGTGCATCTGGCTTATGTGGGTCCTGGGAATTTTGGGGCCCTGAAATTTGGGCCTCTACTGTTCTGTGGGCTGGAACTCAGATCTGAATTGGGTTCTTTGGTTTTGCAGGCAAGCACTTTAACTGCTAAGCCATCTCTCCAGCCCAGAGACCAAGAGGCTTTAGCAATAGAAGGGAGACACCAAGTGCCTCGCCTCCCTTTGCAAGGCTGCCCAAGTGTGGGGGGGGATTACTGGACTCACCAAGCCGGGTGAGATGATAAGGGTTTTAAGACCTAGTGTCCCAGGACCAGGAAGACCTTCTGAAGACCCTTGTCAGCCTCCTTAGGTGGATATATGATATATGTGTGTGTTAAAAACATACTACACATATGTAATGCAATGCATTTTACATACTCAGTCCTCTAGCCATCTGTCTCCTGGTATAAAAGTTTTAAGGAGGGTTGGAGAGATGGTTTAGAGGTTAAGGCACTTGTCTTTGATGCATAAAGACCCAGGTTTGACTCTGTGAAGCATAAGGACCTAGGTTCAACTCACCAGTACCCATGTAAGCCAGATGCACAAGATGGCACACATGCGTCTGGAGTTCATTTGCAGTGGCTAAAGGCCCTGGCACACCCGTTCTCTCTCTCTCTCTCTCTTTCCCTCTCTCTCTTGTTCTCCTCTTTCTTCCTCTCTCAAATAAATAATATTCTTTAAATGTTTTAAGGCACACCTCCCTTGTAGATGGAATGGCCAGTGTGCTTGTGAGGGAATGTACTTTTTGCAGGGATCTATGGATGTCCAGGTGCAGAAGGTTCTGCATAGGTCTGTCTTGGGTCAGTCTGGGCAAGTGTGGGCACTTAAGTGAGCGTGTGGGACTTTGTTGATCCTTTGGGTCACATCCATGTTATGGGCCTTTGTTTTGGTCAGCTGCCTAAGGGAGGAAGGACCTCCGGGAAGTGCCTGGCACTCAGGTTGGCACGCTAGGTCTCTGTGAAGCTGCCTGCAGTAGGCACTCAGGTTGACAGCTCGTCACCTTGGTGCAGAGCCTGCACTGCTAGGACCCTTGAAACTGTACTTGGGGCCACATCTCCCTGGAGTGAGCCTCAATCCTCCAGCAGAGGAGAGGGCTCCTTTCCACTCCATCCCACAGTTGGTCCCCACAGCTGGGGATTCCTTGGGCCCTGGTGGGGAGGGCGCAGGAGGAGGAAGCGGGGTTGTCTGTTGGAATGAGCGTGGCCGTTCTCGCCTGTTGGAGACCAATTTCACAAATGATTTTTGCGACAATTAAGAAGTGTGGCGGGGTGAAATGGCAATTTCACATCCAGCAGGGGGAAGGGGGGCTCACCTGGGGATGGGCTGCTGCAGCTGGGGTAGGGGAGAAGCTCTCATGCTCTGCTGGTCCCCCTGGCTAGCCCCCTTGTCCCGGTGCACTCCCCACACCGTCATCAATCAACTAGTGCCACTGTGGCTCCTGCCCCAGCTGTGAGCTTGGGTCTGCCCTTGCCCAGCTCAACCTGGCTTTAGCCATCTCTTCCTCCTTCCCTCCCTCTTTCTTTTCTTCTCTCCCTCTCTCCCCCTCTCTCTCTTTCTCGCTCCCTCCCTCCCTCTCTGTCCTTCACAAGCTTTGTCTGTCTGTTTCTCTGCATCCCATCACCTGTGTTGGTTTTCTCAGCCTTTTCCTTTCCTTCCTCCTGGCCTTGGAGAGTTCACCCCAGTGTTTTCTGTCTGCCTCTGTGTCTGGTCCTGCTGCCTCCTCATCACAATGGTCTCCTGAGGTGTGACGGGCCTCTACTGTTCTGTGGGCTGGAACTCAGATCTGAACCCCAGAGACAAATCTTTGGTCCAGAGGTTCTGGGCTAAGACCTTGGGGAAGGGACCCTTTTCCCCCTCATCCTGTTCTCCATCTCCCCTCCTTACCTCCCTCCTTCCTCTTCTTCTCCTCCCTCCTCTCCTTCCTTCTTTTCCTCCCTCTTCCTCTTTCCCTTCTTCCTTCTTTTCTTCCTGTTTCTCCTTTCCTCTTTCTCTCCTTCCTCTTCCTCTCTTTCCCCTTCCACCCTTGTCAGCCCCCATTCTCTCCTTCCTCTTTTTTTTCTTCTTCCTCTCTGATCTAAAGGTGCAGCTCTCAAACTCAATTAAGAGAGGAGCTGGAAGAGCAAGATCCAGGCTGAGTCGAGCTGGGGACCTGGGCGCTGGCTGTGCCCTCCTCGGACTGCTGGCTAAAGGAGGGGGCCTCCCTTCCCCCTGCCCTGCCCTCCAGCGCCCAGGGCCTCTTCCTCTGCTCAAGGGACAGGATGCTATTTACTTCAACCCAGATGCCATGAGCATTGTTGGAAAGCGATTACCCAATACATTTTTCTTTACAGGGCGCTAAATCCACCTTGAAACCCAGGGGTTTTGAATTCAGACCTTTTGCAGTTTCTGAGGTTCCAGCTTTGCTGGGGCCCGAGGGGCCGAGACACGGACCTGCAGAATGCTGAGGTCTTCTCCAGTTTGATAATGAGATGCCAGAATGGGGTGGGGACAGGCTTGGAGTAGACATGAACAAAGGACTCTGGGAAGCCCTTCCAGTCCTGAACTCCTGGTGCTACCCAAGAGGCTCCCCTGAGAAAGAGCCCCTTCGATGGGACCTGAGGATGACTTTGTTTCCTCTTTTAGTGAGGGCCTTTCCAGACCCAAATGGGAAGGAGAGGGAAGGAAAGTTGTTTTCCTATTTCATGTCTTTTTATTTTTTGGGGGGGAGAGCAACCCCATCTGCACCACACTGCACTCTCAAGGCAGAGAAGGGGAGCAGCAACAGGCCACGGCTAGGAGTCTGGGGGTCTGGGCACCATCTTCCTGTCTTCTTTAGCCTCTTCTCTTCCTCCTCTTCCATTTCCTCTATGTCCTCAGCCTCCCCCTCCTCCCTTCTTCCTTTCCTCTTCCCATGTCTCCCCCTCTGCCTTCTTTATTTCCCCCCACTCTCCACCCCAGGCAGGGTCTCACTGTAACCCAGGCTGACCTCAACCTCTCAGTGATCCTCCTTCCTCAGCATCCCAAGTGCTGGGATTAAAGGCACACACCGCCATGCCCTCTTTTTAGTCTTCCTTCCTTCTTTTCTTCCTTCCTTCTCCCTTTCCCTTTCCCTTTCTTTCTTTCTTTCTTTCTTTCTTTCTTCTTGCTTGCTTTCTGTGGGCACATGTGTGCCACATACTAGGGTCTCTTGCCATTGAAAAGGAACACCAGAGACATGCATGTCATTTCTGTGTGCAGCTTACATGGGTGCTGAAGAATTGAACCCTGGAGGCAGGCTTTGCAAGCAAGCGCCTTCAACAACTGAGACATTCCCCAGACCCTCCTCTACTTTCTTCTTTTCCTTCACCACCTCTTCTCTTCCCCTTTTCCCCTTCCTTCTCCATTTCCTCACCCCTTGGCTTTCTCCCTTCCTTCTTCTCCATCCTCTTCTACCCTTTCTCCCTTTTCTATTTTCTCCTCTCTTTTTCTTCCCCCTCCTTCTCTCCATCCTCACCCTCATCTTCCTTCCTCTCCTGTTTCTTTATCTCCTTCCTTCTTTTGAGGCTGGTCCCAGGAGCCCATACCTCCTGAGGTTCTAGGAATAAAGAGAGGGGGGCCTGAAGCTTACAGGGGGTGGCTACTCAGAAGATGCTAAGATGGCTTTCCAGCCCACCTTGACTGGACTGCCAGCAGCTTTTACACCAGCCCCAGAGACTAAATTAATTAATTAATTTATGAGAGAGAGAAAGAGAGAGAAAATGGGCATTCCAGGGACTCCAGCCTCTGCAAACCAACTCCAGATGCATGCACCACCTTGTGGGACCTGGGGCATCGAACCGGGGTCCTTTGGCTGTGTAGGCAAACAAACACCTTAACCACTAAGCTATCCTCCAGCCCTATCAGGCCTGTCTTTACACGGTGGTGGTCTCCATTATCCACAGCAGTCTTTCTTCTCTGTGCCTGCTAAGGCTTCTTTGCTCTACACTTCTGGACTAGGAAAAGGGCCTTTGAAGGAGTTGAAGAATGCCTAATGGCAATGGAGAGAGATGGAAGTGACTGTATGTGTTAGAATGTGTGCGCACACGTGTGCGTGCCTGAGAGCATGGGTGCATACGCATGTAAAGAGCACACGAATGTGTCTGGATCGGTCCACATGCGCCTCCTTCAGGCTCCCAGCAGTCCCAACAAGAGGTCCAGTCTCAGACCTCACTGGGTTGCTGGCTCTGGGTCCTTTAGATCGCTCCTCCAAGTTCAATTTGCACTGAGTCCAGCATTAATGGGTTAGAGATTTTGCCCTTGGACAATTACCTTATCACAGGCGAGCATCTATGGAACCCACAAAGGGTTTTCATCAAACAAATCAAAGGAGGACAGGCGCCCAGCGCAAGCTGGCCTGCAGCTCAGGGAAGGCCACAAGCCCAGGCGAACTTTCCCTCAGGCCCCCGGGCTTTTTGGAGCTTGGGAAGGGACCGGAATGAGGATGAAAACATCAAAGCTTCCTGTTCTCCACCTCAGATTGGACCATTGCCAAGGGAAGCTGGTAGAATTGGGTGCTTTAGGTCCCTAGGGCTCCTGGTTCCCCTGCGTAGGTCCCTCAGCAGGGAGGGGTCCTTAACCTGGGTATAAAAGAGTAGGACTAGGAAGCTCAGAAGGACTTACTCTGTCATATCCTCACTGAATGGTAGATGCTCATTGCGCCTTCCCTGAGTGCATGAAGAATTTCAGCATGAAGCCAGGGTGTGGTGGATCACTCAGGAGGCAGAGGTGGGAGGATCCCCATGAGTCCGAGGCCACCCTGAGACTACATAGTGAATTCTAGGTCAGCCTGGGCTACAGTGAGACCCTACCTTGAAGAACAAAAGAAAAGAAAAAGAGTTCCAGCATGAGCAGGGAATCTGGGCTCAGGAAAAGGCTGGAAGACCTCCTGCCCCCCTCAAATCTTGGGAGCTCGATGATTTGTTATGTGTCTTTGAACCTTTGTGTCCTCTGAGGCTAAAGTTTCCTGCAGACCCCTCATGATCTATGTATGATGAACCCAAAACACAGCCATGCACCTTAGGGTGAGGGCTCCCAGTCTGCTGCTGGTCTTGGTGCACACTGCCCCCCCCCCCCCCCCCGTGCGCTTCCTCTCTAGTCAGCCCCTGGGATCCATTCCATTCACCTCTGTCATGCTAGGACTGAGCACAGAAGTGTAGAATACAGGAGCCAAGTTGAATGATCAGGAGTTGGCCCCTGGGCAAAATGGAATGCCTACTCTGCCCTGGGCAATTCTTTGTAAGCCTGTAACCTCTGAGCTGCCCAGTATAGTGAGTCACCATACTTCTGTTTTCCAAGGGGTGGAGAGTGAGGTTCATGGATGGTGGTTAAGTTCTCACCCTAGGTGGTAGGGAAGGGGTTTTGTTTGTTTGTTTCCAGGCTGACCTGGAATTCACTATATAGTCTCAGGCTGGCCTCGAACTCGTTAGTGATCCTCCTAAGTCAACTGCCCAAGTGCTAAGATCAAAGGCATGCTCTGCTGCTCTTGAGTCCAGGATTTTATGCCCTGCCTCAGAGGCCTGATGGGGTGGGTCTTGGTGAGGAGAGAGCATGCGTGTTGACAGCCAGCCCTGAAGAATGACCTTGTTCAAGGAGTCTGCAGCTTCTGGAGGCCCCTGCTTTTGGGGGGATCTAGGGATGCCTGGCCTACAGGTGCACAGCGGAGGGAGGAGGTGGCCAGAGTGGGCACTCAGGGCCACAACAGTGCCCAGCCTTCATTGAAATGTATAGGTGGAGGGAAAGCGCGCATGGCACATTTGTCTAGGTGAATTATAGGCACAATCCCCGCTTCCCAGAGGGGGCCGTTGGTTCGTATTTATACATTCAGTCTTACAGGTGTAAAATAGGTTTCCTTTATGCTTATATAGTAATTTTTCATTTGAATTTCAAGGCTTTATTCCCTTCTTTGGATTCCAGTCTTCCACCTGAACCCGATTCTCTCCATAACCATTAATTCCTTCATCATAAAAATGAATTCCATCTAATTCTCTATAGTGGCAGTCAGAGCAGATCAAAAAGTGCCCTTGTCGCTGTGAGCTTGCCTGGCGCCCCACCCCCACCAAGGCTGGGTTTCCAAAACCAGGGCTCCTGAAGCAGGAGCACTTGCTTCTTGCAGGACCTGGTGTGTGTCTGGGCGGGGGGTGGGGTGGAGAAGCACAGGATGGCATATTTAGAGAGTGGCCCCCACATTCAGAAAGGCAACGGCAAGAGTAATAATAATGCACTGCGTCAGTGCGCAGGGGTGGCTACTCCGCAATGTGCTTCACCCATAAAGGTCACATTGTTTGATCCCCACAGATGTAAGAGTAACCTACTGCTTGAGAGATGAGGAGACAAAGGCCCAGAGATGGGAACTCTGGTTGGGGGGCTGTGTCTGTCACACAGCTTGGAGGTGGCAGGACTTTTTTTTTTTTTTTATGACTGGGCACTGTAGCACGGCTCTGTTATCCCAGCACTTAGGAAGCAGAAGCAGAAGGATCGGAAACTCAAAGGCAGCCTGGGCTGTGTGAGACACTGTCTGCAATAAAACAAAAGAAAGGATTGAATGGGGCTCAAGCTCAGTTGGTAGAGGGTTCTTCTAGCGTGCATGGCCGTGGGCTCCATCCCCAGAGTCACATCAATTTGGTGTGGGGGCCCACGACCATAATGCCAGCATTGGGGAAGTCGAAAAGTAGGAGGATTCGAAGTTCAAGGTCATCCTTCATGACACAGGGCAGTTGAGACTTGTGTGAACTGCTTGAGACCCTATCTCCCAAAACAAACAAAATAAAATCAGGGAGGAGGGGTAGGAGGGATGTCGCTCAGTGGTAGATCTAGAGTGTATGTTTAGTCTGCACAGGCCATGTGGGTCCTATCCCCAGAACTCCTCAAATTTCTCCTCCCCTTCCTCTCCCTCCTCCTCCTCCTTCTTTTATAGATAGGGTCTTGCTGTAGCTCAGGCTGACCTGGAATTCACTATGTAGTCTCAAGGTGGCCTCGAACTCACAGTGATCCTGCTACCTCTGCCTCCCAAATGCTGGGATTAAAGGTGTGCGCCACCACGCCCGGCTTCAAATTACTTGTTTATTTCAATAATTACACAAATGATTAACCATTTGCTGACACCATTGTCATCGGTTCTCTCCGTGGTTTCCCTTTTCTCCCCAGAAGTACCTGCAATTCCTCATTGTTTGAAGCAAGATCCAGCTCCTCAAATCCTAGGTTTCCCATGGCATGGGTAACTAACCACCTCTTTACCATGAGAAAGAGTCTGTGCAAGTTGGCCAAGTTATGGATGTCACATTGGGGGCTCATCTTGGGTCAGCTGGTGGGAGTCTGGTCCTCAATGTCAGTAGAGCGCTCTTGTCAGGGCAAGAAATGGAGAGTCCCTACATAGAAAAAAATCGAGCCTGGAGTGATGTGGCCACAAGACCAGGACCACCAGCAGTCACGGGCAGCTGGAAAACCCCAGCCTTGAAGGAGCCCACCAGTGACAAACGTTGTCTTCGACCAGTGATAGCAATGTAGGGCTTCTGACCCCTAGAACCAAAACAGATAAGTTCTATTGCTTTTAGTTGGTAGTAATAATTCATGACAGCAGTCTTGGAGAGCTACCGCATGGGGTTAATACCCTCCTAATGTTTAAAACTGGCTTCTGCCAGGCGTGATAGCACACGTCTTTAATCCCAGCACTTGGGAGGCAGAGGTAGGAGGATTGCCGTGAGTTCAAGGCCACCCTGAGACTACATAGTGAATTCCAGGTCATACTGAGTGAGAGTGAGACCCTACCTTGAAAAACTTAAAAATAAAAACCAAAACTGGCTTCTACTGTGGAGGTAATGGCATGCCTGGATAGGATTCTAAAGCGTGTTTACTTTGTCTAACATGTCTCCAAGATTCATCCACCAGGGCAGGGAGGTTGAAAAGAAAACAGGAGGAATTTGCAGCCAGATTCTGATAAGCGGCAAAAGGCTGTTTGGCTTCTGCTCAGTGTTTGGCAGGGTCCACATGGCTGCCACAGTCTGAAAGGGCAAAGCCACTTGATGGACCTATGCCAACTCAGGGAATATGATTTGCCAGGTGTCAGGAAGGCTAGGCCCCCTTGGAAATGACCCACTTCATGTGAACTCAGGGTGTTCTGAAGCAGCAGGAGGTTCTAAGGCACAGAAAAGAAAGACGCCATAGAGGAAAAACTGGAGCTGGGTGTGGCTCAGCGTGTAGGGTGTGTACTTGAGGCCCCGACTATGATCCCAGCGCCAAACAAACCCCGTGTGGAGCAGCCAGGAGATGAAGCGAGGAGGATCAGAAGTTCCAAGTTTACTGGAAAGATGGCTCAGCAGTTAAAGGCGCTTGCTTGCAAGATCTGATGGCCCGGGTTTAATTCTCCAGTACCCACACGAAGCCACGTCCCCAAAGTGGCATATATCTGGAATTTGTCTGCAGTGGCAGGAGGCCCTGGTGTGCCCATTCTACTCTCCCTCAAATCATAAATAAATAATTATTTGAAGAAAAAAGAAATTCAACTTTATCTTTGACTACATAGTGAGTTCAAGGTCAGCTTTGGCTACGTGAGACCCTGTCTTTAAAAACAAATAAGTAGGGCTGGAGAGATAACTTAGCGGTTAAGCTCTTGCCTGTGAAGCCTAAGGACCCTGGTTCCAGGCTCAGTTCCCCAGGTCCCACGTTAGCCAGATGCACAAGGGGGCGCACGCGTCTGGAGTTCATTTGCAGAGGCTGGAAGCCCTGGCGCGCCCATTCTTTCTCTCTCCCTCTGTCTTTCTCTCTGTGTCTGTCGCTCTCAAATAAATAAATAAATAAATAATTAAAAAAAAAACAAAAACAAATAAGTACTCCATGGGGAATACTTACAACCCCACTGAAGAGAGTCCCCAACAGAATTGGGGCAGGGATGAGGGTACCGACACATGATGTATCCATACGAAATATGTTGTTAATAATAACAATAATAAAGAAAAAAAACCAAAAAGTAAGTAAATGAGAAAACTCAAATGGAGATGAGAATGCACGTGAGTGACGTGTGCACACCCATGTGAACGATGAATATACATGTGTGATGTAGGCACCTGGCACACATATCTGCCGGGCGCGCACATACATGTATCTGCATGCTGTGGCATGTGTGGTGGGCTCACACAACACTCCTTGAGATCACAGGCACAGTCCCACCAACGCCAGGACCTGACAGGCAGGGACTATTTGTGGAATGAGCGGAGGGTGTGACTGAGGGGCAGAGGGGAGAGGGCTGGTGGCCTGTCCTGCAACTGCACACACTGGCTGTGCTTGATGAGAATAAGCTCTGAGGTAGCCATTCTGTGAACTCGCCGTTTCCACACCTAAGAAACAAGCACACTAGTAACACTCAGGAAATCTCCGGCACCTACCTGCAGTCTACCATAAGGGAGGGGCTGGGGAGATGACTCGCCATTTAAAGGTGCTTGCTTGCAAAGCCCACCAGCCTGGGTTCAATTCTCCAGTGCCTACATAAAGCTTGTGGCACAAAGTGGCACATTCATCTGGAGTTCATATTTCTTTTGGGGGGGGGGGAGTTGAGGTAGGGTTTTGCTTTAGCCCAGGCTGACCTGGAATTCATGGATTTTTAGAGTTCATTTTTTCTTCCTTTTTTGGTTTTTCAAGGTAGGGTTTCACTCTAGCCCAGGCTGACCTTGAATTCACTATGTAGCCTCAGGCTGGCCTCAAACTCATGGGGATCCTCCTACCTCTGCCTCCCGAGTGCCAGGATTAAAGTTGTGCACCACCACGCCCAGCTCATTTCTTCAAAAAAATATTTATTTATTTGACAGAGAGAGAGAGAGAAAGAGAATGGGGATGCCAGGGCCTCTGGTCACTGCAGACAAACTCCAGCAGTCTGAACCACCTTGTGCATCTGCCTTACATGGTTCCTGGAGAATTGAACCTGGGTCCTTTGGCTTTGCAGCCTTAACTGTTAAGCCATCTATCTCTCCAGCTCTGGAGTTCATTTTTAAGAGGCCATAGAGTGAGCATTCTCTCTCTCTCTCTCCTCACAAATAGATAAATAAAATTGTTTTTCTTTTAAAAGGAATATCTCAAGTTGGGTATGGTGGTGCATACCTTTTAATCCCACCACTCGGGAGGCAGAGGTAGGAGGATCGCCGTGAGTTTGAGGCCATCCTGAGACTACAGAGTGAATTCTAGGTCAGTCTGGGCTAGAGTAAGAGCCTACTCCAAAACAAAACAAAATAAAACAAACAAACAAACAAACAAACAAACAAAACCCCAAAAGGATTGTCTCATCGCTTATTTTCAATTGAATATCATGTTTGCTCTTCAGTCCTAGGCTACAGTCCACATTCCACTAGAAGTGATTGGAGACATTTAGAGAAGCCAGCAGCTGAACCAGCTGGCTGGCATCAACTGTTAGCAGCAGGGGGCTGAAGTCATCATCTCTTTTTTGGGGGGGTCATTGGGGCTTGATGACCTCTGACCTGTGGCCTAGAAGGCAGCCAGCAGGGGTAGGAACTCAGTGGGTTGGGATCATTTTGGAATTCTGGAAGGACTTGATGGTCCACTTTCCCATCCTGGCTTTTCATTATGCAGGGACAACAAATCAAAGAAAAGGCCTCAGGCAGTAAGCTGGAAAGGGCGCAGAGCTGCTGGGGCAGGCAGAGAGGACCCTGATGGATGAGAGGTCCCCTGCCTGCTGACCAAGTAGGTGTCAGTGGAACTCAGTAACATATTCAGAGAAGGAAACCCATAAGAAATAAAACAGAAAAGATCAACCAGATAAGACACAAAGTTGTCTTCAGGCCTTCACACGCATACTCACACATGTACATGTGTTCACACATTTGAACACACATACAACACCTACCACACACATGTAGATGAGAAAAAAAACAGCAAAAGAAAAGAGAGACATACTTGAGGGCTAGAACCCTGTGAAAACTTGTCACTCTTGGTCTGAGAAGATGACTCTGCTGTTAAAGATGCTTGCTGCTTGTGAAGCCTGCCAGGTTAAATTCTCCCATACCCGCGTAAATCCAGACACAAAGCGAGGCATGCGTCTGAAATGTGTTTGCAGCAGCGAGAGGTCCTGGTGCGCAAGCGTGTGTGCGCGCAAACAAGCAGCACAAATAAGTAAGTAAATAAATAAATGAAAGTTTTTTTATAAAGAGAAAAACTAGGCTGGGGAGATGGCTTAGCAGTTAAAGGTGCTTGCTTGCAAAGCCTGACAGCCAGGGTTCAATTCCCCAGTACTCACATACAGTGGCATACGTCTGGAGTTCATTTGCAGCCCCAGGAGGCTCTGGTATACCCACGCCGTGTCTCTGTGCTTCTCTTTCTTTCTCTGTGAAATAAATATATAAGTAAAAATTTTTAAAAATGAAAAAAATTGCCAGTGTCACTAAGCATCTAAGAAATGGGGATTTCTTGGGAAACCATGAGGTAGCAGCTCGCCCATCAAAGTGGCATCATGCGGGGAGTGATGCTTCAGCACTGCCAGCGACTCTGGAAACTTTGATTCCCTGCGCTGTCTGTGGCAGAGTAAACTGACACCAGCTTGCTGAAGCACAGTCTGGAAAGTATGTTTCAAAAGCTGTAGAACTGCCTAGAACCATCTTTGGCATATCGTTTTGTGTGTCTATGAATTCGTCACGCATTTGTGCCAAGATGTCAATCGAAACATTCCTATCACAGGGAACACCCGGTGAAACAAAAATCCTAATGACAGGATGCTGACAGAGATGGTGTGCAACATCTACCTCATGGAATGTTCTGGAAGCCTCATGAGGACACATAAGAAGACATGCTACCATCTCCTGCTTCCTTCCATGCCAGCCATCATTCTGAGCACTTTCCATGGGTCAGCTCATTTCAAACTTGCGCGTGTTTAAGTCACAGTATTAATATGTCAGTTGAACTGAGGAAGAAAAGGAGAGGTTCTTCAGGGTTGGGGCTGGAAGCCAGGCCGCGCGCGCGCGCGCGCGCGCGCGCGCGTGTGTGTGTGTGTGTGTGTGTGTGTGTGTGTGTGTCGGGCGAGGCTCAGCCTGAGCCACAACCTAGCCAGAGGGTGTCAAGTCTTAACTGATCCCTGCTCACAAGTATGAATGAGGTGGCAAAATGTTCACAGAATAGTGAGGGAGAGTAGTCAAATAAACCCTTTTATAAAGAAAACCGGGGCTGGGGAGATGGCTCGGTGGGTCAAGTGCTTACTTTACAAGCATGAGGACATGAGTTTGAGTTCCAGAATCCATATAAAAATATTGCATGTGACATTCTCTCTCTCTCTCTTTCTCTGTCAAATAAATAAATAAAATTCTTTAAAAAATATTGCATGTGAGCCTGCCGTGATGGCACACGCCTTTAATCCCAGCACTCGGGAGACAGAGATAGGAGGATCACTGTGAGTTTGAGGTCACCCTCAGATTACATAGTGAATTCCAGGTCAGCCTGGGCTAGAGTGAGACCCTACCTCAAAAAACAAACAGGGCCTGGAGAGATGGCTTATCAGTTAAGCGCTTGCCTATGAAACCTAAGGACTCTGGTTGAGGCTCCATTCCCCAGGACCCACGTAAGCCAGATGCACAGGCGGCGCACATGTCTGGAGTTTGTTTCTGTGGTTGGAGGCCCTGGCGCACTCCTTCTCTCTCTCTCTCTGTGTGTGTGTCTCTGCCTCTTTCTCTCCCTGTCACTCTCAAATAAATAAATAAATAAACAGAAATTAAATAAACAAACAAACTAAATATATATATATTGCATGTGGGCCGGAGAGATAGCTCAGTGGTTAAGGCACTTGCCTATAAGGCCTATGGACCTAGGTTCGATTCCCCAGTGGCCATATAAAGTCAGACGCACAAAGTGGTGCCCCTATCAGGAGTTCGTTTGCAGCAGCTAGAAGCCCTGGCCTGCCCATTCCCTCTCCTTACTGTCTCCTTGCAAATAAATAAAGAAATAAATGGAAAACTGCATGTGGTGGCATGTGCCAGTAATCCCAGTGATGGGGGGAGGGAATCGGGAATCTCTGGGAGTCACTGGCCAGCCAGTCTAGAGCTGCAGGCCAATGTGAGACCCTGCCCCAGGAAAAGCCTGAGGCTGTACATGGTGATGCATACCTTTAATCCCAGCACTTGGGAGGTAGAGGTAGGAGGATCACCGTGAGTTCAAGGCCACCCTGAGACTACATAGTGAATTCCAGGTCAGCCTGGGCTAGAGTGAGACTCTACCTCAAAAAAAAAAAAAAAAAAAAAAAAGAAAAAAAAAACCTGAAGAATAATACTTGAGTTTGTCCTCTGGCCTTTACATTCATGTACACACCTGTGCATACATCCCCACCCCCAAATATGCATGTGTGCATGCACGCACACTCACACAAATTAAACCAATGAGGTGGTGCACGCCTTTAATCCTTGCACTAGGGAGGCAGAAGTAGGAGGATCACAGTGAGTTCCAGGTCAGCCTGGGCTCGAGTGAGACCCTACCTCAATCTCCTTAATAAAGAAAATGGCAGTTACGTTTAGAAGAATAATCCCAGAAGAATGTATTCCCCAGTGACTGGGTGATGCTAAGAGGGGAGATTGTAGGTTTTAATTATTGTCATCTGTTTGGCTCTGAACTTTTTTTTTTTTTTTTCAAGGTAATATTTACCTCTATCTCAGGCTGACCTGGAATCCACTATGTAGTCTCAGGCTGGTCTCGGACTCAAGGCGATCCTCCTACCTCTGCCACCTGAGTGCTGGGCTTAAAAGCATGCACCACCACTTCTGGCCATTTTTTTTTTCCTCAATTTTTATTAACATTTTCCATGATTATAAAAAATAACCCATGGTAATTCCCTGCCCCCCCCCTTTTTTTGTTTTTTTTGAGGAAGTGTCTCATTCAAGCCTAGGCTGACCTAGAACTCACTCTGTAGGCAGGGCTGGCCTTGAACAAATGATGATCCTCTACCGCAGCCTCCTTCCTGCTGGGATTAAAGGTGTGTACCACCACATTGGGCTGCTTGCTGCTCTGAGCATTTCGTATAGGTTGGATCATCCCTTTTAAAAATAACAGGGCTGGGGAGATGGCTTAGCGCTTAAGGCGCATGCCTGTGAAACCTAAGGACCCAGGTTCAATTCCCCAGGACCCACGTTAGCCAGATGCACAAAGGGGTGGGTCTGGAGTTCATTTGCAGTGGTGGGAGGCCCTGGCACACCCATTCTCTCTCTGTGTCTCTAATAAATAAATAAAAAAAAATAAATCTAAAAATGAGAACACTCCTGATGGCGCAGTGGCAGAGTTCTTGCCAACTATGCCCAAGACCCTGGGTTTGATGGCCAGCATTGCAAAAAAAACAAAAAAACAAAACAAAACAAAAAAGTCAAGGGCTGGAGAGATAGCTTAGCAGTTAAGGTACTTGCCCAAAAAGCCAGAAGGACCCAAGTTCAATTCCCTAGTACCCACGTAAACCAGATGCACAAGGTGGTACATGAGTCTGGAGTCTTTTATAGTGGCTAGAAGTCCTGGTGCACCCATTCTCTCTCAAATGAAGAAATAAATAAAATATTTTTATGTTGCCAGGCTGGTGGTGGACACCTTTAATCTCAGCACTTGGGAGGCAGAGGTAGGAGAATCTCCATGAGTTCAAGGTCACCCTGAGACTCCATAGTGAATTCTAGGTTAGCCTGGTATAGAGTGAGACCCTACCTTGAAAAACCAAAACTAACTAATTAACCAAATAATAAAATATTTTTTTATCTTAAAAACAATTCAAGCATGTGAAAAATACCGTAATGAAAGGAGATGGACTCTGGGTTAACGGTCATACTCCAGCACCTAGTAGCCCCGACACGATGCAAGGCAGAGATGTAAAAGAATCAGGGCCGCCCTAGATGGCTCCTTATGTCCTTTGCGTTTCCATTCCTTTCTTTCAGGAAGTGGGCAGCCCTGCGGCAATCAGTCCCTCTTACCAACAAGGGCAGCAGGCAGAGGCACACACATGTCTGACACCATGGCATGGCTGCCCGGACTGGCACTCCCAGAGCCTTTGCAGAACTCCAAGGCCACATCTGCTTGGTTTTGAGTCCCACATGCAGACGTCCACCACGTTCTTCTCCCAGGTGAAGGACGCTGCTTTTTCACGCTGCGTCCCGGCACTCCAGATAGCGTCTACAGCAGACAATGAGGGATCCCAAAGTGTGGGCCTTGGACCAGGGGCAACAGCAGCCTCTGGGAGCTGCTGGGGAGTGCAACCTCCCCACTCCCCGGGACTTGCTGAGTCAGAGCTCTGAGGAGCGCATGGGCATGATGATTCTTCCAGAAGCTTCTGATGACAGGGAACAGGGGAGAGTCACCAATGCAGAGGGCTCAGTATGCAGGTTTGGGGTTTTGGAAGTTGTCTCTGTTCTCAGATGCTCTGGTTGTGGCTGGCTCTGCTAAAGTCATTGTTCTGAAATCTGGAAGGCAGGCTCTGGGAACTGAGTTAGCATCTCCATAGCCCTTCCCCCTCTCCCTCAGAACACGCTGACAGCTGATTAATGGGAATGACTCTCCAAAGATTTCTTTACATATATTAGGCCAGCTAAGTCCATGAAAACTTTCTAGGGTGACTGTGCCGGCCCAGATTCTGCCCGTGGCTCTCCTCGGGGACAGAGAAGTTGCCTGTCTCCTTGAGGTTTAGACAATGTCCTTGATTCTCCTGTCTCTCCGCATACAGCTGGTCTGGGAGTCAGGTGCTCGGGCATCCACTTGGGCCAGCATGGATCCTGCAATGACCTTGGGTAAGTCTCGTTCCTGGGGCTTCAGCTCCTCTGATCAGATACAGAGTCAGAGGGTCCCTGAGCCCGCATCCATGACTTGAAACCTGGCAATTTGTGCTCTGACTGGCCTGTGGGGGTGGACTTTGTGTCCTCACCAGGAAAGGAAGCTGCGGAGTTGTAAAGAGAGGCTGAGTATCTGTGCGTGTGGTGTGTGTGCATGCCCAGAGACCAGCGGGGCCTGACGTCTGTGTGAAAGGAGAGTTGAGGAGCCAGAGAGATTACTAAGTGGTTAGAGGTGCTCGCTTGCTCTAAGCCTCCTGGCCCAGGTTCAATTCCCCAGCCACCCATATAAAGCTGGATGAGCATTCATTGGCAGCAACAAGAAGCCCTGCTCCCTCCCATGTAAATAAGTGAATAGTGAGTTGAAGGCTGGGGAAGTAGCCAGTGTGGTGTTTGCCCTGCAAGTATGGGGATGTGAGTTAATCCCCGTATGGCGGAGCATGCCTCTAATCCCCGTGCTGAGGAGGCAGACACAGGAGAATCCCTGGGACTCACTGGCCAGCTAGTCTAGCTCAATGGGTAAGCTCCTGGCCAATGAGAGACCCTGTCTCCAAAAGAGGTAGATGGAGCTCCCGAGGAATGACATGTGAGGTTGTTTCTGACCAATGCTTGTACACGCACACAGGTGTACATACTTTCCCCCACAGGTGTGCCCAGAAGCATATGAACATGCATATACACATATGCACACACATGCATAACCACCTACACACCGAAAGCATTACAATGGAGGAGAGGTGAGGCAAGAGGAAAGGCCATACTCCATTTTTCTTTTGTTCAGAAAGATAAATTAAGCTGGCTATGGTGGCTCACGCCTGTAATCCTAACACTTGGAAGGCAGAGGCTTCAAGTTCAGGGCCAGCCTGGTCTATATAGCTAGTTTTAGGCCAGCCATGGCTACATACTGAGACCCCAGACTCAAAGACAAAAAGCTGGGCTAGAGAGATGGCTCAGAGGTCAAGGTGCTTGCCTGCAAAGCCTAATGACACAGATCCAATTCCCCAGGACCCACGTAAAGCCAGAGGCACAAAGTGGCACATGCATCTGGAGTTCGTTTGCAGTGGCTAGAGATCATGGCATACCCATTCTCTCTCTGTGTCTCTCTTTGACTCCCTCTGCTTGCAAATAAATCCATAAAGTATATTAAAAAACACAAAAAGATAAGTTAACAAGAAGTATTGGCTGATCCTAAATTACTGTGATAGAAAATCATAAGGCTATTCAGATGTATTCGTGGGAAAGTCAACGCCATTCATAGACACCAGCGTAAACCTTGGAAGCTGTGAGCTCACAATAAGGCAGAGGTTCCATGGGATAAAGCAGAAGTCTCTAGCAGTCCTTCAAAGGTAATTTCCCCTCAGGTATAAAGGAAATCCCAGGTATGAGGACTGGAGGACACGGATGCCCTGGGGCCCTTTTTATGACCTGTGCCAGTACTTGGATCCCTGAACCTGGAGTGGAAGTCTGTGTAAGTGTGTGTGTGTGTGTGTGTGTGTGTGTGTGTGTGTTTGTATGCCTCCTGCTACAAGAGGTCTCACCCATGCATGGACCGTGGTGAGTGGAAGGCTCGGGTAGGAACACCTACTCTCTGTCAGTGGGCTCCTCCCACATCGGCAAGGAAAGGTGTGTCTTCCTTGTTTCCTACAGCTGGGCCACACTGTGTGCCAGCTCACAGCAGTGGAATACCAGTGGCTCCACAGCTCTAACTTGGAAAGAAATACCCAGTGCCACCCAGGAGAAAGGGGAGCCAGCCCTTGAGATTTCAGCGGCTCTATGGGCTGGAACCAGGTGGGACCCACAATATCACATCCATCACCCAGGTGCTGTGCAGAGCCCCTCTGCGTGCCCACGCCACTGAGCCACTGAATCTCCAGTGCATTAGACAGCTTGAGGTCCACCCCTTGACCTTCCAGCTGTAACGCATCCTGGATCACCTTTCTGTGGCCTCATCTTCTCATGTGCAAGCCAAGAACAAGAGCAACGCACATCTTGGAGGACAGGAGGTGGGGTTAATAAGGTGGCAGATGAACACAGCTCAGCGCAGTCGCTGGTACTCGGTACCTGCATATTCAATGCTTGTTGTTGTTATAGACACATCGTAAACGTCAACTGAACCAAGCGTGGTATGGAACCCCAAGATGCTGCACGGCCAGAGGAGCCATGTGCACACAAAAATGAAAGCCGAGGGCTAGGGAGATGGTTCAGTGGGTAAAATACTTGCTGCACAGCGTGAGGGCCTCGAAGGCAGATCTGTAGCACCCTGTAAGAGCCGGGCGTGGCAGTGTGTGCCTGGAACCCCCATGCTGGGGAGGAGGAGGCAGGAGGAGCTCCAGGACTGGCAGGCCAGCTAGTCTAGCCAAATTGGGTGAGCTCCAGGTCCAGTGAGAGACCCTGTCTCGAAGGAAAAGGTAAAATAGACTGACGGAGGAAGAGACATGATGTTGAGCTCTGCCCTTCACGAGCATGCACGCGCGTGTGCACACACACGTGCACATGAACCTGCACACACATATATGTGCACCTACACAATATAAACACACACACACAAAAGAGAAGTACTTCAAGAGTGGGGCTGGGGCTGGCTGTTTGGCTAAATGCATATATTATGTCCGCCTAATTGCTCTCTAAGCACGTATGTTTGTGCCCGTATAGTAATGCCACTCTTACTTTTGGTTAGAGAAGTGTCTCTCTTCAGATAGTGGTGATCACTGGGGTGACTCAAAACTCATCAATGTGCTGAGCAGAAGTGACAGAGCAGCATTCAGCATCAAGTGAGACGTCTAAGGAACCATTGCAGAAGAGGTGGTGGACAGAACGTGAGAGCTAAAGTGAGGGAGGAGGGCTTTGCAAGTCTGTCTCCCAGACACAAAGTGGCTGTGGACTGATGACCTCGCAGTGGCTGACGCTGCCTACACAAGTTCTGCACAATCGGAGGGAAACAGGATGACTTCAAAATAGCAGAGGCACTAGCTGCAAAGAAGGGGTTTAATGGAGAGGGGATTGGGTAGGGGGAAAATGGAGGGTGGTAGAAGGGAATTAGGATCAAGATACACTGTCTACATGTGTGGAAATTGTCAATAAGAGGTTTTTAAAAACGGTCTGGATGGCTATTTTGCTATTGAGGCATTTGCCTGCAAAGCTAAAGGACCCAGGTTCGAATCCCTAGGACCCAAGTAAAGCAGATACACAAGGTGGCACATGCATCTGCATTTTGTTTACAGTGGCTGAAGATCCTGGTGTGCCCACTGTCTCTCTGTCTCTCTCTCAAGTAAATAAAATAAAAAAGGGGAGTCTGGAGAGATGGCTCAGCCATTAAGACACTTACCGGGAAAGCCTAACTACCTGGGTTCAATTACCCAGCACCCACGTACAGCCAGACACACAAAGTGGCACGTGCATCTGCAGGTCTTTTGCAGCAGGTAGAGGCCATGTTGTGCCCATTCTCTCTCTTTCTCAGCTTGTAAGTAAAATAAAAAGAAGGGAAAAAAGTTTATAAAGCCTTTGGGGCTGGGGAGATGGGTCAGCAGTTAAAGATGCTTCTTGCTTGCAAAAGAGACTGTGTCCTGGGCTGGAGAGATAGCTTAGTGGTTAAGGTGCTTGCCTGCAAAGCCCAAGGACCCATGTTCTATCTCTCTCCAGATCCCATGTAAGCCAGATACACAGAGGTGAGGCAAGCACAAGGCTCATGCACTTGGGAGCCCCACGACTTGCATGAATGGGGCCCATGAAATAGCAGGTTCTGTCACTGGGGGCTGCATCAACGCCTTGTTCGAGAGGACACTAGTGGTAGAACACAGTGGATGACATTAGAAGGAAGAATGAGTAGCGTGTGTGCGGCTTGGGATCCCTGGATTCCATTCCTAGCATTGGAAGAATAAAAAGATGGAGAGGGCTAGGGAGATGACTCAATGGTTAAAGGTGCTGGCTTGCAGAGCCTTCCAGCCCTGGTTCTATTCCCCAGCGCTCACATAAAGGCAGAAGTGCAAAGTGGTGCATGCTCCTGGAGTTCGTTTACAGCAGGCAAGAGGCCCTGCTTCACATGCCATCCCCCACCCCGAATAAATACAATATTTTTACAAAGATGGAAGAATCTGGGGAGACCTTTATAATCTTATGTGGAGAATGACCCCCAGGGCGCCAAGGCCTGCTGGAGGCCTGTGTGTCCCCCAGAGCCCATGCCATCTCTCTAGGCTTGGAGTTCTCACCCCGTCTTGCAGAAAGCAGCAGTCCAGCTGGGAGGCCCCGAGTGCCTGCAGCTGCCGCTTGCTTCCAGCCGGTGACGAGAATCTCCCTCTGCCGCCGCTGCAGCCACAGGCCCAGCGCCAAAGAAGAGTTTCAGCCATTTGCAAGCTGGGAGCTCTTTCAAAGGAAAGCTGGTCCTTGATATTCCCTGGAAATGCTTGCAAATGGTTTGAGGTTAGAAAAGCTCATTGCGGAGTCTGAAGGATGAAAGGAAGGGTGGCCGTGAGGGAGACAATCCTGGTCCCATATCTCCCCTGTACCGACATCTGCAGTGGGACAGAGGCTTCAAGCAGTCCCCACTCAGATCTTTATGCAGCCCTCCTTCCCGCCCTTTAGGTTGATTTGATTTGATTTCTGCAGACAGTGCTTGACTGTGTGTATACAGCCATTCATGGGCCTTTCCCAGCTGGGATGCTTGTGGCCTTTGCTCCCCTCCCCAGGGTGAATGACGCTGCGATGACCCCTTACACCTGTTGAGCCCCCTCCCAGGAGGAGCTGCCCGCGGGCTTTCTGTTCCATCATTTCTCCATGGCTTGGAGTGAGCCCAAGACTCACTTTGGCTCTGAACGCCCGAGGGCCAGTTCCTTCAAAGAACAGCCATTAGCAGAGCAATTTGGAACCCTGGACTTGAGTGAAAATATTATTTTTCCCCCATTATCCTCAAATTGCTCCTTCACTAAGTTGAAGCAGCCAGGCCAAGCAAGGGAAAACAAAACAAAACAAAACCCAAGCTTCGAACCAGGTGTGTTGTGCCGGGTCGACAAAACATCCCTTTGACCGGCCTTCTGACTCCCTAGCTCATCCCTCCACTCAGACGGCCTTAGAGCCCAGGTCCCTGGATTCTACAGTTGTCTTGGTTGGTTTATTGTGCAGATGTGATCCCCAATATTCCAGAGATGAAATATAAAGAAAGAAAATAATGCTTGCTCGCTCCCGGCCCTGTATTTGTTAGGATGGAACTCAGGGCCTCCAGTCAGCTAAACAAGCATTCAACCAACGAGCCACCCTTCAGCCCTCTTTTCTGTTTGTTTGTTTATTTATTTACTTACTTTTTAAAATATTTCTTTGGTTGTTTAAAATTTATTTATTTGTTTGAGAGTTATAGAGAGAAAAAGAGTGAGTGAATGAGAGAGAGAGAGAATGGGCACACCAGGGCCTCCAGCCACTGCAAATGAACTCCAGATACATGTGCCACCTTGTGCATCTGGCTTATGTGGGTCCTGGGGAATTGAACCTTGAACCGGTGTCCTTAGGTTTCACAGGCAAGTGCTTAACTGCTAAGCCATCTCTCCAGCCCCTTACTTGCTTTTCTTTTGTATCTGTGTGGTGTGTACACATGTGTGTGCATGTGGAGGCCAAGGAGTGTCCTTCTCTTCATTCTTTTGCTTCTTTCTTTCCTTGAGATGGGGGCTCTCCCTCAGCCCAGAATTTCTGTCTGTCAGTGAGCCCAACAATTCTCCAGTCCTCCGTACTCTAGCGCCCAGACTGGGGCTACAGATATGCATGGCCATGCTCAGCTCTTTATATGGGTTCTGGGGTGTCAGGCAAACTTGGCAGTATCTGACCCAAAAGGCTATCATGCTTAAGTAACAAGCTCTCTTTTTTTTTTAAAAAAAAATTAAATTATTGCCAACTTCCATAATTATAGGCAATAACTCATGATAATTCCCTCTACCCCTCTACTTTCCTCTTCACAACTCCACTCTCCATCATATCCCCTCCCTCTCCATCAGTCTCTCTCTTCGTTTTGATGTCATCATCTTTTACCCCTATTATGATGGTCTTAACAAGCCCCCTTAATCATGGAACCATCTCTGCAGGCCTACACACTTTATTTTTTGCAATTTTTTTTATGAGCAAGCAAGAGGGAGAGTGAGTGAGACGAGAGAGAGAGAGAGAGAGAGAGAGAGAGAGAGAGAGTTGGCATGCTAGGGCCTCTAGCCACTGCAATTGAACTCCAGACACGCGTGCCATCTTGTGTGCATGTGCAACCCTGTGCACCTGTGTAACCTTGTGTGTCTGGTTTATGTGGGATCTGGAGAGTTGAACATGGGTCCTAAGGCTTCACAGACAAGTGCCTTGACCACTAAGCCATCGCTCCTGCCCTCCATATTTATTTTTGAGGCAGGATTTCCTTATGTACTGGTTTCCAACTTGTGGGGATCTTCCTGCCTCTGCCTCTCAGTTGCACCACCATGTCTGTTTTCCACGGTGCTGGGGATCAAACCCAAGGCCTCATGCATGCCAGGCAGCGTTCCACCAACAGAACTGCACATCCCACCTCCACTTACTTGAAAAACACATTTTATTTATTTGAGACAGAGTGAGGGAATGTAAGGACCTCTTGCTGTTGCAAATTCCAGATATACTCATTACTTTGTGCATATAGCTTTACTTGGGTACTGGGGAATCGAACCAGGGCTGGAAGGCTTTGTAAGCCAGCATCTTTAACTGCTGAGTCATCTCCCCAGCCTCATACTTTTTAAAAAAATATTTTATTTTAATTAATTAATTTATTTGACTGAGAAAGAAGGAGAGAGAGAAAAAAAGAGAGAGAATGGGTATGCCAGGGCAAATGAACTCCAGAGGTGTATGCCCCTTGTGCATCTGGCTAACGTGGGTCCTGGGGAATCGAACCCAGGTCCTTTGGCTTTGTAGGCAAATGCCTTAACTGCTCAGTATTCCTCCAGCTCCAGCCTCATACTTTTATTTTGAGACAAGATCTTAGACGCTAAGTTGCCCAGGCTGACCCTGAACTCACGCGGTAGCCCAGGTAGCTCAGATTGCAGGTCTTTACACTCAGGGGACACTGTGGAGATGAGGCTGGCTGAGAATGAATAGACAGTGTCAACTCCATTTCAGTAACCAGGGAGAGGTGCTATGTGTAGGGAGGTAGCTTTGGGGACGGACTGGCCACTTCAGATGAGCATTTTGGAGGGTGTTCTGACTGCTGTCATTGCCCACGCAAGCAAGTGACTTGCTCGGTCTCTGGCATCCCACTTTCTTCAAGTGCAGTCCTCAGCTGTGCTAACATAACCACTTGATTGGGCCTCGGAGTCTGGCGTCGTCACCCACTCGCTGTACATGGCTAGTGAGAGGGTGAAATAACCTATGACGGAAGCTGTGAACCAGAGAACACCTTAAGTATCACCTTAAAAAAAAAAAGCAACATGGGCCTGGAGGGATGGCTTAGCAGTTAAGGCGTTTGCCTGCAAAGCCAAAGGACCCAGGTTCAATTCCCCAGGACCCACGTAAGCCAGATGCACAAGGGGCACATGCATCTGGAGTTCATTTGCAGCGGCTGAGGGCCCTGGCATGCTCATTCTCTCTGTCTCTGTTTCTCTCAAATAAATGGAAATTATTTTAAAAAAGGTAACAGGGATGTTTGGGTTTCAGTTTACATACCATCTCCCCAAAACAGCCATTAAAACAAAAAAAAAAATTGAAAGAGAGGAAAATATATAGAATCATTGAATATGGGAGAAGGTGAGAGACAGAGTAAAAATTAAAAACTTTGACCAAAACAAGCTACCATAGCTGAGTAAAAACATTGCTGTGAGCTTCCCAGTGGCTAAGGCGAAAAGGGAAGGAAAGTGAGGTTGGGTCAACCTGGGTCATTCTGAGGCAGGGTCATTTAGCCAAGGCACCACTGCTGGGTTGGGCTGGGCTGGATAGCTTTCAGTTGTGGGGGTTATCTAGTGAGTTGTAGGGGTGCTCTGCAATCTCCCAGGCATCCGCCAATCGGATGCCAAGACACCTTCCTGACTTTGCCTCTTATCTGTGATGCTGTCACAGAATGGACCCTGGTTGAGAAGTGACAACCTAAAATCTGGAAGTTAACCTTAATGTGGGGTCCTTGGAGAAAGGACAGGGCCATGTGGTCACCAGCACTTTCACAGTTAGGCCTTGAGTCTGCAGACAAAACTTCCTTTCTCCCTTCCTTCTTCCCTCCCTTCCTCCCTCACTCGTTCCCTCCAAGTGTGCACATTTGTGGTCATGTGTGTGGAGATTAGAGGAGACACCCTCAGGAACACCACCCATCTCTTTTTGAGACAAAATCTCACACTGGTCTGGACCAAAGTAGGCTAGACTGGAGTCTGCTAGCCCCAGGGGAGGCCTGTCTGCCTCCCTGGCACTGGGATTATAGCCACACGCCACAGCTGGCTTTTCAAAAATTGTTTTATTTATTTATATGAGAGAGAGAGAGAGAGAGAGAGAGAGAGAGAGAGAAAGAGAGAATGGGCACACCTGGGCCTCTAGCCACTACAAACTAATTCCAGATACATGTGACCCCTTGTGCATTTGGCTTACATGGGTACTGGGGAATTGAACCTGGGTCCTTAGGCTTCACAGGCAAGTGCTTTAATGGCTAAGCCCAAACCTGACTTTTTTTTGCATGGGCTCTGGGGATCAAACTCAGGTCGTCCTCACACTTCACCCACTTAGCCATTTCCCCACCCCCACACCAGCCCTACAAACAAAAATTTCCAGCTGTGCAATGTTGGGCTCAGGAAGTCCTCAGGCAGCTGTGGTGACTTCCATCTCCGAGTCCAGTCTTCTCTGTGCGACCCTGTTTCCTTGGGCTCTGCAGTGAATTCCTTTGACTGAGCACGATGCAAGTCGCCAGGTGCTGAGCTGAGTACCTTGTCTGTGGTTCTCGGCTTTGTCTCGTGAGACCCTCAGGCGCATCTTGTAAGTTATGAGGATCTCATTTTACAGAAGGAGAGACTGAAGGTCAGAGAGGGTTAGCAGCTGGTCAAGGGCCACTCCAAGTGCCAGGGAAGCCACTCTAACTGTGTGGTTCGGCTTTTATTGCTGGAACTGTGGTTTTTCACGGGAGGGTCGATTTTGTTCCTCAGAGGACACAGTTTGTTCCTCAGAGACACATGTGCTGCCGCACTAGGGCCTGGGCTCTGCAGATGTGTGGCGGGCCCAGGCCAACGTCATACAGTGCACCAGATCCTGCGCCCCCTCCATCATCCCACTGGGACATCAGTGGCACTGATGTCTGGATGGTGGTCAGTGCAGAGGGGGCAGGGTGGGGTCTGGTGGCATGAGAGGGGCCTTCTGCAGGAGCAAAGAATCTATGGGCAGATGGCATGTGAGGTTTGGATACAATTTACACGTGGCGCAGGAGGCTTGGTCCTCGGGCGTCTCTGTTGAGAGGTGGTGGGGCTTTGACGAGGTGAGGCCTAGGGGGAGGTAGCTGGGCCTTGGGGCTGCTTGGTTCCTGCAAATGGGGACTGCCGGAAAACAATGAACGTGGTTTCCAAATCTCTCTGGCTTCCTGTCTTGCTAGATGTCCTCTCCCTGTCACATGACTCCCACCGTGATGTCCCCTGCCATGTTGTGATGCAGCCTGGCCTCACCGGAGATGCTGCCACGACGCCCTCAATGCTCCAGAATAGGAGTTAAGGGAAATCCTTTTCTTCATAAAATACTCAGGCTCCGGCATCTTGTTATAGCAACAGAAAACAGACCAGCGAATTCAAGGTACTTGCTGGGTTTGGCAGCTCTCTCTGCCCTCTCTCCAGCTTGCAGTGTGGAAAAGACAAACTTTTCTCATCTTCCCATTTCCACAGATGCCATGTTTGCATTGGCACAGTAAGGTCTGCTGCCACTGGAAACCGTCCAGAAGTTTTACCATTCTAGGCGCATGTCTGTGTTTGTTTTAGGTTGATGAGGAGAAGCTGGAAGATAAGGGTATAATCCGAGACTCCTGGGACCATCACGGGTGTGGGTACCAAGTCACGAGGAGGGATTTGATAGAGGCGGGATGTGGCCTGGCCACCAGCACCACCTGCAAGATGACAAGTCATACTCCACCGCTGGGGCCAATCTGCCTGCTGTACCCCGTCTTTTTCCTGTGTCCGCACAGAAAACGGTGTCATTGCCCTCCCGTGGGGGTGTTGGGAGGACTCGTGAGGCACTACCGTATGCCATGGCTCCTGCCACTGTCACTGCTCTTAGAGTTAACAAGATCTAGCCGTGACCCAATCCAGTCCCTTGATGGCTGGATGGGGAAAGTGAGGCCCAGAGCCCGGGGTGAGTGCTTGCCACTACCACAGAGGGAGGGATCGATGGGAACTCTCCCTGGCCAGGGCTTGTCCCTAGACAAGCAGAAAGCCGCTGAAGTGGGAGGGTACGGAAGCCCTTTCTCCCTGAACCAATCTGTAATGAATGGCTTGTGGCCACAGCTCTCCTGCCTCTGGGACAGACCTGCTGAACCTGTATGAGGAGCTGGGCAGGGCCTTGGCCACCGCAGCCTGTCTGTTCAGCCCCTTTGTCCCGGAGTTCCAGCTGGAGGGGGATGGTAGAACCTCCCCGCAGCCCAGGGCCCTCCCCAAGGCTAGCCATCCTCTGTTGTCTAGGCTGTAATTTGTGGCTGGCTGGCGGGAGGCTTATCTGGGGTGCGGTGCCCTGAGGAGAGGGTGGCCGCTCTCTGAGACAGGAGTGGACAGTAGCCAGAGTAAGGAGACTCGGCAAGCAGTACCAGGCCAAACCAGGGCACATAGCCAGGGAGCCAGGCTACCTCCCCTCTCCACCCTAGCACCCCCCACCCCACCCCGGGAGACAATGCCACCGCAGCCAGCCCGAGTTCCTGGCGCCTCTGCCCTAGCTGCTGACTTTGGCAAAAAGAAATCCCTCCTCCTGCTTAGTATGACTCCTTCCAGAAGTCGATGGCGGCGGTGCAGAGGAAAAGCAATCTGCTTACTAATGCACCGTACAGTACAATAAATATTCCGCTGACTGTCCCCAGACCCGGGAAACAATTCCGAAGCCCTCGGATAATAACAATAATGACAACCTTCCAGAAGCCTTTTTCTCTTTTGCTAAAAAAAATTTTTTATTTTAAATTTATTTGAGAGTGACAGACACAGAGAGGACAGATAGAGGGAGAGAGAGAGAATGGGCGTGCCAGGGCTTCCAGCCTCTGCAAAGGAACTCCAGATGCGTGCGCCCCCTTGTGCATCTGGCTAACGTGGGACCTGGGGAACCGAGCCTCGAACTGGGGTCTTTAGGCTTCACAGGCAAGCGCTTAACCACTAAGCCATCTCTCCAGCCCTTTTGCTAAAAATTTTATGAAGATGGGAACTGAAGCCCCATGGCCTACCCCCCGATCTCTGCTTACATCTTGTTCCCACATCCACCTTCGCACCTCCCTTTGAGGTCAGGGTGTGTCCTTGTGCATTTTACAACTTGGAGGCCACAACAACAGTCCCAAGGCTGGGGGCTGGTGGGTGCTCCTGTCCCATCTCTCCCAGCGATGACACGTCTGAAGCATCCTTCAGCCCCGCACCCCACACGCACACCTGGTTTCAAAACCTTTCCCATTTTCCATTAAATCCCAGAGTCAATATGGGAAGGAATGACCAGGCTACTTCAATTAATTTTTTTTCCCCTTTTCAAATCATGAGGTTCCATTTCCTTGGGAGGGAGTGGTGTCTTGCAGGGCGGTGTGGTGTTGAGAAATGGAGGACCGCGTTTGAATGTTCACTCTCGATAGGAGATAGGGCCAGCACGGAAAATTACCCCTATCAACCCATGTAGAGGAGAAGGCAGGGCCAGGCCAGCCTACGGAGAGCCTGCCGGCCCTTATCATAATCCCAGGAGCACCCCCACCCGTGCCCCCCCCATCAGTCACCTCTGCTTCCCTGCTGAAGGAACCAGATAGCGCCGAGCAGAGCCCATGCAGCGGGCATAATAAGAAGTGGAAATTGCTCCCAAGGAAAGTTTCCAAGGAATTAACTTCGGGTGGGTGGAGGAGGCAGCATGAGGGTACCTGGGCAGGGAGAGTGGTATAGCAGAAGGAGGAGGACCCCCTAAGGATTAGACGGATGTTGTGGCCTCTGAGGACAGAGGCGGAGGCTATACTATACGGACAGCCTGGACAGCCTGAGAGCTGCGTTCTTCTCGCTGGGAAGGGTGGGTGGACATCAGGGGTAAAGTGGAGCTTGGGACTCACCCAGGAGGGTGCTAGAGACCCTGAGACATCCAAGGTGTGGGATCTGAGTTCTCCCTGTTGGAGTTCCTGCCCCTCCAGGTGGTTGGGGGCCTGAGATACCTTTACTGAATCCTTGCTGGGTAGCTTACCTCCGTCATCTGCACCTCATTCCTCCTCCCAGGCTACTTGCTGTGGAGAGGTCCCAGAGCCTGCCACACACACCCCTCAACCCTTCCTCACACACGTTTGTAGAGTATCTATGGGTCCCAGGCTCTGGGGGCCCTGGCATCGAAGGGGGACTAGATGAGCCTGTACAGTCAGGGCAAGTCAGAGCAAACACTTTCCCTGGCACAGACAGATGTATGGAGCAAGGAATGTTCTAGAAAATGTGAAACCAAGAAGGTACTGGGGATAGCCTCCTGGCCAGGTTTCAGCTGTGAGAATTGCAGCAAATCGCTTTGTGAAATCAGTGTGTGTATGTTGAGGCGGGGTGGCTCCATTCTTCCCCATGAAATAGAGGTGCAAACACTCTCTGAGAGGAGTGTGGCAGCTGATCACAGGGCCTGCTCCATGACCAAAGCTTACGTCTAGTGTCACCCAGGCGACCAGGAAGCTGGCAGGTAGGTAGGTGTTCCCTTGGGAAGCTGGGTGTGAGACAGAGCAGGAGGCCAGGAAGGCCCTCGTCCTGTGGGAGAAGAACCTGCACTTGGATCCTCGTTTTCTCGTTCGCTCTTGGTTTCTTGCATGTGTACGGGTATATGATGTGCATGCGTGTTCCCGTGTGTGTGTGCACATGTATGCTGTGGATGCAGGGTCTCTCACTTGAACCCAGTGCTCATCAATTACCCTGGCCAGCCAGGTTCCCTTGGGGAATCCCTGGCTCTGCCCCCTGAGCCCTGGATTTGGGGCTGGCTGCCACACCCACATTTACACGTGTGCGGGGAATCCAAACTCGACAAGAGCCTTATCCACAGAGCCATCTTCCCAGCCTCTGGACCCCCGGATTTGAAGGTTGGCTCTCCTGCTTCAAGGCTGTGGACCTCCATGAGGCTGTGCCCTCTTGCCTCAGTTTCCTCAGCAAAGCTGATAACAGATAGTTGTTACTTTATAGAAGGATAGCCAGGGCTAAAAGTGATACTCTGGAAGGTTCTGAAACTGCAGTGTGCTATCTCTTCCCATCAAGGATTCCAGTAGCCTATGGGCTTGGATGAAGGGTGGAGAGAGAGTTTGGTTGAGAGCTGAGATCTCTGGCTCCTCCCTGAAGTGATACCCATGCCAAGTTCACTTTCTTCTTCTTTTCTTTCTTTCTTTCTTTCTTTCTTTCTTTCTTTCTTTCTTTCTTTCTTTCTTTCTTTCTTTCTTTCTTTCTCTGAGGTAAGGTCTCATTCTAGCTCAGGCTAACCTAGACTTTCTTTATTTTATTTTATTTTATTTGGTTTTTCAAGGTAAGGTCTCACTCTGGTCCAGGCTGACCTGGAATTAACTATGTAGTCACAGGCTGGCCTCAAACTCACAGCGATCCTCCTACCTCTGTCTCCTGAGTGCTGGGATTAAAGGCGTGCCCCACCATGCCCGGCACTGAATTTCTTTATTTTTTAAAAATATTTTATTTATTTATGCATTTGACACACACAGCGAGGCAGGGAGAGAGAGAGAGAGAGAGAGAGAGAGAGAGAGAGAGAGAATTGGCAAACGGGCAAGCCAGAGCCTCCAGCCACTTTTAATGAAGTCCAGACACATGTGCCACCTTGGGCGTCTGGCTTACCTGGGTATTGGGGAGTCAAAACTGGGTCCTTAGGCTTCATAGGCAAGTACCTTAACCATTAAGTCATCCCTCCAGCCCTCACTTTCTTTGTGGTGCCCAGCTGTGGAGCCATGGGGAGGGGGCAGGAAAGCAGTAGATACACAGAGAGGCAAGTTAGCTTCCTCAGGCTACACAGCATCTAGAAGGACTAAGGCCTGAGCGCAGGGCATCCAGGCTCCTGTGTAAGTGTCTCTGAGGGAATGTGGATGTGAGTGATGGGGGAGGCAGAGTGAACAGTCTAAGGGGGCAGGCAGAGAGCATGGGGAGTAATTGGGTGCAAATGCCATTGTGCCTCCCACTTCATCCTCAGCCCGTCCCCCAGGGCTCTCTCTGGAAGGATCTCCAAACCTTTACATGACAATGCCACCGTTAGCTCATAAATCCTCAGGCCTGCTGGGAGGAGAGGTGGGTGGTATCTGCAAGCCCAGGAATTAACCACAATTATCTCTGGGCTCTGGGTTTGTCAGCGTGTGGGATACAGGCTCTGAGGCTGGGAGGGGCAGAGGTGCCATGCCCCTTTGACCAGCTTTGAGCTGGTCCATAGCTGCAGGGTACAGTGGACAACACAGCCCTGAGGGTTTGTCAGAGAGTTGTGTTCCGATTTTTAACAAAATATTTTATTTATTGTGTGTGTGTGTGTGTGTGTGTGTGTGAGAGAGAGAGAGAGGGGGGGGGGAGAGAGAGAGAGAGAGAGAGAGAGAGAGAGAGAGACATATAAATATGCAGAGAGAGAGAGAAGGAAAGAAAGAAAGAGAGAAAGAAAGAAAGAAGAAAGGAAAGAAAGGATATCTCAGGGCTTTCAGCCAGTGCAAACACATGTGCCACCTTGTGCATCTAGCTTATGTGGGCACTGGGGAATTGAACCTAGATCCTTAGGCTTTTCAGGCAAGTGCCTTAACTGCTAAGTTATCTTTCCAGCTCCCCCCATTATTATTATTTTTTTTAACAATCTGGTGACTCAGAGGGATATAGGGCTCTCCTGAGGTCACCCAGCTAGGAAGTGAGCCTGGACGGTAACCCAGCTGCTGCTCTGTCCCCAGCACCCAGTCGTCCCATAGCGGAGCAGGGCACCAGGTTTATGAAGGACGATCTGGCCCGTTCCAGAGTGCTGTGAGGACTTCCCCAGGAACAGTGCCCAGGGCCCAGGACTCATCTGCTTGCTTTTAAACTTGTGAGGGCTGCTTCACTCTTACTCGGCGGGAGGGAATCCAAGTCCAGTGAGAGTTGGGGGTGACCCAGCATTCGCTCACTCACATACCCCTCGACTGGTTCACAAGCTTGCAGCGCAGAGGTGGCTTCACAGGTCTGGCTCTAGTGAGACTGTCTGGGCCCGGATTTCATACCATGTAACCCCAGGCAACTTCATCTCCTTGAGTCTCAGTTTTCAAATCTGTGAAAGGGGGACAACGATAGCCCTTCGCCTGACTGTGCTGTGCCCATCCACGCACTGAAGACAGAGTAAGATGCCTAGTGCCCACTTATGTGCCCTCTACTGTCCTGCCCCCAGGGGGCGCAGCAGTGAGCCGAGCAGGTGACTGCTGTTGGATACTCCAGGGTGTCCATCAAGGGAGTGGACCATCTCAGGGTGGCAGTGTTCTTTTGAGGGGTGGGAGGAGTGAGGTGCCTGTGGGAAGCTACCAGAGAAGCCACACAGGACCCCTGGGGCAGGGCTTGGCTAAGGGACGGCATTCAGCTAGCACTGGTGGGGATTTGACAAGCTGGGTGGGACCCTGAGGGCCTGGGTCAGGTGACAGATACGTGTAGCTGGGACCTGGTGGTCATTTGGTTAGTGAGCACACACGACCATCTGAGCCCTCTAGTCCCTGGTCCTGATGCTGGAGGAAGGGGGATAGAATGCCTCCACAGAGACCTTCAAGGGGATTCTTGGGGTACATTGCAGGGCCTTGATCTCCTGTCACCTCACAGATGTGGAAACTGAGGCCCAGATAGATGACAGGGTCTGTTCAAGGTCACAGCATTCAGCTTGTTCTGGATTCTAAGAGCCACAGGATGCAGCCACATGAAGGCTCTCCTTCCTCCGCGGACCCTCGAAGGCTAGGTGAGCATCAAACATGAGGAAACAATTGTTTGTCAAGCTTCAACTTTTGTTCCTATGGTACTAGGGGTGACCCCAGGGCCTTCTACATGCTAGGCAAGCAGTCTGCCACACGGCCACATCCCCAGCCTTTGATTTCCGGACCTAGATGTGTGTCCCCACCCTTGCAAGGGTCCTGACACCAGACAAGTACAGCTGGGGACTCTGGACCTATGTCACTGCCCTGTCCTGATCCTCTGGGATGATGGCAATGGGAGAGCGGGTTGTGTATCAGGAGGGACAGCCAGGTTCCACAAATCAAAATGAAGAAAGGTACAGATTGGGCTGATCAACTGACCCAGGGAAGTGTGAGTTTCACATGAATAGCAAATCAGTTTGCAATGTAAGGCTGTCTCAGACACTGTGCTTTTTTTTTTTTTTTTTTTTTTTTTTGCTTTATTTTGAGGTGGGGTCTCACTCTAGCCCAGGCTGACTCTTATGGCTTGAAGCTTGACTTACAATGTTTTCTCCACAGGACAAAATTTCCTTTCTCCCATGAGACAGTGTGTGTGTGTGTGTGTGTGTGTCTGCGGAAGAACCGTCCTCCCGTGGGGCTGAGGACCACCAAAGCCATCAGTCTTGCCTTCAACTGAAAAATATAGTGAAACATATACGAGGCAAGAGGGGCTGATCTGGCCACTCCGCTCGCTCACCCCCACAACCCTTTCGGTTGCTATTTCTCTCTGTCCTTTCTCTCCTGGTCTTTCCTTCTCTCCTCCCTCCCTGGTAGTCTCATCTCAGAGCCTCTGCCTGCGGAAGACTCAACATCCCAACATCAGCACCATCCTCAACTCTCCGGCAGAGGGCGCCCTGTATTTTTTAAATTTTAATTTAATTTTTTTTTTTTTTTTTTTTTTTTTTAGCAAGGCTCCTCTGCCCTGCCCTGAGCTGGCCTGAGCAGGACTGTGGACCTCACAGGGCTGCCCCCCTCCTTCTGCTCCCTGCTAGAACAGCATGCCCTGACACCAGGGAGCTTTTGACAGGAAACCAACTTCAGTTTAGGACTCATCAGAGGCAGTGGCCCCTAAGGCAGGAATAGATGGCCTGGGGACTGCAGAACTGAGGCCGGAGAACTGGGAGTGGGGTGAAGAGAGGGGACACTGTGAGAGCTGGCCAGTGCACTCATTTATTATTTATTCATCATTCATGTACTCACTCCTTTACGTTGGTGAACATCATCTGGGAACTGTCCCAGGAGCTGAGGGCAGGAGGGGAGTGGCCCTCAACAGATTGCTGAGTGGAGCATCTGCCTATTCTCATGCACAGTTTAACTTGGTCTGGGGCAGGAGGCAGAGGAGCACACTTTTCCCCCTGTTTTTTTTTTTTTTTTTTTTTTTTCGAGGTAGGATCTTACTCTAGCCCAGGCTGACCTAGAGCTCATTATGTAGTCTCAGGCTGGCCTCGAACTCACAGTGATTCTCCTACCTCTGCCTCCCGTGTGCTGGAACTAAAGGTGTGTGCCACCACGCCTGGCTACATTTTTTTCTTTTAGAATTTAATTTGGGCTGGAGAGATGGCTTAGCAGTTAAGACGTTGCCTGTGAAGGACCCAGGTTTGGTTCTCCCCCACCTCCCTGCCTCTTTCTCTCTCAAATAAATAAATGAAACGCTCAAAAGGATAGAATTTAATTATTTGCACGCGCGTGTGTTTGTATGTATATATCAGGGTCTCCGCAAATGGGTACCCCCCAGGTTTTATGTGGGTAGTTGGGGAGTTGAACCTGGCAGGCTTTGCAAACTAGTGCCTCTAACCACTGAGCCTTCTCCCCAGGCCTGAGCCCACTCGTTCAATGACACACATAAGACCCAGGGGCCTAGACTGCATAGGGAGCCAGGTAGCCGCAGCATAATGCCTCTTCCCTTTCAGTACCTTTCCTTTCCCCCCTCTGTATGTAGTGTGTGCATGTGTGTGTGTGTGTGCAGTGTATGCATGAGTGTGTACAGATGTGTGCACACTGGACACACGTCTGAGGGGCACATCAGGTGTCCCCTATCGTTCTTCTGCCTTTCCTTCAAGAGCCTGGAGCTGGCATGTTTCGGCCTCACTAGCTGACCCGCTAGCCCCCAGGACCCTCCTGTCCCCATGCCCCTGGCACCGGGGCTACAGGCGTTCACGGTCACGTCCAGCTTTTTAAGTGGGTGACGGGGCTCGGGCTCATCCTCACACCGCTTGCACAGCAAGTGCTCTTAACCTGCCCAGCCATCTCCCTTGCCATGCTGTTGCTTTTCTGCTGTAGCCCAGGCTGGCCTTGAACCCACAGTCCTCCTGCCTCTGCCTCCTGAATGCTGGGGTGGCAGGTGTGTGCCATCATGCCTGGTTTGCTGTTTCCTGTGGTACAACTTTCATCTGCCCTGGGCTGATCCTGGATGCTAGCCCCTGCCTATGGGAAGGTTCTAACAGCTCCTGATAAGGTCCTCTGTTACGTTTGCTGCCCTCAGCTCACCTCTTTCCTCCCCTCAGCAGGGTTCCACACCAGGTCTCATCACCCAGCATGAGACAGGTGACTTCCTCAACACTCCATCCCCACTGCCACCTTATTGATGCTTTTCATTCTGGAAGGGTTAGGAAGATGAGGAGAAACCCCATCTCTGACAATGGGGGTGTGTGTCTGGGCTGGCCAAGCCCCCTCTTTTAGATTTCCTTTCCTGTGTGAAACGGATCATACATCCCACAGGAGCCTGCTGCTTCAGGAATTTGTTGAGGGTTACAGGAAGCCATGGATGGGAATATTTGTGTCTTGGAACCCTGGGGAGTCACCACTGTCCTCCTCATCCCTGAGAGAGAGGGGCCAGGGAGGGTGGAGGCTCCACGGGAAGTCAGCGCGTTCTAGCTTGGGCTGCACACCTCTGCTCCATGAGGCGGCATCTGCTTTCTCTGCAGAGCAATGCTGCCACCTAGTGGCTATCTCATGCCCACCCTTCTGGAATCCAGGGCTGACACCTGGGGCCTGTTCTTCAGATCTGACCCTGACAAAACCCAACTCCCCTCCACAGCCAGAAAGACCCCAACAATTGGGCTATGTCTGTCTGCTCTTCAGGGGCAATGCAGTCACGGGACACTTAATGACAGAGAAAATTCTGAGAAATGCGAGGATTTTTTTGATGTGTATATACATGAGTATATTCATATGTAAATGGCTGTGCATACACATGTGTGCACACACGTGTGTGTGCTCCTGTGTGTGCATGCATGTGGAATTCAGAAGTTGATGTCAGCTGTCTTTCTCAGTCTCTCTCTACCTTTGTCAAAATATTATTTTATTTTATTTTTATTTGAGGGAAGGAGAGAAAGAAGGAGAGAGAGAGAGAGAGAGAGAGAGAGAGAGAGAGAGAGAGAGAGAGAGAGAGAGAGAATGGGCATGTTAGGGCCTCAGCCATTGCAAACGAACTCTGGATGTGGGTGCCACCTTGTGCATCTGGCTTATGAGGGTCCTGGGGAATTGAACCTAGGTCCTTTGGCTTTGCAGGCCAGTGCCTTAACTGCTAAGGCATCTCTCCAGCCCTCTCTACCTTTTTCTTTGAGACAGTGTCTCTCACTGAACCTGGTGGTCACTGATTCAGCCAGACTAGGTAGTCAGTGAACCCTTAGGGCCCTCCTGTCTGCCTAGTTCTGTGATTATAGGTGCATGCCACCATGCCTGATGGTTTAGGTGGGTGCTAGGGAATATAAACAGTTCCTCATGTCTGTGTGGCAAACACTCTGCCCACTCAGCCACCTCCCTAGCTCTCTCCTCATTTCCATGGGCAAGCCCACAGCACAATGTGGTTTCTTGTGCAATCAAAGAGGCAGCTAGCCCACACCCGGAACTCCAGGAACGCTAGCGGGATCAATGGTCCTGAGATCACAGGGCAGAGCTGATGAACCCTGCTGAGGAAAGCAGTGGGACCTCTACCAATAATATAAAAATAAAAATAATATAAATAATATAAAAATAAGAATAATAAAAATAATAAATAATAATAAAAAATAAATAATAAAAATAAAGGTGCTCCACACCCACAGCTCTGGATGCCACAGAATACAGACTGCTGCATGAAACTCCAGCATGAAACTTCCAGAAGAAGTGTAGCAACCTGTATGTGACCAACAGAGAAATGGAGACTCACTGATGGTGAGTGTGGGACCAAGACCAGCTGGATGAAAGTGCCCGTGGTGGCCTGTGACAGTGTTACAAATGTCGCATCAGAAAGCAAGTGAGGAGATCCATGGCGAGTAAATACTATTCTTTGTTTATTTTGTACTTATATTTATGTATCTTTGGTTTAGTTGAGGAAGAGTCTCACTCTATCCCAGGATGACCTGGAACTCACTCTGTAGTCTCAGGTTTGCCTCCTGAGTACTGGCATTAAAGGCATGCGCCACCACACCTGGATTAGTTTTTAATTCATTAACTAGAAAGAGAGAGAAAAAATGAGCTGTGAACACACGCTACCTGTATGCACCACTTTGTGCACCTGGCTTTGTGTGGTCAAACCCTGGCCAGTAGTCTTTGCAAGCAAGCATCTTTCTTTTTATATTTTTACCTACTTATGAGAGAGAAAAGAGAAAGAGGGGGAGAGAGAGGATGCCAGGGCCTCCTGCCACTGCAAATGAACTCTGGATTCACGCACCACTTTGTGCATCTGGCTCTACTCAGGCACTGGGGAGTCAAACTCAGGCTGTTAGGCTTTGCAAGCAATAGCCCTCAACCACTGAGCCATCTCCCCAGCTCAGGATTATTATATAAAGTCATAAAAAAAAGTATAAAACTACTTATATAGTATATGTTAGTTGTAACAAAATGCCCCAGACAATCAACTTTAAAGAGAAAAGGTGTTTTCTTTCCCCCCCCAAGGTAGGGTCTCACTCTAGCCCAGGCTGACCTTGAATGCACAATGTAGTCTCAGGGTGACCTTGAGAGATCCTCAAGCAGCGATCCTCCTACCTCTGCCTCCTGAGAGCTGGGATTTAAGGCGTCCGCCACCACACCTGGTTGAGGAAAGGCTTTTATTGATTCACAGTTTTGGAGCTTTCGGTCCATGACCTTTGGCCCCTGGAATGAGGTGTCCCAATACATGGGAGCTTGTTTGCCTCAAAGCCCTTCATCTCGTAGCCAGGAAGGGGAAGGGAGAGGAGGAGAGAAGGAGGAGAGAATCCCCTTCCAGGACCCACTCCTCACGATCCAAAGATGCAAACTAGGCCTTACTCCGAAAACACCTGCTAATTCCATTTGCTGCCACTCTGGGAACCATGTGTTTAGAACATGGGCCTTTGGGATGCTTAAGAGAAACATAACAGTATGACAGGATAACCACATTAAAAACAAACAAACAAACAAACAAACAAACAAAGAAACCACATGATGAAAGGTTTGAAGACAGGCCTGCAAAGCAGGAGAACACAGCAGGAAACAATAAGCAGACACTAGAAATGCCAGTGAAAGCAAATGGGACTAATTTGCCTCGTCAAAGGGCAAAGTTCAGATTGGATTAGAACTCAAAATGAGCCCTGCTGTCTACACTGGGGCTCCACCTAACCTAATGCAGGCCAAGGGAGGCGCGCCAGGCCCAAAGCAGATACAACTCTCTACACATCACAGTCCGGATCGTAGACAACGTGGAGCTCAGAATTAGGAAAAAGAAAGGGCTTTTGGGATATATTGGTAGAGACCCATTCTCTAAATGTGGGTAGCACCAGCCCACGGGTTGGGTTCGGGGGTGTCGAAGGATGAATGAAAAGAAGGTAGTCAGCTGAGCACCAGCATGTGTCCCCTCTGCTTCCTGGACGCATGTGGAATGAATGTTTCCACTGCCACGACTTTCCTGCCATGAAGGCCCGTGAAGCAAAATCCATCCTTCCTTCCAGAAATTGCTCTACATCCTCCCAACAATGCCCTTCTGGGGATGGAGCCTTTGACACATGCTTGGCTGGTGGACAGCCCTGCTCCAGAGAGGTATCTAGAAAGCAGAGCCCCACCACGTCTCTCACTTGGGGGTCCACCATGGGCGCTGTGTTGAGAAGGAAGCGGGGGAGGAGCGTGGGGAAGGCTCGTCCGCTGTCGGGGGAGGAGAGGCACACAGACTCCTGAGCACTACCTGATGTTGAGGACTCAGGATCATGGGACCTCATCTAACTGCAAGGGAACCTGGGAAATGTAGTCTCACCCCACGCCGGGCAAGAACAAATTGTGAGCAGACAGCTGGGTCATGATGGTTAATCTTCACCGTCTATTTGATTAGGTTAAAACCAGTGATGGCACAATCTCCTGTTGCTGTATTCTACTTGATGTTGGCCGGGAGGTGATGTCCACCCTCTGCATCATGTCATCATTTTCCCCTGTCATTGTGGACCTTCCCCTCGAGTCTGCTTTGCAAGCCAAAATAAACCCTCCCCCTCCCCGCCAGCCCCCCCCCCCGACAAAAAAAACCAATGATGGTAAATCCAGGTGAGGTCCTCATACTTATAATCCCAATACTCCACACTGAGGCAGGAGGATGGCTGCCAGTTCCAGGTCATTGTGGGCTACAGTGTGAGAGCCTGTCTGTATCAGTTACTTTTCTCATTGTTGTGACAGTGACAGAATCCCTGACAAGAAGCTGCTGGTTGGGGGTATGTTTCAGTTTACAGTTGCAGGGACGCAGCCGGCCAGGGCAGGGATGTCGCCGTGGCAAAAGCAGGAGGCACCTAGTCACATTCTATCCATAGTCAGGAAGCAGAGAGAAATGAGTGCTGGCATTCAGGTTGTGTTGCCTTTTTATATTTCTTTCTCTTTTTTTTTGGGGGGGGGGTTTCAATGTAGGGTCTCACTCTAGCTCAGGCTGACTTGCTTGGGGTTCACTATGCAGTCTTAGGGTGGACTCGAACTCACGGTGATCCTCCTACTTCTGCTTCCCAAACGCAAGGGCTGGGATTAAAGGTGTACGCTACCATGCCTGGCTTGCTTTGCCATTTAAAAAAAAAAAAAAAGTCATTCCCCACCCTAATGCAGAGCTAATCTAGAAACTCCCTCATGTATATGCCCAGAGCCTTGTCTCCGTGACTATGCTCCACCCGGGCAGGTTGACAACATTAACCATCACACTGTCTCTGTTTTCCTGGCTGCCATGAAATGAAGCAGTCCCTCACTGACTCCCACCCCTGCCGTGACCTTCTGCCCCAGCATGTGGGACTAATGGGGCCATGGCTTGTTCCAGGAGCAAGAAAAGTGACCAGCACAGGAATGGAGGGAGAAGGAAACTGTGTGACGGTGACCGCCTCGGCGCATGGACACACTCTACGACCCAGCGATGGGGGACCGCTGTCTCCCAAGCATAGCGCCGACTGTCTTCATCAGCAGGGACTGCCCATGAGAGACGCTCAAGATCGGGCCTGCTGACGTCCCCGATGTAGGGAGGAGGTTGGAAGTCGTTAGACCTGCACCTGGGATCCCAGCTGCTTGCTCCTTTCCTGGCTGTGTGGACTTCTGCCCCAGCTGCATGTAGGCCTACGAGGTGGAAGGTGCTCTAGTGTATGGAGGGTGGGGTGATGGGGGGCTCCATGTGTGTAGCTATGGGACCATTTTCATCCATGTGGGGGAGACACTTTCCAGTGACGCATTTGCATTGTCCCATGCTCCAGTAAGTAACCCTTCACCCTACTCCTGTAAGCCAATCCCCTAAACTCAATGGCCCACCAAACCAGACTTGGATGGAATTATTTTCTTTTGCACCCTCTCTGTGGGGAGGAAGTGTTGATGTCCCCCAGGGAAAGGCCATTGGCACACCCAGCCATGCTTCTCCCAGGAGGGCTGGAACAACTTGAGCACGGATTTGTACTGCAATGCAAGGACTAGAATGTTCTATTCCTGATATTATTTGTTATTTAGAATTAAGTCCTCTTTGAGGAGCTGGGCATGGTGGCACTCACCTTTAATCCCAGCACTTGAGGAGGCTGAAGCAGGAGGATTGCTATTAGTTCTAAGCTAACCTGGGTTACATAGTGAGTTCCAGACCAGCATGTGTAAAGAGAATGATATTATCACAGACAAACAAAAACAAATAGGCGATATAAAACAAATAACTATTTATAGCCAGGCATGGTGGGGTACACCTTTAATCCCAGAACTTGGGAGGCAGAGATAGGAGGATTGCTGTGAGTTTGAGGTCAGCCTGAGACTACAGAGTGAGTTCCAGGCCAGCCTGGGCTAGAGTGAGATCCTGACTGTGGTGGTTTGATTCAGGTGTCCCCATAAACTGAGGTGTTCTGAATGCTAGGTTCCCAGCTGATGGAGATTTGGGAATTAATGCCTCCTGGAGGGAGTGTATTGTTGGGGGCGGGCTTATGGGCTTTATAGCCAGTTTCCCCGTGCCAGTGTTAGGCACACCCTGCTGTTGCTGTGGTCCACCTTATGTTGGCCAGGGGGTGATGTCCACCCTCTGCTCATGCCATTGTTTTCCCCTGCCATCGTGGAGCTTCCCCTCGAGCCTGTAAGCCAAAATAAATCTCTTTTTCCTAGAAGCTGCTCTTGGTTGGGTGATTTCTACCAGCAATACGAACCGGACTGCAACACTGACTAAAACAAACAAAAGTTCAAATCCTGTTTGAATCATTAGCAGCACCACCAATAACTGTCCTGTTCCTAACAACCCGAATATCTCTCAGATGAGAATTGCCTGTGCGCACCACAATGGAGCCAGCCAGCAGAGTATGGGCCACAGTGAGGGTGAACCCGCAACCACTGCCCACAGAGCGTGGACTGCGTGGAGTGATGGAAGTGGACTTCAGGAGCACACGCAGCTCGAGTTGATAGTTTTATTTTAAAAATATTTATATATTTTATGTATTTCTTTGCAAGTAGAGAGAGGCAGCAAGAGACAGAGAGAGAAAGAGAGAAAGAGAATGGGCACACGAGGGCCTCCAGCCCCTGCAAACAGACTCCACATGTATGTGACACCTTGTGCATCTGGCTTTGTGTGGACATTGGTGAACTGAATCTGGGTCCTTAGGCTTTGCAGGCAAGCGCTTTAAGGCTGAGCCATCTTCTCTTGCCTCAGTACATTTTTTTTTCAACAAGTATGTTTATTTAAAAGTTCACACAAAAAGTTAGTTTAAATGCACAGCTAAGAAAATTCTGGAAAGAGAGACTAAAGAGATGGCTTAGCATCTGAAGCTCATAGTGCCTTTTGGGTCATCCCAGTGGTCACTGCCATCTGAAAAGAGAATCTTCTCTAAACAAAAGTGAGAGTAGCATTAATATATGAATATGAACATCAAGTGTAGTGCTTTCAGTGCAGTTTGGTGAGAATAAGATATACAGTTAGCCAGACAAGAACAGGCTTTATACCCCTAAGGCTCATGACCTCCCCTGCCATAGGCTTTTGATTAGATTTTCAGTAGCAGGCATGTATTCCCTCCCATAGAGCAGGTCTCTGGACCAAGTAGAGAGCAGTTGATTTCCCCCAGAGCAGACATGCTACTATTGCACCCGTTCTGTCATTTGGCCTGGTTGCCCAAATTTGAGGCTTCCATTGTCTACTGTTTTCACTACTGATGATTTCTGTCTCCCATAGGGCTGCATGCAGTGCAGCTTTTTTCAGCTTTCAGTTGGCTGGTTTACAGGGAGGAGGTTTCAGTTCAGCCCCAGCTTGATGTCTCAGTGACCTTGGCGCCCAGGCATGTGAAGTCTTCAGCAGTAGGGTCTCACCATCTGTTTCTCGTGGGAAACCAAGGACCTTGGCAATAGCTTATAATGTTTTGGAGGCAACAGGAACCTCCCTGGCCAACAACTCACTGGAAGGTATCCCATCCCTGGCAGTGAAAAAATTCTAGTAATAATCTATGGCTTCTGGATGTGCCATTATCCAATAAAGTAGGTTTTCATATGTCTTATTCAGAATATCTTGAATTTTGATTGACCCTCCACCCATACTTCTTTTACTCAATCTCTTTCCCTGTCCTTGCTTAGGCCATTCCATTGGTTTTTCAAGGTAGAGTCTCGCTAGCCTAGGCAGACTTGGAATTCACTATGTGGTCTCAGGGTGGCCTTGAACTCATGGCAATCCTCCTACCTCTGCTTTCCAAGTGCTGGGCTTAAATGTGTGCGCCACCACACCCGACCTCACTGAAGTTTTAATTGGCATTTCTCTAATGATGCATGAGGTCAAGAAGTTTCCATAGGTTTCTTCGTCGTGGATATAGCTTCCCTTGAAATCTTGTGCCTCTTAAAAGTCTTAAAAACATGATGCTAGATGTGATGACTAATCTCTGGTTGTCAACTTGACAGGAGTTACAGTCCTCATGGGGGCAAATTTCTGGTCATATCTGTGAGGGGTTTTCTAGATAAGGTTAGTTGAGGTGGGAGGACCCACCCTAAATGTGGGTGGCACCATCCCACGGGCCGAGGCCCCTGACTGTATAAGCAGGGAGAGAGCTAGCTAGGCAGGTGGCATTTATTTTTGTTTCCTCCTTGCTGCTGTGACCATGTGAGACAACTTCCTTCTCCCCCTGTGCTTTCTACATCATAATGGACTCCACCTGCTGGAATGGTGAGCCAAAAATCAACCTTTTCCTACCTTAAGTTGCTTCTGGTCAGGTATGTTGTCCTAGCAACAACAACAACAACAACAACAAAATAACTGATAAACTAAACTTTTATTTATTTAGTGCTGGGGTGGAAACCAGAGCCTCCTGTGTGCTAGACAAGTTCTGCATTATTGAGTCACATGCCCAACCCTAATACTAGTTTTTATTTTTCTTTTTACTTTCAGCGGGTAGCTGTCACAGGGTCCAAGACTTCCACATTGCTGTTGCCATTTCTCTGTTGATGACACTATTTCCACCTGCTCTTCTCTTGCCACCTCTTTTCCACCTATGAGGCTGGGAAGACTGAGGTCATGACCTCCCAACACCCTTGCATTCCAGAACACAGCACTCTCAGCTCCCGTCCCCGTCCTGCCCCCACCCACGGCCAGAAGCTGAGCTAGTCAGTGTTCCTCTCTGGGCCGCGTGCCATCTGTAACATGAAGGATTACGTGGGGGGCTGGGATGGTTAAGGCGTTTGCCTGCAAAGCCAAAGGTTCCTGGTTCTACTCTTCAGGGCCCACGTAAGCCAGATGCACAAGGTGGTGCATACATCTGGAATTTGCAGTGGCTGAAGGCACTGGCATGCTCATTCTCTCTCTCAACTAAATAAGTAAATAAAATATATTTAAGAAGATTATATTGGGTGTGATCGTAGAACCTTCCCAGTGTCCCTACTTACTGGGTATGTGACCTTGGGCGAGTGACTGAGCCTCTGCACGCATCGCTTTCTTCATGGTAATAAGTCTCGCGTGAGGGACCCTTCAGACAAAACCGGTAGAAGGTGTGCACTCATTAAGACCTCAGCTTCTCCTTGGTGGTTTACCATGTATTCCTCAATTACTCAGCTTGCTCACATTGTGAAGCTCAGCTCCTGCAGGCTCTATTGATGAGCGAAGCTGCACTGCCATGGAGCGGACACCAGGCGGCGCCAGTGTCCCGCCAGAGGCACATGCTGACTCCTTCCCAGCCTGGGGACCTGCAAGATGTCCCTCCTGGTGAACTCCTGAGGGGAGGGGGCTCTTTGAGCAGCCCCTGGGAGTGAGGTGGTGTAACTGTTAGCTGCTTGTTGCTGAGAGCAAACACCTGACCAGAAGCAGCTTATGGAAGGAAAGGGTTTTATTTGTTTAAAGTCTTGGGAAATTTCATCATGGCAAGGACAGGAACATTGATGCCCTCTGGGGGAGCTGGGTTTGTTTTCTCTGCTGATTAAAGAATTAACAGGCAGGAAAGGGTTGAAAAGAATAAAGTTTGTTTCAGAGCAAGAGGAGAAGGAAGCAGAGAGCGCAGGCTCCTCTGGGAGGAGGGGCTCCGGAGCTGGAAAATCGCAGTCCCCGTGGGCGGCGCTTTTATTGAATGAGGGAAGCCCGCCTTTCCAGACCCATGGTTGGTCAGTGAAATGAAGGTGAAGGGGCTGCCTGGTCCGTGATGCACCCAGTACTATGTGGGGCCCAGGGAATCTGCCATGCCAGCCTGCTGGTGGGAAAATTCACCCAGGCCAGGAAGAATGAGGAAGTGGGGTCACCCCCTTGTCATCTTGGGTGAGAATATAGCCACCCACTAAAGGCCCCTTTTCCCTGTCTGTCTGCCCAGCCAAGGAAACTCCAGCTCTGATCCTGTTTCGACATGGTCACTATCAGTGCGGTGGAAGCAGTGAGCATGAGCTGGCAGAAATCAGCAGGAGGCTGGCCCATAAAACCCCAAGGCTTTTCCCCAGTGCCGTGGCTCCTCCAGCAAGGCTCCATCTCTCACCGGCTCCACTAGCTAGGGGCAGAGTATGAGGCCCAATCACAAACATGCGAGGCTCTGAGGGATCCTCCACATCCAACCCTCCCAGGTGAGGATCTGCCGCAGCCACTGCGTTTCCCCCCTGCCGCCCGTGAGGGGCACAGAGCTGAAGCCCGGTCCCCTAAAGGCTTATGTGAACTGATGGGGACATCAAGGGCCAAAGCCAATGGGGCCAAATGAGAGGAAAGCTGAGAGTATATGTCTGGTTGGAAAGATCAGGTTCAAAGCGTAGCTGGGTGAATGTGGCCTGGTTCCTTATCCTTTCTGTGCCTCAGTTTCCTTACTGGGCATCTTATAAAATGGCTAGGAAGTGGGCCTGGGTGGAGCTGTTGCTTAAGGTTAGGATGTGTGGCCAATGCCTCTCACACAGCAGTGGCCAGGGCAGGGGAGGGAAGGCAGAGAGGCAGTGAACTGGATTTCAGCTGCAGGGTGTAACCCAAGTGTGGAGTCATGCCAGGGAATGGGTAAGGTGACATTGGTCCTGCCACATTCTGCCATCTATCTGCCTGCACAAGCCAGGTGTATGATGTTCCAAGGTCAGGGTGCTCTATGGCCCTCAACAACATGGGCTCAGCTCAGTCATCTCCCCCCCTTTTTACATATATACATTAAAATATTTTTTTTAATATTTATTTATTTGAGAGAGAGAGTGAGTGAAAGAGGCAGAGAGAGTGAGAGGAAGAGCCAGATAGAGAGCATGCCAGGGCCTCTAGCCGCTACAAATGATCTCCAGATGCATGTGCGTGCCCCTTTGTGCATCCGGCTTACATGGCCCCTGGAGAATGGAACCTGGGTCCTTTAGCTTTGCAGGCAAGCACCTTAACTGCTAAGCCATCTCTCTAGCCTCTTTTAAACATATTTTTATTTATTTGCAAGCTGTGAAAGAGAGCAGACAGACAGACAGAATGGGTGTGCCAGGGCCTCCAGATGATGCAAATGAACGCCAGATGCACGTGCCACTTTGTGCATCTGACTCTGCATGGGTGCTAGGGAATTATCTTAATTGCTGAGACAAGGCTCCAGCCCCACCACTTGGTTTTAAGTCTCACCTGCCAGGTGACCTGGGACGCAGCCCTCCAGCCCTGAGGCTTTGGTTGGCCCAGTCAGTGGGGAAGACTGCTCTGCGGTGAGATCTCCTGCAGACGCTGAGTGGCTGCAGGTTATCTTTTTTCTCCCTAGTCTTGTCCTTGCAGAGTGAAGAAGAAGAGACAGTTGTGAGGCTGGGATGTGACATGGGACCCCATCTAGGGGCAAGAGGGAAGGTGAGAAGGTGTGTGGGTGGCCAGCTGTGCCCCAACTGGCTCAGGGAACCCCTGGTGGCTGGTGTCACGGCCTCTAGAGAAGCTCATTCATTCTCAGGTAAAGGAGGCAGGACCGCATGGCTGTCACACCAGCATTTTTATGAGTGTATAAACTGCAGAGGACGTGGCTGCTCTGGGCTCCAGGCTGTTAATAGACCATCAATTCACGCTCCAGCTCGCTTTATGGGGTACAGGGCAGGCAGGTGTCTGCTCTACAGCTGCCCTCTGCCCAGGCCCCAGGTTCTCCGCAGACTGTGGGGACCAAGGCCACGTCTCCCAGCAGAGCTGTGTGCGGCTGAGCAGGAAGAAGAGAGCCGGGTTCGTGGCCTCAGCTGACTCAGCACCGACATGGACCAGAGCAGGCCTTGCTGTGGGATAGTGCAAACGTGGAGTGTTTCTCCCACCTCCGCTGGGTCGTCTGCTCTGAGCCACCGTCACCTTGGGTCTCGGATTGCCAAGCGGCCTCGCTGGGACCCCTGACTCCTCCCTGGGCCCCTGTAGCTGTCGGCTCCTGTTGTAGCTTTGTGCACCCTGTGCAGAGAGCCAAAGTCCACACAAGGCTCTGTCCCTGCAGCTGCTACGCCTGCTCTTGCCGCGTGGATTTTCTTGCTGTCGTGGGTGGTGTCAGCTCCTTCCTGCACGTGGCACGGGCGCCACCGGCCCTGTCTGTGCTTGAGTCATCTCCTTGCCACCTCTTAGCATTAGCTCAAGTGTCAGCTGTCAATTAATATCGAACTTTTGGGGGCTGGAGAGATGGCTCAGTCATTAAGAGAGGTTGCTGCTTAATCATGAGCCTCTTGGCCTGCAGGTGACCAAGTTTGACTCCCCAGAACCAAGCAAAAAGCTGGGCATAGGCCTAATGTTAAGACACGTGACTGCAGTCTAACAACCCGGGCTTGACTCTTCAGGTGCAGGGAGTGGTGCATGCATCTGGAGTTTGTTTGCAGCTGCAAAAGGCCCTGGCAGGTCCATTCTCTTTCTATCTGTCTCTCTTCTCTCTCTCTTTTTGGCTCACAAATAAATAAATAAAAATATTTTTAAAGCTGGGTGAGGTGGTGCATGCCTTTAATCCCAACACTTGGGAGGCAGAGGCAGGAGAATCATTAAGTTCAAGGCCACCCTGAGACTACTTAGTGAATTCCAGGTCAGCCTGGACTAGAGCCAGACCCTACCTCAAAAAATGTTAAAATTAAAAAAAAAAAAACATTTTAGCTGGGCATGGTGGTGCACATCTTTAATCCCAGCCCTTGGGAGGCAGAGGTAGGAGGATCACTGTGAGTTCGGGGCCACCCTGAGATTACATAGTGAATTCCAGGTCAGCCTGAGCTAGCGTGAGACCATACGTTGAAAAAAAAAAAAAACCCAGAAAAACATTTTACTTATTTATTGGAGGGAGGTGGGGGAGAGAGAGAGGCAGATAGAGAGAGGGAATGGGCATATCAGAGCCTCCAGACTGTGCCACCTTGTGCATCTGTCTTACGTGGGTTCTGGGGAATCAAACCTGGATCCTTAGGCTTCACAGGCAAGAGCCTTAATCAATGAGCAATATCTCTAGCTACCTAAAGTTTTTTTTTTTTTTTTTTTTTTTAAAAGCTGAGCATGGCAATGTGATTCTATAACCCCTCTGATTGGCAGAGATGGGAGAATTGCAGGGGGTTGCAACCAAACAAGAGCAGCAGCTCTGGGTTGAAAAATAGACCCATCTCAAGGACATGTGAAGTTAAGCAATAGAGAGAGGCACCCAAAGTTCTCTACCGCATGCACACATGGTGTGTGCATCAGCACATATAGTCATTCACCACATAGCACATGCCACACACATATTCTACACACACACACACACACACACACACACACACACACACACAAAATGAACGTTTAATTAAGATTGATAATACCCCAACTTAGTTTTTTTCATAGCGTTTATCACTTATTACACACTTTATTTATTTACTGTCATTTTGATTTTCTTTCCCTGTGAGACAAAGTCATCTCTGCATAGGCAGGGACATTTATTTTTGTCGCTCTAGTGCTCAGAAAAGTGCCCAGCAAACAGAAAGTGCCCAGCAAAGGAGAGATGGCTTAGTGGTTCAGGCACTTGCCTGCAAAGCCTAAGGACCCACGTTCGACTCCACATCTCATGTTAGCAAGTCGCACAAGGGTGAAGGAAGTGCAAGGTCATGCATGCCCACTAGGTTGTGCAAGCATCTGGAGTTCGATTGCAGTGGCTGAGGCCCTGGTGTGCCAATTCTCTCTTTCCTCTCTGTCTGTCTCTGAAATAAAATAATAATAATAATAATAATAATAATAATAATAATGATAAAAGAAAGTGCCCAGCAAATACTTGACAGAGGCGATATGGAAAGTGCTTGAACTTTTGGCCATGACATGGGTCTGTGGTTAAGAAGGTGTCAGGTGTTGCTGTGAATCCAGAGAGACTGATGGTCGGGGTAAAGCTGTAGACCCCCATTCTCTGAAGCCGTGGGTCCATGGTACAGGCTCCTGTGGATTTCGTGTGGCCCATGTGGGCGGCCACTGGGAAGATATGTCAGTGACAAAGGAAGGCTGGGGGCTTGGGAGATGGCTCGGTCACCAAAGTGCTAAAGTCACTGAAGTGAGGGCCTGAGTTCCGTCCCCTCAACCAACATGCCAAACACAGTGGTGCGCATCTGTACTCAATGTGCTGGGGAGACAGAGACAGGAGGGCCCTGGAGCTCACTGACCTTCACTCTAGCCAGTTGATAAGCTCCAGGCCAATGAAAGACCCTGAGGTGGTTAATTTCTGGTTGTTACCTTGACAAGATCAAGAATCACCATGAGGGCTGGAGAGATGGCTTAGCTATTAAGGCCTATGAAGCCTGAGGTCCCAGGTTCGATATCCTAGAACTCACATGAGCCAGATGCACATAGTGGCACATGCATCTGGAGTTTGTTTGCAGTGGGTACAGGCCCTGGCACACCTCCCTCTCTCTCTAATAAATTTAAAAAAATACACATATAAGAATCACATGAATATAAATCTCTTGGCATGCCTGTGAGGGAGTAACCTGAGCAGGTTTACTGAGATGGGAGAACTCACCCTAACAGTGGGCAGCGCAACCACACAGGCTGAGGTCCTGAGCTGTATAAAAGGAGAAAGCCAGCTGAGCATGCAATACTCGTCTCTCTCTGCTTCCTACTGTGGGCCGAGTGTGACCAGCTGCCTCAGGCTCCCGCTGTCCCTGACAGGCTGACCTGTAAACTGAGAGAAATCCTCATTTCCTTCCATTGCTTCTTCTCAAGTGTTTGGTCCCAGCAACAAGAAGGTAACCAATACAGACCCGGTGTCAAAGGAGGTGGACAGTGTCCCTGAGAATTAGCACTCAGCCTTGTACTCTGGCTCCTATGCACATGAGCACACACATATGAACACACATCTCTACATGCACACATAGACAGAAAGGGAAGGCTGGGCCACGGTCCCGGCTGTGGGCAGTAGTGCCATTACCCAGTGACTCCTGAGGGACAGCCAGCTGGTTCCTTTTCTGCATGCTGGAAGCAGATCAGAGCTGGGGACAGAGAGGAAGCAAGGCCCAGAGAGACAGGGGGATCCCAGCATGGCTGCAAACTTCACATTGGCCTGTGAGCCCTGTAGTTGGGGGAGGTGGGACTTCAGGGGTCAGGAGTTCTTGATATCAGCCCCATGGCACAAGGCAGGTCACCAGGGCAAGGGTGCAGGGGAGGCTGGAGATCTGCTGGAACCCATCTCCCACTGGCCACAGAGAGGCTGAGTCACACCCTTCAGTTTGACAGGGTCTATTGTGGTCCAGGCCTGTCTGATCCCAAAGCTTGGCCCCTATGCAGGTGTGGGACCCAGCCCAGTGCTCCATCTAGCCAGGGCTCAGGCAGAATCCTGTGAAGTCAGTCACAACAATGGGTGGGTCAGACATGACTGCCTCTTTGTCCAGGGCTTATCAGGGAGCCAGGGTCACCTTTGTAGGACCCTCTGCTCTGGCTAGTCAAGATGGGGGAAGGAAGTCCAATGCTGAGCACCTGGTGCTGCTACTGTGAGTTTAGACAGAGTTATCCAGAGATGAGATTCACGTTAGGTGAACATCCACATGTTTGCATGAGGCCACAAAGAAAGAGAGAGAGAGAGAGAGAGAGAGAGAGAGAGAGAGAGGGAGGGAGGGAGGGAGGGAGAATGGCTGTGGGTATCCCATGTCCTGTGCTATGGAGACAGCCTACTTCACAAGGCAGAGTTTACCTGCACCCAGAGAGGTACCCCCAGGATTATTCAACCTTTTGCCATTGTGGCAAAGTTTGAGCTGGAGAACTGTGCAACCAAGTTACAAAAGAAAAAAAACAAGTCACAAAATGTCTCTTAAGAGCTTAAGTAAGTTTATGACTTTGTGTTGGGCTATGTTCAGAGCTATTCTCATCGCCTGCAGTCACGTGTTAGGCACGCCTGGTGGTAGATGACAATATTGATGTCACCATCAACTTTGTGATTGTGATGTTGGTGGAGATGATGACGACAATGATGAACATGGTGGTGGTGATGAGGGAGATGAAGGTGATGTTGATATGGAAAAGATGATGGTGGTGGTGATGAGGGAGATGATGGTGGAGGTGATACGGGTGGTGATAATGATGAACTATCTTTGTGTGTGCCTTGATACTGGGATTTTTTTTTGGCCAATTAATAAGTCATTTATCCTCTTGGGACCTCAGGTTCTGTATCATATATTTTTAGGGTTTTCTTAGGAAACTGCTCCCCTAGGTGTAAGGTTGAGGACTGATCACAGATAAGATCGGCCTCTACAGGGTTGAGGAAAGCAAGGTGCATCCAGGGCTGGGTGCTGGTCATTGCCCATGCCAGCTGCTAGCGGATGCTGGTGCTTGGTGTATCTCACACAGTACCTCACTGTCCTGCAAATGCTCTCTTTGTGCATGCTAACCCCATGAAGAAACTGAGGCTCAGAAAAGCCAAGAGACCAGCCCACTGTCACACTACCACTGAAGGGCAGTCTCTGGGTTACTTGCTACTGCAAACAAGCCAGCGCAAAATTAGTAGCAGGTAGCGACTCTCTTCTCTGTCATCTCTCATGCCTGGCTACCTGAGCCATGCCAGGTGGCCACTGTGCACACACTGTGTGCCAGGGTTGTCACATAGCGGCTGTTGAAGCTGGCGTGTCCAAGAAGCTTGCTGTCCCCAGCAGTGCTGGGCTCTGGTTGAGGTCACTGGGCGGTCCGCAATAGTGCTGTGGTTGTGCCCTGCGGCATTTGGCCCAGGTCACAGGCAGCTGGGCTCCAAGGATTGCCTTTGGGAAAAGAGGTGGACATAGCCATGCCTTGAGACCTGTGCATTGTTCATGCCGCTGAGTTCTGTGGGCCAAGATGAAAACAGGGCAGACAGACGAGAAAGGAGAGACTGGCTTCACTGGGACAAAGAAGTCACGGATGTGGAATCCTTTGTTTTGCTCTCCCTTTAGGCACTGCCTGGCGCCGCCATCTCCTTGGAGCTTCTCTAAGATCCTTCTGGAGCAGATCTTCTCCCCTCTGTGGCACCGTCACGGTGCCAGCACAGGTACCCAATAGGGATGACTTTGTCTCCTTTCTGAGAATCCTTGCTCATTAGGGCTCCGCCAGGAACCCGGGGGCTGGAGTGTGATGTCAGTGACCACCAGAGGGCAGTAGAGTCAAGGCTCTGGCGCAAAGGGGCAGGTGTTTGGGGCGGTGGATTTGACAGTGTCTTCCCTTTCATGGGGAGTGCTTGAGGATGGCCATGGGGACTGCAGTGCCCCTCCTGAATCGATTGAGCAAGTCCTTGTCCTTAGGGCTCCAAGGGCTCAGTTTCCATACTGTCCTGGGGAAGGTGGGTTGATCGTCCCCTGATCTGGGAGCAGCAGAGGAGGAGGCAAGGCCACTTGGTGGCCCCACATTTGTAGGCCAGCTACCTGTCTCCCTCTATTTATGTGGGACATCAGGCTTTCTTTGATCCCTGAAGGGACTCTGGGCTGAGGCAAGGCTGCAGGGCAGCTCCCTCAGGCCCTCTAACAGGACCAGAAAGGCCCGTGCGCTCTGGGGTACTAGATAGACACTGAATAAAAACCTCCGAAAGTTAGCGGGAGGGCCTGGCCAGACACCTGAACCCTCACCACAGCTACAGTTTTTATTTTTATTTTTATTTTTCAAGGTAGAGTCTTGCTCTAGCTCAGGCTGACCTAGAATTCACTCTGTAGTTTCAGTGTAGCCTGAAACTCTCAGGGATCCATCTGCCTCTGTCTCGCGAGTGCTGGGATTAAAGGTGTGTATGCCACCACTCCAGGTTAGATTTTCTTCTTTTTAAAAAAAATTATTTATTTTATTATTTATGTGTGAGAGAGAGTCACTGCAAACAAATTCCAGACACATGCACCACCTTGTGCGTCTGGCTTATGTGGGTCCTGGGAAATCAAACTTAGATCTTTTGGCTTTGTAGGCAAGCGCTGTAACCACTAAGCCATCCTTCAGCCCTAGATTTTTTCTTTCTTTCTTTTTTTTTTTTCTTTTGGGTTTCTTGAGGTAGAGTCCCACTCTAGCCCAGGTTGACATAGAATTCACTATGCAGTCTCAGGGTGGCTTTGAACTCATTGCATTCCTCCTACCTGTGCCTCCTGAGTGCTGGGATTAAAGGTGTACGCCACCATGCCCATCTAGATTTTTATTTCCCCAAATGAACAAAAAAGATAGGGCCATGAGTGAGGATTCTCACCTAGCTCCACAGGTGTGGGGACTTTGGGACTTGCTCTAGCCCAAGGGTGGCTTCTAGGTCCCACTGCTCCGAAGGTTCCCTGAACTTCTGTCCTGTGACATTTGTCTCCTGGCCCTTTAGTTCTGTGCATGTCTAGGAGTGTCCCCATGGCTAGTGTCCAGATCCTGTGTGCATGCAGGACCCGGCCAGGCACCTTGTCAGTAGCTCAGCAGTAATGGCCAACCCTTACATGGATACGAACACCATGTGCTAAGTCCATTTTAATGCCTTCTCGCGCCACCCCATGAAGGGGACTCTATTATTATCCCCACTTGGCAGGTGAGAAGACGAGGCCTGAGATTGAGATGAATCCCAAGAGTCTTGCTGCTATCCATGACTGTATTCGTTACTTTTCTCCTTGCTGTAACCACATACCCTGACAAAAGCCACTTAAGGAAAGGGTCATAGTTCTGGGTCACAGTCTATCATGGCGGGGAAGGCGTGGTGGCAGGAGGTGAGGCAGCTGCTCACATTCAGCCCCCAGCAAGGAAGCAGAGTGATGAGTGCTGTGGCTCAGCCAGCCTTCTCTTTGTTACCCAGCCCAGGACCCAGCCCAGGGAGTTTCCATGGTGATTCCAACTCTTGTCAAATTGACAACCAGAGATTAACCATCATAACATCATGGCTGAGGTAGGCTCTGAACCCAGTTCTACAGGTCTACTCGCATTACCATGCTCCAGAGAGCAGAGGTTGAATGAGTGAATGAAGAAATGAATGAATGAGTGGGTCCACTGTTCCCTGTGGAGTCTTGTGACAACAGCAGCTTTGTCCACTGCTGCCAATATCTCTTCAGAGGACAAGGTGGTGTCCACCTGATTCCTGTGCCTTTGTGATTGGTATGTGGCCAAGCCCTGTGTGTGATTGTTGACTGACCGTATGACTGAATGATGTCAAAGCAATGCTGTCTTCTCTGTGGGATATTACACTGGATCTCCATGGCTACTCTGGAGTCTGAACCACCTAAATAGCTAATTAAAAATAAATAAAACCTTCCTTCACAATCGATTGCTCAACTGATGAGTTGACTTTTTTTTTTTTTTTTTTTTTTAATTTACTGAGTGTGGGCTCTGTGCTGGGAAGTGCGGTTATCAGCCCCGCCCTGCGGGTTGGGCATTAAGGGAAGGAGGCCGACTAGAAGAGGGATGCAAACAGGACACTGAGGATGGGGGGACATAAGCCCTGTAATTGGAGGGACAAGGCAAGGAGTAATGGGGGGGCATACTTCCCGGGTACGCTGTGTGCTGAGGTCTTAAAAGGTCATTATGTTACATAGAGCAAATGATCCAGGGCTTGGGGTCATTTTCAGCAGAAGAAACAGAGGTGCAAAAGTTCCAGGGGCAGAAAGGGCTGGACAGGGAAAGATGCCTGCACTACTGCAGTAGAGAGCAGAGAGGAGAGCAGAGGGGAGGAGAGGGGAGGAGAGGGGAGGAGAGGGGAGCAGAGGGGAGCAGAGGAGAAGAGAGGAGAGGGGAGGAGAGCAGAGCAGAGGAGAGGAGAGCAGAGGAGAGGAGAGGAGAGCAGAGGAGAGGAGAGGAGAGGATAGGGGAGTGGAGGAGAGGAGAGGAGAGGGGAGAGGAGAGGAGAGGGGAGGAGAGCAGAGGAGAGGAGAGGAGAGCAGAGCAGAGGAGAGGAGAGGAGAGCAGAGGGGAGCAGAGGGAAAGAGAGGAGAGGGGAGGAGAGCAGAGCAGAGGAGAGGAGAGGAAAACAGAGGAGAGGAGAGGAGAGGAGAGGATAGGGGAGCAGAGGAAAGGAGAGGAGAGGAGAGGGGAGGAGAGCAGAGGAGAGGAGAGGAGAACAGAGCAGAGGAGAGGAGAGGAGAACAGAGGAGAGGAGAGGAGAGCAGAGGAGAGGACAGGGGAGGAGAGGAGAGGAGAGCAGAGGAGAGGACAGGGGAGGAGAGGAGAGGGGAGAAGAGGAGAGGAGAGGGGAGGAGAGGAGAGCAGAGGAGAGGAGAGGAGAGAAGAGGAGAGCAGAGGGGAGCAGAGGGGAAGAGAGGAGAGGGGAGGAGAGCAGAGCAGAGGAGAGGAGAGGAAAACAGAGGAGAGGAGAGGAGAGCAGAGGAGAGGAGAGGGGAGGAGAGCAGAGGAGAGCAGAGGAGAGGAGAGGAGAACAGAGCAGAGGAGAGGAGAGGAGAACAGAGGAGAGGAGAGGAGAGCAGAGGAGAGGACAGGGGAGGAGAGGAGAGGGGAGAAGAGGAGAGGAGAGGGGAGGAGAGGAGAGGAGAGGAGAGGGGAGGAGAGCAGAGGAGAGGAGAGCAGAGGAGAGGAGAGGAGAACAGAGGAGAGGAGAGGAGAGCAGAGGAGAGGACAGGGGAGGAGAGTAGAGGGGAGAAGAGGAGAGGAGAGCAGAGGAGAGGAGAGGAGAGGGGAGCGGAGGAGAGGAGAGGAGAGGAGAGGGGAGGAGAGCAGAGGAGAGGAGAGGAGAGGAGAGCAGAGGAGAGGAGAGGACAGGGGAGGAGAGGAGAGGAGAGGGAAGAAGAGGAGAGGAGAGCAGAGGAGAGGAGAGGAAAGGGGAGTGAAGGAGAGGAGAGGAGAGGGGAGGAGAGGAGAGCAGAGGAGAGGAGAGGAGAGGGGAGTGAAGGAGAGGAGAGGTGACAGAGCCATGAGAATCTGGGTGTGGACAGGTTGGGGCTGAGGAAAGGTGTGACAGACACAAACTATATGAAGAAGTTAGAGTGACAGCTGGGTGGATCTGCCCTCTGCCTTGGTCGGGCTGATGGCCAAGTCTTGGAACCGAGAGAAGCAGAGGGGATTCTCTGAGGGGTTGGGGGGACAGGCGTGGAGTGGCAGACTCCTGCAGCATTGGGGACAGACCTGTTTGGCCAGCAGCTGCAGTCCTGGGTGAGTTCTTTGACCTTGGAGGGTCTTGCAAACACGGTGCTCTCAGGTTCATTTGACGTGGGTGCAGCCAGGCAGGGGTTCCTCAGCATGTGTGTGTGTAGGGGGTCTCTGCTCTGCTCTGCTCAGCATCTGCTCTCAATTGTTTGACTTGGTTCTTGGCAAAATGGGAAGGCTGGGCCTTTAGTGATCTGAGTGCAGGGTGTCCCCTCCCCCCAGGGCCTCACACTCAACCCCCTCCCCCAGCGTCGGGCCGGCCAACTTGCTGGAGGAGGTGTGTCACTGGGGGACAGGCCTTGGGAGTTGATAATCCAATCCTGGTGCCAGGGCTCCTTCGCGCTGCTTCCTCCCAGCTGATGAGGCAGGCTGTGGCCTGCTGTCTGCTCTGCCATGCTTCCCACCCCGCCCCGCCCCTGCCATGATGACGCTTCCCCTGGAAACTAGAAGCCAAAATCAACACTTCCCTTCTACAAGATGTTTCTTTCCTTTTAATTTTTTTTTTTCAAGGTAGGGTCTCATTCTAGCCCAGGCTGACCTGGAATTCACTCTGTTTTCTCAGGGTGGCCTTGAACTCACAGTGATCCACCTACCTCTGCCTCCCAAGTGCTGGGATTAAAGGCGTGCGCCACCATGCCCAGCTGTTTCTTTCCTTTTAAAAAAATTTTATTTATTTTTATTGACAACTTCCATAATTGTAAGCATATCCCATGGTAATTCTCTCCCTCCCCCCACTTTTCCCTTTGAAACTCCACTCTCCTTCATGCTCCCCCGTTAATCAATCGTTTTATTTTGATGTCCTGATCTTTTCCTCCTATTATGATGGTCTTATGTAGGTAGTGTCAGGCACTGTGAGGTCATGGATATCCAGGCCATTTTGTGTCTGGAGGAGTGTGTTGTAAGGAGTCCTACCCTTTCTTTGGCTCTTACATTCTTTCCGCCACCTCTTCTGCAATGGACCTTGAGTCTTGGAAAGTGTGATAGAGATCTTTCAGTGCTGAGCACTCCTCTGTCACTTCTTCTCAGCACCATGATGCCTTCTAAGTCATCCCAAGGTCACTGCCATCTGAAAAGAGAAGCTTCTCTAACCAAAAGTGAGAGTAGCATTAATATATGGGTATGAGCATTAAGAGAAGTGCTTACTGGGCAGTTTGGTGAGCATAGTATATACATTTAGTCAGACACCAGCAGACATTACACCCCTAGGGTTCATGACTACCCCTGTTGTAGGTTTTCAGTGACAGAGATGTATTTACTCCCATGGAGCAAGCCTCCAGTCCTAGAGGGAGGTTGGTTTCCCCCATAACAGACATGCCCCTGTTGTACCCGTTGGCTCATTTGACTCGCCAGATATAAGGCTTGCAGTGTCCACTGTTGAGTTCCACAAGCTGTTTCTAAGGTCAGGTGTTTTGTCCCAGTAATGAGTAGGTAATTACTATAAGGACTCAGGCCAGGGGACAGTGAGGCCTACTGAAGACCTGAGGCAAAGGGATGTCAAAGGTCACGCAGCCTGTGCAAGATTTCTCCAGCCCCATTGTCTCTGCCACTGCCACTGCCCCTGGGAGTGCCCAGCTTGCAGATGGTATCATGGAGGATTCTCCCAGAGGCAGGGCCCAACCAGGTGGGATATTTGCATTTCATTTGCATACACAGTCCCCCTGCACCAACCCTCCCCAAGCAAGGCGGTAGAAGTGGTTTTTGCCGAGTGTGGCTTCAGTCTCCTGTGAATGGGAGTGGCCAGCCCCTCATTCAGCAAATATCGATGATAGCGGGCGTTTGCATGAAAAGGCAGGTGCGGATCTGTGCCCTGCATCTAGTGTGACAAGGCTGGTCTCGCCCCAGGGACTTCACCTGCTGTAGGGATAGGCAAAGCCAGGCCAGGTGGCCCCAGGTTACAGACTGTGCTGGAAGGGGAGACCTGGGGCATAGGGCACAAGGAGTGGGTCTCATCACACCCTCTGACTCCCATGCCCCTTTCCCCAGCAGGTGGCAGCAGATGGCTGGTCCCTCAGAGGCTGTCATCCCCACAGAGCCTGTCCCCATCCACTCCTGCCTGTCTTGCCAGCAGCGTCAGGAGCAGCCCCAGTCCCCATTTTTCTTTCAGCTCTTAAGCCATCTGGCAAGCTTTTTTCGGTTTGGTTTTTTGAGATAGGGTTTTACTCTAGCCCAGGCTGACCTGGAATTCACTATGTAGTCTCAGAGTGGCCTTGAACTCAAGGCAACCATCCTACCTCTGCTCAGGGCCAGGGGTGGAGTGTCTGGTCTTAGCAGCAGAGAAACACATAGGGTATCCAAGGGCCACCCCAAACAGTCACAGAGGTAAGGGAATTTAGGGATAGGGCAGTGGGGAGCCCCAGCTCAAAGCACCCGCCATGTCTCCTAGAACAATCTATTCTTTAGCAAGGTGCAGGAGGGAGCAGCCCCAGGGGGAGAAGTCTGATTCTAGTCCCCAGAAACTGGTCTCAGATTTGGTCCTTGCTGCCTACAGTCTAGATGACAGGCACATGCTGTCTGAACTTGCACCCATGGGCCCCCACGTGGACGGATGTGATGCCCAGGGCAGCAGCGAGCACCTGGATCTTCCGTGCTCACATCGCTCCCCAGGTCAGCGGTCACCTGGCAGATTGGTAGGGGAACAACAGGATGCTCAGAGGCCTCACTGGCTCCTCCCACTCCACTTGTTACAAGATAATAATGACCCTTTGCTTGTGTGCTTGTTTTGTTTTGTTGAGACAGGGTATCATGTATCCCAGGCTGGCCTTGAACCCCTAACCCTCCTGCCTCCGCCTCATGAGCCACCACCCTATGAAATTTCTTTCACACAATGACAATGACTCTTATTTGCGGATGGTGACCATGGCCCAGATGTCCAGTGACAAGTGTGGCCTGTTGCAGAGCTTTATCACTAATGCCACAATCAGGCATGGCCATCTCCACTGGGTAGCCTGAGGTCCTAGAGGAACAATGACCAGTGCACGTGGCCAGAGCATGGTGACACAGTGATCTTGTCCCTGGCTGGTCTTTCTTCAGGTTTGGAGTGGCTGTCCTTGACATAGTAGAGACCCTTGGGGTCCCAGGAGGCCAGGAAGCAGAAACGCTGTGATCCTTGGAAGACATCAGGGGTGGGGTAATTCTGCTCTGAGGCATCAGACTGAATGTACCGGGCCAGCATCACAAAGCTGCTGGTTCCTGCCTCTAATCTGTGTCCCAGTTCTAGGGCGGAGGTGGGATGATCCCACCTGTTGTACAGATGGGGGACCCCGGGCCCTGGACATCACCAGTCAATGACCTCAACGCCCTTGTATCACCAGCTTGGAATCATTTCCTTTCAGAGCCTTTGTCCCCACCCTTGTCCCTCCTGGACTGCTAGACTGAGTTTCTCTGCTTTGCGGTGCTCAGTTTCCGGTCCCCACCCCTGAGTCCCAGACATCAAGGACATTGATAAGCAGCCTGGGCACCGAGGTCACTATCAGTACTGGGAATAGCTTACTAAGACTCTGGTCTTTCAAGGTTCCAGAAAAAATAAAAATAGCCAGAGGACATCAAGGAAGTGACCATCTCCTTCCCACATCTTCCCAATCCATCATGCTGTCCCCCTCAGAGGGCTCTGGCACTGCCAGTCCCTGGCCAACTGCGGCCATGAAAGTGATGGGAGGGGCTACATTCCACCTTGACCTGTGTGGCTATGGGTGTCTAGGGGCTGGGGTTCCTGTTGGGGTGGAAGGATACACAGTGCTGGCCTCAAACCCTGGCCAGTTACTGTCCACTCATACCTGTACAGTCACTTAGAGGCAGGTGTTCCTTTCCCTTCCTCCCTCCCTCTTTCTTTCTTTTCGCATCGTTCATCTATCCCATCTGTTAGAGCTGATACCAGGGCGTAACTTCTCTTCACTCAAGGAGCCTGGTGCACTTGAACTTCAGCTTGATCCAAGAGCAGGAGGTTGCTGAGGACGTCAAGTGAGCGAGTGACCAGGCATACGACCCAGGCAACCGTGTCCCAGGCCTCCGTCCCTCACCCTTGTCTTGATGTATTCTGGATCTGTTTTTGTCCCTGCACTGTGCACTTGCCCAAGTTGCTACTTCATACACACACACCACACGCACACAATTTTTATTTCTTTGGAGGGTAATAGATCTGCAGAAAGCTAAGCTGTAGGCACCTTGAGCACATAACTTGAGCACGTTGTCCACAGTGCTCTTGGCTATGTGGCTGGCTTCTGATCAGAAAACCCAGGAGGGTGGTCCACATGCACTGACTTTTCCTTTGCTAGGGGCAAGTGGGGTCTCTCACTGTGGTGGTTTGACTGTAACATGCTTCCCCACAGATTCGAGGGTTTTAGATACTTAATACCCAGCTGATGTGGTCTCTGAGAGGTGGGGCCTTGAGGGGTGTCACCGAGGGTGTTTTCCTCAGTCTAGACCCACTGGGTATAGGGAGCTCACCCTTGCTGCTTTCTGCCCCACTGCTGTGATAAGATGTGATGCCTTACTGTCTGCTCTGCCATGCCTTCCCCTCCGTGAAGGAACTTCCCCTCAGAACCGTGCGCTGAAATAAACTCTTTGCTTCCTGGCTGGGTGTGCTGTCCCAGCTATGAGAAGGTGACTGCTGGGCCACCCACTGTCCCTCTCTGTGACCTCCGGGCTGGGCACATCCATGTTCAGAGGACTCTTATTTCCAACCAGGAGACTGCAGCTGAATGAGTACAACGTACCTCCTCTCTGTTCTTTCCAAGCTTGAACAGCCCAGCTCGTTGGATGCAGGGCCCTGCGCGTGCTGCTGTCCCCAGCACATCTCCTTTTTTCTGACAACTTCCGGTGCTCAGTCTCCTCCACCCTCGGCCTCCCGAACAGTACTTGCTTCCCTCTGACATGACAGAGACTAGAAACCGGCCTCTCTCTACCATCATGCCCTCTGCACGAGCCTAAGGACAGGGGCTGCGGTTTCTATCTTCACCCACGTGTTTCTAACACCCAGTTCCGGGCTTGGTGTGTGGCAATGGCCCAGGCGAGACTCACCAAATGAAAGAGCCCTCCTGGGCCCAACGTGGGGACTGTCCCCTCTGCTGCTGCTGCTGTGTCTCCCTGTGACTTTTACTCTACTCCAGGATGCCACAGCCAGGGGGATCATCGATGTGGGCTCTGTCCCTCCATCCGCAGCCCTGCCTCACAGGTGTTTTGCTAAGTTCGTTCTGCACCAGGCATGCGGGGGTGGGGCGCGGTGGGTGGGGGGCGAGGAAATACATTTTAAAACCATGTGCAATTTAAAGAGAATTTAATCTGCATGTCTGGGATTCATTAACACATAGATCATCAAATTAGGGATGGCGCACAGCTGTTTGACATTCCAGCGGCCTTCTGAGTATCTTTAATAAGTGCTTTTAAATATGATTTTCCTTGGTATCATTGGGCTGGGCTATGGGGATGCTGTACTCTGAACGGGAATGACGCAAGGCTGGGATGGTGGCTTGACTGCAACAGCATAGCCAGCTTGAGGAGGTTGGCATGGAACTTCCACATGCTTCCCACGTCCCCACCCCAGTGGGTGCTGTTTCTAAGCTGGCAGGAGCCAGGTGTCCAAAGTGTCCCTTGGTCCATGGTGGAAATTGCTTGTGTCCTGGCCCCATCGTGCTTTTTGGGAAACTGGGCTCTGGTACCCATCTCTAGCCTTGCTCTGGCCGAGGCATGGGACCTGGCCAGGCAATCAAAGCTTGGCCTTCCTCACATTGGCTTCAGTGTGGCTCTGGGGCCCTGGAGGGAGGTTAGAGAAAGCGGAGGAGGGGGAGACCCTTAAGGCTGTTGGAAGAGAGGCAGCTTTCTCCTTTGCAGGCACCTGAGCCTGGAAGACATGGGTTGGGGCTGTAGACCTCAGCATCGGACCAAGATGCCAGACTGGGAAAGTGAGGCTGAGAGGAGTAGACAGACTGGTGTAGGCCAGACTTACGTGAGCCAGACTGGCTGCGTTCCCATCTCTATCCCGTTATTCAGCCCTAATCCCTATATTAGACATTTTCTCTTTGCTTGGACAAAAATACCTGACCAAAATTCCTAAGGAAGGAAAGGGTTATGCTGGCTTCCAGTTTCAAGGAGGTGCTTACAGTGGGGAAGGCGTGGTGGCAGGAGCAGGAAGGACAGTGGGTCACCTTGCATTCAGTCAGGAAGCAGAGGATGAACAGGAGCTGGTACTGGGCTACGAAAGATCGAGGCTCACCCCCCCAGTGACGCTCTTCCTCCAGGGACGCTCCACCCCCTAAAGGTTCCACAGCCTTCCCTCCCAGTGGAAACATATGAACTTACCGGAGACACTTGACATTTAAACCACCACACTCCTAGTATGTAGGATGTGACCCTTTTTGGAAGCAGGGTCATGGCAAATACAATGAATGCATTCAGACAAATGGGGTCACCCTGAAGTGGGTGGGCGATTGCTGCCCAGAGACTGCGTCCTGAGAGAAGGGTGCAGACCAGAGGGAGAATAGAAAGATGCAGAGGTGACAGCCAGCCACAAGTCAGGGATGTCAGCCCTGGACCCCAGCACCCTCTGCTGACCCTTGACCTTAAGCTCCTATGCCCCAGAAATATGAGACAATACATATCTCTGTAAGCCATCGGCAGCCGAGCCATGAGTACAAAGCCTTGGTAACTTCTTGGTTTAAGAACCACTATGATCACCTGTCTTCCTTCTTGTCTTCCTCCTCTTCTCCCTTTCTGTCTTCCTTCCTCTCATTCTTTTTTTTTAAAGAGATACTTTTGTTTATGTATCTATTTATTTAAGAGAGATAGAGGAAGGGAGAGAGAGAAAGAGAGAATGGGCGCATCAGGGCTTCCAGCTGCTACAAATGAACTCCAGATGCATGTGCCATACTGTACATCTGGCTTACGTGGGTCCTGGGGAATTGAATCTGGGTCCTTTGGCTTTGTAGACAAGTGCCTCAACCATTAAGCCATCTCCCCAGCCCCTTCCGTTCTTTCCTATTTCTCCCTCCCTTCTTCTTCTCTCTCTTTCTATTTTTTATTGATTTATTTGAGAGAGAGAGAGAGAGAGCGCGAGAGAGAGCGAGCAAGAGCACTCCAGGACCTCCAGCCACTCCAAGTGAACTCCAGACACATGTGCCACCTTGTGCATCTGGCTTATGTGGGTCCTGGGGAATCGAATCCAGGTCCTTTGGCTTTGCAGGCAAGTGGCTTAACTGCTAAGCCATCTCTCCAGCCCCCTTCTCTCTTTTATGCCAAATTGTGTCACATCTCTTTATATATAAGGTAAGCTGTCTTCAAAGCAGATACTAACAGTACACAGCGATGGGTTTCATTCATCGTGGAATTTGCATGCATGTTATAATACACTTGGATCACAGGCCTCTCTTCTGTTATCCTCTCTTATTCACTCTATCCTGAGTGACTTAAAAGTTTCTTATGAACCTCATTGTACTTAACCTGCTGCTATGTGACACGCCGCATCAGAGTAGATGACATCAAACAAAACCCAGTCATTTATTTTGCTTATGACATGCGGCTTGGGTGGGTTAGGGCGGACAGCTGGTTTCTGCTCTGTGTGACCGCCCAGGTGAGGTTGACAAGACTGAAGAACACCCCCCCCCCCCCGTCATGGTGGCTCTCACACAAGCAGGAGGTCTGGTTATCACTGGGACTCAGTTGCAATGGGTTCATCACCTGTGGCTCGTCTTTTGGGAGCATGGTAACAATGGATGACATTTAAAATTTTTTAAATTTAACTTTTTATTAGTAAGAACATATTTTGTATGGATACATCATGTGTTGGTACCACCTTTTCCCTCCTCCTTGCCCCCATTCTTCAGGGGGCCCTCCTCAGTGGGGTTACTGGCATTCTCCATGAGACTTTGGGTATGTGTTGTGGGAGCAGCACTCAGTTAATGGGGGGAGACAGTGCCTTGGGGTGTGACATCCCAACCTGTGACTATTACAATCTCTCTGCATCCTCTTCCACAAAATTCCCTGAGCCTTGGTGGGTGTGTTTTAGTCTACTTCAGTGACGAGCTCTTAGGAGCCTCTGGGTCTCTGCTTTGGTAGGCGTTGAGTAGCCTCAGCATCTGTCTCCTTCACCCTGGGGCTGCTTGTCAGGCTCCCCATGGAAGCAGCGCTCTCCCCACTCCCTCTGTGGTTTCACCTGAGCCTTGACTGAGATGCGAGGGGTGGTTTATTGTCCCAGGTTTCGCTACCTTCTGAAAAAGAAAAGCATATTCTCCAATGGGAAAGTGAAGTCAACGTAGGTTAAATTGGATAAGCGTTATTAATTTAGGGAGAGTTTGATGGATGTAGTCCCTCTTTTAGTCAAAGACTAGTGGGAGCTTGACATTGGAGAGAAAAATCTTTGTCTCCATAGGATTCAGACCTGGTTCCCAGTTCCATAAATGTTTTTTTTTCCCCATTGAGCAGAGCTCTTAGAATGTATGACTTATATATGTATATTTACTTATTTGAGAGAAAGAGAAAGAGGGAGAGAGAGAATGGGCACACCAGGGCCTCCGGCCACTGCAGATAAATTCCAGATGCATGCGCCCCCTTGTGCATCTGGCTTATGTGGGTCCTGGAGAGTTGAACCAGGGTCCTTTGGCTTTGCAGGCAAAGGCCTTAACTGCTAAGCCATCCCTCCAGCCCCCTGGATGACATTTTGGTGACCTACTTAGATGTTCCTGGTATACTTCTGCTATGTTCTATTAATGGTGGCTGCCATCAGAGGCCCCCAGGTCCAAGGAGAAGGGACCAGAATCTTCTACCTTGTGAGAGGAGTGTCACTGGTAGATGGCAAGAAAAGTAAGCAGAATGGGACATCGTCACAGCCACCTCTGGTCAACATAGCCATCCATTCCGTGCAATGTCCCCCATAGGCTCCTGTGGTTTGAATACTTGGTCCTGAGCTGGTGGCAATTTGGGGAAGCAGTGGGGCCTTTGGGAGGCAGAGCCTTGCTGGAGGAGGTGCATCACTGCGGGCAGGCTTTGGGATAATATAGCTCAGCTCCAAGCCTAGTGCTCCCTTCCCATTAATGTGGAGATGTGACTCAGGCTTCCTGCTCAGACCTGTCATGCTTTCCCAGCCATGATGGAACGTCCCCTTAAAACAGTAAGCTGAAGCAAGCTTCCCGCCAGCTGCTTTCGGCTGGGTGCTTTGTTCCAGCAACGAGAAGGTGCTTTGCGCATGATAACCACGGCATGAAAACCCCTTGGCAGCGAGTCAGAGCTCTGTCACTTTCTGGGAGGGGTACTTTGACAGGCGGAAGCACGTGGAAGCTTCAGCGATTGTAGATGGGGTGTGTGTGTGGGGGGATGAGTTCATGAAGCGGGCCACAGGTTTGGTGTTTTTCACACATTTCCAACCCCAGTTGGAACCACGTGGATGACACCAGTGGAAGCTGACATCACAAGTCTCAAGGGAATCTTCTGAGTCCCAGGACCATCTCAGCTCAGTACTGCTGCTCTCCTGCTCCTGTCCACTATGGTTTCTGAGGTTTCCCAGCTGTGTTGACGTTGTCGGGAGAGGGTTCCAGCAGGAGGGAGCAGTGGTGTCTAGATGCTGAGAGTGAGGATGGGGTCGGGACGTGAGAGTCAAGGGGTGGAGAGGCACTAAGTAGATGTGTAACATCTTCTTCTTCTTCTTTTGAGGCAAGCCCAACAGACTGCCATTTTATGTGAGAGTGAGAGAGTAACAGAGAGCAAGAGAGAATGCGTGAGAGAGAATTGGTGCACCAGAGCCTCCAACCACTGAAATTGAACTCCAGATATGTGCACCCTCTTGTGTGCATGTGTGACCTTGCATGCTTGCATCACTGTGGGTCTGGCTTATGTGGGACCTGCAGAGTTGAACATGAGTCCTTAGGCTTCACAGGCAAGCTCCTTAACTGCTAAGCCGTCTCTTCAGCCCTGACATTTTCTTTAACGTGTATTGGTGTGTGTGTAAATATGTAGAGAGGCCAAGTACAACCTTGGATGTTAGTCTTCAGGAGTATTGTCCACATTTTTTTTTTCTGAGGTAGGGTCTCACTTTAGCCTAGGCTGACCTAGAATTCACGCAGCATCTCAGGGTGGCCTTGAACTCATGGTGATCTTCCTACCTCTGCCTTCTGAGTGCTGTGATTAAAGGTGTGCGCCCCCATACCCAGCCTCTTTTTTTTTTTTTTTTTTGAGACAGGGTCTGTCATTGGCTTGGAACTTGTCAAATAGGCTAAGATCGGCTGGTCAGTGAGGCCTTGTCTTTGTCTCCCCAGTGTTGGGATTAATAGTGCGCGCCACCATGACCACCGGACTTTTAGTGTGGTGTACGTGGGTGCTCATGGGTGAGTGTGGGTGCTCACCCACGTGCCATGTTGTGCGTGTGGGGCTCGGAGGGCCATACTCGGGTCAGTCCTATCCCATCACCTCGTTTGAGGAAGCTCTGTGAGCTTCCAGTATAGGGCACTTTGGATTATGGGGTCCCACACCACTTTTCAGCTCTTACGTGTGGTCTGGGGATCTGAACTCAGGTACTCAGAGTTACACAGCACGCGTTTTATCCACGGAGCCATCTCCCTACTCCATGATGATTGGCGTGTTTTTACCTGAATTCTTGGGATTGATCTCAGATCCTCATGCTTGCAAGGCAAGCACTTTACTGACCAGGCCATCACACAAGCCGTGGTTTCTCCTGTGAACAATCAGCACAACAACACAGGGTGGAGAGAGGACTCCGGGGTATGTCTCCTGTGGAGCCCTCGCCCTGGACACTCCATGAGTGCCGTTCCGTGGCCTTGCTGGGTCTGTAGCCTCCAGACTCCAGGACACCCTTCAGCTCTCACACGGCCAGTTTCCTCTGGCTCTTACTTCTCTGCTAGTTCCCTCTGTGCTGTTGGGTGGCAGATGGATGGCGCCACTTGTCTGTGAATCTAAAGGTTAATTCAAAGGGCAAGCCGTGACCAGAGATGGCACTTTCCACCCTGCTCCAACTCACAGCCCAGACAGGTCATGGCAGAGTGACTCCTCGTCTGTGTCACCCAGCAGCTGTCCTACAGGTGGATCCCTGGTCGCTTCTCATGCAAGCCTGGCTCCCTTGTGACTCCATTCCCCTCTTGCGTGTGTGGCACCAGCTTGCTGCCCGGCCTCGGGTGGGCGCCTTCCCTCCACTCGGCTCACGCACGCGTCAAGGCCGTGTCGCTCGACTCGCCTGTGCCCCCCTCTGAGCTCCCCACACCTAGCTCTGTCAGGTCTGAGTTTCTGTGTTTGCTGCGTGTCCTGTTGGGGCACCTTCCCTTGCCACCCACTTCTACCGTGCCAAGAGGAAAGTCTACTAGTCACTTCTCTCCTTGCTGTGACAAAATACCTTAAGAAGGATGGGCTTATTTTGGCCCACAGTTTGAGGGCGCAGCCCATCTGGGTGGAGAAGGCATGGCGGCGGGAGCAGGAGACAACTGCTCATCTTATGCTACAGCGAAGACGCACAGGGAGTAGATGTTAGTGCTCAGCTTGCTTCCTTCATTTTACTCACCGCTCACATGCTCGTGGGTCTTCCTACTTCATCTCTCTGTTAATACCCTCATAGACACCCCCCGCCCCCAGAGGCGTATCTCTACAGTGGGTGATTCTAAATGTAATCAAACTGACAATCAAGATGAACCATCACAAAGTGCGTCTGACCTGTTCCTTTCATTCACCCAACGCTCCCTCGGGCTGGTCCTCCATACTATGGCTCCCAGTGACAGTGGCCTTGGTTGACACGAAATTCACCTGTGTGTTTTTGTGTGGCTTTGGACATGTGTGGAATGCTTGCCTCTTCACTCAACTCATGGGGGATTTTCAAGGATAGAGTTGCGTCCCTGGCATCAGATCGACAAGTTCTCTTGGGACAAGGGCTGAGTCTCCTCCCTCTGGGAAGGCTTCTATGCTTACTGGTCAAACCTAAGGACCCCTGAATCCTGCTTGAAGAATGATATCCACCTCTCTCAGTCATGTCTTTTTGTAGTTACAGAGTTCCTTGCTAATACATTTAAATTGCACATAAAAATCTAAGTTTGTACCTTTACCCTTGAGTTATCCTCCCTATCTTTTTTTTTGTAATTTTTTTTAATGAGGGACAGAGAAAGCGAGAGAGAATGAGAGAGCAAAGGAGAGAGAGAGAGAATTGGCATGCCATGGCCTCCAGCCACTGCATTCGAACTCCATATGTGTGTGCCACCTTGTGCACATGTGCGACCTTGCACACTTGTGTCACCTCTGGCTTAAATGGGACCTGGAGAGTAGAACCTGGGTCCTTAGGCTTTGCAGGCAATTGCCTTAACTGCTAAGCCATTTCTCCAGCCCTATGCCCTATATCTTTAAAACATGTATGAGAGGGGATAGAGAGGTGGCTCTGTGGGTAAGAGTCCTTCCCACATAGGCACACTGGGCCTGAGGATAGATCCCCAGTCCCCATGTAAGCAGCTGACTGTGGCCACGTATGTCTGTAACCCCGATCCTGTGGGGAGCAGAGACTAGAGAATTGCCAGGGCTCACAAGAAAAGCAAACTCTGGAATTAGTGAGAGAGTCTGGTGGAAGGTGCCCAATGTCCTCCTCAGGTGCCTGTATGCACATGTGCACACACACATCACACCACACATCCTACACACATGTACGTGCAAAAAAGAAAAAAGAAATAACTTAAGCCTGGCGCCTTCAATCCCAGCACTTAGGAGGCAGAGGTAGGAGGATCGCTGTGAGTTTGAGGCCACCCTGAGAATACAGAATGAATTCCAGGTTAGCCGGGCTAGAGTGAGACCCTACCTCGAAAAACCAAAAAACATTTAAGAGCTGGTCATACCAAGCTTGTGGACTGTCCTCCAGTGGCAGGCTCTGCCTCGGTGGGTCCCTCTCTCTCCCCTCACCTGTTTGCTCTGTGGGCACTTGGTTCCCAGCTACCCACCACCTACCTTTGGGAGCTATTAGTGCAATCGTGCAGCAGGGAGCAGTTCGGGCGACGGGTGTGGAGCGATGGCTTTTCTGCCATTTTTGCCTCATTTTGGTTGGAATGGGTGGAAATCAATGCTTTTTAAAATCAGATGCATGCTGGCTGGTCTCATGTCAGGAACTTTCTGTACCGATGCAGCCCTTATCATCAGAAATCGTGCCTCTGGGAAAACACGAGGGAGCAAGAAATTTTCGGCAGGAGTAGCGTGTGCCAAGCAGAGCAGTGGGCATAGCCCTGCCTTAGGCCTTATTTACTTCATCTAACTGCTTTCTTCCCCCCCTTTTTTGTGGCTGTGTACTGTGTGTGGTGTGGTGCAGGTAATGTGTGTGTGGGAGTGCAGATGCACATGCTCCGTGCACACGCATGTGTTCAGAGAAGAACGTCTGGTGTTCTCCTCCATTACTTCTCATGTTTACTGGAGATGGTGTCTCTCCTGATTCTGGAGATGCAGTTCTTACCAATCCCAGGCATCCTTTGGTCTCAGCTCCCCACAGGACTGGGGACAGACGTGCATGGCCATGCCAAGCCGATGGATCAAACTCAGGTGGTCTCAGGCCCCCTCAAGCCTTCATGGTTTCCAGGGAAGCACTCTTACCCTCTGGGCCATCTCTCCCACCTATGCTTCTCAGATTAGGTGGGAGAAGGCCAGAGAGGACAAACAGAGCCCCCAGATCACAGAGCACAGGTGGCAAGGACCCCCATGTAGGCCTCCTGCTCATCCTGCTTCCAGCCACATCCATCCCTCCCGGGTCCTTAGACAAACCCTGTGCAGATGGCCTCCTTCCTCTCTTCTGCTCCTCTCCGACTCCCATTATTGCAGCTTTATGTTCAACAAGGGTTGGAAATTGAGGCTTGTCCAGTGGGCACAAGGCCTGCTTGGAACAGAGACTCGGTTCTTCTCCCCTCCCAGGAGTGGTTCCTGTATTGGTTACAGAGTTTACAGAATCCCAGACTGCACTATCCCCCCAGGAACATTCCACAGGGGAAGCAACTGGCTGACGGCTGTGGACAGACACAAGCTTAGAGCGTGGTCCTGAGCTGTCCATGCCTCCAGTGTCCCTGCCAGCACAGGCAGAGTCACGCAGAGCCAGGCCCATTGTCCAAGTCAGACCCTCGTTTCCAAAAGAAAAGAGCCTGAATCCCACCCTCCACCTGGCTGTTCCCTAGGCATGCATGAAGGTGCCAGCTGCCCTCCACGTGCCTGCCCCCATTCAGTCCTGAGATGTGTCTTTTGAAGAACCCACTGGCCCGGCTGCGTTTGAGCAGCCAGACACCTTGCAAATAACCAGCAAGTGAAGCTCAACCAGTTTTCCAAAAGCCATGGGTTGGATTCACATGCCTGGGTGTGATGAAATCAGCCAGACAGTTTTTGGCCAGCGGCTGCCAAGTCTGAAGCAGGTTGACCATCACTGGCACGGAAGCAGCAGCTTTTTGCCCGAGCAAAATAATAAAGGCTGACAGCTACCGTTTACTGGGCATCTGCTGTGTGCCAGGCGACTTGGTGCGTTGTGCCTTTGCGGAAGTTGGCATTGGTAGCCCTAGTCTACTGATGATGAAGTTAGACCCAGAGTGGCTGGCCCACCTGCCCGAGGTCACACAGCAGGCGGCCTGGCTAGTGGAGACAGTGGATTTGCTTCTCAGAACTGATGGAGCTCGTGGCCTTGCCTTCTCCCACCAGGCCTCAGCCGGCTGTGGGTATTTCGGGAGAAACAGGCTCTGGAAGCCTCATCCCCGTCCCTTGTCCTCCTCTGAGATGGGGCTCAGGGGGCCAGGATGAGCCACCTCTGTTACCTGTAGCCTTGTCCTCAGAGTGCCCTCCTCTGGGTCTCTACATCATCCAAAATATGAGGCATGCTGAGCCATCCTGGTTCAGGGAGCACCCCTTCTGACCAAGGCTCAGTGCTGCCTTTGAACCGTGCCTCTGTGTTTCTTCCTTTTCATAGCTTGGCCCAAAGTCCAGATGCAGAGGTCACAGCCCAACACGGAAGGCCCTTTTAGCCTGGAACATAAAGGTGGGTGTGAGACGGAGCCAGGTAGCTTTGTTAGACAGCGAGGGTGACTGGGCCCCTGAAAGTAAAAGGGCAGGAAGTTCTGCCCATCAGTACTTGCTAGACATCAAAGGACGAAATGACTTCTTGTCTCTTGTCTAGTTCCTTCAACCTGTTTTTCCACACCCGAGCCCCTCCCTGGGAGGGAGTTCTCATTTGCGAATCCTGACATGGTGGTTGGTCAAGCTGAGACCCCAGGACTTGGCATCATGGCTGGCCTCTTCCAGAGCCAGCCTCAGCCCATACCAGTCAGCTGTCTGTCTGGCTCACCTGGGGCAGAAGGCGAAACCCACCACAGTAAGGTTATAAGTAGATGCATGTGAGGGGACTAGCCTGTCTCTGGGCTGCCTGACCACTCCTGAACCTCCAGGTTCTGGTGAGCTTCCCCTCGTCTCCCCCCCCCCCAAGGCTGGGCTGAGGCTCGAGAACCCCCTGACTCCCACCTGGGCTCTCTACGGTCTCCTCCCCTCCCTGTGGCAGGAGCTCTCTGTAGTTTTTTTTCTTTCCTCTCTAACACTCTCTCTTCACAGTTTTCTCAGGTCCACCACATGGGCTCTCAGACCATGTGGGTGTATTCATTTTCCTTCCTTTGGTTCTATACTTCCCTCAATAAATACAATAATTTAATAACTATCCTTCTCAGTTTGATCTGCCCAATTCTTTGGTTACATGCAAACATGAAGCCAGGGTTTGGGGGGGCTCAAGAACTTTTCTGAACCCCTCACACACCATTTCAGAATGTTAATGAGACTCCAATGAGTGACGGGGACAGAGCGCCCACTGTGCATCAGCACTGGCTGTGTCCGCTCAGACCCGCCCCTGTCCCGGGCTAGCGCTGACGTATAGACTCTGGAGCCACGCTGCTGGAGGTCACGCCCTGAATTTGCCACTTGCCAGCTATATGTCACTTAACCTCCCTGAGCCTCAGTTTCCTCCTCTGTCAAATAGGCAGGATGGTACTCCCTCTGTCACCGTACTGTGATAGGGAGAAGTGGAAGGGGCTCTAAGGCCCTGTCACAGAGCAGGGTCTGTGGCTAATACTCTAAGGATGGAATGTTGGGCTGGAGAGATGGCTTAGCGGTTAAGCGCTTGCCTGTGAAGCCTAAGGACCCTGGTTCGAGGCTCGATTCCCCAGGACCCACGTTAGCCAGATGCACAAAGGGGTGCACACATCTGGAGTTCCTTTGCAGTTCTCTCTCTCTCTCTGCCTCTTCCTCTCTCTGTCGCTCTCAAATAAATAATAAACAGAAAAAAATTAAAAAGATGGAATGTGTGCTTTCCTGCCTTCTCTGAATCCTCACAGGCATCCCGGGGGGCCCGTGTTAGCTCCCCTGTACTGAGAAGCTGAGGTTCTGTAGCATCCGGGCTAGTGCTTGGCACCTGTGCATGATTCCTGTGCCAGGCAGCTAGCTTTCTCTGGCTGGCAACTTTTCCTTTTTGATTTCTTTTTCAGTTGATTTAACAAAAAGTCCATAGGTTAAACACACAGGAGGGAAGCCAAGGCCCAGAGTTGGGGGCACAACTCAGCTGCTTTTGGGGGCAGAACCCCATTTGGACACTGTCCCTCTTGCCGAGAGGGCCCCCTCCCCTGAGGAGCTTTCTGGAAGGAAGAGGAGAGGGCTGACCAGGAACTGATGATGGATTCCAAAGGGGACAGGCGCCAGTCACTACTTTGTTGATTGATGGCCCTGGAGGTCATTTCCTAGCCAGACACAGCGCCTGCCAGGCCTGAGACATCTGTCAGCTGGCGCCCCATCCCTGTGAGCTGGGAGAGGGCATGCGGGAGGGGCAATGCTGGGAGGAGCTATGTTTTCAGTGGAATGTGGAGGGGAGGCTCTTGGGAGGCCTCACCCTAGGCTTGGCATGGGCTATATCCCCTCATGGGGTCCCCTCAGTATCCCTGGAGGTGGGTCTCTGTGTCCTCACACTCTTAGCAGGGAAACAGAGACTCAGAGAAGACGGCACTTACCTGCGGCCACCCAGCTGGGGAGTGGTGGAATTGTTTCTAAAGCCTAGCATCTCTGGGCTTTCTGACTTTCAGAATGGGGTATTTTCTAATCAACATGCACACACACACACACACACACACACAGGCATCCCTATACAAAAAAAAAATATTTTTATTTATTTGCAAGCAGGGAGAAACAGAAGAGAGATAGAGATAAAGAGAAAGAAAAACAGACAGAATGGGTGCACCAGGACCTCCAGCTGCTACAAATGAGTTCCAGATGCATGCACACTGTGCATCTGGCTTTACATGGGTACTGGGGAATCAAACCCAGGTTGTTAGGCTTTGTAGACAAGTGCCTTAACCTCTGAGCCATCTCTCCAGCTCCATACGATTTTAAAAAAGTATTTTATTTATTTATTTGAGAGAAAGAGAATGGGTGCACCAGAGCCTGCAGCCACTACAAACGAACACCAGGTACATGTGGCCCCTTGTGCGTCTGGCTTATGTGGGTCCTGGGGAATTGAACCTGGGTCCTTTGGCTTTGCAGGCAAACACCTTAACCGCTAAGTCATTTCCCCAGCCCCTACAATTTTTTTAAAAAAGATTTACTAATGTAGTTTTTATGTGTGAAAGACAGAGAGAAAGAGCCTGCTGGGGCCTCCAGCTTCTGCAGACAAACTCCAGACACATGTGCCACTTAGTATGTCTGGCTTTAAGTGGGCACTAAGGAATCAAACTCAGGCAGTCAGACTTTGAAAGCAAGTGCCTTTAACCACTGAGCCATCTCTCCAGCTCTGTTTTTTTTTGTAGACCAAAATAGCTGAAAAAACAGCAATTTTATAAGATTCCATCAAGCATACATTATATATCTAAAGTATTATATGCATATATGATTTGTTTGTCTACTTACTAAATAAATAATTATCTATCTTGCATATATGATCTCTCTAATAGAGTGCTACCACACACAGGCACACATTGCTTAATGATGGAGAGACATTCAGAGATTTGCACCATTAGACGATTTTATGGCTGTGTGAACATCACAGAATGTCCTTATACACATTCAGACAGACAGAGTCACTGGATGATATAAGCTTATGGGACCCTATGGGAGATGTGGCCCATGATCAGCCAGACAAGCACCTCTCTGAGGTACCCAGTTGCTGACTTGCTACACACCATAAATGATCCATGGGAGCAGGAAAATCAGCTCTGAAAATTTTGGGGGGAGTGGGATTTGAGGTGGGGTCTCACTCAAGCCCAGGCTGACTTGGAATTTACTATGTAGTCTAAGGCTGGCTTCGAACTCATGGTGATCCTCCTACCCTGTCTCCTGAATGGGGTACAGCTCAGTGGTAGAGTGCTTGCCTAGCTTGCACAAGGCCCTGGGTTCAATCCTGGGTCCAATTCCCAAGGCCTTTGAGAAAAAGCAAGAGAAAACAAAGATATGATCTATATGGTATATAAGTAAGTATATTTTGTTATTTTTAAAGAATAATATACAATATATATTATATTATATATTAATATATTACATATAATTATAATAATATATAATAATGTAATCTATTTCCTCCTCTCAGATATCAGATAGAATATCTCTCTTAATACCTTGTTCTCTGTGAGGAATCCATCCCTTCCTCTGTTCATCTGCCCTACTGCTTCATGAGCATTTACTAACATGCATGCCTGGCTCTCTTACTACAGCTGTCTGTACTCTTGCATTCTGGGTGTGGAAGTGGGCAGGGTGCTGGGCTGGTGGGTTTCTGGGCTGGAGGGTGCTGGGTGCAGTACCTGGCTCTTCTCTGGGCATTATCAGGGTTCATGTCCCGGTGTGGTCCTCACATGGGTTGCACGATTGGAGGCTTTGAGCCCTTGTCTCTGGGTGAGGTCATGCAGAGTGAAGTGACTTGGTCCTGGTCTGGGATGTTACTTGTGTGTCCTTATGGGGCTTATTCTGGGCACAATGTCAGAGAGGTGTGGCTTAGCTGGGGTCCCTGTTGCAGGATCATTCTGTGTTAGGGTCTTGGGCTACCTCCTGCTTGAGAGGCTGCTTTGAGGAACTTAGTTCAGTTACTCTGCAGTCTGAGCCTGCTTTGCCCCTCTGGGGAACACAGAGGGCTCACATACAACCTGAACTGGCTGGAGATTTTTGTCAAAGTCTTGAGATTTCTCTTCAAAATTTATGCAAGAAACCAGGCATAGTGGTGCATGCCTTTAATCCTAGCACTCAGGAGGCAGAGGTAGGAGGATTATCATGAATTTGAGGCCACCTTGAGAATACAGAATGAATTCCAGGTCATCCTGGGCTAGAGACCCTACCTCAAAAAACCAACCAAACAAACAAAAACTTATGCAAGGGCTGGAGAGTTGGCTTAGTGGTTAAGGAACTTGCCTGGAAAGCCAAACAACCTGGGTTTGATTCCCCAGTACTCATGTAAAGCCAGATGCACAAAGTGGCCCATTCATCAGGAATTCATTTGCAATGGCTCATTCTCTCTCTGTCTGCCCCTCTCCTATCTTTCTCTGATTGCAAATAAATAAATAAAGGGCTGGAGAGATGGCTTAGTGGTTAAGGCACTTGCCTGTCAAGCCAAAGGACTCAGGTTCAATTCCCCAGGACCCAGGTAAGCTAGATACACAGGGTGCCGCATGCATCTGGAGTTCGTTTGCAGTGTGATTGAAGGTCCCATATGCCCTTCTCTCTCTAATAAATAAAAATAAATAAAAATATTTAAGAATTTATGTGACTTTGCCTTGCATCCTGTCATCAATCTATACTTGTTTGGGGATAAAAAATAACTTTTCAGTGAAATTACTTAGTGTCTTTCCACCAAATCATCAAGCTAAAGAGAGGCTCCGGGAAGAAATCTCATTTTTCATCCTCTGGCTGGGTCAGCAGGGCCATGGGCCAGAGTCACCAGGCACTGGGGCACCCTCGTGGCTACTTAGTCCCAGGGTGGCCTCAGGCAAGGTAACCTGTGAGCTGCAGTCACCTCCCCTGAAAAATGGGAGACTAGCAGGATATCTGCCGTGGACCAGGTGTGGGGATGAAGTAAGTGAGGATCTTCTGGGTTTTCAACTGCCTGGAGCGGCCAGTGCTGGGAGCTGTCAATCATCAGCCATCTGCTGGCGGTGGGCACAGGGCTGGGCTGGCGTCCTCGGGGGAGAAGCTGTGGAGCTTCCTCCTGTCTTTTTCTTCCACCTTCTCTTCTTCTTCTCTTCCTCCCCTCCCCTACCTCTTCCTTTCCCTTGCTTGCTTCTCTCTTCTTCCTCCTCCATTTCTCTTCCTCCTCCACTTCTCTTCCTTTCCTCCTCTTCTTTCCCATTCCCTCCTTTATATTTGAGCTAAGGGGTTCTCACTATGTAGCTCAGGCTAGTTTCGATCTTGTAATCTTTCTATCTTAGCCTACCAAGTGCTAGGATGACAGACCTGCGCAACCCTGCCTGGCTCAGCAGATGTCTTCTTTCCTTTTTTTGCTGTGTGTGTGTATGACTGTGTATGTACAGATGCGTGCATACACTCACTTATAATTATATGTAATATATTAATATAATGTAATATATATTGTATATTATTTAAGAATAAACAACCAAATATACTTACTTATATATCACCATTCCTTGCGTCTCTCCCTAACACTGGAAGCTGCTATCCATCAGGAAGCTCCAGAGATTCTCTGGTCTCCTCCAATCCCTGCACACTGGGGTTGCAGTCATGTGTGGTCATGCGCAGCTTTTTATTATTTATTTGAGAGCAACAGATGGAGAAAGGGAAAGAGAGAGAATGGGCGCGCCAGGGCCTCCAGCCATTGCAAACGAACTCCAGACGCGTGCGCCCCCTTGTGCATCTGGCTAACGTGGGTCCTGGGGAATGGAACCTCGAACCAGGGTCCTTAGGCTTCACAGGCAAGCGCTTAACCGCTAAGCCATCTCTCCAGCCCACATGCGCAGCTTTTTATGTGAGTTCTGAGGGGATCAAACTTCGAGGTTTCTGGCCCAAGGGGCCTCTCATGCTTGAGTGGCAAGCGCTCTTAATTGCTGAGCCATATCCCCAGCCAAATGACCTGTGACCTTTCAAGGTCACAGAGCTCTTCTTGAGGTGAAACAACACTGGGCACGTCTTGGGTACACTGGCATTCTTTCATCCCAGCCCCTGGGCCTGGGCTTATCAGTGGTTTGTCCTCCTAGAAGCTTCTCCTGCCACCTTGTCTAATAGACCCCAATGTCTTCCAGCCACGCACTTTCATTCTTCTGTTTTCTTTTTCTCATGTGTGTGTGTTTGTGTGTGTATGTGAGAGTGTGGGGGGGAGGGGAAGGATCTCTCTTTATAGCCCAGTCTGAGCTCAAACCCACAGAAATGCTCTTGCCTCAGCCTCCAGAGTGCTTAGATGACAAATGTCCTCCACCACCTCCAGCTCATTTTTGTCTTTATAGCAGTTAGCATTTGCCCCTAGTATTTAGGGCACTGCCTGTGCCTTGCCAATCTGCCTAGGTGATCACAGCTTGGCAAGGTGGTGGTGGTGGGGTGTTGTCTTGCTCGCTATGGGATCCTCCAGGCCCAAGTCAGTACCTGTCACCTGATGGTCACTGAACTCAGAAACATTGAATGGAGAGACGGCAGCGTGAAAATGCAGGGACTGGGGACCAGGAACAAGGACCAGCCCCTCCTCTGTGCTCTTGACTTTGGCACGTGCATGTGTTTGCTACCTACAGGGCCAGCGCCCACTGCCCACCTGCCCACTGTGGCCCTGGCTTTGCCCAGCCTCCTTGTGTTTCTGTGCCCGTGCCCTCCCTTCAGGTTTAACTTCCATTGCATGTGTGTGGCACGCATGCATATGTGTGTATGTGTGAGCACATGGGTGTGTACACACGTTTGTGAAGGCCAGAGGTCCTTTGGATGTCTTTCTCAATTGCTCTCCACTTCGTTGACTGAGGCAGGATGTAGCACTTGTCATCTCCTTGCCAAGACGAAACTAGCATGAGCTAGTGGGAGGGAAGGGTTTATTTCAGCCTACGGTTTCTGGGGAGGCATGACAGGCTGGGTAGGAAGCCCGAGGTCGCGTCACAGCAGTGAGAAACGTCATCTGAGCAAGCTAGCTGAACACCCATGGGCTAATACGCCTCAAGGTCAGCCTCCAGTGACCCCAGCAAGACTCCACCTACCAAAGACCCCACCACGCTCCCAACGTCGCCACCAGCTGTGGACCAAGAATTCAAAACACATGAGCCTATAGGGGACATTTTCACTGGAACCAACACACGGGATTTCTCACTGGAACCCAGAGGTCACTAGTTCCAGGAGTGCAGCTGGCCAGCTTGCCACAGGGATTCATCCCACCTCTGCCTCCTGAGTTCTGGGGTGACATGCAGGCCGCTATGCCCCTCTGACGTTTACACGGGCACTGGGGATCTGAACTCACGTCCTCATGCCAGCTTGTGTAGCAAACGTTAGCCACTAAGTCATCTTCTCCTTTGAATTTGAACACCAACCTCGACCACCCCCCTTCCTGAGAAGCTTCTCTAGACCTCAGAAGCTGGTCACGTGACTTCCCACCTCTGCTGCGCTTTTCAGATCAGTTTCTGAAAGAAGATTGCTCATTTTGGCTTTCTCCCCACCCTGAAGCCTCCTGGGGTATTTAGGAGGAGGCTGGAGGCATGTAGACATGTAAGCAGGTGGCACTACATCTCCCCCATCAGACAGGGCCCAAGGCTGTCTCCCTCAGATTGCCAGCCACTTCTAGTCACCTTGTGTGCGTGTGTGTGTGTGTGTGTGTGTGTGTGTGTGTGTGTGTGCACATGCATGTGTAGATGCAGTGCCCAGTGGGCTCACCTGAGGTGGTTGGAAGGGATGTCTGCTTCATGGCTTCTGCCTATTCTTTAAATATTTATTTAATTATTTACTTATTTATTTGTTGGAGATAGAGAGCATGAGCAAGCAAGACCTCAAGCCATTGCAAACGAACTTCAGATGTATGTGCCACCAAGTGTATCTGGCTTACGTGGGTCCTGAGGAATGGGTCCTTGGGCTTCATAGGCGAGTGTGCCTTAACCACAGGGGCCACCTCTCCAGCCCGGCTTCTGCCTACTCTTACTCGTCCCTTACTGAGCTTACTGTCTTTCATGTCTTCAGCCATTCGCTACTCCCTATAGGCGTGGGGTTACAGACCTTTAGTGCATGGTCATGACCAGCTGTTTATGCGGGTCCTGGGGATGGGACCTGAGTGGTCACTCGGCTCTCCTCAGGCCCTCATGCTTGCACAGGAAGTGCTCTCAACCACTGAGCCATCTCTCCAGCTGCCTTGCTGACTCATGTCTTCCTTCTCCCAGTCCCTCTTCCCAGAGCCCCTGCTCTCTAATGCCAGGGGTCAGGCCAGCGCATGAGACTGTCTCCTTGTGGAAACGTCCATGGCCTCATGCATGGGTGGACAGTGAGCCCCCACCGGCCTTCACCCCACCTCACCCAGGTCCATGCCCCAGGGGATCACAGCGGTCTGTTACGGACTCAGCCCCAGTGATGCCTGCCCTGGGTTCCCTGCCCTGGCCCTGTCCTTCTGCCCCCACCTGTATTCCACCCTGACCCCACATCCTTCCTTACCTCAGGGCCTTTGTGCTTGATCTCCCTGCCATCCAGCCCGAGCTTCTCTTTGAAACTCCCCATGGTCCCATGCCCCAGCAGAACTTTACCCAGGTCTTCTTCATCATGGGAGTCTCTTCTGAGCATGATATTAAAAACCTGGGCTAGAGCCATGGCTTAGCAGTTAAGCGCTTGCCTGTGAAGTCTAAGGACCTGGGTTCAAGGCTTGATTCCCTAGGACCCATGTTAGCCAGATGCACAAGGGGGCGCATGTGTCTGGAGTTCGTTTACAGTGGCTGGAGGCCCTGGTGGGTCCATTCCCTCTCTCTCTGTTTCTCTCAAACAAATAAATAATAAAAAAGAAATTAAAAACCTGGGCTGGGAAAATGGCTCACTAGGAGCATGCTTGCCATGCACGAGTAAAGATCTGAGTTGGGAACCCCAGAATCCACGTGCATGCTGGGCTGGTGCAGGGGCCTACTTGTAATCTCAGGGGTAGAGAGGTGGCGTTGGGACCCCTGGAGCAAGCTGGCTAGCTAGACTAGCTGAACTGGGATCTCTGGGTTCATGTGAGAGAGTCTGCCTAAGTGGCTGAGGTGGGCAGCAGTGGAGGAGGGCAGTCAGTGTTAACCTCGGGCCTCCACATGCGCACAGACACACATGCGCACACACCTTTACACACACCACATACTGTTGCACACTCACAAAATCCTTTTAAGTTGCCCCTTTGCCTTCCCCGCTTCTTGTCACATCTCTAGTAACCTGGTAGGTGCTGCCCAAGTGACACAAAGTAGGAGAAAGCACCTAGACATGGAGACAGGTCAATGGAGGCTCCTGCGTTCCTGTGAGCCATGGGTTCTGGTTGGGGAGGAGTGGTCAGGGCCTGGGGTGGGGGGTGGCCAACTGAGAGGAAGGAGGCTTGTACTATGACACCTAAACGTTGTGCATTTGTCACTTGCTCAAGGATCCCTGAGGACTCCAAAGCTCTCCAATGCTCAGGGCCCCGCACGCAGTGGCGTAATGCTTGCTGGCACTGAGTCTGCACACGTCCGTCCTGCTTCCCGTCATCTCTGGGTGACTCACCCTGCCTAAGGACTCAGGGAGTAGTGACAAGGGGAAATGTCCCCAACGCACGCAACTATACTCTCGGGTGTGGAACACGCAGATTTGGGATCTGACCATACTTATTTCTGTCTTCCTTATCTACTTTCCCTTGCTGGATACTCAGCTCGGAGAGAAATAGCCGGCTCTTTTAATAGAGAGATCGAGAGACTTTGAGCAGCAACTGCGAGGCTGTTATGTTCAATCTCGTAAAGATGGACACAGCTCAGAAAAGAATGGCAGTGTGACCTGAGCATGGAAAGTAACTTTTCTAGTCCAGAATATGTGGCCTTTCTCGCTCTTCCCCATTAGTGGGGTTCCTCCAGTCTTCCTGCTATTGAGAGCTAACCCCACCCTCGATTTCTTTAGTAACTTTGTGTTAGCTGACCTTGGCTCTGATTCTGTATTCTGAAGACATGAGGTGTTTTTTTTTCTTTAAATCTATATCTTGGGGTTTTGATATCTACAGAGCCTAAAGTCACCCATGCAAGTGCTGAGTCGGTAAATTTCCACTCAGGACAAATGACTCTAAAAGACAGGGGCTCAATGCCTTTTTTTGTTAAGCCTGTAAACTTGGTCTTATGTGAGGTTATTTATGTGTGTTAGAAATGGACCATGATATTCTTATTATCTTACAGCCCCACCAGAGTTTTTCTGGCTTTGCTGTCTGCTGTAAACTCAGGGCATGGAGTGCAGTACATGGTAGACCCCTCAGCCAATGCTTATCGAATGAACAGCAACACCCTTATGTGGCAGCTGCAGTGATTTCTACTTTGTAGACGAGGAAACAATCTGTGAGAGGTAAAATGGCCAGCCCATGACTTCATGCCCAGGGTCAATTAAACAGCAAGGCTGGGTGGAGGCGGGTGGGTGGGGGGAGGGGCGCGGGGGAAGGTGGCTGGGTAGGAAGCACACACTTGGGTCCCTGCCTTGTGAGACTGTCTGGCTGGAGGAGGGGACAGAACAGAAGTCAAGGCGGAGCTGTGCAAGGCACCCTGTAAGACCACACCCGACCCCTGGCCCGGGTCATTGGGGAAGGCTTCCTGGTGGAGTTGGCCCCAGAGCTGAGTGTTAGCCATCCTAGGAGTTTATCAGCTGGGGGACACAGTGGCTAATCAAGAAGGTGCATCCATGTGATGACCCCCAAATTCCTGTTTTGGTAAGGCTACTGGACATGGGCTTCACCCACGGGGCATGGGAAGCCTGTGGGTTTGGGTTGTGGACTGAGTTCTGGGTGACTGTGGAGAGACTAGACCAGGCTGAGAGGACAGGCGGCAGATGGGTGGGGGTGTGGAGAAAAGCAATCCTGGCTGAAGGAGGCTGGGGCCTGAACCGACCTTTCAAATCAGGACACTAGGATGTGAGTCCCCATGGAGGACACTCCACCCTGAGACCACGATAGCCAGATGTGAGGCTGGCTGGAGGAGCTCTGGCTACGTGAGACAGGAACAAGGGGTATTAGGGTGGAAGACCAAGGTGGGGGGGTCCAGAGGCTGGGGGAAGGGTGGGAGAGGGCAGGATGGGAGCTAGGAGCTCACTGCTGACAGCTTCCGCCCACAGTGGAGGCATCTGTGTTTCTCTATAGGGTGGTTTTCCTCCATCACTGCTCATTGCCCACTGGTCAGAGCATGTGGATTCATATACGAGTTTTATCCCGGGGGGGGGTTGAGACTTAGGTCCTCAAGCTTGCACAACAAGCACTGGGCTATCTTCCTGACCTCCCCTCTTTTTCTCTTATCTTTTTCTTTCAAAAAAGGGGGAGGGCTAGAGAGGTTGTTCTGTGGTTAAGGCATTCGTTGCAAAGCTTAAGGAACTGGGTTTGATTCACCAGAACCCACATAAAGCCAGATGCACAAGGTGGCTTGTGTGTCTGGAGTTCATTTGCAATGGCTAGAGGCCCTGGTGTACCTTTCTCTCTCTGCCTCTTTCTCTCAAGTAAATAAAAAATAGAATAAATAAATAATAATTAAAAACCACAAGGTCTCACTACATTGCACAGTCTGATGCCAAGCAATTCCTGGCCTCAAGTTATCTTGCCTCAGCACCCCTGAGTGTTCAGACTATAGTCATGTACCATCACACCTGTTAAAATTTAGAAAACATTTCAGATTGATGAAAATGTACATTTTTCATAGCCCAAACTACATATTTACAACCTGTGACTTACACTATGTAAAAAGTACAGTACCAACTACTGTAGAGACAGCCTTCAAAGTTTACAGCCTAACAGTGGAGGACGAAGCCTGGTTACCACATAGATGCCACTATGAAAGATGTTTTTCCATTTCTTAGAGTTTTCAGTTGCTAGCAACAGAAAACCTGAGTCTGATCTTTTTTTTTTTTTTTAAATCAGAAAAGGAATTCATAAGAACAAAGACATCTTAAGAACTGGGGGTCCTGAGTGGGAGAGGTGGCTCATGCCTTTAATCCCAACACTCAGGATGCCGAGGTGGGGGGGAATCATTGTGAGTTCCAGGCCAGCCAGGTCAATTTGGGTTAGAGTAAGACCCCTTAAAAAAAAAAAAAAGCGCTTTGGGGCTGGAGAGATAGCTTAGTGGTTAAGGTGCTTGCCTATGAAGCCCAAGGACCAATATTCAACTTTTCAGATGCCACGTAAGTTGAGGCAAGCTCAAGGTCACACATGTCCACTAGGTGGCGCTTCTGGCATTCAATTTCAGTGGCTAAGGCCCTGGTGCTGCAATTCTTACTGTCTCTCTCCCCCCACCTCTAAAACAAAATAATAATAAATAAGAGAGCTTTGTCCCCAGTAGAAGCTGGGGCTACCAAGGCAAAAAGAGATAGCCTTGTTCTCCTTTGTCTTGGACTGGCACAAGGCAGGAAAGCCAGAGAAAGGGAGGCTGTGTGAGAGGCAACAGTTAGAGGAGACTCAGGGGATTCAGCAAGAAGTGACTCCACAGAGCCATAGACTCAGGGGTCATTCTCGAATTCACACTCACTGAATGCCTAGTACAAGTCTAATCCAGACGCCAGGCAAACGAAAGAGAAGTGGCAAGTGTTGGGGCAGGTGACCCGAGTTATACACAGGCCACCTAGCGCCATGCCTGGCATGCCTGGCATGCAGGAAGCCCTGTAAGGTCTGTCTTTTCAGGAGCACAGGAGCAGGTTCTTCAGGAGAGGGGCAGCATGGGCAGCAGGTGCTGCCCGTCCGCTAGGGGAGGGTGGCAGGCTGGGCGCTGGTTGCATCTGCCTGGCTCCGACTGGGGGGAGGGGCAGTGCTGTAATTAGCACCGCGGTCTGGTTCGAAGCTGTCATTTTTCCAGCTGACTGGCCTCATCCCACCTCCAGAGACAGTGCAACTCTGGACTTTGCACCTTTCTTTTCCAATAAAAACACCTGGGAAGGTTATAGCACTTTTCTTCTCACCCCACACCAACTTGACAGATCTCAAGATCAAATTCTCTCTCACTATGTAGTCCCCAGGGACCTAGGGTGGAGCTGGCTGCAGGGTCTGCGGAGGAAAGCGGGACAGGGTGACAGCTTCCAGAGCCAGGCTGGTCCTTGGTCCCTCCTTGGGGTGACCCAGCCTCCCAGGCTGCTTCTCCAGAAGGAGAGAGCCTGAGTTCTACCTTTTCTCCACCTTTACCAGGATGTGGGGGGAGGGGTCTTGGCCCAAACACCCCACTTCTATGGGCTACAGTGGCTGGGACTGTCAGTGGGTCCCCCAGTGAGACTCTGGGCTGCCCTGTCCTCAGCAGAGGTGCCTGGCACTGGGTGGCATGCTAGGAGGGACCCTGGCCACCAGCCTATGTCAGGCCATGATGCTGGTCTCTTCCTACTGGACACAGAACACTCAGCTCAGCCCTTTGGGGTTCAGTGAAGCCGGGGGTTGCTTCCAGCCAACGTGGTCTTGCTCCCCTTTGCCATGATGACCCACTGCTGGGGGCAGCCTGGGTCCTGGAGAAGGAGGAGGACAAAGAAGAGGAGGCAGAGCAGAATGAGGAGGAGGAGGAGGAGGAGAAACCCCATGACTTGGGTCCATTGTGGATGTTTTGGGGCTGTTTGTTACTGCAACAAACACAGCTTTTCCTGAAAGTTGTGGGAACCATTTCCTCTCTCGGGTCCTAGTTCTTTTTTTTAAAAGTTAATTAATTTTATTTTTATTTTATTCTTTTTTGGCTTTTTGAGGTAGGATCTCACTCTAGCCCAGGCTGACCTGGAATTCACTATGGAGTCTCAGGGTGGCCTTGAACTCACGGCGATCCTCCTACCTCTGCCTCCCGAGTGCTGGGATTAAAGGTGTGCACCACCATGCCTGGCCTTATTTATTTTTAATGGGGGAGAGAGAGAGAGAGAGAGAGAGAGAGAGAGAGAGAGAGAGAGAGAGGGAGACAGAATTGGCATGTGAGAGCCTCCAGCCACTACAATCGAACTACAGATGCTTGAGCCACCTAGTGGTCATGTGTGACCTTGTGTTTGTGTCACCTTGTGCATCTGGCTTATGTGGGATCTGGAGAGTAAGAATATGGGTCTTCATCATAAGAGGAGGAAAGGATCATGGCATCCAAATAGAGGAGAGACTTATGGAGATGGGGAGTGGACGTGATGGAGAAAGGAATTTTAAAGGGGAAAAGGGGGGAGGGAGCAGGGGTATTACCATGGGATATTTTTTATAATCATGGAAAATGTTTAATAGAATTGAGAAAAAAAATAAAGAATATGGGTCCTTAGGCTTTGCAGGCAAGCATCTTAACCACTAAGACATCTCTCTAGCCCTGGACCCAGTTCTTAATTTTTATTTATTTATGAGAGACAGAGACAGAGAGAGAAAGAGAGAGATTGATTGAGAATGGGTGCACCAGGGCCTCTAGCTCCTACAAATGAACTCCAGATGCATCTGGCTTATGTGGATACTGGGGAACTGAACATGGGTCCTTAGGCTTTTCAGGCAAGCACCTTAACTGCTAAGCCATCTCTCCAGGCCTGGGCCCAGTTTTCTATCTGGCAGATGAAGGATTAGAAGATGGACGGGTCTCCTGCAGGTTCCCTCCATCTCTCCTTTTGGAGGACAAGCCAATGGAGTTGTCCCTATTCACCCAAGGGTTCATTTCCCAACCTACCAGGCTCTGTCATTCCTGTGGTTGGGCAACACCCCAGGACATGGCAGGCCGGTGACAAGGATTGGGGGCCTCCCACAGATGTTCAAAGCAGAACCCCCTCCTGCTTGCTCCTGCTCTGGCTTCCCTAGCTTAGTGAGGCTTCATATCCTGTCCACTGGCCTCTGAGGACCCTGATGGCACTTGAGGACCTCCACTTCCCCTGTCCCATGACTGTCCCTTCTACCTCTTCCTTTCCCTACCTTGCCTGGCCCCTGTTCTGCCTTCTCACTTCTTTCTGTAGGTCTTACCAGCCCCTCCTACCTTCTTTCAACCCTGCTTCTGGAGACATCATCTTAAAAGGTGACGTGGAAGCAGGGTGTGGTAGCACATGCCTTTAATCCCAGCACTCAGGAGGCAGAGGTAAGAGGATCGCTGTGAGTTTGAGGCCACCCTGAGACTCCATAGTGAATTCCAAGTCATTCTGGGCTAGAGTGAGACCCTACCTCAAAAAGCACAAAAACAAAACAAAAAACGTAACATGGACATGTCACCCACCTCAGTGCTCTAATCCACCAAACTACCTGTCACCCTCAGTTCTCTACCAGACCATAGGCCACTCTGATCCCTCTCCTTGAAATCCGCATGCCTCCAAATTTCTGTGGCACTTACCAGCTTGGCACAGGTGCCATGTGTCATGGAAATGCTCATCCAAGGTCACCAGGATCTCCAGGGATGTCTCTGATGCTGCCTCTGTCACAACATTTAAAATGTAGCCGTCTACCCTGCAAGACACTGGAGGGCAGGGGCCATGTCATTCTTCTCTTCTAGGAATCTTAAGCATGGGCGTGGGTATTCAGTAGGGGCTCTGCAAATGGTTTTCTTCACTTGCCCATCTGCCCCTGTCGTATAGTACTGTAGGTACAGACATGCAGGGGCAGGAGGGAAGACACTTCTTCCCTCCCTCTTTCTAGTTGTCTCTCTCTCCATCTTTCCTTTCCTCCTCCTCTCTCTCTCCCTTCTTCTCTGCCTTCCTCCCATCCTGGGCACGGGGATAACAAGCATGCGCCACCACCATGGGGGAGGCGGGAGAACACTTGCTTTCTGTCTGGAAGGGGAGGGTTCAACGTGACCAGGTAATCCACTGAGGACACAGATGTCCAGATGACAGAAGCAGGCACTTAGGTGGCTGGACCCAGGAGCCAGTCTGTATAGCTGCCCAGGAAAGTACTTCTCCATAAGCTGGCATTTGAGCTGGAAGCTGCATGATGAGAGGACCCCGACATGTGGGCACTTGAGGGGTGAAGTGTTCCAGTAGTTGGACTGGTCTGTGCGAAGCCCCTGGGGAAGGAGACCCTGCATACTCATGGAACGGAGGAGAGAGGGGGATGCCTACTTCCTCTCCTCTTCGTGGGCGGCCAGTTGTTATCATTCTCCAAGATGACAACTGTTGCAGTCCGGTTCGCATTGCTGGTAGAGATCACCCAACCAAGAGCAGCTTCTGGGAAAAAGATTTATTTTGGTTTTCAGGCTCAAGGGGAAGCTCCACGATGGCAGGGGAAAATAACTGGCATGGGGAAACTGGCTTTAACACCCATAAGCCCACCCCCAATAATACACTCGCTCCAGGAGGCATTAATTCCCAAATATCCATCAGCTGGGGATCTAGCATTCACAACACCTAAGTTTATGGGGGACACCTGAATCAAACCACCACATTCCGCCCCTGGCCCCCATAAAGTGATAACCATACATGATGTAAAATGCAATGTATTCTTCTAACTTTAAAAGTCCTCATAGTTTTTTATCAATTCCAATGATGTTCATACATCCCCATAGTTCAAGATCTTTTAACTGAGCCATAATACCAAAAAATAACCTCAAAAAAAACCATAATGGGCACAGAATAAATATTCACACTACAAAAGATGGCATTGGGCATAGCAAAGAAACATTCAACCAATACAAGATTTAAACAACCGGGACAATCATCAAACTCTGTAGCTTCAAGTCCAACATCTCTAGCCAGTGACAAATCTTCAAGTTTGATAATTCTATAACCAGCAACAAGTTTCTGGCATTCCAATTTCACCCCTCCAGCTAGGCTACTCACAGTCCTGGGAAACTTCATTGGAGCCGGCAGCTCCTTGGCAGCCATCTCATGGTCCCGGCATCTCCACTGGGTCTCCACTGCAAGCCACGGTTCATCCTTATGGCCCCATGGGGTCTCTATGCAGGTAAACAGCAAAACTGCTTCACACTGCCCATGGCCATTTCCAAAACACAAGACCAGGTTGCAAACTCTATGACCCTCTTTCCAGCATTTCTTATACTCCACGATACCAGGTAGGGGGCCAATTTGTTAATCCAGGGGGGGAATTAAGCAGACTTTGAAGAACAGGACACTCCTTGAGCACTCAGGCCTCTTCAAAAGAGTCTACATTCTTCCTGTTACCCCAGCGCAGGTCAGCTAGCCCTGTCTCAAAGGTTGTAATCTCTCAGTTGCAGCTGAACGGGCAACAGTTCACCCAAAGATTTTTCTTTCTGTGCCATATCCCTCTGCTCACACCTGTTTTCTTTTTTTTTTAATTTAATTTAATTTAAATTTTTTAAATTTTTATTAGCATTTTCCATGATTATAAAAAAAATCCCATGTTAATTCCCTCCCTCTCCCCCCACTTTCTCCTTTGAAATTCCATTCTTCATCATATTACTTCCCCATCTTCTTTTTATTATGACTTTTTTTAATTTTAATTTTTTATTTTTAAATTTTTATTAGCATTTTCCATGATTATAAAAAAATCCCATGTTAATTCACTCCCCCCCACTTTCTCATTTGAAATTCCATTCTCCATCATATTACCTCCCCATCACAATCATTGTACTTACATATATACAATATCAACCTATTAAGTACCCTCCTCCCTTCCTTTCACCAGTTCATTTCTATGCAAAGCAACCCTGCACAACGTCTCAGGACATGAACATAAGAGCAAGCTTCTTACACAAACTGCAAGCCCAGTCCAGGGAAAGCTCTTTCACACCCTCATAAGCCAAACCTCACAGTCCATAGTTCTTACTGCACTCAGGTCTTGCAGCTCAGACCAGAATAGTCCATCAAGCTGTACTTACAGCACTGCAAGGCATCTCTTAGGCCAAGGTTTCAAATCCTCCCACATTCCTCTTGAAAGTCAACTCCAAAAGGCCAAAGCCACACAGTCAGGTATCTAGCAACAATCCCACTCCTCGGTACCACTTTACTGTTGTAGTCTGGTTCACATTGCTGGTAGAAATCACCCAACCAAGAGCAACTTCTGGGGAAAAGAGATTTATTTTGGCTTACAGGCTCAAGGGGAAGCTCCACGATGGCAGGGGAAAACGATGGCATGAGCAGAGGGTGGACATCACCCCCTGGCCAACATAAGGTGGACCACAGCAACAGGAGGGTGTGCCATACACTGGCACGGGGAAACTGGCTATAACACCCATAGCCCGCCCCCAACAATACACTCCCTCCAGGAGGTGTTAATTCCCAAATCTCCATCAGCTGGGGAGCTAGCATTCAGAACACCTAAGTTTATGGGGGACACCTGACTCAAACCACCACAACAACGTTCTCTCATGGAAGGTGCTGGAACGTCAGCTGATTCTCTCCCAGGCATGGCTGACTGGACACTATAGGCTCCTGCTTCGTGACAGGCACCTGTGACTGATGCCCCAACAGTGTCCCGCTCAGACTCTGTCGGGTGGGCAGCCGAAGGGGAGGCACTCGACCTACTTGTCAAGCCTCTTTCCTTCTCCCTGCCCTGCGCCTCCTTTCATTTGTACAGCCGTCTGAGGAGCTGGCACCATTGCATGGGTATTCCAGCACTGTGGCACACGCATACACACACACACACACACACACACACACACACACGCTCACATGCATATTGTTCAACCAAAATGAAGTGGCTCTAATGAGGATGTGCCAATTAGCGGAGCCCAGGGCGTGTGGAACTTGCAGCAATCAGCCTCGGCCCTGTGCACTGGGGTGTAAGGCCTGCTGGCCTCCCTCCTCTGCGCTCACACCCACAATTAGCCCAGGACTCGTGACTGTCCCTGGGGATGGAAAGATGCAGATGGGCATCGGTGTGTGGCGGGGCAGGGAGGGGATGCTTGGTGGGCAGCACAGGAGCCTCTGAGCTGGTGTTCGTGATGCTGTGCTGGGCACCAGGCTGTGCAGAGGTCTTAGAGCTATGCAGGCTGCTGCCCAAGCCATTGCCAGCTCCTTGGTGCCACCTCGACAGCAGAATGCACCCGCTCTGAGCCGGGGTCCTTCACCTGGGAGGGAGACGTGGCAGAGGGGTCCCCGGGGAGAGCTGTGATGACTCACCTAAGCGCCTGGTGCACAGAAGATGTGCACCCAGGGCTGCTGGGGCTCTCTGCGTTTTTCCTGCATCGTCTTCAGAGTTCTCACTCCCAGAGCCACGTACAGAGAACAAGAGAGTGGCTCCGAGGTCATAGGTGACTGACCTCCCATCCCACAAAAGCACTTCTTGGCACCCACACTACCGACTCCCTGGGTTAGGATCCTGGCTTGAGGAAGCTTTGGGAACTAAGTACAGACTCAAGGGAGTGGGGAGCATCCCTGTCCCCTCCAAGGGGGTCGTGGGGAGCAAGGCGGTGAGTAGACAGCCTGGCTCTGTTCTGCTGGCTCTGCAGACTACACAGCAGGGAGTCCCCGCATGCTCCAGTGTCCCTCCCAGTCTGTGATCCCAGTAGGCAAGATGGAGCGGTGGGATGGATCATGATCTGCCTCCCTGCTCCAGGTCCAGCAGGGATCAGCCTGCGTCACTCAGGCCTGCTAAGGGTCCATGTGATGATGTGGGGCTCAGGCTGCCTGTGTGTGTGTGTGTGTGTGTGTGTGTGTGTGTGTGTGTGTTTGTGTGTATGAGTGTGAGTGTGTGTGTGTATGTATGCATTCCTTGCAAAGCTCTGGAATAGTTGGCTTGCCTTGGAGGTTGGACTTTTCCACTGGTGGGCTGGTAACATGTTTAGCATCTGGCTTTATAAGGGCAAAATGTGAGCACTGATTTCTAGCAATTGCCAATTTCTGTGGTGTAAATGCTCACTGGCAAGGCACCTGCAAGCTTCAGGGATGGAGAAGAGGTGTCTGTGCTCCCCTTGGGAGCAGCCCCCCCGGGCTTCTGGAGTTTGAGTCCCCCAGCCTCACTGTCCCCTTCTCCACACTCTCCCTGCCCTCACAGCTACCGGGGTCTGGCCTCAGCGCAGCCTGGACTGAGGGCACAGGGGCAGTCGGCAGCTGGCGAGGCAGGACATAGAGCTTGGCAGGGCTTGCCAATTTATTGTCTGGGGTTCCAGACCCTCTAAGAATTATAACGTCTAAGCATTTAACCAGGGGAGCACCCAGAGATTTCATTTGCTTAAGTGTTCACACACAATCACAGAGGCTTCTAGATCCCCAAAGGCAACCAAGGGCCAGTGACAAGGGCTCAGGGAGTTGAGCTGAGTCTGACAGGACTCCAGGATGGCCAGTCAGGGGCTGGGGACAGCGTTTCCTAGTTTTTAAAACACACTTCCCACTCTCGCTTGATGGTGTGTCCTTAGGAGCAGCTCTCCCAAGGTCCCCCCTGGGATAGGGAACAGGCTCAGCAGGCACCCATACTGCTCCTGACCCTCTCTTGAGACTAGTGGATTATTTCAGTTTCTGTTCCTTTGCCACTGACACTAGATGTTTACTGAGCCTTTACTTTGGGCCAGGTCCTCTCCTAGTCACCACGTTCGTTGGTGAGCTGTGTACAGAGGCAAACCCTCAGGAGCTTTTCTCCCACAAAAAAGCCAGTAGACAAATGTTTGCTTGGTACACCTTTGACTTTGAAGCAGGATCTCACTCAAGCCCAGGCTGACCTGGAACTCACTCTGTAGTCCAGACTGGCCTGGAACTCATGGCAACCCTCTTACCTCAGCCTTCCAAGTGCTGGGATTAAAGGTGTGCGCCCCTACGCACGGCTTTGCTTAGCATACGTTTTGGAGAACTTGCAGATGGTCCCTGGCTGTAAGGCAGCAGCTGTTGCGCCTTTGAGCGTTGTGACAGCTCCACGCTGACGTCTGTCACTTGCCGGCTGTTTTACTTGGTGTTTGTCATCGTTACGACTCTGTGAGGCTGGTGTGTTCGCTTCTCCAGTCTGCTGTGATGGGTCGGCCCACCTTGCCATCTTAGATGCAAGAGATATGTTATGTTCTACTTCTGGAGGCCAGAGATTCAAAATCAGCATCCCTGCGCCAAAAGAGGTGCTCCCTGGCTGGCAGGGCTCTGGGGGGCCACGTTCCTTGGCTTGTGGAAGCATCACCGGTTGCTCTCTCCCAGCGCAGCCTTTAATCCACTAAATCTCCCTCTGCCGCCCTCTAAGGATGCTCATGATGATGCTGAGCTATGTTTACTGCAACAGTAATTGAGAGGCCACAGCCCAAATGGCCTAGGATAATCGCTTCTTACCATTACAACCTCCTAAACATCCTCCCGCCTGCAAAGACCCCTGCTTGTTTTGCTCCAGAAGGCAACACTCACAGTCTCTAGGGGTGGGATGCAGGTATCTTTGGGGGGACCTTTCTTAATTACCACCATCAGGCATCATCATTTCCCTCTTATAGAAGTGGTGACGTCACATATACAGGGCTCCATAGTGAGCATGTGGTGCCCATGGATTCAAACCCAGTTTTCCTTTCCTTTTCTTTTTTTAAAAAAATATTTATTTTTGGGCCGGGCGTGGTGGTGCACGCCTTTAATCCCAGCACTCGGGAGGCAGAGGTAGGAGGATTGTCGAGAATTCGAGGCCGCCCTGAGACTACAGAGTGAATTCCAGGTCAGCCCAGACCAGAGTAAGACCATACCCCAAAAAATAAAACAAAAAAAAAAAAGAAAAAAATTTATTTTTTTCAACTGGGCACGGTGGCACTCAGAGGCAGAGGTAGGAGGATTGCCATGAGTTGGAGGCCACCCTGAGAATCCAGAGTGAATTCTAGGTCAGCCTGGGCTAGAGTGAGACCATACCTCGAAAAATTGAAAAACCAAAAAGAAATTAAAAAAAAATTATTTCAGAGAGAGAAAGACAGAGAAAGAGGCAGATAAATAGCATGGAATGGGCGTGCCAGGGCCTCCAGCCATGGCAAATGAACTCCAGATGCATGTGCCACCATGTACATCTGGCTTATGTGGGACCTGGGGGATCGAACCTGGTCCTTTGGCTTTCCAGGCAAATGCCTTAACCGCTAAGCCATCTCTCCAGCCCCAAACCCAGTTTTACTATGTTTTCTCACACTTCTCTCTCTCCCTCTCGCTCTCTCTCTACACACACACACACACACACACACACCTCACTTAACAGATTCTCACATAAGCAAGTTCAAGGTCAGTGGGTCATGGCTGTCACAGGTTCTTCTGGTCTGGAGTATGTCCACAGAGACCGAATTGGTGCCTATCTGGTCCGTGTGTGTGTGTGTGTGTGTGTGTGAACTGAGCTAGCACACTTGCCACTGGAAGTCACTGTGGTGGGAGCGCAGGCCAGCCTCCCCGTGTTTCTGTGCTCACCAGTTTTCAGTCTTCAATCCGCGTCAGCCTGGAAGCTAATTTCCAGCAGCTTCCAGCCGTTCAGCTCCATTTGTTGTGCCTGACACTGTGAAAGCTTTTGCTATCGATTCTGGGCCGGATTCGCTTTTGTTGTTCTCTCTTCTCTGTCTCCCCTCAGCCCCAGCATCTCCACCTCCCCTGACTCTCCAGCAGTTTTTGGTCTGGCAATTAGGTATTGGCGGGGACAATGTGGAGTGGCTGCGGCCTTTCAATTACTGTCGCAGTAAATACAGCTCAGTCTCCACCCTGGAGTTCCTGCCCACCCTTGGCAAGAGACAACATGGGCTTAAATGACTCCTCTCTCTTGCTTGACACTTGCCACTGAGCTAATCGATAACATTGCCCCATGGGGCTCCCCCAAGACCACCCAGCCTTGCTAATTGGCCCTGAAACATGGTTGGCTGGGAGCGCAGTGTGAGTGTGTGAATTTGTGTGAGCGGGCTCAGAGAGGCTGGGAAGACCCAAGGGATGTGGACCCCCCTCCCCACTTAGCGAAGATTAGGGTGGGATTTGCTTCAGAACAAAGTCTTCAAGTTCAGGGACAGTGATTTGTGATTAAACAGATTTAAACAGTCACCAAGAAAAGGGACTAGTGGAGAAGGTGTTTTGAGTCAGCTGGGTCCTAGGTTCTCATCCTGACTCTCCTACTAACTGACTGTGTGGCTTTGAAGAGGTCACTCAACCTCTCTCATGTGGCACGTGCGCATGCTGCGCTACACTCAGAGGCCACTAGAGAGCGAGGTGATGAGCCGCTGTGAATGACCAGCAGCCAGTGAGAGTGTGGCACAGAGGAGCCGTGCTGTGGGGTGGGAAAGGCAGGACAAGTGTCCTGGACATCCACCTGGGCGCCGCGAGGCCATGTGATCTTGAGCAAGCCATCCTTTGTGCCTCAGTTTCCTCTTCTATAAAACAGGGGACTAGGTCTGTTATGTTTGGTTGGACAGTATCCTCCACACCCCATGGAAGCTCTGGGACCCTAGACTGTGAACTCCCATGAAAGGGAAGCCACCAGAAGTGGACAGGTTAAGAGGAGGTCCTATTGTACCAAGGAGGGTTCCAAACCTGCTAGCTGGCACCTTTCTAAAACCCAGATAGAGATGTGCAGGGAAAACGCCACAGGACAGAGATGGCAGCGAGACAGATGTGAGCAGAGAAGGGTGGAGGTGACTAGCCACCACTGTACTGGGACAGAGGCCGGGTCACTCTCCCCTATAACCATCCCCAAGGAGCCCCATCCTGCTGGGACCCCAGCGTTCTCAGTTCTTGGCCTCCAAGTTAGTGGCTTTCATCCCCAACATAGTGACCCCTTCCTTCTTTCCCATGGTTCTGAGTCGTGGATGGAAGACCGTGGAGGACAGGGATAGCTTTTTAAAAAGTTATTTTATTTTGGGGGGGGATGAGGCAGGGGTGGGGGAGGGGAAGGAGAGCACCAGGGCCCTGCAGGTGCTGTGAATGAACTCCGGACATGTGCACCCCTTGTGGTGCATGCACAACCTTGCACGGTTGTGTCATTGCGTCTGGCTTATGTGGGACCTGGAGATTTGAACATGTGTTCTTAGGCGTCACAGGCAAGCGTCTTAACCTCTGAGCCATCTCTCCAGCACAGGGATAGCTTTTGATGGCCTTGAATTCCCAGCTAGGGAAATGTGCCCTTCATTGTGTGTGCAGCAGGATGCCCACAGAGGGCCTGCTCCTGAAGCGGTAAGTCCAAGGTCACCTGGTATTTGGGATCAGTGACCCTGGTGGCCTTGCGGCAGGCAGGTTGGAGGTAGGCAGGCTATAAGGAGCAATGATGTGGCCTGAATTAGTGCTTTGGTGGACAGCGCAGGAAGAGAAAGAAGGCAAGCCACCCCATTCCCTTTCCACCTCTATGAGGTCGTCAACCCTGTTTCATGGGACTGGGAGAAGACCCACCCAAAGCCATGGCCTCCACCACGCACCAAGGTATACAGGGAGGCAGATGCTGAGTGGGACACCTGGGCTGTGTGACCGTGAATCCATCCAACTCCTCCAAACCTGGTCAGGGACTATTATCTCTTTTCACGGGGAAGAAATGGAAGCACGGAGAGATTAGGCAACCTACCCACGACCACACAGCTATGTGCATGGCCAAGGAGTATGGGGGGGCATGCACAAACCAGACCTGGGTTCCAGCCCCTCCTCCCAGAGGAAAGGTCACCAGCTGACTACCATGGTGTTGCTGCTATTATTGTCATTTGCTTCCTATCATAAAGGCCAGCCACAGAGTGTGGCGCAGGGTAAGTGATGAATGAACAGACAGGGATATGGACCAATGGCCAAAGCAACGTGAGATGCTACAAGGCCGAGGGCCTTGACCTTGTCTTCCTGGCTTGGATGGCAGGATCTCCTGTGGCCCCCACTCCACAGGCTCTGTCTCCACTGCATCACCGAGCTGTCTGTGGCTGGGTAGAGAGAGGAGTACCCTAGCCAAGGTCCCAGCCTAGATTGTGACTCCCGAAGCTGCCCAGTTAATGAGGTGGCAGGGCAAATTCATCAGGTGGGTTAGGGCTACCAGACTCCCAGCTTAACTTTTCATCTAGCCTTCCTTTTGGAGGGGTTGCTGCCATTGGCTCCAGGATGCCTGCATCTCAACGGGGACACTTCAGTGACCTTATGTTCCACTGGGAGCAGGCAGTGAGGTCAGCAGGACCAGCCTTTGTACATCAGAGAACAGCTGACTGGGGCTTGGCCTGCTTGGAGGTGGTGTGCTCCTGTGAAAAATACCCTCCAGCAGGGTAGGGGATGGACTGGCAGGTGGGCAAGAGGAGCTGAGGGGTGGCTTTTCCTTTACAAGAGGGCGTCGTGCTCAGCCTTGCCTTTCTATCCTGTCCCCTGGCTTGGGTCCCTTCTGCCCTCTCAGTTCCTGTCCCACTGCTCAGACTTCCTGCCCTCGTATGAAATACCGCTTTCCCGTACAGTTTGTGCCGGGCCAAGCTCCCTAGACACAGAGCCTGAGGCAAGGGCTTGGTGCCACGGCTGAAGGACAGACAGAGGCCACGGCAAGGAGTAGAGAATGCAGCCAAGGGCCAGCGTGTGCACGCAAGCTGCCTGTCAGCTAGAATCTGGACTCAGCTCCATTTCACAGGGAACACTGGGGTGGGGTGCGTGTGTGTGTGTGTAAATCAAAGGGGGGCTGGGTTCTGAAAGACGACGAGGAGGAAGGAGGGCCTGGGATCTAGCTTGTGCATGAGGCTCTTGTGTAGTACACTTTCATTTCATGTCCACTTCACTCTGGCCAAAGGAAGCCTGTGTCATTGGCCCCATTTGGCAGATGAGAACAAAGGTTTCTAAAGGTGAAGTGCTCTGCTCAGTCAGTGCTTCCCATCAGGCGTAAATCAGGGGCTGAGTGTCACCAAGTCAGTCCCTGAGTGCTGTGAGAGAGGCACAGGCGTGTTTCTCCCCTCTGGGCACAGCTGCATCATTGCCTGGCTGAGTTGTCTCAGCCTCAGCTCTGTGTGTTATGTCATGTGTTTTCTTTTTAATTGTTTTAAAATTTATTTTATTATTTGAGAGAGAATGGGCACACAGGACCTTCAGCCACTGTAAACGAACTCCAGATCCATGCGCCACCTTGTGCATGTGGCTAACATGGGTCCTGGTGGAATCAAACCTGGGTCCTTTGGCTTTGCAGGCCAGTGCCTTAACTGGTGAGCCATCCCTCATGTTATGTGTTTTAATGGCACTTTCCAGTATATTACATGGTCATGTTTTGGACGCAGGTGGATGTGATGGTTCAGAGGCTGGTTTTAGGAGTCAGACAGACCCCGACTCAGGTTCCTGCTTCATTGTGGAGGAACTGTGACCTTGGGTGAGCCATGTGACCTCTCCAAGGCCCAACTTTCCTGTCCCTAATACGAGGACACCTCCTAGTCAGCGGTGACACTGAGCTAGTAACAGGGAAGCACACACCCCGGGGAGACGGCAGCTAGGCTGTTGCTGCTGATGGTGCTGGAGGAGGAGGAGAGGTGCCGGGCACTGTGGCTGGAGTTTGGTCGGTTGGACATTATTGTGGCTGTGATGGCTGAGGCTATATACAAACTATATGTTTGTTTTGAGGTAGAGGCTCGTTCTAGCCCAGGCTGACCTACATAGTCCCAAACTGGCCTCGAACTCACAGCAGTCTTTTCTCACCTTAGCTTCCTGAGTGCTGGGACCAAAGGCATATGCCACTAAGCTCAATATACTTGTGTGTAGTGGTGTGTGTGTATGTGTGCAGATACACACACCCCATGCAGGTGCATGAAGAGGCGTGAGGAGAACATGGGGCATCCTCTCACCACTCGCTGTACACTTCGTTCCTTGAGAGGAGGTCCCAAGCCGCAGCTGCTGTCTGTCCGTGAGCCCCAGCCGTTCTCCAGTCTTTGCTCCTCACTCCCGGCAGCCACAGGGCTGTCTGGCCGTGCCCAGCCTTTTCTGTGGGCTCTGAGTAGAATCTGGCACTCTCTGGCTTAAGATGCCCCCTGTGCTTAAGCAGAAAGCACTAACCACGGAGGCATCTCTCCAGCCTCGTTATTTTATTTTTACAATAGCCAACAACAAGGAAGCCCGGCGTTGTACAATAAGTTCTGAATGTCTGAGCAAATGAGCAAGGCAGGCAATTGTGCCCTCATTTTACTCCTATTTATATTTACGTTTTTAGTTTTTATTGACAACTTCCATGTTATATATAGACATATAGACAATATAACATGATTATGATCTCCTCCTACAACCTTCTCTTTTCCCCTCCCAAATCCCCCATCCCCCACTGAATCCTTTTTTTCTCTCCAACTCGTCTTTCTGCTATTTTCAATATTTTATTTATTTATTTATTTGAAAGAGAGAGACAGAGATATAGGCAAATAGACACACATATACACACACACACACACAGAGGGAGGGGGGGAGAGAATGGTCACACCAGAACCTTCTGCCCCTGCAAACAAACTCCAGATGCATGCACCACTTTGTGCATCTGGCTTTACGTGAAAACTGGGGACTTGAACCTGGGCCATCAGGCTTTGAAAGTAAGTGTCTTTAACTGCTGAGCCATCTCTCTAGGCCCTCTCTGCTATTTTGTATCATCATTTGGTTTTCTCCGATTATGCAGGTCTTATGTAGGCAGTGTCAGCCCCTGCGAGGTCATGGATATCTAGGCTACTTTGTGTCTGGAAGCAGTATGTAAGCCCTCCTCCCCTTCCTTCGGCTCTTACATTCTTTCTGCCACCTCCTCCACTATGGTCCCTGAGCCTGGGAAGGTGTGAGTGAGACGTCTCACTTGATGCTGAGCACTCCACTGTCACTTCTCAGCGCTTCGATGAGTTTTGAATCCCCTCAGTGGTCACCACCTGGAAAGAGAAGCTTCTCTCACCAAAAGTGAGAGTAGTACTAATGTATGGGCATAAACAAGTGCTTAGAGGGTTTGGTATCTATTTAGCCTGACAATAGTAGTAATTTACCCCTTAGGGCTTAGGACCTCCCTGGCCATAGGCTTTTGATTAGGTCTTCAGTGCTGGGCAGGAATTGTGCTCTCATTTTAAAGAGATGAAAGGCTGGGGAGCCTGGTCAGAGAGGGCGGTGCTGGCTGCACACTCATATAGGACAAAATCGTCAAAATGTGACCCTGGAGACAGGAAGAGGGTGGTTCAATCAGAAGGAAAGTCAAGTGGGGGTCTTAGCTGTGATCTCTGGTCCCTATGATGCTGAGCCAGGCTACCAACGTGTCACTCTCGAAACAGTGAGGACAGATGTGAATGTGGGCTAACGTGCTCCGAACTCCTGGCACACAGGTACAGCGTCTTTTCAGCTGCTAGCTCAGGCCTCCGAGTCTTCAGGAGCCAGGCTGAGCATCACAGAACCTGGGTAATTTGAAGGCAGGGGTCGTAACAAGGCACTGGGGCCTCCTGGAGAAAACAACACAGGGCAGGGATGAGTGCAGGAGTATTGGGCACGATCACAGTGTGGCTGAAACGGGGCTGCATGGGGATCCAGGCTGCACTGCTCTCCCAAAAGGGAAACAAGAGACACTGGGGCAAGGGGGAGCAGGGTTGGCATAGGGAAGGGCATCCCCCACGAAGGCTGTGGTGCCCAATGGGGTTTTAGATCCAGAGACTCTTGCTGACCCTGGGCATAATCGCCAGAAAAGTACAGGCACCGGAAGGGAGCTGGCGTGTTTAGCAGCTGGAGTCCCCGCTGACAGAGAATGGAACTCCGTGGCCCCCTTCAGCACATTCCGGGCCTTCCTGCTGGCCTCCCAATGCGAAGATGGCACTTCACTGGCTGCCTTGATGGGGAGTGCCCATGGGTGAAGGGCACAGATATTGTCACTGTGGTCTCCTACCCACTCCCTGCGCCTGCGAGGTTGCCCTCCTGTGGGTCTCTTCTGGCCTTGACTCCTATCTGTGGGTCAGAGGCATGGGGCACCCTCCAATAGGAAGGACCTATGTCCTGCTGTGCCTGTGATGGCACCTGGGGCCACTGCCTGCTGTGGCTGGTTGGGGTGGTCCTGACCTTTGCTATATCCAACCAGAGCAGCTGCGGTTACCTATGCAAGACCCTCCCTGCTGAGATAACACCCCCTCTAGGGGTTCCCTCCTCCTCTGAGGCTACAAACCAACTGGCTGTGGTATGGAGTCTTTAGCAGGGCGGCTGCCCATGAGGTGGGCATGCCAGAGTTGGACTTCATGGGCGCGGTTGCTGCCTCTGAGTCAACTACTGTCCTGTGCAAAACCTTGATCAGCTAATGGGTTCACTAAGCTCTGCTAGGGTGGAGTCCTATCTTTGGTGTGTTGGTGCCTCTCTATCTGGAGTGAATACACATCTCTTAATGTCTTCTCAGAACCGTCTCATGGCACTGAGCTGGGATAGCAGCTATGGGCGAGGGTCAAAGTTGTGTCAAGAGCTGCTTCCCAAGTCATCTGCCTGTCTGCCCAGAGTCCCACGAAACCACCTGCTCAGGGCCACCCCAGGCCCAAGGGCTGCTCAGAATGTTTGGATCCTTCTTTCTGGCTCTGTCCTGGGGCGGCTATTGTACACTCGTCCCACTGATGGGCCCAGGGCCCCCTGTGTGCTGGGCATACCGTAGGAGAGGCTGGCAGGAGCAGGGAGCCAGCTCTGCCCACAGGAGGGCTGGGGCTCACTCTATTTTGGGATGAGATGGGCTTCCCAGCTGTTCCTTTCCATTTAGAGGCAATGCAGGTGACATTACTCAAGCACTTTTAATTGACATCATTAGCAACTTTGTTTAATATCTAGCGTGTGGCTGACGTCGACTCCTTTTACCTGAAGCTGCAGTATCAGTGAAAGGGAAGGTTTTTGAAATCAAAATGTAATTGCTTATTGAATCAGGTAAGATTGCATTCAGATGCAGGGACAGGAAATACAGCTATCGGGGGCTATTTTTTTTTTTTGTTGTTGTTGTTGCAGTGAAATCAAGAATTAAATAGTTCAGGTGTGGCAGAAGGCGGCTGGCAAGAGGGCACGTTCCTTTTATCCTGCCATCCTGGGCAAGTAGCTTTCATCTTCTTGGTCTCAAGATGGCTGCTGCAGTGCCCAACATTGTGCCCACATTCTACTCAGGAAGTGGGGCGGGACGGTACCTACACTGGGAAGGGATGAATAGGTTTCTGTTTACATGCAACAGTGGCTCAGGTCCACTCTGAGCTGTGCAGGAGGCTGGGACATTGAATCAAGTTAATGGTCTGAAGAGAGACAAGGCAGGGACACCTGACCGTGTCCTCCTTTGTCCCTTAAGAGGTAGAAGCGAAGAGTACAACGGGTAGCCAACATCTGCCATCAGAGGCCCCCTAGGGAAAGCTATCTGTTTTGGAAAATATTGTGACAACCTTCTGGGAGTGTAAGATGAGACTCAGAGAGCATAACAGAGTCTGGAAGTGGGAGATAGCTGAGCCGCCGGCCTGGCGTGCAGGGGAACGGAAAGTGGTGAGAGGAGAAGGGAAAGGTGTGTGGGGGGGGGACTGAGAAAGAAAGCTGTGGTGGGAAAGCAAACGTTTTCCTTGAGAACACATTTTGGGACAGAAGAGATGGCTTAATGGTTGAAGGTTTATGCTTGCAAAGCCTAATGACCTGGGTTTCATTCCCCAGTACCATGGAAAGCTAGGTGCACAAGGTACAGTGGCAAGAGGCCCTGGTGTGCCCATTCTCCTCTCTCTCCCTCCTAATAACTAAAATATTAAGAACAGAGATTTGAGCCAGGTGTGGTGGCGCACGCCTTTAATCCCAGCACTTGGGAGGCAGAGGTAGGAGGATCGCTGTGAGTTCAAGGCCACCCTGAGACTCCATAGTGAATTCCAGGTCAGCCTGGAGACCCTACCTCGAAAAAACCAAAAAAAGAAAAACAAAAAAACCCCCAGAGATTTGTGGGGCTGGCGAGAAGATAACTCAGTTAGTTTAGCATTATCCTCACAAGCATGAGTACCTGAGTTCAATTCCTAATACCTGTGTACAAATTCTGGTTAAGGTAGTACGCGCTTGTGGTCCCTGAGCTGGTGAACTGGGAACAGGGGGCTCTATGGGGCTCACTGGCCAGTCAGTCCAGCCAAAGCAGTGAGTTCCAGTGAGAGAGACTGTCTCAAAAAATGGTGGGTGGGCCAGGCGTGGTGGCACACACCTTTAATCCCAGCACTTGGGAGGCAGAGGTAGGAGGATCGCTGTGAATTTGAGGCCACCCCGAGAATACAGAATGAATTCCAGGTCAGCATGGACTACAGCGAAACCCTACCTCGCAAAACCAAAACAACAACAACAACAACAACAAAAGGTGGGTGGCATTGTTGAGGATGACACCCAAGGTTATCCTCTGATCTTCATGAGCACAAAACACATGCACTTATTTACACACACACATACACACCCCAAAACAAAGCTCAGAGATTTCTAGCATCCAGCTTGTGTTAGACCCTTTCATGTTGCTGGGACCAAATACCTTAAGTAGGAAGGGTTTGTCTCAGCTTCCAATTTGAGGTCACAGTCTGCTGTGGAGAAGGCGGCACAGCAGGACCCCAGGCGGCGGCTCCCCTCGTGTCAACGTGAGGACGCGCCAAGCGTGGTTGAGCTGGGAGTCTGGTAGTGCTGCTGCCCTGGCCGCCGTCTCCTTGTCACCCAGCCCAGGACCCGGCCCATGGGATGGTGCCATGCAGGGTGAAGGTGGGTCTTCCCTCCTCAGTTAACCTAATCTACATAGTTCCTCACGGGACTTCCCAGGGGTAATTCCTCAGGTGACTCTAGGTGCTCCCACCGTCAATCAGTATAAACCATCTATAGCTCTGGGTCTCTTGAGACCGTGTTGTGTGTGTGATCTGACCTTTCCCCACCTCCTCACCACGCCACTGTCTCTTGCATTCACAGATTCCTTGTAAGCCACTTCAGGAGGCTATGGGTGGGGGGCAGGGATAAGGTTCAGGTCTGAGAAAGGAACAGTATGTGGGAGGGGCTACATGGAAGGAATAGAAGCAGCCAGAATGTGGTCCCAAAGTGACCAGGATTTTGTAGTAACCTTGGAGAGGACACAGTGCTTCCGGGAACAGGGATGGGGTGTATCGGTTACCTACTGCTTCGTAACAAGCCACCCCCAGACGTAGCCACTTAAATGAAAGTGTGTTATTTTCCAGCTCTGTCACGACTGTGCTTTTGCATCCTGCATGGAGGCGACATGCACAGTCTTTGGCACAGACAGCGAGACCAGCTGGGGCTGCCCACAGGATGGCTTTCTGATTGCTCTCAAAGCGGGTGTCGGTTATTCTTCCCGCCCCTCCCCCTCCCCCAGGATTATAAAGTCACATTGAAATCTCAGAGCTTCAGATGCACCCATCTCCAGACGTGAGAACAAAACAAGTTCTCGAGACAAATATAAACGCCTTTTTAATTATCTGCACCACTGCTCCCTCCCATTAGCGTGGGGAAGGAAGAGTGGAGTGTTACAGTACTTACAGTGATAATCCTAAACACGAAACGTTCACTTCCCAACTCCTTCTTATCTCCTCCCACATCCCGTGCCCCTGAGCCCGCTTTGGGTGGGCTTAGGCTAGCTTGGTGGCCTCTGTGTGATTTTGGACAGATTCATGGAAACAGACAGAGCTCAGGACTCAGTAGACACAGGGTGAGCAGATGAGTCAGTTGGGTGTTTTTTCTCAGTTAAGGCACAAACAGTTTCTCCCAGGCTAGGGCTGGGGACTGGGGTGCAGCTGGGGAAAGCGGTTGACTTGGAGTCAAGTATATCTGGTTGAAGCCCAAGTTGGTCGCGTCTCAGCTGGGCAACCTTGACTAGAGCTCTTTGCATCTTTGCAGGGACGGCGCCTCTCCTCTTGCAAGCAAGTTGTGTGGGTTGCAGATGTGCCATGTGACAGAACCTGGCATGTCTCCTGTGTGCGCTGGCACCCAGTGAAATGCCATTCTGTCCTGCTTGCCTGCGCTGCAACTGGCAAGTCCACAAAGCGAGGACCCTGTTGGCTTTCTCCTCTGTGTAGCGGGGACTGTCCCTCTCCTAACCGTACTGCAGGAAGGAAAGGGGACGGAGAGAGGAAATGAGGGGGCCAAGAGGCAGAGATGCCCTGGCCTGCCTGGCCCAGCAGCACCATGGAGCTTCAGCCTGCAGCTTTCCGATTCTTCTGGAAGGCCCTGCTTCCTGCCTCTGGGAATCTAACTGCAGAGAACAAAGCCGAAAGCCAAATCCCCTCATGGATTTGGAGGAGGGGTACTACAATCTAGGTGGAGACAGGCACTTAGTCCATGGGGATGCAGAGGCTTCCACCTGCTCTGGGGCTCCCTGAGACCATCGCTTCCCAAAGACCTTAGTCTTATTTAGATTATAGGGGGGTCCCCCTTCTGAATGGTTTCCTGAGGTGGGGTTGGAGGGAAGTTGAAGCGGTTGAGGGGACTGGGCAGGGCCTGACACTGAGAGACACATCACAGCAAGTGTGGATCCCCTCCTTCTGAGAGTAAAAGCTTCCAGGAGCCTGGGGATGGGGTGGCTGCCCATCATGACATCAGGCATGGGTAACAGGGGATGTAGGAGCTGGGCTTGTTGAGCCTAAGCTGACTCAGACAGAATCCAGTGTGAGATGCCTAAGGGGTGGGCTCACAGGTGGTGAGGAGGGGTGCCCTCCCCCAATACACCTGTTAGGTCCATTTGCTAAGGGTGGCCTGTGTTGGGCCTGAGCTGGAAACAACATTTTATTTATTTATTTATTTATTTATTTATTTATTTATTTATTTATTTATTATGAGAGAAAGAGGCAGATAGAGAGAATGGGCACATCAAGGCCTCTAACCACTGCAAGGTATGTGCCACCTTCTATATCTGGCTTACATGGGTACTGGGGGGAATTGAACCTAGGTCCTTAGGCTTCCCAGGCAAGTGCCTTAACCACAGAGCCATCTCTCCAGCCCCAGAAGCAACTTGTAAAGGGAACATCAGATCCTGGCCTTTGGATGTGAATTAGACCCAGAAAAGATCAGGCTGAGTTTGAGGTTCTCCTTTGCACCGTCCCAACCCTTGACCAAACTCAGTGCTTGATTTATTCGTCTCAGGGCCAGAAACCATAAGGTGCTGCTTTGACTGGGGTTCCTCCCCTTCCTTCTTCTCCTCTTCCTCCTCCTCCTCTTCTTCCCTGTCCTCTTTCTCCTCTTTCTTTGAGCCACTGTTTCGTTTTCTCCTTCATGTGCCCTGGAAGTCTGATAAATGGCTACATTTGGTCTTTTTTGCTGTGGCTACTAGGAAGCTCAAACCAACTCAACACAAGTATATAGTACAGGACACTTTGTAATTTAATAAACCCTGCCTTCTTCTCTTTCTGCCCCTGCCTGTCCTTCACCCCTACTCCGTAGCTCTTTATTGTTCCTGGTTACATGTATTTTGAAACTTGCCTCCAGCATTTTTGTGTATGTGGTGGAACAGGATAGGATATATAAAAACAAATCAACAAGATCATTAGAACCAGCATCTGGGGATGGATTTAAAAATAGACCGTTCTACAGGCGCCGTGTGGAAGGCAGCCGGCAGCTGGGGGTAGCTCTCGGGCAAGGGAGACAATTCTTGCTTTTGCAGCCAGGCAACTCTGTATTCTGGTCGAGTGCAGAGCAAATCGGCTGGTTGTGGTTGGAGGATGCGTATGGAGAGGTCCTGCAGAGGGCACACACAGGATGCATTATGGATGTGGGCCAGGAGGGCTGGAGGACCTGCCTGGTGGCTTGGATAGTCTCCACTCTCCTCATTAGCTCAGGAAGGTTTGAATGAGGCCGGCGCTCCTGTTCTTGCTGGGGCTGGCATGGACCGGGGAGGTCCTTGGGGATCGACTCCAGGGACCCAGCTGTCAATCAACCCAGGGTGAGGAGCAGGCGGCCCAGCTTTGACATCTGCTGCACTGCGAGACTGTAGCAGGACTCAGTCCGTGAACTCATCTCTTCTGCTCAGCACAACCTCCTGTCCCTGGGAGGTGCCTACCGTCAGGTAGAGGACACCGTAATGTGATGTAGAGGTCAAGAGCCCAGAGGCCAGAGTCCAAGCCCAGTTCTGCCATCTATTATGTCAGCACTCTTGAGCTGGTTTTCTAGCCTCTCTGCGCCTCAGTTTCCTCTCTGGAAATGGCATTCAAGGTTGTACTGTTCTCGCTGGGTCGCTTTGAGTCTTGGGTGATTTAACTTCAGTGAAGGGTTTATAAAGGTCTCTGGGGGCTGGAGAGACCGCCTGCCCAGCGCTTAAGTGTGCTGCTGGCCTGAATCTACAGCCCACACGTGAACAGCCGGGTGTGGCCATGCAAGTCTGTAAGTCTGGTCCCGTGGGGAGCGGAGACCAGAGAATCGCGGGGGCATGTGAATGGCAAGTTCTGGAATCAGTGAGAGACTCCATTGGAAGGAAGAAGAAGTGGGTGAGTGGTGGAGGGGGAGTACCCAATATTCTCTGGCTGCCTCGGGAGAGCCCATGGAGAGGGCACATGTGTGTCTATATCACACACACACACACACACACCACACACTCTATGCACACATGCTTAAAACAACAGCGGTGACCAAAGAGCCAAATTTGCTGCTCGTATGGTCAGCCGTCTGTCTGTGAGGGCTCCCCTGCACGGTCCCCGCTCTTCTGCCCACACTCAGAGTCCTTATGGCCTTCCGCGACCTCTCTCCTCATCCGCCACTCATACCCTAGACCTTGACCCCTGTCAGGGCTGAGCTCCAGTCTGGAATGTCTCTACCTGGCCCTGCCTAGCCCACAACTTGGTGTTCAATAAAGTACCAGGAAAGGACGAGGAGCCCAGCAGTGAGGCCTAGGCAGGCTGGGATGTTGGGACTGGCAGGATTCTAATGGCGATGAAAAAATAACACTGCCAAGAGTCAAGGGTGCCATGGGTTGTTCTGCTCACAGCCTCTCGAGGCCTAGAATGGAGTTCTCCCTCCTCCAGGGGCTGTGCAGGCAGGGCCGATATTCACATGCGGTTCCTCACGGTGGGAATATATCCAAACCAACCGCCCCCCCCCCCCGGGTATCCTCCCTGGGAGCAAATGGCATTTGCTCCGCGGAGCCCCTGAGCGGGAGAGATGGCTCCTGATTTGTCTCCGGGAGGCAGCAGGGCCGTGGGTTCAAATGTGTTTCCTGTCTGTGTTTCATTTCTTCAGCTGAAAAATAGGGCTGGCCATGACACCTGTGTGCCAGGAATTCTGTGAAGATTAAAGAGTGAATCCTTCTTTCTAAAGCTCTGGCATCATGCCCAGCGCATAGCAACTGTGGGACAAATGGTCTCTGTGATTATTACTCTTGGTATCATTTTGGACTTTTTCACAGTGGCCTTCCGAAGGGACAGGAGCTCTGTATAAAGGGGATATTTCCCCCCTTTTCCTCAGGTGCTGAGACCTGATCTGAGAGAGCCATGGCACTCACAGATGCACCTGCCGCCTCTCCTTGGGGCTCTCTTGGTGCCATCTTTACACCCTGCCTTTTCTTGTGATAGGCTCTTGCTGGCCTTGAACTTGTGAACCTCCTGCCCCAGTCTCCCCAGTGCTGGAACAATACATGTGCGCCAGTATGCGTGACTTCACATACCCGCCCCTTTCTGCTCGGTTCTGTGTTGAGGTGTGCACCTTTTTGCTGGCTTGTGAGACCCCCAAGGATTTGGCTTGAGGGTTTGGCCAGCTCACCTCCTGCCATTCTTTTCAGACCATTTTCCTCAGAGCTCAGCCATCAAATGACCATGTCTCTCATGCCAAATTTTCACTTTGCAATGAACAAAGTGAAACTTAGAAAGGTCAAGTGGCTTGCCTGGGGTCATACAGCTTGGAAATGATGGGATTCAAAGATGGAGTCGTTCCATTGCTCCCTGCTGGCCCAGGGCCTGCTGATGTATAAGTGACTGGATTCAGTATGTTGATCCTGAGACTGGAAAGCGGGGGGCAGTGACATGGGCCAAGAGCCTTCTAGTCATCTGCTCCCACCATGCCAGGGGCATTTGGTTCTGAAGGTCACAGGGGCTCACACCATCTTGGATGCCCTCTCCTAAGCTGTCCCCACCTTCCTCTCTGACAGCAGGCCTCCCATTCTATCTGCTGCTGGATGGCGAGGGGTCAAGACTCTGGAGAAACCAGCCCAAGGCAAAGCTCTGTCTCCTGCTGCCCCTGCACGCTGTCTTTAGTGATCTCACCATCCTGACATCAAGGTCAGAGAATTGCAGAGAGCCGATTGTGATAGCACATGCTTGTAATCCTAGCACTCAGGGGGTGCAAACAGGAGAAGTTCAAGGTCATCCTTGGCTATATAGCAAGTTAGAGGCCAGCTTGGTCTCCATGGAGCCTAGCTCTAAAATCAAAAGCCAGCAAAGAAAAGAACTGTGGAGACCACTCGTGCCCTTAAGAGCAGTGGCTTAACCCCACACATCCCACACCTAGGCTTCTGAGAAGACACAGAGTGGGCGTGAGAAGGCCGTGAGAGAGATGGGCGTCAGTGCTGTGGTTGGAATTCCAGGTCTACCTGGAAGCTTTCCCACCACATACTGAGGCTGGGTGAAGGTCCGAAAGGCAAGGAGACCTGAGGGAATGGACACTCATGCTTGCCACGGAGCCAGCAGGACACAGGGGGCCAGCCACACCCCAGTGTGCATAGCGGGGACTCCTTGTGGGTCACTGTGAGACATGAGACATATCTGACTCTGGCAGTCTCTCTCTAGATACAGCAGATGCACCCTTTGGTCATTCTGGAGAGCGCTCAGTGTGACAGAGGCTCAGGCGAGACCTACCGAGGGCCTGGGTGGAGCGGGGGAAGGAGGATGTCACAATCTTATGACCTCTTAGGAGCTTGTAGGGGACAAGGATTTGGGTCAGAAGACAAGGTTAAAAGTCAAGCTAGGAGCTGGAGAGATGGCTTAGTGGCTAAGGGCCCAGGTTCAATTCCCCAGCACCCATGTAAGCCGGCTGCACGAGGTGGCGCATGCGTCTGGAGTTCGTTTGCAGTGGCTGGAGGTCCTGGTACACCCTCTCTCTCTCTCTCTCTCTATTTGCTTTGACCCTCTCTCTTTAACAAATAAATAAAATAAAATAGTAAAAAAAGTCAAGTTAGGTTGCTGGGGAGATGGCTCTGCACTCAGGAACACTTGCTGCCCAACGGTGAGGACCTGGGTTGGTCTACAGCACTCACGGAAAAAGCCACTCACGGCCACTCATGGCTCTAACCCCGGCCCCGAGGTCAGAGGAGACAGGAGGATTGCTGTGGCTCCTAGTCAGTTAGTCTAACCAAAACACAGAGAGCTTCAGGTTTAGTGAGAGACTCTGTCTCGGGGAAATAAGGCAGAAGAGCAATGGAGAAGGACGCCCAATGTCTTCCTCTGGCCTGTGCATGTGTGCACACTGGGCATGTGACTCTGCACACACACATGCATGTAACACACACACACACACAGAGTTAAATTAGGAGAAAAGGAAGAAATGGGGGGACTTGGAGGTTCGGTAAGAAGATCAGTAGCAGACAAGGTCAGATGTGGAAGACAGTGGTTCTTAACATACTGTCCCTGAGCCAGCAGCACCAACTGGGAACATGCTGAGGATGTAGGGCTCTGGGCTCCCCACACCTGCTAATCAGAAGCCCAGAAAGTGGGATACATTGTGTGTGATCTGCCGGCCCGCCCCCAACGTATGCTTGAGAACTGGGGCTGTTGAAGTCCTGGGGTGGTGAATCATAGGTAAGGAGCCAGTGTCTTCCTGTCTTCTGGTGACCAAGAGAAAAGCTAGGGGGTCACCTAAGATGGTGTGGAAGGTGTTCTTGAGTTGGTGTGTGGCATGAAGCTGTGGGAAGCTCATCTTTGCTTTCTTCTGCTTTGTGGGGAGCTGAGCGCTTGGCTTGGGGACAGGCTCTGTGAGGCAGCGAGTGCTGAGCCAGCTCTCTAAGAAAGAATGAAAGAAGCCCGCGTGCGCATACGCACCTATGCACAGGGAACTGCTGAGACCCGGCCACAGCTTGACGCAGACCCTAATTGGGACGGTTTCCTTTTCTCCCCAGCTGGCTCAGCTCAGCGGAGAAGCGACACGCTGACAGCAGACAGCTGTCTGGCCGGCCGTGTCCCTCGTCTGGCTGAGGTGTGGAAATATCGAAGCCAGCTGGGCAACCTGCCCATAGATGAATGAAGCTGTAAGGCTCATCCTCCTTGGGGGGCTGGCTCCCTGCTCCTGCCTAGCTCAGGAGTTCCACAGTGCTGGTGTCACCGCTGTGGCATGGGGGGCTCTCCTGGGAGCTCATTTACAGCAATGTGCTTGGCATGGAGCGGGCTCCTAGGCGTTAGCTGTTCCGGATGCCCACTTCCCCGAGTGTGGTCGTCCCGCTGGAGGGCTGAGGAAGCAGCTCTGTTTAGACTGCAAATGGCTCCAATTAGTTTCTGTCTCTGACTTCATCTATAGTGTATGAGGGGCGGGAGCCTCTGGCTGGCTGGCCGGCCTCAGTGCCTTCTCCACTCTCCATTCTTACCCTTCTGTGAGGAAGGCAATGTTCACTGTGGTCCCGGCTCCCCAGCATCTTTCTCAGCTGCCCCAGCCTCTCCATCTCCATGGCAACCACATCAGTACCAACTCCAGTATCTCTTGTGATGCCTCTTCCAGTGCCTGGTCCCCAAGGCTGACTTAGCCATAGGGCACAGTGCCAATAGCCTATGGGGATATTCAGTTTACTTTAAAATTAGATATAAAAGGAAATTTTTGAAATGTTTTAACACATAATGTTAATATATGTACTCATTTCCTTTCTCCTTTACTTCTTTTCTTTTTTAGACAGGGTCTCATGTAGTCCAGGCTGGCTTCAAATGCTCTGTGTAGCTGACAATGGCCTTGAACTTCTGATCGTCTTGCCTTCATATCTCCTGTGCTGGGAATATACACATGTGCCACCACACCCAGCCTTTCTTTCTTTGTGAAGGAAGGGGTCCACCTCCAAATGCTATTGTCAGAATTAGCTTCCATTCAAGATGAGTTTGATTTGTTTTGTTTGGTTTTGGGTTTTCTGAGGTAGGGTCTCACTCTAACCCAAGCTGACTTGGACAGAATTCACTATGTGGTCTCAGTTTGGCCTAAAATTCAAGATCCTTCTACCTTTGCCTCCTGTGCTGGGATTTGCCACCACTTCCAGCTTCAACATAAGTCTTTTTTTTTTTTTTGTAGTAGGGTTTCACTGTAGCCTAGGCTGACCTGGAGTTTACTAGGTAGTCTCAAGGTGGCCTCCAACTCACAGCAATCCTCCTACCTCTGCCTCCTGAGTGCTGGGATTAAAGGCATACACCACCATGCCTGGTTTACGTGAATCTTTTGAGGTACACTCAAACCACAGCTCTGAGAATTTGCAAGTACTCCTCTCTCTGCTTGGTTGGTACATAAAGGAGGGCTCTTAGTCATCCATCAGAGCCCCATCAAAGCAGGATCTCCTCACTGAATGACCTGCCAATTCTAAGTCTAAGATATGATGAGACAGGATACAACGTTGCTAAGAAAAACATATTTGTATTAGCTTTTCATTCCTCTAGAAAGGAGACACCAGTATTATTCATTTATTAGAAAGGCAAGGAGGAAGGGAGGAGTTCTGTCTACTTATTCCTTCAAATTCATGAGTCACCAATTATTTCTCTTGATTCATAGCCTTTTGTAAACTAAGAAAATTTGAGGGGCTGGAGAAGCGGCCTAGTGGGTAAAGTGCTTGCAGTGTATGCATGAAGATCCGAGTTCACCCCAACCCCACAGGAAACACCAGGCATGGTGACTCGTGCCCGTGATCCCAGGGTCAGGAAGATGAGGACAGGAGGGTCCCTGGGGGCTTGTTAACTAGCTAGTCTAGCCGATCTAGTGTGCCCCCGCTCAGCAAGAGACTGCCTCACAACACGAGGAGATGAGCCAGGTGTGTTGCCTTTAATTCCAGCACTCTGCAGGTAGAGATAGGAGGGTCGCTCTGAGTTTGGGGCCAGTCTGGGATACAGAGTGAGTCCCAGGTCAGCCTGGGCTAGAGTGAGACTGTAGGTTGAAATGCTGTCCACCCTCCCCACTCAGCAAAAAGAAAACAAGGTAGAGAGCGATCACGAAAGACGCACAGTGTATACCTCTGACTTACACACACACACACACACACACACACACACACGTGCGCGCTACACAAAATTGAAAGTTCCTGACAACGATGATGCTCTTTCGTTTCCTGTGTGGGCACGGTTCTCCTTCCTCGTGCCTCCGAGACAGCTGCAATGGTGAATTTGTTCAATCCCTGCCGTTTCTGCTTTCACACTTTGCCCTCAGTGTTTGCACTTGCAAACAGAAACACAGTCTCTTTTGTACATCTAGACCCTTTGTCTACTCAATTCTCTGCATTTATCCATCTGCATTGTGCTTTGCGTATGCAGCACCTAGCGTGCATGTCAATCAACCGTCATTCACCAGTCCGGTCCATCCAATTCACCCACTTTCACAACTGCATTGTATTCCTCCACAAGTATGGGCCATTAAAAAGCAGCTCTGTGAGGCTGGAGAGATTGCTCAGTGGTTAGAAACACTTAGTTGCAAAGCCTGCCAGCCTGGGTTCAATTTCCTAGCACCTATGGGAAGCTGTGAAGTGATTCCAACACCCTGATGGCAATGAGAGGCAGAGTGCGGAGAATCCAAAGTAGGAAGTGCCAGCTAGTCTGACATTCCTTTACAGATGCAAGAGACCCTGTCTCAAAGAAGGTGGAGCCCAGACACCTCCAAGTTGTCCTCTGACCTCCACATGCACACCCCCATAAATAAATAAATAAATAAATAAACAAACAAATACAGCAGTTTCTTACAGAAGAACATTCTGGTGTTTTTTTTTTTTTTTTTTTTTGGTCATAGTCATCACTCACCACATCGTCCAAGGTCTTTGCAAACCTAGCGGGAAAGGCCATAGACTAAGTGCACAGTCAACCTCAGTCCACACCACCAAACTTTTCCAGGTGATCATCCCGACTACAGTCCTAGCAGCAGCAGACAGCCCAACTGGATGAGGATGGTGAGGCGACATTCTTTTTGGCCGGTATTATCTGTATGAGATGGAATTTCAGTTTAAACAATGTTATTGAGCAGCCTAGCAGTGAAATTTCTTTCTTTCTTTTTTTAACAGAGCAACAGAGAGAATGAGCACACCAAGGTCTCCGGTCACTGCAAAGGAACTCTAGACACATGCGTCACCTTGTGCATCTGGCTTTTATGTGGGTCCTAGGGAAATGAGCCTGGATTGTTAGGTTTTGCAGCCAAGCGCCTTAACTGCTGAGCCATCTCTCCATCCCCTTGTCTTTGAATTTCTTGAATATAGTTATCATTGGGTTTTTTTGGTCTTTTTCTTTTGGCATTTATTGGAGGGCTACTTACTGCAAGTGCTCTAATTGGACTGGTGCCCCTCCTCTCCCACAGTGGGACGGCATTAGCTGTAGGGATTCTAGCGCTCAGTATCAAATTGGAAATATCTGTTATCATTTCTATCTTTTGCTAGTTGTTTTGGGGCTCTTTCCCTAACTCCATATTATAAATATGCAATCAAACTTCTTTCTTTTAGAGGTTTTACTGATTTGTACATACATGTGTGTATGGGTGTGCCAGGGTCCTTTGCCACTGCAAATGGAATGACCGATGCATGAGCCACTTTTTGCGTCTGGCTTTATGTGGGTACTAGGGAATTGAACCCAGGCCAGCAGGCTTTACAAACTAGCACCTTTAACCATTGAACCATCTCCCCAGGCTCTAAGTCTCTTAGAAAAGCTCTAAAGTTTTGTTTTGCTTCATCAGGAGCTTGTCTTCATGTATGCTGTGAGGTGGGAATCATATAAATAACATCCCCCAGAGGGATGGAGAGATGGCTTAGCAGTTAAGCTTAAGGACCCAGGTTTGATTCTCTAGTACCCATGAAAGCCATCTGGCCAAGGTGGTGCACGCATCTTGAGTTTGTTTGCAGTGGCTGGAGGCCCTAGTACATCATTCTCTCTCTCTCTCTATCTACTTCTTTCTCTCAAATAAAATTTTAAAAAATGTCCCCCAGAGATAACATGGTCTGACACTCACTACTGTGGAAGGAGCAGTCTCCTCTCAATGGTGTATAAAGCCACATCGTACCCCAGTCCTCAGAAATACCCAGTGGTTTCTGAGTTTTCTGGGCAGTTCTAGTAGGTGTCTATCTTGTGTGGCTTACTCACTGTGTGTGTGTGTTCATGTATGTGCAGGTGCATGCATGTGTGCATATTCATGTGTGTGCAGATACACGTGCATGTGGGTGTGTGTGGAAGTCAAAGGAGCACCTCAGATGTCATTGCTCAGGTACCATCTGTCTTTCTTGAGACAGGATCTCTGACTGGCCTGGAAGTCCCTGAGGAGGTTGGATTGGCTGGCCAGTGAGACCCACAGGAATAACACTGGGGTTACAAGCACACACTTACACACTTAGCTCTTACCTGGGTCCTGGGGGTCAAACTCAGGTCTTCATGCCTGCACTACGAGCACTTTACCCACTGAGTCATCTCCCCAGGCCCACAATTATTTTAATTTCTCATTGGCTTTTATATTTTCTTTTTTAATATTATTTTAGAAAGAGTGAGAAAGGGAGGGAGAGAATTGGTGCACCAGGACCTCAGTCACTGCAATGGAACTCCAGACGCTTGCGCCACCTAGTGGACATGTGTGACCTTGTGCTTGCCTCACCTTTGTACATCTGGCTTATGTGGGATCTGAAGAGTTGAACATGGGTCCTTAGGCATTGCAGGCAAGTGCCTTAACCGCCAAGCCATCTCTACAGCCCAGCTTATATATTTTCTAGTTCTGGGTCCCTACGCAGGCTAAGCAAGTGTCCCACCATCCCAGGGCCTCATGGTTACTTTTTCTGTGTGTGTGTGTGGTGTAGGATGTATGTGTGTGAGAGTGTAAGCACACACATGTCATGGTGCATAGGTGTCCATCCTCATCTCACTCCTTCCTCTGAGACTGGGTCTCATGCTGTTTCCTGTTGCTATCACGAGGTACCTGGCCCGCAGACTTCTGGTAGATTCTCCTCTCTCCACTGCCCTTCTCACCCATAGCTGTGGCTAGGATTACAAAGGCCTGCCACAGCGCCCAGCTTTTTATGTGGGTTCAGAAGATCCAGACTCAGGTCCTCATGCTCACACGGCAAGCACTTTACTCACTGAGCCATCTCCCCAGTCCACGTTCGTCTTCTGTCTGGCTGGGAAAGTTCTTTCTCCTTGCTCTTTTATCTTGGCTCTCTTTTGCTCCTAGCCATTTCTGATTGATGTCACCATTGGTGTGTTAAGATCTATGAAGGGTCCCTGTGGGATTCAGGCTGCAATTGGGGTGGACGTAGAGATTAATTTGGGGAGATTTGACATTCCTACCACACGGAGTCTCCCCAAGCATGAACACAGGATATTTCTTCATTTTTCCTGGGCTTCTCTTCAGTAATTTTCCTTTGGTAACTTTTCATAATTTTCTCTGTAAAGGTCTCACCCATCTTTCACTAGATTTATTCACAAGTAACATACAGGTTTTCTTACTTTTTTGACTGGAGACTTTCTCTCACTTATTATTATTATTTTGTTTATTTTTATTTATTTATTTATTTGAAAGCAACAGACGGAGAGAGAGGCAGATAGATAGATAGATAGATAGATAGATAGATAGATAGATAGATAGATAGATAGAGAGAGAGAGAATCGGTGCGCCAGGAATTCCAGCCACTGCAAATGAATTCCAGACATGTGCGCCCCCTTGTGCATCTGGATAGCATGGGTCCTGGGGCATCGAGCCTTGAACTGTGGTCCTTTGGCTTCACAGGCAAGCATTTAACTGCTAAGCCATCTCTCCAGCCCCTATTATTATTACTATTTTTGAGGTAGGGTCTCACTCTAGCCCAGGCTGACCTGGAATTTACTATGTAGTCTCAGGGTGGCCTTGAACTCATGGTGATCCTCCTACCTCTGCCTCCCAAGTGCTGGGATTAAAGGTGTGTACCACCATGCCTGGCTCTTTCAATTATTTTTATGAATTGATTATTGTGGGCGGTTAGGAAAATGTTGAGTGTTTTCCAGAAACTTCAGCTGACTAGCTTTCTAGTTCTCATTGTTCACAGATAATCTTGGGTTTTTCTTTCCTTCCTTCTTTCCTTCCCTCCATGTGTATGTATGTGTGTATGTGATGCATGCATATATGTATATGGGCACATGTGTCATGGCATACGTGTGGAGGTCAGATGATAACCCTGGGATGTTGGTCCTTGCCTTTCCTCTTGTTTGAGACAGAGTCTCTTTTGTTTGCTGCTACAAACACTAAACTATCTAGCTGCAAGCTTGGGATTCTCATCTCCACCTCTCATCACCATAGGTGCCTTAGAGTTAGAGACACATGTGGTATGTGACGTTCTATACTATCTGACTTCAGGTAGGTTCTGGGCATCCTGAGTCACCAAGCTGTGTGCAAGTACTTTTAACCACTGAACCATCTCCCCAACCTTCTCTTGTGCTTTTTTTTTCCCTTTATTTATTTGTGAACATAGAGAGGAGAGAGAGAAAGAGAGAGAGAGAGAGAGAGAGAGAGAGAGAGAGAGAGAGAGAGAGAAGATGGATGTAACAGGGCCTCTTGCTGCTGAAGATGAACTCTAGATGCATGCACCACTTTGTACATCTGGCTCTACATGGGTATTTGGAAATTGAACCTGAGTTGTCAGGCTTTGCAAGCAATACTTTTAACTGCTGAGCCATTTTCTTAGCCCCTATATTGGATTTTATATATAAACATTCATATTATGTACCAACATTCATATTTTTATATTTTTATTCCTCCTTACCTTCTTCCCTCTCTCCTTCACTTATCTCTTCTCCTTCTTACTCTCCCTCTTCTTTGTCATGATTTTGTAATTTAGCCCAGGCTAGCCTGGAACTCTTGATCTTGTTTCTTTAGCCTCACAACGGCTGGAATGATAGGTGTTCGATACCATGCCTAGCTGATTTTCTCTTGTTTTATTTTGCTAGCTAGGGTCTCTAGGGCCATATTGCATAAAAAGCTATAGCAGCATACTTAGTAGTTTATTTTATTATTTCTTTTGTGTTACCAGCAATTGAACCTAGACTTTCCCGCATGCTAGGCAAGTGTTCTACCACTGAACTATATCTCGTCTTTTAGCTTTTTATTCTGTTGAATTGTACTTGCAAGACTTTGTGGTGGTTTGAATCAGATGTCCCCCATAGCCTCGTGTACTTGGAATACTCAATCCCTAGCTGGTGGCAATTTGGAAGGTACAGCTTTGCTGTAGGAGGCTCGCTGCTGGGGGGAGGCTTAGGGGTGGTATAGCCCAGCTCCCCTTGCATGTGTTGGCTTTGCTCAGTCTTGCTGCTGTCTCCCAGCTGCTGTGGCAAGATGCTCAGCTTCTGCTCTGACATCCCTTCCTTGCTATGATAAACTTCCTCTTGAGACTGGAAGACAGAATAAATGCTTTCCTCTCGTAAGCTGAATTGGATTGGGTGTTTTGTCCCAGCAATGTGAAGGTACCTACTACAGATTTCACTTATCTTCTTTAATCTTTTCTTTCAATGAGACACAGAGAGAGAGAGAGAAAGAGAGAGAGAGAGAGAGAGAGAGAGAGAGAGAGAGAGAGAGAGAGAGAGAGAGCGCATTGGTGCATCAGGGCCTCCAGCCACTACAATTGAACTCCAGGCACTTGTGCTACCTTGTGCACATGCACAGCCTTTGTGCTTGTGTCACCTTGTGCATCTGGCTTACATGGGATCTGGGGTGTCAAACATGGGTTCTGAGGCTTCACAAGCAAGCCCTTTAACCGCTGAGCCCCATCGTAAGCCCTTCATTTATCTTTTGACAATTTTGCTAAGCCATGTTAAGATGTGTAGTCTTCTTTGAATTTACTCTTCTTGAAGTTTCCAGGCTTTTTTGGATGTGTAGATCACTGCAGGGATATACATATATTTGCAAGCAGAGAGAGAGAGAGAGAGGGAGAGAGAGGGAGAGAGAGGGAGAGAGAGGGAGAGAGAGAGGGGGGGAGAGAGAGGGGGGGGAATGGGCATGTCAGGTGTTGTAGTCAGGTTCGCATTGCTGGTAGAAATCACCCAACCAAGAACAACTTGTGGGAAGAGGTTTATTTTGGCTTACAGGCTCAAGGGGAAGCTCCACAATGGCAGGGGAAAACGATGGCATGAGCAGAGGGTGGACATCACCCCCTGGCCAACATAAGGTGAACAATAGCGGCAGGGGAGTGTGCCAAACCCTGGCAAGGGGAAACTGGCTTTAACACCCATAAGCCCGCCCCCAACAACACACTGCCTCCAGGAGGCTTTAATTTCCAATTGCTATCAGCTGGGAGACTAGGATTCAGAATACTTAAGTTTATGGGGGACACCTGACTCAAACCACGATTCCAGGACTTCCAGCTACTGCAAGTGAAATCCAGATGCATGTACTGCTTTGTGTATTTGGCTTACTTGGGTATTAGGGAATTGAACCTGGGTCATTAGGCTTTGCAGGCAAGTGGCTTAAGTGATGAGCAATCTTTCCAGCCCTTATTTTTTAGTTATGAGGAGAGAGAGAGAATATGGTCACACCAGGGCCTTTTGCCACTGAAAACAAACTCTACACACATGTGCCACCATGTGCATATGGCTTTACATGGGTACTGGGGGATTGAACCTGGGCTTTCAGGCTTTGCAAGCAAGTGCCTTTACCTACTGAGCAACCTTCCCAACCCAACTGTAGGGTTTAAAACAATCTTTGGAATGTTTTCTGTCCTTATCTCTTCCAATGATTGCACCTCTCTCTCTGTCCTCTATCTCCTGGACTTTCACTATCTGCATGTTGCTAGACTTGATGCTATTCCACAGGACTCTGAGCCTCTGTCCATTTCTTGTTATCCTATTTGTTTTTTGTTCCACAGAGGAATCTCAATTGACCTACCTTCAAGTTTTCCAATTCGTTCTCTCTATACCAACCTGGTACTGAGTCCTGTGAATTCTTCCTGTTAGTTATGTATTTCAACTTTACAATTCACATTTGGTTCTTCTTATAATTTAGATCCCTTTAAATTTTTTGCAAGGATAAATATATATCTAATATAATATATATATAATATTATATATATATATATATTTATTTATTTATCCTTGCAAAAAAATTTAAAGGGATATATATATATAGAGAGAGAGAGAGGGAGAGAGAGGGAGAATGGGTGCACCAGGGCCACCTGCCACTGCAAACAAAGTTCAGATGCATGCACCACTCTGTGCATCTGGCTTTACATGGATACTGGGGAGTTGAACCTTGGCCTTTAGGCTTTGAAGCAAGCACCTAAACCACTGAGCAATCTCTCCATCCCCTAGAAAGTTTTATTTTCTTTTTTAATTTATTTGAGAGAGAGAGGGAGAGACAGAGTATGAATATTGGCATGCTGGAGCCTCCTGTCACTGCCAAAGAACCTGATGCATGTGCCACCTTATGCATTTGGCTTTACATGGGTACTAGGGAATCAAATCTGGGCCATCAGGCTTTGCAAGCAAGTGCCTTTAACCACTGAACCACCTCTCTGTCTATATTTTTATTTATTTTATTTTATATAGCACCCATGCATTTTCTGCTTTGAGAGACGTTGTTATCATAATTCCCTTTAATTTTTAAAAGTTGTCATTTATTTATTTGCACATGTGTACACCCATGTGTGTATATGGACACGCCAGGGTCTCTTGCTGCTACAAATGAACAAACAACCAATGCATGTGCCACATGTGTGCACAGCTTTACCTGGGCACTGAGGAGCTGTGCCTGGGCCAACAGGCTATGCAAGCAAAGCGCCTTTACCAGCTGAGCCATCTCCCTGGGCCTTCTCTAATTCTTTAGAATAAATTTATAATGCTAATTAGAGGTTTTATGTAATAAATCCAAGATGGAATCTAGAGTCCTTTGAAGCTAGTTCCCATTATTTGCTTATACCTCTATGTGTGGACTGTGGTTTTTATTTTGTTGTATGTGATATAATTTTTGTTAAAATTGAACTTTTTGGGGGGAGGGGAAGTTCAAGGTAGGGTCTCATTCTAGCCCAGGCTGTCCTGGAATTCACTATGTAGTCTCAGGGTGGCCTTGAACTCACAGTGATCCTTCTACCTCTGCCTCCCAACTGTTGAGATTAAAGGCGTGTACCACCATGCCTGGCTTAAAATTGAACATTGTAATAATACAATATGACCACTCTAGATATTGGATTCCCAATCCCTTTAGTATGTGATGCCGTTATTTTTCCTCCCTATTGGTTTGCTTTGACATTTTTCTAGACATTCTGGATTTGTTTCAAGTCAATTTGCTCTCATATGTGGCCACTGAAGTCTGCCCGCTCAGCCTAGTAACGAGCAAATGATGGAGCAGAGGTTTCCTTCGGTGTCTTGAGGCAATAAGTCTTCCACCCTTTGCCCCAGGGCTCTGTGTTGGCCTCTGTGCTCTGGACGGCTTTAACCTTCCTGCTCTGCCCATGCAGGGTCTCACAGTCATCCAGGGGCCTGAGGAGATGACTCAGTGGGTGAGAGCACTTGCCACTCTAGCACGAGGACCTTGAGAGGGACAGAGATGGCCCAAGTTCGAGTCCCTAACCCCCACATAAACATCTGGGTGTAAACATGCTTGCCTATAACCCCATTCCTGTGGAGCCCCAGAGATAAAGGAATCACTGGGGCTGGATGGGCAGCCAGTCTGACTGAAGTCAGCGGCTCCAGGTTTAATGAGACAGTGTCTCATTAAACCTGTACGTGGAACAGCAATAGAGGAAGATGCCTGACACTGTCCTCTGCATGCATGCATGCAGGGCCTGCGTATCTGCACTCCCCAGAGCCTCTTGTCAGTGAAATGACTCCAGACACATGCCCCACCTTTCTGCATCCAGTTTTACGTGGGTACTCACTACAGGTCAGGACTGGCCGGCTTTGGAAGTAAGCACATTTGTTGCTGGGCCAACTCCCCAACCCCACTAAAATCTTTACTGAAACCTTCAACTCTGCTTTATACCTGCTAGTTCTGAAATTATTTTAAATATCAAAGCCATGAATCCTGGATTTGACTGAATTGAAATCCTTAAAAGTCTGGGGGAACTCAGGCTGCTGAGCGTAACCGTGTGGAGCAGGGTGTCTCGCTCCCCTTAACGCTGACAAAGGTGTCACAAAGCTTACTTACCACATCAGGATTCTGCTGTCCTCCTGAATAAATGGCCTCAGGTTGTTTCTGGCTCTTAGCTCATTTACAGTTCTGGAAAAAGTTGATTTTGATAGTATTTGACAGTGTTCTCATTGGTTTGTGGAGGAGTGGACTCTTGGAAGTCAAAACTGCTATTTTCTCTTTAAAGAGTTGTGAACAAGTTTCACATTTTCCCAGTATTTTTCTGTGTCTGTGGGGATGAGGAAATGATTGTGAGGCTTAAACAGTTTTCATGATAAATGGTCTGATAGATTTGCTGATGTTGAACACCGCTGAGTTCCCAGGGCAAGTTACCTGACTGTCTTCCCAAGTGGGGTGGGTAAGGAGATGGTTTCATTGATCCTGAGCCTGAGGACAGGACTAGATGGCACCTGACCTGTAGCGAATGCCCAGTGGAGTTGGCATTGCTTTTACAACCCACAGCTGAAACCCACTTGGTCACGATGCTATCTGAGATACAGTGCCACATTCAATTTGCTGATATTTGTTGCGCACATGTGTGTGGTGTGAGCATCAGTGCTGGAGAACCCGAGCCCGGCTTGATGCCGCCCTCTCTGCCGCTCTGAACAGGATGCCCATCCCTGAGCAGAATCTCCCCTAAGTCCCTGGTGGAGCTGAACAGACAGAAGTCATTGCAGTAAGCTGAAAGCACATTTCTGAGTGAGGCTTTCAAGAAAAGAATCAGTCCGATATGAAGAGATTGGCTGTGTGGTGGATTTGCTTGTTCAACATCTATTCTAACCTTCCAGCGTGCCGTCTTACACCGGGAAGCTAGGAAAAGAAAACCGATTGCCTTAATGCCTGGCAGAAAGGGTTTCAGAGGCGATTTCGCCTCCACCAATCAGAATCGCGTATGTGAGATGTGGCTTTAGAACAACTTGAAACAGGAAGAGAAGCCTGGCCCGGGCACCCCTGTTTTACTGGCCTGGATCATGAAGAGACAATATAGTTAAGTAGCTTCCTGCTTTGTGGGTTGCCTTGGCAACAGTAGAGGAGACACAGAAGGATCCTGGGGACTGGAGGTTTTCCCTGGGGCTCAGCTCACAGCCTGCTTTTCTGGTCCTGATGGTGTGAACTCCAAATGTCTGACTCTGGCTAGAGTCCTTTCTGTCTAAGCTGCCAGGTGCTTTCTACCTCTACAGTGAATCTTAATAGGCTGCACACTGCACATTTTTCAGGGAAATGGGTATCTGTGGTTGAATACCTAAGCTGACTGGGTACAAAGACAGCCAGGTAGGGATGGGGCTCAGGGGTAGAGTGCTTGCCTAGCATGCACAAGGCTCTGAGTTCCATCGCCAGCATGGCAAAAATCAAGCCAGCAACACACACACGCACACACACACACAGTGGAAGGAGGGGTCTGAGGAGATGGTTCAGTTGGTAAAGTGCTTGCCTTGCAAACACGAGGATCTGAGTTTGCTCCCCAGAAGCCATGTAAAAATAATGCCGGGTGTGGTGGTGTGAGCTTATAGTCCTGGCTCTGGGGAGGTGGAGGCAGGCTGATCCCCGGGGCTTGCTGAGAGACCCTATCTCAGAAAAGGCAGGTAGTGTTTCTGAGGATGAAAGCAGAGGTTGTCATCTGATCCCCACACACATGCACGCACATGCACCCCTGCCAAGTGGGCATCCACACATGTACAAACAGTGCATATACACATACACATATCCATTTATTTATTTGTTTTGTTTTCTGAGGGAGGGTCTCTCTCATTCTAGGTCAGGATGACCTGGAATTCACTGTGTAGTCTCAGGGTGGCCTCAAACTCACTGCGATCCTCCTCCCTCTGCCTCCCGAGTGCTGGGATTAAAGGTGTGTGTCACCATGCCAGGTCTTACTCATTTATTTTTAAATATTTATTTATTTGAGAGAGAGACAGGCAGATAGTGAGTATGGGTGCTCCTGGGCCTCGTGATACTGCAAATGAACTCCTGATGCATGTGCCACCTTGTGCATTTGGCTTGCATGGGATCTGGAGAATTGAACCTGGGTTCTTAGGCTTCACAGGCAAGCGCCTTAACTGCTAAGCCATCTCTTTAGTCCTCAATAGGGAGATGGTAGAACCTTTCAGAGGTGGTGCCACCAGGTAAACAGCCTTGCTCTGCTCTGCTGCCCTGTCACCATGGGCCCCCCAAGCAACAAAGCCAACTGACCGTGGACTGACACCTCTGAGGCCATGGGCCAAACAGATCTCTCCTCCTCATGACCTGGTGATCTCAGAGATGTCATCTCAATGATGGAAAGCTGACTAGCACTGAAGAGGGAAGCCACGTTGCCTCCTGACCATCCCCCGCCATCACTAGACTGCTTCAAGAACTCTGACTAAAGAGGAAAAGGTTTTTTTGAGCTTATAGTTTCAAGAGGAAGTCTCATCTTGGCAAGGAAAACAGGCCAAAGCAGGCAGCTTGGGCATCGCATCGTGTCATAGCAGGAGGAAGGAAACAGTTTGAGTGAGATACTTTGAACCCTTTGTAGGCTGGACTATCAAATCTCAAGGCCCACCTCCAGTGACATTCCTTTCCCAGCAAGGCTCCACCTCCCAAAGTCTCCACCAGCTAGGCACTAGGTGGGAGGTTTCATCACAAACCCTTGAGGCTGTGGAGGATACCACACATTCAAGCCACTACATGGACATGAGACAGGTGGGCGCAGACCCTGGAGGTATTAGAACAGAGGAAGAAAAATAATTTTATTGCACATTTATGATTTAATCTTGGGTGGATTCAAGGAAAACTGACCAGAGAAATCTGAATTCAACATGTTAGTTTGAGTAGCTGTGAGTTCTCATATCTGCTTGGATGGTTGATAGACATCAGAAACAAGGATCAGGAGGCTTCTATTTCTGTCTGTCTGGAGCCCTGAGCACCCATGTAAGAAATCCACCACCCTGCTGGGAGAGGGGTCACAGAGAGCAGTGAGAGGTGGTGGATGTGAACTGAAGGGTCCCGTTTGGGCATCAGAGACAGCCTCAGAGTTGGATGTGTGTCCGTCCACTAACCTGCCTAGTCGGAACTCCCCTCTCTCAGTTTGGGAGGTTGGGTTTGGCTTAATGCAAGGTTGGGGGGGGGGTTGCCTTCACCTAACATCTGTACTGTGATTCAGAAACTCCAAAGAAAATCCACAGGGGGGTGAGATTCTAAGGGCCTGGCAGAGAGAAGTCACAGCCCCCCATGCCCAGCAGAGAGCACCTGTTTCTGGGTAGCCTCTGACACTCGGAGTCCTGGCCTGCGCAGGCTGGTTTCCCCTGGTACCAGGTAGCTGGGCTTGAGTGCCACCTCTCACTGACACCTAGAGACAGAGAGCAGCTTTGGAGACGAAGGCCCTGGAAACAACCCTTGCCAGTACATCGGGGGAGCAGCCTGCTCAGCACCTTCCCATTGTGGGTAATACAGAGGGGAAAGGGAAGGACAGAAATGGAGCTTTTGTGTGTCTGAGTTCTAGCCAGAGGGGAACCCATTCCTCGCCCACCACCCACCGGAGTAGCTAAACTGGTAGGATTAACCTCATCCGCCCTCACACAGTGACTGACTGTGAGGTGGATGGTCACCCCAGACAGTATTGACTCTTGTGGGGAAGCCCCTGCTCATACCATTCATGGAAAACTTGCTGGTAATTTATCAAGAAGGGACATATAGTTTCTTCCTCCTCTGCTTCTCCTCCTTCTCCTCTTCCTCCTCCTTCTATGTTGCAGTCAGTTTCATGTTGCTGGCAGAAAACACCTGGCTAAGGGTTAGAGAGATGGCTTAGCCGTTAAGGTGCTTGCCTACAAAGCCCAAGGACCCAGGTTTGATTCCCCAGTACCCACATAAGTCAGATGCACAAGTTGGCACATATATCTGGAGTTCGTTAGCAGTGGCTAGAGGCTTTGGCATGCCTATTCTCTCTCATAAACAAATAAATAAATTTTTTTTAAAAATTTAAAATATTTGACATATATCCTAAGGACTCATCTCATTATCTTAGAGATACTTGCTCAACCATGTTTATTGCCGCTCAATTCACAATGGCTGGGAAATGGAACCAGCCTAGATGTCCTTCCACTGATGAGTGAATAATGAAGATATGGCACATTTATACAATGGAGTTCTACTCAGCCTTAAATAAAAATGAAGTTATGAAATTTTCAGGAAAATGGATGGATCTGGAAAGAATTATACTAAATGAGATAACCCAGGCCCAGAAAGCCAAACATTGCATGTTCTCTCTCATATGTGGATCCTAGCTACAGATGACTGGATTTCTGTGTGAGTAGGAAGAAAACTCAGAAGCAAAAGCCAGTAAGCTAGAAAAGAGATATAAAGGGAAGAGAAAGGAAGGGAGGGGGCACTTAGTAAGATGGTATTGTATATATGTAAGTAGCAGAATAGATTAATGGGGGTGAAAAAGCCTCAGTAAGGTCGGGGAAGAGATTGAGTAAAGGAAAGGTAGAGGGAGGGCTAATCAAAATCTAAGATGATATAAACAAATCATATGAAAACCTATTTTTTTGGACAATGAAACACTCAGGAGTTGTAGATTGTTACTAGGAAATTTTCAGTGCCAAGGATGGGATACGTTCCAGTGAGTTGTTGGCCAGGGAGATCCCTGATGCCTCCAAAACATTATAGGCCTTTGTCAAGGCCCTTGGTTTCCCACCAGTAATAGATGGTAAGACCCTATTGTTGAAGACTCCACATACTTGGGCTGTAAGGCTACTGAGAAATCCTGTTGGAGCTGAGCTGAAAACCTCTTCCATGTAGACCAGCTGACAGAAAGCTGGAAGATGCCATTCTGCATGCAGTTCAGCGGGTGAGAGAGAAATCACTAGTGAAGATATTCAGTAGTGGACACTGCAAGCCTTATATTTGACCAGCCAGGTCAAATGAGCCAACAGGTGCAATAGTGGCACATCTGTCATGGTGGAAACCAACTTCCCTCTAATTGGACTGGAGGCCCACTCCATAGGAGGGAATTCCTCCCTGATACTGAAAACCTTCAACAGGGGTAGTCATGAGCCCTAGGGGTGTAACATCTGCTGCTGTCTGGATAAATACATATACTATGCTCATCAAACTGCCCATATTGTTCATAATGTTCATACCTATATATTAACACTACTCTCAGTTTTGGTAGAGAACCTTCTCTTTTCATATGGCAGTGACCTTGGGATGACTCAGAAGGCATCACAGTGCTGGGAAGAAGTGACAGAGGAGTGCTCAGCACTGCAATATCATCATTGCACTTTCCAAGGCTCAGGGTCCATTGTGGAAGATGTGGCAGAAAGAATGTAAAAGCCAAAGGAAGGGTAGGACTCCTTACAACGTACTCCTCCAGACACAAAATAGCCTGGATATCTATTACCTCACAGTGCCTGACACTACCTACACAAGACCATCATAATAGGAGGAAAAGATCATGACATTAAAATAAAAGACTGATTGAGAGGGGGAGAGGATTTGATGGAGAATGGAGTTTAAAAGGGGAAAGTGGGGGGGGGGCATTACCATGGGATAGTGTTTAAGATCATGGAAGCTGTAATAAATAAATAAAAGGTGAAAAAATTAAAATATTTGAAGAAGAAGAAAACACCTGACTATGAGCAGCTTGTGAGAGGAAAGGTTTTATTTTTGTTTACAGACTTGAGGGGAAACTCCTTGATGGCAGGGGAAAATGATGTCATGACAGAAGGTGGACATCACCTCCTGACCAACATCAGGTGGACCTTGGCAGCAGGAGAGTGTGCCAAACACTGGCAAGAGAAAGCTGGCTACAACACCCATAAGCCTGTCCCCAACAATACACTGCCTCAAGGAGGCTCCAATTCCCAAATTGCTACCAGCTGGGGACCTAGCATTTAGAACACATAGGTGCACAGAGGACACCTAAATCAAACCCCTACATCCCACCCCTGGTCCCCATAAACTGATAACCATCCATGATGTAAAATGCATTGCATTCAGTCCAATTTTAAAAGTCCTCATAGTTTTTATCAATCCCAATGATGTTCAAACATTCCCATAGTCCAAGATCTTTTAACTAAACCATAATATTCCCCCAAACCCATAATGGCACAGAATAACTATTCATACTGCACAAGATGGCAGTGGGCATAGCAAGGAAAAATTGAACAAATACAAGATTTAAAACAAACAGAGCAACCATCAAATTCTGTAGCTCAGGCTGGAGAGATGGCTTAGTGGTTAAGGCATTTGCCTGTGAAGCCTAAGGACCCATGTTTGACTTTCCAGGTCCCACATAAGCCAGATGCACAAGGTGATGCAAGTACGCAAGGTCACACGTGCACAAGGTAGCACGTACATGTCTGGAGTTCAGTGGCTGGAAGCCTTGGTGTGCCAATTCTGTCTCTCTCTCTCTCTCTCTCTCTCTCTCTCTCTCTCTCTCTCTCCCTTTCTCACTTGCTGTCTTGGAAAAAAAAAAGCCAGTCTGTTGGGTTTGCCTCAAACAAATTCTGTAGCTTCAAGTTTACAGACACAAGAGAAAGCTCCATGATGTTAGGGGGAAATGATGGTATGAGCAGAGGCTGGACATCACCTCCTGGCCAACATCAGGTGGACAACAGAAACAGGAGAGTGTGCCAAACACTGGCAAGGGGAAGCTGGCTACAAACAATACACTCCCTCCAGGAGGCTCCAATCCTGAAATTGCTACCCGCTGGGGACCTAGCATTCAGAATGCATAAGTTTATAGGGGAGGGAACACCTAAATCAAACTCTTCCTCCTCCTCCCTCTTTTGGATAGAGCCCCATGTAGCCCAGGCTGGCCTCAAACTTTCTATGTAGCCAAGTCTGAGGATGAAGGATGATCTTGCATTGCTGATCCTCCTGTCTCCAACTCCCAGGTGTTGGGACTATAGATGTGTGCCACCATATGAGGTTTCCTGTGGTGCGGGGTATTGAGCTCAGGGTTTTGTGTCAGTTAGGTAAGCACTGCAGTCATTGAGCTGCATCTCCAGCCCCATTTCATTCATTCTTTGGCCACAGAGGAATCAAAGGATGTCTGTGGCAGGGGAGGAAGAAGGGAATGCTGGGAAATCTTTAATTGTTTTCTGGAAAGGCACTCTGTTCCTTTTGCTTCCTGAGCACCATGACATGAGCTGCCCCACTATACTCCTCTCGTTGCCGCGGTGGGCTGAATCTCTGGCACCCTTCATCCTTTCCAGTCCCCTCAGGCAGGTAGTTAGTCACAGTGATGAAAAAAGTAATGACTGCAGAGTCTGGGGTACATTGTCTCCAGGATGGCCACCATCAATGCTTTCTGGTCTTGCACATACATGCCCCGCTCCTGGCAAGAGGTGAAGCTTGGAAACTGGGGAGATACCTCAGTGGTTAAAGGTAGCTGTGTAAAGCCGGCTGGCCCCAGGTTCGGTTCCCTAGTACACTCATCAAGACAGATTCACAGAGTGGTGCATGCATTTGGATTTTGTTTGTAGTGGCAAGAGGTCCTGGCATGCCTATTCTCTGCCTCCATATGTGTGTGTGTGTGTGCATATATATATATATATATACACACACACACACACACACACACACACAAACACAGTCACAAGTGAATAAATAAGCATAAAAGAGGTGGAACTTGAACCAGGTGTAGTGGCACACACCTCTAATCTTAGCACTGGAGAAGCTGAGGCAGGAGGATATCTGGGAATTTGAGGCGAGACCCTGTCTCAAAGATGAAACGAAAGGAAAGGAGTGGAACTTTCTCAGTGGTTGTGGCTGGCTGTGGACTGGTTTGATCGGTAGAATGAAGTAGCTGTGATGCTCCGAGTTCGAAGGCCAGGTCTGATATTCACTGGTTTCCTCCCTTTCATGTGTCCTGGAAGAAGCCCAGGCTGGGTGGAGAGGCTGGGGGAGGAGAACCCAGGCTGCCAAGCAGAGACACTTGAGTCATGAGCCATTCTGGAAGCTTCTGGTCAGAGTAGAACCAACCTTCCTCACCCCCACCCCCACTCCTGCACTCCGACCAAAGGCTGCAGCCAGTCTAGGCCTTGTGGACTTTCAGAAGGTGAGCCGAAACAAAATGTGGATTGGGTGAAGACCACAAGAGCTCAGGTGTTAGTTAAGCAGCCATAGTCAACAGAATTACTCCCCACCTCTCCTCTAGGTGGCGCAGTGATCCTTCGGTCTTATCTCCACAGAGGCCACGCCCTTACTTATTCCAAAGCCGCTGTGCAGGACCAGGGTAGGCAGACCTTGATCCTGTGTTTCCCTAGAGTGCCAGATGGCAACATCGAAGCCACAGGAAGACCTCAGGTTGGGGAGGGTGCTCAGGACTCACCTTCAAGACCTTGCCATATTCCTTACCACTCATTAGTGGACTAAGAGGAGCTCTCAATTTTCTGAAGCTCGTGTTTTTCATTTATAAATGGATATTAATCCAGAGCTTTGGGATGGTGCAAACACGATGTTGCTCTTGGAAGTCCTTTGAAGATGGTGAGATGTTCCCCTCTACAGGCGATTGTCACTGTACCTCTCTTAGAATATGGACAGGGCATGAACTCAGCCACCAACAGCCCTTCCCTTGGGCTAAACCTGCTCTGGGAAATACCGTCACTGAAGGCATAAACACCACCATCATCGTCATCACCACCAGCAGCAGCGCCATCATTACACTGATATTAGCACCTCGCCATCATTCTTGTCACCCATCACTGTGTCTCACTTCTTTTAAAATGTTTTTATGGGCTGGAGAGATGGCTTAGTGGTTAAGGCACTTGCCTGTGAAGCCTAAGGACCCAGGTTTGATTCCCTAATACCCACATAATCCCCATAAGGTGACACATGTGTCTGAAGTTCATTTTCAGTAGCTAGAGGCCCTAGTGCTCCCAATCTCTCTCTCTCTATCTGCCTCTTTCTCTCAAATAAATAAATAAACTATTTTTAAAAATACATCATGTTCAAATATGAAAATTGTCCATTTAATAAAAAAAAAGCTATGTGAGTTTGAAGGTACCCAACACAAAGGGATGGTAAGTGTGAATTCCCCGATTCAATCGTTACTTTTTATTCATGATTAAATCATCCTAGCATGCACTACATGTAGGTACAAAGCATTTGTGCCAACTAAAAATTAAAAAAAAAAAAAGCTTAAAAAGAAGTAAACTTGGCTAATTGGAAAGTTAAAACCCAGTTAAAAAGGATGTTTGTTGCAGCATACACGTTCCTTCTTTCTCCATCAACCTCTGAGCGCTAACGGCTGTCGAGGGCTCGGGGTGTTTGGGATGTAGCATTGTTAAGCTACACTCCAAGGGCCAGCCATGGGAACAGCACCTTGTGGTGGTGGGAGAGCGAACGCCTTCTCTGGCACGGGAGGCATGGCAATGACGGTTACATCTAAAGCTGTCACCATCCAACAAGTGCACGGTCTGGGACCAAGGGGAAGCCAAGCAGCCCTGTTTTATTGGGTCTTAGGAAGCAGGGCAGGCACTAATTAGATAGCCACTTGGAAAGTTAGTATCGCTAGCTGGAAGCCATCCAGATTTCTCTCTTTGTTCCAGTGCTTTGGAAAAAGATGCACTCGCCTCCCCCCCCCCACCCGGTTCCTCAACTCTCCTCCCACCCCATCCGAGCTTGCCAAGCCTCAAGGACCACAAATACAGCTAATTATGTCAGCCTGGCTTGGCGCTGGTTTCCAGATAGCATCTTTCATTAGTGCTGACCTTCTTGGATGCTGGGCCTTGTGTATGAGTGTGGATGGGGGTCGGTGTTGGAGAGACAGGGGTGTGTTGGTTACCCTGATGATACAGGGACGCTATGGAGCAGGAGGCAGGCTTGGGTGACGCTCCTAACTGGCCCCCGACTATGTGTCCTTCTCTCCTCTGACTTCCTGTGCTTCCACAAGGTGGCAGTAAACCACCTCGTGTCACCAGCCGTGAGAGAACAGTAGCAGAGAAATATGGGGCTAGCTTTACTGCATGTACCAACCGTGAGCATCGTCAAGGTACACCAGTGGTGTCTGGGGTGAATTTTTGAAGGCAGACAGATAGACACTGTGTGTGTGTGTGTGTGTGTGTGTGTGTGTGTGTGTGTGTGGTATTCGTGGTGTGGTATGTGTAAGATGTGGTGTATGCACATGTGTGTGTAGGTACGTGTGGCTTGTGGGCTTGCGTGTGGTGGCCAGAGGAGAACGCTGGATGTCTTCCTCCACCACTCGGCATTTGCTTAGGCTGAGAGTCTCCCTCTGAATCCAGAGCGGGAGTTCTCGTGAGCCCCAGTGATTCTCCTATCTCTGATCTCTGCTCTCCAATCCTTGGTCCCAAGATGGATCCCAACCCCATATGTGGCAGGTGAGCAGCTGACCAAAGAAGGGGTGAAGGTGCTTAATATAGAAAATGTCTGTTTTCACTTTTGTGTGTGTGAATGCGCGGTGCAACCCAGGGCTTTGTGGATATTAGGCAAACACTCTACCTCTGAGCCATGCCTACAGCCCCTCACTAGGAAGTCTAGGCAAGTGCTCTATTTGAGCCATGCCTCAAGTCCCTCACTGGAGATTCTAAGCAAGTGGTCTATTACTGAGCCATACCCTCGGCCCCTGCAGAGCAGCCTTGATCACCCCACAACCAGACCCAGCTAATAAAAGGGCAACGGTAATTACTTTTCACTCTTCCATCTTCAACTTTCAAAATTTTTTCTTGGGGCTTGGGAGATGGCTCTGCGGGTAAGGTCATTTACCACGCAAGCACCAGGGCCTGAGAGGCCCTGAGCCAGCATGAGTTCAATCTCCAGTAGTTATGTAAATAGCTGGATGTGGCCACACATGCCTGTAACCCCAGTCCTGCGGGCAGTAGAGACCAGAGACTCACTGGGGTTTGCAGGTCAGCTAGTATGACTGAGAACAAAAATGGCCGCCCTGCGTTGTGTGAGAGATGCTGTCTGAAGCAGTAAAGCTGAGGGGCGTTAAGGGAGGACACCCGATGTTCTCCTCTGGCTTCTGCATGCATGTGCATGGGGCATGGACACCAGCACACACGTGTATCCACTACACACACACACACCACCACCACCACCACATGTACATACACATGCACACAAAACAAAATTTTTTCTCATGTTTACTATGACCAAGGACATAACGAGGGACCAATTACACATGTGTTTTAAAAATATTTTTAGTATTTATTTGCAAGCAGAGACCGACAGACACACAGACACACACATACACATAGACAGAGAGAGAGAATAAGTGTACCAGGGCCTCTAGCAGCTGCAAACGAATTCCAAATGCATGTGCAGAGCCGGGCGTGGTGGCGCATGCCTTTAATCCCAGCACTCAGGAGGCAGAGGTAGGAGGATCGCCATGAGTTCGAGGCCACCCTGAGGCTACAAAGTGAATTTCAGGTCAGCCTGGGCTAGAGGGAGACCCTACCTTGAAAAACAAAACAAAACAAAAAAACCAAATGCATGTGCCACTTTGTGCATCTGGCTTTACATGTGTACTGGGGAATTGAACCCAGGTCCTTAGGCTTTGCAGGCAAGAACCTTAACCACTGAACCATCTCTCCATCCTCCACATTATTTTTTTGGGGGAAGTATTTTTAAATTATTTTTATTTTTACTTATTTATTTGAGAGTGACAGACAGAGAGAGAAAGAGGCAGATAGAGAGAGAGAAAGAATGGGCATGCCAGGCCCTCCAGCCACTGCAAATGAACTCCAGACATGTTCACCCCCTTGTGCATCTGGCTAATGTGGGTCCTAGGGAATTGAGCTTCAAACCAGGGTCCTCAGGCTTCATAGACAAGTGCTTAACCACTAAGCCATCTCTCTAGCCCAGGGGAAGTCATTTTTAAACCATCAGTCTGCAACATCTACCTTTAGGTGAGGGATACTCACCACAAATCCAGGCCCACTGTGGGGAGGAGCTATAGCGATTGAAACAGTCATCTCAGCCACAATAATGAAACAAGCCTTCCTTTGCACAATCAATAATGTTAACAACATTGAGAAAAAGGTTTGAAGTTATGACCAAGATTTCCCCAAACTGACAAAATGTGGGCTCCATGGCAACCTTCTTCAGTCTAGAGGGTGGACTGTTCCAACAGACAAAAGAAAAAGATTTCTGTTTCATCCCCAGCCCCCAAAACGTGGCCAGTGTCACCATCCGTTCCACTGTACGGAAGTCACTTCAGACAGCAATCCCCTGCTTTGTTTGGGAGTCACTGTAGGAGAAGGAACCCTTCAGCAGCTGCCCCCGAACCTGCCTTCCTCCCCTGACTTATCAGACACGTGTGTGTGCTTTGTCTGTTACCCATGTGGGAACGAATCCTGGGCTAGGTGCCACGGGACCCTGAACTTGTGTGTCTGGCTAAGCACCCTGTGAGCAGACAAGACGAAGGCAGCAGCCTGCTGGTGGTGGGGCCTCCCCTGGATGAGGGCAGGAAGACTCATGGCCTGGCGTCCAACAGGGTCCGGCCACTCCTGCCTGTGCTGTACAACAGTGAACGGACACTTTGCAGCCACTGTCTCCTTCTGCCTCGTGAGGGGAGCTCAGGCTATTTCCACTGATGTCCAAGGCTGATGTCTAAGGCTCAGAGACAGCGATGACTTATTGAAGTCACAAAGCAGGTATGTTAAGGAGCTCTGAATCTCAGGTTTCCCTCACACCTAAGCCTATGTGGTAATGATGACTGTAGAAACGCAGTGTGGGAAAGATGAAGTGGCCCAGGGCAGGGGATGAGCCCACAAGGTTCTTGGGCTTGACTCCCTTTTAGGGACTCTGATCCCTTCCTTCCTCCCCTTTTTCCTCTCTGTATTTAAAAATATTTTTTGTTTATTTTTATTTATTTGTTTGAAAGTGATGGACAGAGAGAGAGAAAGAGACAGATAGGCCACTTCAAACAAACTCCAGATGCGTGCGCCCCCTTGTGCATCTGGCTAACGTGGGTCTTGGAGAATCGAGCCTCGAACCGGGGTCCTTAGGCTTCACAGGCAAGTGCTTAACTACTAAGCCATCTCTCCAGCCCCCTCTCTGTATTTTAAAAATCACACACACACACATCATATATATATATATATATATATATATATATATATAGACATAGATATAGATACATAGATATAATTTATTTTGCTAGTTAGTTAGGAGAGATAGAGGGGGGAGAGAGAGAGAAAGAGGGAGCATGGGCATACCAGGGCCTCTCACTGCTGCAAACCAATTCCAGCTACATGTGCCACTTTGTGCAGCTGGCTTTATGTGAGTACTGGGGAATCAAACCCAGGACAGCAGGCTTTGAAAGCAAGTGCCTTTCATCACAGGGGCATTTCCCAGTCCTCCTGTGTTTTTTTTTAAACTTTTTTATTGACAATTTTCATACATGCACACCATGTATTTTGATCATTATTCCTCATCACTATCTTCCTTTGTCCCCTCCCCACCCCCCTTCCACCGAGCCCCTTCTTTCCAACTAGTCCCTCATCTACTCTGACTTCTTTATTTGTTTGTTTTGGCCTCCTCTATCATCCACGATGCAATGCTGATGGGCCACTATTGTGCAGGTCTTGTTCAGTAAAGAGCTGCCGTGACGCTGTGAATAACCACCGCCTCTGCGTGCCTGGCGGACAGTGTCCAAAGCCCTCCTCCTCATCTTCTGGCTCCTATATTCTTTCTGTGAGCCTCTCTCTCCATGTCCCCTGAGCACAACGACCTCTTGTCTTAATGACCAAGAAGTCATTAGATGTTACTTTCATGTGGGGCAGCTGAACAAAGCCAAAGGTGGCTTGCATGGAGGAGGATGAGGTCATGCACTTTGAGACTGCTCAGACAGGACCAGTGGCATTCTAGAGGGCTGGTATGGTTGGAGCCACAAGCATATCAGATCTTGCGGTACATTGCTATAGGTCACACAAGGGCCTGGGCTATAATCCTGAAGGCGGAGCAGTAGCTTGGTCAGATGGGCATTCAGGGCAATGCCTACCCAGCAAGAATTCTCACACCTATTGGGCAGGGGTCCCAGTTGGACATATGACATGTCTTGGGAAGACTAATAGTCTGAGTCTTTTTAAATGTATGTATACATTGGCATTCAAAACAAAAAAAAAAGCAGAATTCAGGGGGTACACAGAGGAAGGTTTTTGATTGGGGACATTGAGCCCAGCCTCAAATTGAGAAATCTCATCCAACAAGCCAGATCCCTGTGATGAGCAGGACTTTCTTGTTAGTCTGTGTGGTAGCTTGCTGGTTTCCCTCTGCCAGCGTGATGCTTGCTCCCACCAAGACCACTGTGGTGGTTTTAGAATATGTCTGGATTCTGCTTCTGTCCGGGAGAAGAAACAGGAACCTGGGACCCTCCCACTCCCCAAACCTGAAACAACAGTCTTAGATGGTAGCAAGCTAAAGATACACATTTTAAAGTCTCTAGCAACCACTAAACACACATGACACACAGATAGGTCACTAGTGGAAGAAAAGGGAGTCATAAAGTGATTAGTGGAAAAGAAGGCAGGGGAAGAAATAGGGAAACTGACAGATGAAATAGGTATAAAAAAATAACAAGAAAACATGTTTAAATTCAGCCACATTGACAATTATGTTAACTATAAGTGGTCTAAATACACCAACTAAAAGTCAGAGATTGTCAACTTGAATTAAAAAAATAGCCCGTGACCCAAACAAACACTGTCTATAAGAAGCCCATTTTAAAAAGCAACAGGGGGCTGTAGAAAGGTCTTAGCAGTAAAGGAGCTTACCTGTGAAGCCAAAGGACCCAGGTTCAATTCTCCAGGTCCCATGTAAGCCAGATGCGCAAGGTGGTGCTTGCCTCTGGATTTGATTTGTGTTGGCTGGAGGCCCTGGTATGCCCATTTCCTCTTTCTTTATCTGCCTGTGTCTCTCTCTCAACAAATAAAATAAAATAAAAAGTTAAAAGAGCAAAAGGATGGAATAGTCAAAATAAAGTTGTTTTGGCTATATTCATATCAGTCATAGTAAATATCAGAACAAGAAATATGATCATGTGGTCACCTCCTTAAAGTGAAATAACAGTCATGCTGTTCAACCAATAGTAGAACCTAAAATACATGAAGCAGCAACAGAGAGTACTTGAATGAGACGTACAAGTACAGGATTATAGTTAAAATTTCAACACACCTGTGACTCTCCAACATATCCATGTCTGAGTCCCTGGAACCCCTGAATATCTTACTTACATGGTGTGGTGGTTTGAATGAAATGTCCTCCATAGGCTCATGTGTTTTGAATACTTGGTTCTCAGCTGGTGGCAATATTTTGGAGCCTTAATCTAGGTGTGTCACTGGGGAAGGGATTTGGGATCATAGAGCTCAGATCCAAGGCCGGAACTTACACTCCTTTCTTGCTGCTGACGTGGAGATGTGATGACTGGTTAACTCAGCTCACCCGTGCTGCTTCCTGCCTGCTGATGTGTGACAATGTGAGCCAGCTTCCTGCTCCTGCCTTGCTTTACCCTCCATGATGAAACCCCTCCCACCTCAAAACTGCAAGCTGAAATAAACCCCTTCCTTCCATCAGCTGATTCTGGTTGGGTGTTTGGGCCCATCACCTAGAAAGTAACTGCTACCAGTGGCAGAGAATTCAAGCTCGTTGATTAGCTGGAGTTAAAATAGGAAAATTAGCCCGGATTATGTGTCAGCCTGCTATAATCACAGGGTTCTTAATGGTGAAGGAAGGAAAAAGAAGGGGAGGTCAGAATGCATTATGAGATAAATTTAATCTACTAGTGATGATTTTGAAGAGAGAGAAAGAGCCCTAAATCAAGGGATGCAGGGGCTCTGGAATTGGAGAAGGCAAAGCAATGTGTTTCCCGGAGCCCCAGGAAAGAAACAGTCCTGCCAACAACTAGATGTTGGCCCTCTGAGACCCACACCTGACTGTTCTGACCTATGGAGCCGTACGATAATATAGGTATGCCATCATTAGATGATGATGATGATGATGATGATGATGACTTTGTGGTATTGGGGGCTGAGGGGTAGGATCTAGGGCCTTACACATGCTGTAAAAGTGTCCTTCCTCTGAGCTACATCCCCAGCCCTCTTTTTACTTTTTTCCCTCTGTTTTGTTTTTATTAACAACTTCCATGATTGTAAACACTATCCCATGGTAATTCCCTCCCTCCCCCCCTCACTTTCCGCTTTGAAACTCCACTCTCCATCATATCCCCTCCTCCTCTCCATCAGTCTCTCTTTTATTTTGATGTCATGGTCTTTTCCTCCTATTTTGATGGTCTTGTTTAGGTAGTGTCAGGCGCCGTGAGGTCATGGATATCCAGGCCATTTTGTGTCCGGAGGAGCACGTTATAAGGAGTCCTACCTTTCCTTTGGCTGTTAGATTCTTTCTGCCACCTCTTCCACCATGGACCCTCATAAAATATTTTTTAATCATGACCCCACTCAAAAGTGTCCTAGGGCAGCAGTCACAGGCAGTTAATCCTTGCAGTGACAGGACTTTGAGCAGAGCTTCTGTTCATTCTGCCTCCTGTTATGAAGTCATGGATATCCAGGCCATTTTGTGTCTTGAGCAGCACATTGTAAGGAGTCCTTATTTTACTTTTTATTTTGAGACAGGATCTCACTAAGTTGCTCAGGCTAACCTTGAACTCACTCTCTAACCCCAGACAGTCCTTGAACTTATAACCCTCTTGCCTCTGTCTCCCGAGCATTTTGGATTACAAGCCTGTGCCACCAGTCCTGGCCATGTCTTTTATCTTAATTAAATTTTGTTTTCACACTTTCGTGTGTGTGCGCGCACATGCTGTGTATCCCAGGGTCTCTTGCCACTGCAATAAATGCATGTTCAGCTTCACATAGGTGCCTGGGGAATTGAACCTGGCTGGCAGGCTTAACAAGCCAGTACTTTTAGCCATTGAGCCATTGCCCCAATCCCATATCAGTTATCTTAAATGAAAATAATTTGCTACAGTAGCCATAGAAAGAAAATATAACCTGGGCATCAGTAACTGGTGAAAACAAGTTTAAAAAAAACAAAAACAAAAACAACAACTCAGGAGAGTTCAACCTTAACCACCAAACCCAGTGATTAGTATGGAAATGAGAATCGAGTGTAATGAAAATATGTAGCTGAGGGATGGCCTTGGCTTCTCTGATCCTCCTGTCTCTATCTCCCACATACTGGCATTACAGATATGACCACCATGCTTGGCTTACGTAGTGCTGGAAACTGAGACCAGGACTTTGAGCACACTGAACAGGAACTCTACCAACTGAGCCACATCCCTCGCTCTTTCTCTTTTTAGCACCAAGTCATGGTTCTGTGTTGGGAGCAAGTTCAGGTCACATGGACTTCTGGACTTAGGTGTCCTGTCTGATAGCCCTACTAACATCCCAGCCCACACCCACCACGATTTGCCATCAAGTGTGAGATCCCATCTCCGGCCATCAAGCTGCCCCAGTAGCACATATTAAGGAGAGCATCCACGAGCCCGTGTGCAAGGGAACTGCGGCTGCGTAAGAGTAGCGTGAACTCTGCCTCCCTCCATCTCTCCCCCTTCAGTGACAAGACACTTGTTTCTCTCCCACATCCTAGAAACCAAAGATCAGTGTGTTAGCTGCCTTTCTTGTCACTGTGACAAAAGCAACTGAAGGAGAAAGTTTACTCCGGCTCAAAGTGTGCCCCGTAGGGGAAAGCGTGGCGGCAGAAGCATGAGGCAGCTGGTCACGCGGCATCTGTGGTCAGGAAGCCGAGGGGGTGGGTGCTGGTGCTCAGCTAGCTCTTTCCTTTTTGTACACTCCAGGACACCCAGCGGATGAAGCAGCACTGCCCACATGTAGGACGGGTCTTCCCACCTCGTGTAACCTAGTCTAGAAAATCCCTCATGTACATGCTCAGAGATCTGCTTCCAAGGCGACTCTGAATCCTATTAGTTCCCCGAATGACACTAACCATCACAGGCAGCATGCACAGTAGCCCATCCCACGGGGACCACGCCCCCTCTCTCCGCAGACACCAGGTGTGGAAGCCAAAAACCACAGACCATACGAGTTCCAGACATCACACCACTTCTTCCTAACAGACATTGGAGTGGGTCATGAATGTATCTGCCACGTTAGACCAGACATACAAAAATATTTACACAGCATAAAATTCTCTATTTTAAAGTGTCCAATCCACGGGTTTTTGTATCTTCGGATCCCCGTGGCCATCAGCACTGTGTAATGCCAGAACATTCTCATCACCCCTGTGAGAGAAGCTCCATGCACGTGAGTGGTCACTCTCATTCCCCTCAACATCTACTGCCCCTGGCAATTAACAGTCCATGTTCTGTTTCCCTGGCTTGCCGTTCCTGGACATGGGACTGTTGGGATAGACTCACATGCTGTGTGCCCTTCCTTGTCTGGCTCCCCTTACTTCACATAATGTTTTTGTGGGGTAGCGTGCATGAGTCCTTTATTCCTTTTTAATGGCTGGACCATGTTTTGTTTATGCGTTCATCATTTGGCAGGCAGGCCTGTTGTCTCCACTTCTTGGCTGTTGTGGCTAATGCTGCTGTGTGTGAGCAGTTTGCAGGAGTTCTCGGGTGAAGCTGTTTCCTGTTCTCTTGGGTGTCTGTCTTGGGTGTCCCTGTGCCTCTGAATTCATGGGTCCCATGGCGACTCTGCTCAACTGTTTGAGCCACTTGCAAACTACTTTCCACAGTGGCTACAATATTTTACATCTCTACTACCAATCTTATGGGCCTTCCAATTTCCCCACGCCCTTGCCAATGTTTGTTATTTTTCATTTCTAAATTACAGCCATCCTAGTGAGTATGGCACAGTACCCCATGGCTTTAACTTGCATTTCCCTAGTAACTAATGATGCTAAGTATGTTCTCTTGTGCTGGTTGGCTGTTTGCATGTCTTCTTTGGAGAAAGGAAGGCCTGTTTAAACTATTTGCCTATTGTTCAGTTGCATTATTGTTATTTGCTGTTGTGTTAGAAGGGCTCTCAACACATTCTGAGCAATAGAGTTTTTTTGAATGTGTGCTGTGCATTTTTGTATATGTGTTTCCATGCATGTGAGTGCACGTATGTGCTCATGTGTGCATGTGCCTGTGGAGGCTAGAAGTCGGCATTGGCTATCTCCGGCTAACCTTCTCCTCTTACCTTTAAATTTTTATTTATTTATTTATGAGAGAGAGAAAAAAAGAGATTGGGCATCCAGGGGCCTCTTGGTGATACAAATAAACTCCAGATGCATGTGCCACTTTGTGTGTGTGGCTTTACATGAGTATTGGGGAGTTGAACATGGGCCAGCAAGTTTTACAAGACAGTCTGTTTATGGCTCATAGTGAGTTTTATGTTGTTGGAATGAACTTCTAAACCAGGCACAGTTTATGGGAGGAAGGGATTTATTGAAGCTTATAGATGCAGGGGAAGTTCCATAATGGCAAAAAAGAGGAAACTCACCACCAAAGGCAAGTGCAAAAACTGGGCAGCCCAACATCAGGGCACCCAGGCAGAGCTCAAGTACTCTGTATTTCGTAGGCTACAATTCAGACCCACCCCCAATAACACCTTAGGGCTGGACCACAGGATCAACCCACAGTGATACCTCCTCCAGCCACGTGGCTGGAGGTCCTAGTAGGTGGATATCCATTCAAACTATCACATTCTGCCCCTGGCCCTCAATAGATTTATAACCATCTCACATTGTAAATTGCATTCAGTCTAACTTTAAAGGTCTCCACAGTCTTTACTAACTTAAGATAGTTCAAAAGTCCCAAGTCTCATCTGAGATTTAAGATTGTATTTTTAGCTGTGAGTCCTGTAAAATTAAAACAAGTTATATACTTTCAACATGTAAAGGCCCAGAGTAAACATTTTCAACTGTCATAAGACATAACACGGGGAGACTGGACCAATGCCAACTCAATAATCATCAAGCAAACATCAAACATCTGTAGTCCAACTCTGAGATCATCACCAGTGACTAAAAATCTCTGGATTTTTTTTTTTTTTTTCAGTTTTTCAAGGTAGGGTCTCCCTCTAGCCCAGGCTGGCCTGGAATTCACTCTGTAGTCTCAGGATGACCTTGAACTCATGACGATCCTCCTACCTCTGCCTCCTGAGTGCTGGGATTAAAGGAAAATGCCACCATGCCTGGCTGGATTTTTTTTTTAAATTAATTATTTATTTATTTGAGAGTGACAGACACAGAGAGAAAGACAGATAGAGGGAGAGAGAGAGAATGGGTGCACCAGGGCTTCCAGCCTCTGCAAACGAACTCCAGACGCGTGCGCCTTGTGCATCTGGCTAACGTGGGACCTGGGGAACCGAGCCTCGAACCAGGGTCCTTAGGCTTCACAGGCAAGTGCTTAACCGCCAAGCCATCTCTCCAGCCCCCTGGCTGGATTTCTAAAATTCCACCCCTCTAGTTGAGCTGAGTAGTCAGGGAAAACTTCCACCGCAAGCCAATAGTGCCCCATGGTAGCCCTTGTACAGTTCTGGGAATTTCTAAACACTCTTGGGTCTCCACTGTAAACCACAGTAGTCCATTTTCTAATGGCTTCACTGGCCTATCGAGGTCATCACGCCCTGTCTCAATTGCTGTGTCTCAGCAGTGGCTCCTGGAACCATGTGCACATTATGACCCACTCCACGTACTCTTTGTATGTTCGAAACCAATACCAGGTGTGTAGGACACAGCCATGTTGTTAAGTTAGGGACGAAATCAATCGTGACCGTGAAGAGCAGGTTTCTTTCTCTCAGTCATCTCTTTTGAAAAGAGCTTGTACTTTTTCTATTTAGTCCGTTCTCAGCATCCTTTTCATTATTTCAAAGTAATTGGGCCATCTTTCTTCCAAATGCTAACGTATTTGACAATAGCAGCGTTAGTAACCTAAAACCAGTCTCTGTGTCAAGTAGCCTTAAACTTGTTTGAATTTTTCCAATTTTAAATTTTACAACTTTCAGTCTCATATCTTTAACCAAGCACATCCATCTATTACAAATTTAACCTTGATCAAACTCCCTGAGCATGGGCAGCAGAATGTAGCCAGCCCTTATGCCAGTATCCGAGTTTCAATAAAGTACTATACACTCTTTCCTTTATGAGTAAAACCTCCAAATGCGATTTTCTCTGTACTTAGTGTTTTTAAACTCTCACCACAATAGTCCATAAAACTTGGCTTACCACTCTGGAAGGCATCTTCAATTGCAAGTACCAAGTCCATGCCCACTTTGCCAAAACAAAAGTTCCAAAAGACCAAAATCCACATGGTCAGATTTATCACACAGCAACACCCCTCCTTAGTGCCAATTTATGTCATGGTTTGCTTTATCTTGTTGGGATGAACTTCAAGACCAGGCACAGTTTATGGGAGGAAAGGATTTATTGAAATTTATAGGTCCAAGGGAAGTTTCATAATGGTGAAAAAGAGAAAAGCTGCCACCCAAAGCAAGATCAAACACTGGCAGTCACAGGCTGGAGAGATGGCTTAGTGGTTAAGGCACTTGCCTATAAAACCTATTGATCTGGGTTTGATTTCCTAGTACCCACATATGCCAGATGCACATGGTGGCACTTGCATCTGGAATTCTTTTGTAGTGGCTAGAAGCCCTGGCATGCCCATTCTCTCTCTCTCTCAACTAACTAACTAACTAAATAAAAATAAAATATAAATGTTATTTTTAAAAAGACAGCAGCAGGGAACCCAGGCAGAGCTCAAGTACTCTGCATTCCTTGGGCTGGAATTCAGATCCACCCCCAGTAACACTTTAGGACTGGACCACAGGATTCACCCACAGTGATACCTCCTCTAGCCAGGTGGCTAGAGGTCCTATTGGGGGACATCCATTCAAGCCACCACAGTGGCTGAGTAACTCCCTAGCCCCTCCCTGTATTTTTGAGATAGGGTCTCTTTCGGAACCTAGAGCTCACAAGTTCAGCTACACTATTTGGACATCAGACCTCAGGTATTCTCTCCCGTCTCTGCTGCCCAACACTGGGACTTCAGGTGTGCTGTACATCATGCCAGGCTTTTAGATGCGTGCTGTAGATCCAAACTCAGGTCTTCATGCCTATGTGGCAAGCACTGTACTGACTGGAGACTCTTACCAGCATACGATTTATAAGTATTTTCTCCCTTCCTGTGGATTGACATTTGACCTTCTTGGTAATGCCTTAGTCAGTTGGGTTCTCCAAAGAAGTGGAAATAGAAAGAATTAAAGAAGAGATGCACTTTAAGAAACTGGCTCATACAACTACAGGGTGAGCAAGTCTGAGCTTCCTAGGTGGCCAGCAAGCTGGAAACCCAGACACCACCGATGATGTGGTATCAAGACAGGATTTCTTTCTTTCTCCCCTAACCTTCTGCTTTTGCTGTTAAGATCTTCACTTGATTGGGTGAGGCCCAAGCACACTGTTTCAATGTGCACATCTCTTTTAATGAAAGTCAACTAACTGTAGATGTCAGTCACAGCTACAAAAAGTGATCCTCATGGTCACATCTAAACTATAGTTTTGGACACTACAGTAACTACATTGGCACATACAACATATAATGAGTCATCAGTTTTTCTTGATGCAAAAAAAAAAAAAAACAACCTTGACTTTTGAGGTAGCTAGATTATCTATGATTTTCTTTATGCTTGGGGCAGCATTTCTAAGAAATCATTTGCTTAGTCCAGGGTTGCAAAGATCCAAACCTACTATTTCCACTCAGGATGTTACGACTTTTGCTCTTACGTTTAAGTTTGTGGTTCATTTCGAGTTGGCTTTCTTATACAGTGTGAGGCAGGGATCCAAGATCATTCTTTCACCTGTGACACCATCTTTCTAAGCCATTAAGTGACACTTTCTTCACCACTTTAAGAGTCTAGATCAGGAACTTTAGGAAGGTGAGAATCTTAATCCGCTCCAGTTTCCAAACTGAGTGTGGTAGTTTGAATAAAATGTTTCTTATATCCCCATTTCTCAGCTGGTGGCAATTTGGGAAAGTTATTGGGCCTCTGGAAGATGGGACTTTGCTGGAGGAGGAAGGTCACTAGCGGTGAACCTTGAAGTGTGTTAGTCCAGATTAGTGTATGTTCAGAGCCAGCTCACCCAAACAGTTGTGTTCCTCCTGCTGACACGTGACAGGATGTGAGCCCGCTGTCTGCTCTGCCACGCTTCCCCATCACGATGGACCTTCCCGTTGAAGCCCCTTCTTCTATATGTGGTTTTGGGTTGGGTGTTTGGTCCCAGCAACAAGATGATAACTGCTATAGCCTCCAAGGCTCAGGTGAGTAAATATTACCAAACCCATGTGTCTTTCCATTGTTAACCTATCTTCTTCTTTTTTTGGTTTTTCAAGATAAAGTTCTCATTCTAGCCCAGGCTAACCTGGAAATAATCATGTAGACTCATGGCAATCCTCCTACCTCTGCATCTCGAGTACTGGGATCAAAAAGGCATGTGCCACCACACCCAGCTAATCTATCTTGTTTTTTCTTAGATAGGGTCTCATTCATTCCAGACTGGTCTTGCACTTGCTGCATAGCTGAGGATGACCTTGGACTTCTGATCCTCCTTCCTCTACCTCCTGAGTATTGGGATTACAGGCATGGACTCAGTTCAGGCAGCGCTGGGGGTGGAGCCCAGAGCATTGTGCATGCTGGTTGGCATGCACCAACTGAGCTCCCTCCCCAGCCATGATCCTATCTCTTGTTAGTTTAATTTGCAGGCACCCAAGCACTGAACCTAAGAGGATAGAAGAAAAAGTTTTTCCTCCTCAGTAGAACACAAACAAACAAATCTATTTAATTTTTAACAGAAACAATTTATGTAATTTCAAAAAGAAGCTTAAAATTATAAAGCTTATCCACTGAGCTCGTGAGACATTGGAAGTTTGGGGAATTTGACCTCAAGTTGCTTAGCTTGTTGGTAACAGAGCTCAGACTCCAGTCCAATGTCCGGGTGCCTGGCAAGCTGTTTCAGCTGTGGAGCTCTGACGTCTGTCTCCTCATTTGCCCAAATTTTGGGGAAGAGTCGAGTGCATCCATCTCTTGTTTGTGGATATAAGCCCCCTCACTACTCCTTTCCAACAATGTATGAGCTCTATTACCTTCTTTTATAGATGCTGAGATGCAGGCCCAGTGAGAATTAACTGGGAATTACTTTGAAGTTGCAACACAGGGGACTGCTTCCAGCAAATGGCTTCAAGACTCCTTTGGAGAGCTCGATCCTCTGGAAGCACTGTGGAACGGCTCCTGCCCGGGTCTGTCCCAGTGGTAGAAGGTGGTTTATCTGCCGAGAGCTCATTCACTGTGTGCAAAAGCTCCTAATTGCTTGAGAACCATGTGTCGTTTCAAGTAGGTTAAACATTCCCTTCTGAGATCTTGTTTGTACTATTAATTTGCGCAACAAACTCTTAGAGGAGCCAGGCAGGCGCCAACCTGGCCACACTGCAAGGATGATTAGAAATCCTTCTCCTTTGAGTTAGGATCTGAGACTGCTGGTTGGCTCTTGGAATAAGGACCAGTGAATGTAGCATCACCTAACTGTTTAAACAAAGGCTAAAACCAAAGCAGCTTCTTGCCCATTACCAGAAAACCTAAAATTGTTTGCCATCAAGATCTTGCCAACACTAGGTCCTGCTGGGCCCACTTTAGCGAACAGATAAGGCTCAGTTTTAATTAGCACACTAATTGTCTCCATCAAACGAATGTAGGACTGAGTTTATGCAGTTTGTTTTCTTAAGTGGGTTCTGTGGGGTCCCCTGCAACCCTATTCTCAGTGCTCCACAGCACACCCCACCGCTCTACATGCTAAGGAGCCCAGATCCTGGCCAGCACGCGTTTCTGAGCATGGTCCGTGTGCAACTGGGGGAAGAGACTGAGCCTCATCCAGGCCTGTCTTCTAGGAGCATTCTATAGAGGTCAAAGGTTACAGCTACTAAACTCCACCGGGTAGTGGTGCACGTTATAAGCAATGAGATCAATTTAAAACCTTTAGGGAGAAAGGAAATGGGTTGTAGGGGCTGACATCAGAGGTGGGCTGGGCAGCAGGACCAATATGGTGGACATGTGGTCCCATCTCTCACTTTCCTGTGACCTTGGTGATATGTACTGTTGCCTCCTCACAGATAATGCCATGCCTCCCCTCCCCGTTGTAGTCAGTTTCACATTGCTGGGATGAACATCCAATCCAGGCTCAGTTTACAGAAGGAAGGGGTTGATTTCAAGTTTACAATTCAGGGAAGTTCCACCAAATAGCGGAAGAAGCTACTTGCAAACATCCAAGCAGAGCGAAACCATCGCCAGCCAGCAAACACCAAAAGCACAAGCGCAAAACCAGCAGCAGACAGCAGGGGCCCAGGAAGAGCTCCTACCCTCCGCATACATTTTGGCTGGAATTTAGGTCCGCTTCCAACACACCTTAGGGCTGGATCTGTCTCCAGTGACACCTCGTCCAGCTGGGCGACTAGAGATCCATGTTACAAGCTTTAATAAAACACCTGAGTTGGGTGTGGTGGTGCACACCTTTAATCCCAGCACTGGGGAGACAGGGGTAAGAGGATTGCTGTGAGTTCTAGGCCACCCTGATTCTACATAGTGAATTCCACTGTGACTAGAGTGAGACTGAACCTTAAACAACAAAACACCTGAGTCTATGGGGGGCATGCATTCAAGCTACCACACCCCTATGATGATTGATCTCCATGGTCAACTTGACAGGATGTAGAATTAATTACCAAAAGGCAGGACTCTGGGCTTGCCTGTGAGGAAGTTTCCAGGTTAGGTTCAACTGAGATGGGAGGACTCACAATCACTGGTTGGCACCATCCCATGGGCTAGGGTCCTCGACTATACAGAAAAAGGCGAAAGTGAGCTGAGCGCTGGCATTCATCTGTTTCCTGCCTGGGAAAACAACTGGACCTGATGCCTACTGTTCTTACCGCATGACTTCCCTACCATAAGGAACTGAACAAACTGTGAGCCAAAATAAACCTTTCTTTCCTTAAGTTGGTTTTGTCAAAAAAGTAGCTAATACACTTCCCCCCCCCAACAAACTGGCCACCTACCAATACATTCTCCACATGGCCACCAGGATATCAGAACTGATACCAGAAAACCTGACTCCATGTTTAGAAACTGGATGACCCAGGGCTCATGTTTGAGTTCTAATGTCATTCTTTGAGGGCAGGAACCAGGCCTTCCTGGAGAAAAACAGAGCTCAGGGATGGAGTCTGCACCACGTATAGGGCTAGGAACAAAGTGAAGGGGACCACACAGGGGACTGAGAAGGTTCAGGTGTGACTCGCCCTGGGGCTCATACGCTGCACACTTAATCCTCAAGATGGTAACAGAAGAAGTGGAGGTCTCTCACAGGTGAGGTCTAGTGCAAGGTGACTAGGTCATTGAAGCAAGCCCTAGGAGTGATTAATGCTCGTCTCAGGGAGGGTATTAATTCTGGGAGTGCTTGTGTGGTAGTCAGCTTCATGCTGCTGGGATGAACCTCCAAGCCAGACACAGTTTATGGGAGGAAGGGAATTATTTCAGGCTTACAGATCCAGGGGAAGTTCCATAATGGCAAAAGGGGCTGGCCCCCTTTCACAGATCCAAGCAGAGAAGAACCCACCACCAGCTCCACCAAAAGCAAGTACCAGATCAACAGTAGGGACCCCCGGGCAGAGCTCAAGCACTCCGCATACATTTAGGCTGGAAATCAGATCTACCCCCAGTAACACCTTAGGGCTGGACCCCAGGATCTTCCCATGGTGACACCTTTTCCCATTTGAGTCTCTTGGGGGACATAAATTCAAACTACCACAGCGGGTTATTTTTAAGAACAAGGCTGTCTTCCCTCTGGTTCTGTACCCTCCTGTCTCTCTATGCAATCCCTTGTGCACGCATTACCGCTATTGGCACCATTTGCGATGAGGCCCTTGCCTAAGCCCAACTGATGAGATTGCTGCAAGTTTGAGGCCAGTCTGGTCTACAGAGCAAGTTCTAAGCCAGGATTACATAGTGAGATCCTGTCCAAAAAACAAACAAAACTTCAGAGACTCTTAACTGGCCAAAGTGCTGAGAATAAGTGACTGCTGAGTGCTCAGCCCTCGATGGGACATCTCAATTCACCCCTCCAAGGTTTCATGGAACAGCAGAAGAGGGGACAGAAAGAAAGAGCCAGAGGATGGGGAGGAGTGGTGTGGAACACTGGCTTCCAGGCATAGCGGGGCCAGTGCACTCATGAACTCACAGCAGCTCTGGTCAGTGGCACAAGACCTGCATGAGATTCAACATTCCCTCATAAATAGACGGGGGGGCTCATAAGGTCTCGATCCTTGCCTAAGCAGCTATTGGCTGTTGATAGTTGCTAGGAGAGGGTGGAGGAATGGGGCCCCATAATTTTTCTAGTGGTATTGGCACATAGCCCTTCACACCCACGCACCCCGGCTCATGCACGCGACCCTAATGAAACTCGGTGGGTTACATGCACAAAAGAAGACATAAGGGTGGAAAGGGGCCTCCTTGGAAAGAGGGAAGGGCTTAGCAAGAGTGGGACGAGACAGGATCATGGGAGATGAATATGATCAAAATACATTAGATACATGCATAACATTGACAAAAATAAATAAATAAAAAGCCTAAAAACAAACAAACAAACAAAAAAGCAATAGACTTCTTTGAAGGCTTCTAACCTGGCTACAAATAAATCCTAGGCTTCTAACCCTGGCCTTGTCCCCACACTTCCTCTCAGGCCATACTGATGATGATGATCTTCTAAATACCCCCCATTCAGAAAAGCTACCCAAAGAACAGTCCTAAGCATGCCTTCTACTTCTGCTATCCCAGCATGCCATTTACTTCCAAATTTATGCCAGCCAGCCATATGTCATGCTCCCTGTTTATTCCGTGGTGTCCTCAGAGCATATGCCCATCTGCCCACACCTGGCAAGGAGCTTGAGTGTGACATACACCTGGTCAATGGAGGTGGGATAGAAGTCTGTCAATCATACCAACTGGCTAGCTGCCACTGTCTCTCTCTCTCTCTCTCTGGATCTCACTGTCTCCTGTGAGGGTAAGGGACACCTTTCCTGGTGAGTGTCTCTACAGCCAACCCCGGTCTTCTGATCTCCCCACTCTGCTCAGCCATGCCTCTTTAATACCTCCCCTGTCCTGAGTGTCCTGCAACCTGGACGAGATTGTTACTGTGTGGTCACAGCCGCCCAGCCCCACATCACTGTAAGCGCTCACAGTGGCAGTTAGGACACAATTGTTAGCATGTTCTATTCTTGGCTGTTTCTAAACTATATTTTTGTCAAAGCATCAGAAGCAACTAATTGAGCGAGAAGCTGGAGGGAGTGCAGAGAAGAGAGAGAGCGTTTCTCCTCATCTTGCCTGTGGGAACGAGACGGGACTGTCAATACCATTTATCAGATCCTCTTGCTGGAAAGCATCCCTCTAAGCTGGGTACTGTGTGGTCTGTGGAACCTTCCAGAATGAAGGAAAACCAGTTTGTCTTTGTGCTTAAGGCATGTTCCCAATTATCTATGCTGAGAACATCCTTGGAAAGCTGTTCTTCTGAGGGAACTATAATATTTACTCACAGGGTGCAGGGGAAGGGGCTTGAGGAAGGAGGGGGTACAATGAGCATATAGCTTACCTTTGGGGTAATGGCAAAGATCAGGATTCTGATAGTGGAGTAGGAAGAATATACTTAATGTCACCCAACTCCCCATTTACACATGGTGAAATGGTAAAATTTATATTTTACCACAATCCAAAGTGACCCAGTGATATATTTTTAAAAAATCTCAACCCATAAAAGTAGTCATAATATTCTGAAAGGAGAGAAAAAAAAGCACAAAACATGGAGAAGTGTGAGACTACATTTTTTTATTTTTAAAATTATGGGTAACAGGAGAGTGAGAATAAAGACGTCATAACAGTAGCGGTCTGTTCTGGGTGGGAATGATTTCCACTCTCTTTGGGGGCTTCTCTGCATTTTTTCTAATTATGTGTTCTGCAATATATACTTATATGTCTTTTGTAATCAGATAAAATATAAGTAGATGCACACTGTACGTGTACTTTATGCCTGTGAATTGCATATTTTAAAGTGGCTACAAGAGCCAATATTGTGTTATATTATATTTTGTCACAATAAAAACATGCCTTTAAAAACAATGACTAGGGCTGTAGAAATGGCTGAGTGGTTAAAGTACTTGCCTGCAAAGCCTAAGGACCCAAGTTCGATGCCCCAGTACCCACATAAGCCAGATGCACAAAGTGATGCAAGCATTTGGAGTTTGCTTGCAGTGGCTAGAGGCCCTGGTGTGCCCTTTCTTTCTCTCTCTCTCTCTCTCAAATAAGCAAATAATTTAAAAACAAACAAACAAAAAAAGCAATGACTGATTTTAGAGATATTGCTGATTGTTTTTTCAAAAAGCTATGTTTTTATTTATTTATTTGAGAGAGAGTGGATGAGCCTCTTGCTGTTGCAAATGCACTCTAGATGCTTGTGTCATTTTTTGTTTACAGAGCATTGAGCCCAGGCAGTGCCTCTAACCACTCTAACCACTGTGGCATCTCCCTAGCCCCTGTTTTTATTGTTGTTGCTGTTTTACTGTGTGTGTGTGTGTGTGTGTGTGTGTGTGTGTGTGTGTGTGTGTGTGTAGGCTAGAGGATACTCTCAGATGGTTTTCTTCTCAGGTGCCATACATCCACCTTTAAAAATATTTTTTGAATCTGAACCCAAATTGAACTGGTACAAATAGAATCCTATATCCTGGAAATCAGACTAAAAGGTAGAATCCTCAAGCAAACCTTAGAGGGAGCACCTGAATCGAAGGGTCCTGGAGAGAGTGAGATGAAACTTAGCCTCAAATTTCTCCTTTCTTCTCTGGATTTTGCTTGTTTCTTTTCCCTTGGAACTGGCCTGTAATTCCCTATACCAGGGTGTGGTCTACATCCACAATGAGCTGTTGATCAGAGAGACCTATTAGATTTCCCAAAACAAACAAGACAGACTCCTCTGTCAGAGCACTTGATTACCCACCAGAGCTGAAGACACCAATTGCTGTTGGCACAGACCATGGAGAGACCTCATTGGAAGAGTCCTCAGATAATTAGCCCATGTGGTGCTGGACAGTGCTACATGAGCTACCGGGGAAAGTGGGCAACATGTGTCCAAGCAACTAAGTCTAACCAAGTCTAAGTGACTCAGAAGCAAACAACCTGATGTGATGCTCACATAAGTGCAATAGTGGCACACAGCCATGGTGGGTAACCAACTGCTCTTGGATTGGCTAACAGATCCACTCAGTGGAAAGGTAACCATATCTAGAACTGGGAAACAAGTCAGAATCATATTCAGATAATGATTCTGCTTTCCATTGTCAAGATCCCACTAACCTTACACTATAAAAGTGTCTAAACCCTTATAATTTTTTTAAATTAATAATGGTCATCCCGTTTAACTGGCACTGACTTCACTCTCCATTGGTGCATCTACTTCTTTTTCAGATGGGAACTGGACCTGAGGAGATAAACAACCCAGTGCACTCCACCCCGGCCCCAGCTGAAACCACAGAGGAATTGGGGAAATGAGCAATACTTCTTCTTAGTTTGGCTGATATCAGCACAAGGGTGATGGAGAAAGATACTGAGGACACTCAACACCTACCAAACCAGACATCTAGATGCTCCTAAGTGTCCGTCACTGAAGGAGACTTAAAATGGTCCCAGCATGGCTCAGGGAATCTTGTGGAAGAGGGGGCAGAAAGATTGTTAGAGCCACAAGTTGGGACATTTTTGCACAGAGACATTGCCTCTTCCCCTTAACTGACTGCTGCCCCCATAATACATTACCTACAATCCCCATGGAGTTGATCTGCATCCCCAGTGACAAAGGCCTTTTCAGGAAAGGGGCAGGGAGGAGGGAAAGGATGGTACCAACACGTGATGTTTACATACAAAATATGTCCATATCTAATAATAAAAATAAAATATATATCAAAAAATTTTTGGCTTGTTCTATCCTGGGGTGTGTATGGTATGGTGCAGTGGGATGTGGTGTGGCACCCCACATGTGCTTGACTCTGTGGCCAGAGTGCAAGGAGCCTTGCATCATCGTTGTTCTGTCCAGTCTTATTTTTGAGCCAGAGTTTCTACTGATCCTGGAGCTTGTGAGGCTCTGATGATTCTTGGGCCTCTGCTCCCTGTGGGACTAGGGATATAGACACATGTGGCCACATCATGCTGTCTATATGGAATCTGGAGATTTGAACTCTGGTAGTCTCAGTTCCACCTTGGGCCCTCATGCTGGAGTAAGAAGTACACTTTACCACGGTCATGTCTCCAGCCTACCACCCATCTTTTTTTGAGGGTCTCATTGGCCTGGTGCTCACTGATTAGGCTAGACTAGTTAGCCAGCAAGCCCTGGCATCTGCTAGTCTCCATCTCCCTAGTGCTGGGATCACAGGATTATGCAACCATGTCTGGTTTTTGTTTTTCTCAACACGAATGCCAGGGATCCAACTCAGGTCCTCATGTGTGAGCCATTAGTACTGAGGTCGTCTCCCTAGTCCCCTGTCCATCTTTTGTGAGAGAGGGTCTTACGTTGGCCTGGAGCCCCACAATTAGGCTAGGCTGACAGGTCAGCAAACCTCAGGGGTCCTCCTATCTCTGCTCCATCAGTGTTGGGATTACAGGCATGTCCCACCACACTCCCCTCCGCCCCTGAGGGAGGGTCTTGCTCTATCCCAGGTGCCCTGGAATTCCTGATGTAGTCTCAGGGTGGCCCTGAACTCACACAATCCTCCTACTCCTGCCTCCCAAATTCTGGGATTAAAGGCATGTGTCACCACATTTGGCTCTCACTTGGGGTTTTTTAAGTGGGTTCTAGGGAGTCAAACTCAGGTCTTCTGGCTTGTGAAGCAAGCTCTTTATGAACAGAACCTTATTTCCAGCCCCCACCTGATCCAGCAGCCAGCAGGGGGCTCTTTTCCCTCTGAAAGGAATTAGGAGATGGGAAGAGGAGTGCGGCAAGGGGGAAGTAAGAGTTTGTTGATGATCCCTTGGTCATAGGGTCTGGACTAGGTTGCCCATAGGGTTTTTATTACTTTTGATACATTAAAAAAAAATTGTTTGTTTTTATTTATTTGAAAGCAACAGAGAGAAAGAGGCAGAAAGAGAGAGAGAGAATGGGCACACCAGGGCCTCCAGCCACTGAAAATGAACTTCAGACGCATGCGCCCCCTTGTGCATCTGGCTAACGTGGGTCTTGGGGAATGGAGCCTCGAACCAGGGTCCTTAGGCTTCACAGGCAAGCACTTAACCGCTAAGCCATCTCTCCAGCCCAGGGTTTTTATTACTTTTGGATGTCCCTTTCATCCCGCCATCCTTGGATTGGTTTCCAGGAGAGCAGGCTCTGTTCTTACCACGATTCTGGGCTTGTGATTGGATCCCCTGCCTTGGTCCACTTTGGGGAGATCTGGACCTGATGTTATCTTGGGGAAATGGAAATAACACAGGATAGATCTGAGCCTGGGAGCAGGGGCTCGATGTAATCCAGGACCCAAGAGCTGTGTGGAGAGCTCTGAGTTAGGGAAATCCAAGTCTGGGAGCCGGGTCTCATGTCATCTTGCCCTCCCAGGGCACCCACCATCCTGGAGACCCTCCCTCCAAACTTCAGGGGCCATTGGTCTCACACCCAAGGCTGCTTTTCTATGGGGCCCTGCTCCATCATCCTCACACAGCCTGAGGGGGGGGGGGCACGAGGGGGCTTAGGAAGTGGAAGCTAGAGACCAGAGAAACCCCAGCAGCTGTAAGAGTTCCAGGTCCAATCTAAAAACCCACCTTGACTCCAGGGTGGTTAAGGTGCTTGATTTCACTCCCTCAGATTTGATTTACTTACCCAGTTCTGTTTTGTTTTGTCTTTGAAAGAATTCGCAGCAGCCATTGTGATTCAAATTGAGGCCAGGTGAGCTCTGACCCTCCTCAGATCTGCTGGGGTAGACCGCTGAGTGGGAGTGAATCAGCGTGATTGCTGGAGGAGTCAGCAGCGATCCGCAGAGGGGTAAACCGGGCTCAAGAACAGAACGAGGCTGCATCCCTTTGACACTCATTACAAATAAAGACACATTATACGCGGGCAGCGCTCTCCACCTTCTAACGTGCGTTCACGGTTTTATTTATTGTGCCAGGAGGCCAGTCTTGTGAACGAAGCTTTTCTGTGGCAATGGATAATGCTGGAAGCTGGCCAAGTGCTGCTGGGAGCCATCTAGGAGTGAGGGAGACAGCCTGCTCTGGAGAAGAGCTGCCCTGGTGGGAAGTCTTGGAGAAGGCAGAGTGGCTGGTGTGGGGAAAGATGTGCCTCCTCGGAGCTCTCATGAAGGGAGCAGAAGCAAACAGGGGCATCCTATTGGCAGGGAGGTCTTAAGTGACTTTGTTAAAGGGAAATTATCAGGCTCTTCAGGGGCAGGGACATCTGGCTCCAGTTTTATTAAAGAATCTGGACACACATGCAGGACACAAGGGGGACCTTCAGTCCTAGTCATTGCTTAGATCTCCTCCAGGGGGCGCCAAAGTCCCGGGCAGAGCCAGGTTGCCCTTAGTGGGGCAGTGGACCTTTTTCAGCAGCCCAGAGGCTCTTTAGGCGGGCTGTGGGACTGAGGGACCAGGGCCTCCATAATCTTGCGTGCTAACCGGGTGTTAAGGAATGGGAAGAGAACACAACACAGTTGGTTTTGCATACAGGCAAGCAACCCACTAGCCAGGGCAGCATGCAACCCATCCGTTTGTGCATTTCGGACAGGACACAGTGCGGCTGCAGCTGTCTATGGGTGTGCCCTGTGGTGGATTGGCACAGGCACAGAAGACACTTGCAAACGGGACCAGCTGTGGCCTGCGGGCACCAAAAGGGCAGGTAGGTACACACACGGAGGCTGCGGAGTGGGGAAGGAAAGGCAATAGAGGTCGTGATCAACAGGGGAGGCGGAAGGGAGCCCCAAGAGGCCATACTTCAAGGCCTCAGAGGATGACTCTGGGCCTTCCTTGGTTGATCCTGAAACCAGGTGATGTTAGATCTGAAGTCTAACACATGAGTGGACGCTGGCATTGAATGGGAAAGGCTGTGACTGTGCCAACAAA